>NC_139556.1:18391767-18991767 GCF_965112155.1 Podarcis liolepis
CGGTCCACAATAGAAAGTGTTCTCTCATACTGTATTACGGTGTGGTACGCTGGTTTGACAGAAAGTCCCTACAGAGGGTGGTGAAGACAGCACACGATATCATGGGCTGTGCCCTGAGTCCGCTAGATGTTATCGCAGGAGACTGTTGCCTCAGAAGAGCAAGGAACATTCTCAGGGATGACTCACACCCTGGCCAGCACCTTTTTAATCTCCTGCCCTCGGGCAGGAGATATAGAAGCATGATAAGCTGCACCAACAGGTTAAAGAACAGTTTCTACCTGTGGGCCGTGAGGCTGCTGAATGGAAGACAGCAACATTGCAGCTGACGTTTGGGGTTGGTGGTCGTATGACAGCACACAGAGTGTAACAAGGACTGAGAGATTGGGGGGGGGGGCTCATTTAATCTCACTGTAAACAAGCGGTACAGTGACAATAAAGTATTTCTATATTCTATATTTCTATAAATCAGAAACTGGGACAGATTCTGTAAATCCGCAACTGTCCCTGGAAAATAGGGGCACTTGTGTTTGGTCCAATTTGGTTGTAAACTGCAGGGATTGGTCCAATTCGGTCGGTTGTAAACTACAGGGAAGCAGTGAGGCAAATGGAAGCTACACAAATTAGATTAAGATATACAGCAAGAAAATACAGCAAGAAAAACCCTTTACAATGACAAAAGGCCAAGGAAAGATACGGATAGTAGCAGATGCAAAATACATATGAATACGAGATTCAAAGAGAATGGGTGTGATTCTTCTGCAACTGGCTGCACCTGATTGCAAATGAGTATAGCAAAAATAGTATAAGCTCCTTAAAATGGGACAATTACTCCAGATCTCTACCTAGTCTGAGTTCCTTTAGTTGCTAAACTAATGGAGTCCAGCTCAGTAGCTTCTTGCTGGAAACTTCTTTTTTTTAAAAAAAAAAAAGCCAGTGTGGTGTAGTGGTTAAGAGCGGTAGTCTCGTAATCTGGGGAACCGGGTTCGCGTCTCCGCTTTTCCACATGCAGCTGCTGGGTGACCTTGGTCCAGCCACACTTCTCTGAAGTCTCTCAGCCTCACTCACCTCACAGAGTGTTTGTTGTGGGGGAGGAAGGGAAAGGAGAATGTTAGCCGCTTTGAGACTCCTTAAAGGGAGTGAAAGGCGGGATATCAAATCCAAACTCTTCTTCTTCTAATATTTTCTATTCCATAGGGTAGACTTCAGTGTGGTCAGATCTACTTAATTCTATTACCACTGGATTTGTCTGAATGCTGGCCAATACTAGCTTTTAAATGGTCAGATGAATTAAATAGTCTAGGAGCTTGCAAAGGGAAAGGTCCGGTGACAGGGTATAACTCTTCTTTCCGTTAAGAGGCTGAGGCGGCAAATATCGGAGGAACCGGGATGATTTATTTAGCAAGCTTGGAACATGTGGTCCTAATGAATTATTGTTGCTCACTCATGAGACGTTTTTACCAATAGCAGGCGCTGCATGGACATCTTAAATAGCACAGCTTTATACAAAATATGCTGTTAATAGCTAGCAACAGGAAGTGACCAACAATGGAGCTAAATGATGTGGGATTCCTGCATTGCCCGGGGGCTGGATGACCCTCGGGTGCCTTCCAACTTCCAACGTTTGCGATTCTATGGGACTGTGGCATAGGGAACTAATGCGCCATGGCCATATGTGTTTGTTGCTGCGCTTGAGTGATAAGGGAGCTCCTCTGTGGCGTCTGCAGCAGAGGTTTGAGTGCCAGGTGCTCCAACTTTTTGGGCCCTAACAGCTCTCCCTTCCACTGTTGGAGCTTGAAATATTGTCTCCAGCTTCCCAGCTCCGTATCCCGTCGAGTACTATACTAGGTGATGGAGTGGGGGCCTGGTAGTATCATTGAGTACCGTATTTTTTGCTCTATAGGACACACTTTCCCCCCTCCAAAAGTGAAGGGGAAATGTGTGTGCGTCCTATGGAGCGAATGCAGGCTCCTTGGCTTCAGCGATAGCAACGCGAAGCCTCTGAAGAGCAGAGGGAGAGCTCCCTCCGCGCTCTGGAGGCTTCGTGTTGCTTTCGCTGAAGCCTGGAGAGCGAGAGGGGTCGGTGCGCACTGACCCCTCTCGCTCTCCAGGCTTCAGGGATAGCCGCCTGAAGCCTCCGGAGCACAGCGCGAGTTCCCGCTGCGCTCTGGAGGCTTCAGGTTCCTTTTGCTGAAGCCAGGAAAGCAAGACTCTCCTGACTTCAGCAGAGAGGGAAAGCTGTGCAGCGCCCCTTCAGCCAAGCGGGAGGAGAAGTGGAAGGGGCTCCGTTTCTCCTGCCGCTTCGCTGAAGGGGCGCTGAGCAGAGAAGGGGAGAATTTTTTTTCCTTGTTCTCCCCCTCTAAAACAAGGTGAGTCCTATGGTCGGGTGCGTCCTATACAGCGAAAAATACGGTATATTTTGCAGTGTTGGACAGGGCTGTTGGGGAAGTGCTCTGATCATCCCAAAGTCATTTGCTGCTTGCATTTTGGCTCACCATGTGGGTGACTCTGCCTTCCCATCCTGGATTGAGTGGGCGTCAGAAAAGACAGGCACGCAGCAGTGGCATTTCTGTGATAACGGCGCGTATAGGATTGCTCAACCCAGACAATTTGGTAGGGGATAATGTAACTTGGAGAACTTACGGTCACATGACGCCGTATCCAATTTGCAAGAACACGGAATGTTATTTTTTAGCGGACGGCTTTAGTTACCCTTTAATTTCTGTAGGCTTCAGATCTACTGAAATATTAGTAAGAAATCCATCTGCACCGGAATTTAGAATGATACATTATGACATGTGCCAGTTGCCATGACGGGACTGGACTCTAGTGTGTTTGCTTCACAGAACTTCTGCCTTCAGCCATGTGACTTCTTGCAGATATCTAAATCATTTAACTCTCTAGCATCTTTCCTTGAAAACAGAGGCTCAGTCTAGTGGTAGCGTATCCCTTTCAAGAGCAGAGGTTGGGATCAATTGAGCACATTATACTCTATGCCATTTCCTACCTCAGGGTTCAGATCTGATTTTTTTATGCATCAAAGGTTGACAAGCGCATGCTAACTGTATAATTAATCCACCGTATATTTGCCAATATAAAATGCAGATGATCACTCCAGAGGATTATACTTTCAAAATACAGAGCAGGATAAAACAATATGAGTTGTCTTTGTAAATTGCATATGGATAGAGGAGCAAATTCTTGGTGCATAAACACATAACTAATCAATAGAATATTCAGACATACAATCTGTAACCAGGCCCACAGCTAGGGTTCCTGAGAAACTCAACCTTCAATTTAGAAAGTCCATCACCGCTCATGTTTCTTGAAGACGTGCATTTTAAATTCGCCAGTATAAGGTTTCAGTAGCCACTGGAATTTCTGTACTCTGCTAGGCTACCTCACTCGGCCGCAGATTTCTCAGTTTGAATACCTTGTCTACATTCCTTGCATCTTTCTCCACCTATCAGGATATCACACCTTGTTCTCATCCAACTGTAAATTCTTTTTTTTTAAAAATCTGTATCTTACACAGGACATACTGGGCACCCCAAATGCAGAGGGTGGTTTGTGTCATTTGGGTGTAGATAGGACAGGTATTCTGGGAAAAGAAAGTGGGTTCCTTTGCTAGAATTTAGATTTTTAGTTTTAGCGCATAATTAAATATATTACCTTGTGTCTCTGTGATAGGACTATCTGTGCTGTTCCTGCCCCAGTAATATACAGATTTTTGTAATGTGCTTTCTATTATGAAGGCTGTCCCATGTTGAACGACAGAGAAAAAGAAGGGAAACTCTTTTCAGACTTTAACTTCAGCGTGCACAGATCTGTCCTCCGTTAGCAATGTGAATTCATTGGTCATAACATTACACTGCTGTACAGTACCTTCCTTTTACCCCACGCTCAAGCCGCGGCTTCGTTCCGGGTCACACTTACATGTTGCCTATATAAAGATTGGGCCACACTTCATCTATCTCATTTAATTCCATCCTGCAGCTGTCCATCACATGCTCCAACTCTTGGACGGAGGGTGAGGCGGATCTGCGGCTGTTCATTTTGCAAAAGGAGGCGGTCGTCTTTGGAAAGGGGTCATCCGCTGTCATGCGATGATACATGGTCGTTGCAGAGCCCCAATGAGCTCCAGTTACCTTTCGACGTTTGACAGGGGGAAGCAGGTGTGCCTCTTGAGATATGTCCCCTTTTCGCCCCCTGCCCACCCCCATGCCTAATGTGGGAACAACCTTTGCTGACACGGCAGCACAAAATGCAATAAGCACGAGTGGAGATCAACATCCTATTTTTCCTCTAAAAGGGAAAAATACCGTATTTTTGCACCATAACACTCAATTTTTTCCTCCTAGAAAGTAAGGGGAAATGTCTGTGCGTGTTATGGAGCGAATGCCTGTGGGTGGCGGGGGGATCTGCTGCAGTCGTGAGCAGAGGATCCATGGTTCCCCTTCCTTCCCTCCTCCGTGGTTACAAAGCATGGATCCACATGGATCCTCAGGATTTTTGCTTTGGGCTACTCCAAACACACTGTCAGATCACATGTCTGTGGCCACAGCATGAACCACAAATATCATATATCCACTATTTCGTTTAGAATATTTTTTTCCTTGTTTTTCTCCTCTAAAAACTATGTGCGTGTTATGGTCTGGTGCGTGTTATAGAGCGAAAAATACTGTAGTTATTTTGAGTTGAATTATATTATTATGTACTCCTCTGAAGATCGTTATGGAAGATCATAGAATCATAGATTTCAAAGGTTCCTGGAAAGTGATTGAAAGTGGTACCTTGGTTCTCAAACTTACTCAGTTACAGAAGTCCGTTCCAAAACCAAAGCGTTCCAAAACCAAGGCGTGCTTTTCCATAGAAAGTAATGCAAAATGGATTTATCTGTTCCAGACTTTTAAAAACAACTCCTAAAACAGCAACTTAACATGGATTTCACTACCTAGCGAGATCATTGATCCATACATAAAATGAAAGCAATAATCAATGTACTGTACTATAAAATAAATATGACAGTATTGTAGATGATAAAAATTAAAATTACATTTTCCCCCTTACCTGCACTGATGATAGTCATTGTTTGGATGGGTTTTTTTTTATTCATTTCCGCAGTCACACAATCAGTCAGTAGCTGAACTGGGTTCCACACAGTCGCAAAAACAAATCAACAAAAAAAAAAGCCTCAAAAACAAAGCAAAATAAATAGCAAAAACAAAAGCCCAAACTTAATCCGTTCCGGAAGTCCGTTTGACTTCCAAAATGTTCAAAAAACATGGTGCAGCTTCTGATTGGTGCAGGTGCCCCGGAAACAATAGATGACAGTCGCATCGGACGTTTGGCTTCCAAAAAGCGTTTGAAAACCAGAACTCTTCCTTCCAGATTTTCGGCGTTTGAGAACCAAGGCGTTTGAGTACCAAGGTGTTTGAGAACCAAGGTACCACTGTAGTTCAGTCCCATGCTAATGTAGGAAACCCATTGCTGCAGCATTCCTGATAAGTGGCAATCCAGCCTCTGCTTAAAAACCTCTAAAGAAGGGGAGTCCATTTCTTTCCAAGACAAGCTTCCCCACTATTGAACTGCTTATTTGTAAGAAAGTCCTTCCTAATGGAGGAGAGGGGTTCATTGGTTTGCCGAGAGTTCGCTGTTGAGGTTGCTTTTGGTGGGTGTTGGGGGCTCGCCTTGCCTCTTGGGTGGACCATGCTAACACCCCTCGAAATAGCCATTATTTCTAGTAGCGTGGCTACTGTTAGAAAAATACTACAATGAACACATTTTAATGAAAACATTCCAGGACAGGGAGGCTTGAAAATAACTTGTGTTCCTGATCACCAGGGGTGCTTGCTTAGTGCTTTATTTGCTGAGCTGAAGGTCCAAATTTCTCAGTTGCTTCAGGAACCCTTGATTGGGGAAAATCCACCGACGTTCTTTCACTGCCTGAATGGCTTTAAGCAAAGAGAAGCGATGGTAGATCATGAGATATGCCAGCACCAACGAAGACGACCGGCTTATCCCCACTGCGCAGTGCACTAAGATTTTGCCTGAAAATGAAGTAAACCACATTTTTTATCATCTTAAAAGATGGCATTTTTAAAGTACAGAGAAGACAGAATTCAACCATTTCTGAAACAGGTACATTTAACTTTCTGCAGTTACATTAATACTGGATAAATTTAGTCCCCAATTCTGATATTATCTTCATTTATGCCTAAATGTGGGGCCCTACTTTACATTGTTTGTGTCAAGTTAATGGAAATCTTCTTGGGCTTACTTCACAGTTTAGCTAAAATCAATGTTTGGCAGAAAAAGCACTGTATGTATGTATTTGTACGCGCGCACGTTTAACAGTTTTCTTTGTTGGATTCTGATGAATTTTCAGTGCTGGGATAAACTGCAGTTTCAAAATGTACTTAGGACAAGACCGAAAGAACAGTGAATCTAGTTGTTTTTGGCAACAGGGGTTCTTATATTGTTTTTTCTCAAGCAGTGATAAAAACTCACAGCTCTTTTGCCACCTGGGCATAAAAGAACAGTAAACGGTAAAGTTAAATGACCCCTGGACGGTTAAGTCCAGTCAAAGGCGACTATGGGGTTGCGGCACTCATCTTGCTTTCAGGCCGAGGAAGCTAGCGTTTGTCCACAGACAGATTTCCAGGTCATGTGGCCGGCATGACTAAACCGCTTCTGGCACAACAGGACACCATGATGGAAACCAGAGCACACAGAAACGCCGTTTACCTTCCTGCTGCAGTGGTACCTATTTATCTACTTGCACTGGTGTGCTTTCGAACTGCTAGATTGGCAGGAGCTGGGAAAGAGCAATGGGAGCTCACCCTGTTGCGCAGATTAGAACTGCTGACCTTCTGATTGGCGTGTCCAGGAGGCTCTGTGGTTTAGACCACAGTGCCACCCATGTCTAGAAAAAGAATAGTGACAAAGGACAGAAGATTTAAACATGGTTTCCAATGTGTCATGGCAAAGTGATGTCAAGGTGATAAGGAACTCCAGTGTTGATATATAATGTGAGAGGAGGGTAGATAATGACACACAGGCATTGGAGACACCTGGAACCTCAATATGTTATAGCTATGTACAAATAATAAGGAAATGGGAACCAGATGAGCATACAGTGGTACCTCGGATTAAGTACTTAATTCGTTCCAGAGGTCCGTACTTAACCTGAAACTGTTCTTAACCTGAAGCACCACTTTAGCTAATGGGGCCTCCTGCTGCTGCCGCGCCGCCAGAGCACAATTTCTGTTCTTATTCTGAAGCAAAGTTCTTAACCTGAAGCACTATTTCTGGGTTGACGGAGTCTGTAACCTGAAGCGTATGTAACCTGAAGCGTATGTAACCCGAGGTACCACTGTACATATGAGTAGAGAAATGGAAGCAGGAGGTAGGCAGAGAATTTAAGAAGCCAATAATCTCTGCCTGGAAACAAAGAGAAGGTCGGGGAAGAGGCACAGGGCAAAAGCTGCTCAGTGATCCCCACAGGGCGGCCATCAAGTAAACCCCAAATCAATGAGAGAGCTGAAAATCTTTCCCCAATCTCCAGCTCTCCAAAAGAAATGGCAGTGAAGTGCCAAACTGCCAGCACAGCACAACATAATACAAACATTTGTGGCGCATGTTGCTTCCCTACCTCCTGGTGTGTTCAAGGCTTTGTGTATGAATTCTGCCGCGGGGTAAAAATATGGAGTCATATCAAAATCAGGAAGGTCAAAGGCTGGTACACCATAGTATTCGATCATTGTGCCATAAAACTCGTGGGATCCTTGGCAAAATATTTTGCCGTGTGCAGCATTTAAAACATGGCTGATGCCCATTTTCCACAAACCAAATCTGTTGTGGGCCATAACACTGGAGAGAGAAAAATGAAACAGAAAGTGAGGGGCAGACTTAACAGGTAGGAGAAGAATCCTATTTTGCTTTCAGGCTTCTCCCTCTGATTTGTGGCTCAGATCCACTTATGGTATGGAGAAAATCTCCCACGTTAAGGAACAGAAAATTCAATTATGATGTAATGAATGAACATTCTGGAATAAGCCAATGGTCCATCTGGTCCAACATGCTGTTCTCACTGTTAAGTTGTGGGTGAACATATCAGACGACACAGCGATTCTTCAAACAGCTCTTGTTTATTCAGAGGCCAGAACAGAACTGAACTGAAGAGCTCAGTCAGCCTGCTTATATAGAGCTCCAGTACAACGTTACTGTAGCAACTTTCTAAAACTATCCAATCACTGAACGTCACTTTCAATCCTTCATTTGCATAACTATCTACAGTATCCCCCTGCTGGCCCAGGGTGAGAACTTCAGTACATAACACTCAGATTGGCCACTTAGATGTCTCTGGGAAGCACGAAGCAGGATCTGAGCTCAACTTCATTCTCCCCTCTGTGGTTTCCAGCAACTGGTATTCAGAATTATACTGCCTCAGACAGGGATGGCAGAACAGAGCCATTAGGGTTAGCAGCCATTGATAGCCTTGTCCTTTGCCCAATTCTCTTTTAAAGCCATCCAAGGGTGTGGCTATCACTCTATTTGTGGGAGCAGATCCCATAATAATGTCTTATTATGTGAAGAAGTACTTTGTCCTGAATCTTCCATCATTGGATGTCCCTGAATTTTAGGGTTAGGCACTAAATCTGTTAAGCGCATCAAAGGACTTGGGAGCCAGTGTGGTCTAGCGGTTAGGGGGTCATGCTAGGACTTGGGGGTTCAAATCCCCACTTAGCCATGTAGCCCACTGGGTGACTTTGGCCATTTACCAATTCTCAACCTTAACCTGCCCCAATGGGTTATTGGGAGGATAAAATGGGGAGTGGGAAGAATCATGTAAGCCGTCTTGAGCCTGTTGGAAAGAGAAGCAGGGTATAAATGTGATATTTAAATAAGACCCTAGTACAGAATCCCCTGAGCCACTTTCCCTTGAGACGGTAGCCCAAATAACCTTCAGGGTACCACTGCCCTCGCCACCAAGGGCCTCCTATTCCTCAAAACCCGATCATAACAACGGACAATGGACCCAACAGAAAATAGAAGCGAGATGGCGGCATGCTAGATTCCAGGCTGCAGGACAGTCCCTTTAAATTGCTATGGTCCTTGAGAAGCAAGTAGAGCCAGGAGGAGGTAGGCAGGTCCATGCCTACTAAAAAAAAGACCAAGGAATCTGTTGGAATACCTGGTTTGCTCCCAGTGATCTCTCCATGTCTTTTGCCCTTGTTTGCCAGTTCATGGTTCCTGACCTTTGACAGAAACACTGTTATCCCGGCCTGGATACCATCAGCTTGAGAATGCTCGCTGGGCTTGCTTACTCCCAAAACGTCCGTGAGCTCAGCCTCACCAGAACTGGACAGATCTATAAAGACATGGCTTTACGCTGGAGTTAAAGGTAAAAGTAAAGGGACCCCTGACCATTAGGTCCAGTTGTGACCAACTCATCTCGCTTTATTGGCCGAGGGAGCCGGCGTACAGCTTCTGGGTCATGTGGCCAGCATGACTAAGCCGCTTCTGGCGAACCAGAGCAGCGCACGGAAATGCCGTTTACCTTCCCGCCGGAGCGGTACCTATTTATCTACTTGCACTTTGACGTGCTTTTGAACTGCTAGGTTGGCAGGAGCTCACCCATTGCAGGGATTCGAACCGCCAACCTTCTGATCGGCAAGTCCTAGGCTCTGTGGTTTAACCCACAGCGCCACCAGAGCGAGGCAATTGAAATGGCCCAAAGAGCCAGGAAAAGGCAATGAGAAGCTACAAGGGAGGACTAGGTCTCTGAAGCAGTGCTTTTTTTTCTAAAAAAAAAAAAAATGTTTAGGGGTACTCTCATTTTCCTACTCATATTGAAATACTGCCCCTCGATGAGGCCAAACTTAGATTCACAAAATATTTAGGGGTATGCGTCCCCCTGCATTCCCCCCAGAAAAAGCACTGCTCTAAAGGGTACAGAAGCCATACTGACTGAACTCTTTTGCCTCTTTAGCCTTCAGCCATGTCTCTTCGCAACTTGTGGGGGGCTAGAAATGGCTTTTTGGAAGAAAAAGTAAGATGATATATTCAAGAATCCAACATTTTGTTCCAGATTCTGTGTGGCATCCTGAATGCACAAAATAAAAAAGATAAACTGCTTCAGGCTCGTTAACAATTAATTGCAAGTCTGTATTGCAAAAATCAGATAACATGTTAAGGTGCAATTTCCTCCAATCATGTGTCAGAAAGCCCCATTGCTTTAAATGAGGTACAGTCATGCATAACAAGGTACTGGACTCAACCAGATCACAGAATGACGCATTCCTTGGAAGGAGCATTGACTTGGCTGCAGTAGTTGCGTTGGCGGAGCTCTTAAGCACTGCCCCAAAAATGCTGAGCTGTTCCACGGACGTATACTTACAGATCTCCCAAGAAAAGGTTAGGCCATACTTCATCAGCATGGTTACAGGAAGGCCTCCCAGTATTCAGGAGCTGTTCTAGATCTTTAAGAGTGGGGGTCTCAGCTGTGGATGTTCCAGAACACTCAGGGTCTTTGGAGAGGGAGACACACTCTTCAGCCATCCTTATTAAAGTAGCAACTGTTCCCTCTGAAACCTGAGAAAGTGGTCCAGGCTTGCTGGTTTAATGCGCTCTTTTAGCCTGTGTGCTTGTCATTTTGAATTTATTGGACAGGTGCTGGGCAGTAGCAAAGCATGCAACCTGTTAAATCAAAGCTTGGAAAGGAGGTGCCATTTTTGCACACCCTGAAGGGAAACAGTCATTCAGCAACGGCCACTGTCACACACACAGGAGCATGATTTCTGCCAGAGATGATATCTCCAGTCTTGGGAAACAAAAGACGAGCTGGTTGAAGCCTTAATGACACAATGGGCAATAGATATAGGACACACTATAGATTTTAACCTCTGGGGAAAATTCTGGGAAAGCAACTTTTAAGTTTACAGCATGTTATTCTTTGGAGGAGAACTATTTGAAAATGATTTACAGATGGTCCTTGCCTCCGAGTAGGTTTGCTTAGATGTGTAAGACTGAATCAGATAAGTGCTGGAGATGCAAAGAAGTGGAGGGAACGTTCTTTCATATGTGGTGGACTTACAAAAGGGTAAAAGAATATTGGGAAATGATCCATAATGAATTGGGGGGAAATGTTCAGAAGTACCTTCTCAAAAAACCAGAGTCCATTTTGTTGGGGATAATTCAGACTGAAATTCCCAGTTGTCAAAAAAGGTTATTTATGTATGCCGATACTACGGCCCGTGTTTTGTTAGCCCCAAAATGGAAAATGAGCGAGGTCCCAACCAAAGAAGAATGGCAACTTAAGTTGACAGAATATGCGCAACTTGCAGACTTAACATATAGAATAAGAGAACAAGAAGAACATACATTTAAAGAAGATTGGAAAACGTTCATTGAATATATGGGGAATAATTGCATTAAGCTGAAAACGCTGGCAGCACTGAGATAAATTCAACAGTGTAAATAAGTTTTGATGGATGCAATAATGGAATACTGATTGGTATATTTTTTTGTAAAATACAGTGGTACCTCGGGTTAAGAACTTAATTCATTCTGGGGGTTCGTTCTTAACCTGAAACTGTTCTTGCCCTAAGGTACCACTTTAGCTAATGGGGCCTCCCGCTGCCGCCACGCGATTTCTGTTCTCATCCTGAAGCAAAGTTCTTAACTCAAGGTAGTATTTCTGGGTTAGTGGAGTCTGTAACCTGAAGCGTCTGTAACCCAAGGTACCACTGTATGCAGGGATTTGTGATATGTAAAATGAACCATGGAAAGAGAAGAAGGGAAGTCATTGATATCTTAAGGATGTAAAATGAGCATTTTAAATTGTAAAACAGAAAATTTATATATATATGATGATATCTCCAGTCTCATGCATTCTCTTGCACAGGAACTCTAACTGCCTTTCAATCAAGCACTCTTCATTCAGACATTATTGCCATGGATTGGACAGGCATTTCTTTGAGGTTTTTTTCCTCTGGACCCTTGGCTGCCAAGCTCAGCAACACAAGGATCATGGATTAGGAAGAATGCCCAAGGTGCAATGAGTTTTATATGTCTTATGCACAAAGACAAACCTCTTAATCACAAAAAGTAAAGTCTGATTCCAGATTGTAGAGCTAAGTCTTGACATATGGACCAGGAGATTCTGAAAGACATGGTAATGGCGAGGCAGAACAGTAAGTGGATTATGATGCTTCCGAAGATCACTTCTTCTCCTAGCCGGCTTACGGATTTTGAGCAACACAAGCAGCAAAACTGTTATTTATTAAGGGTTCTACACTCCTGCTGTGCTTGCCAATATTATATTTCTCATCAGTGAATCCACCTGAGCCGACAATTTAAAACGCTGATGCACTATTTCATATTTTAGAGCAGGTTGGGGGAATTTGAATTCAGAAGAGAGCAAGATTTCAACAAGGTCCGAATGTGTGGCTGACACTTGGAAACATTCAAGGTTAAATTGCAGAAAAGCAAAATGTTTTAACAGCATTTGCTGTGTTTTTTTTTTTAAACAACAAAATAGTACACCAACACTTTCAATACAAATGTCTCCCTCAGATACTGTACAGTGGTGCCCCGCAAGACGTATGCCTCGCAAGACGGAAAACCGGCTAGACGAAAGCGTTTTCCGTTTTTGAGCTGCTTCGCAAGACAAATTTCCCTATGGGCTTGCTTCGCAAGACGAAAACGTCTTGCGAGTGTTCCGATTTCCCCCCGCTCCCCCCCTTTTTCTAAGCCGCTAAGCCTTTAATAGCCGCTAGTCCGCTAAACCACCAATAGCGCTAATCCGCTAAGCCGCTAATAGGGTTGCTTCGCAAGACGAAAAAACCGCTAGACGAAGAGACTCGCAGAACGGATTATTTTTGTCTTGCGAGGCACCACTGTACATTTCTTTATTTTTAAACCGATGATTTTGTGGCTTCAGCACAATGGCTGATCAAGTTGTAGAACCAAGGATTTAATGTCACATACTCTGAAATAAAAGGGGTAATAACCCATTCCCATGCTGCCTAAATATGAGACAGGTCTATCAATAACTAAGCCACGATAGCTTAGTGGAATCCCCACAGATAAAGTTTATTTCTGGAGACTAGTTGCTGGATAGCGCAAGTGGGAGAAGGCTGTTTCCTTCAGGGCCCAGTTCTGTACTTCCCAGAAGCATTAGGCTGACCACTGTTCAAAACAGGATGCTGACTTAGAACCACTGATAGGTGCATTTGAAGGTAAGCTCCCAGTGCCAGTCAGCTGATTGGACTACTGCAATGCACTCTACGTGGGGCTATCTTTGAAGGTGACCCAGAAACTACAATTAATCCAGAATGCGGCAGGTAGACTGGTAACTGGGAGCGGATGCCGAGACCATCTAATACCAGTCCTGAAAGACCTACATTGACTCCCAGCAACCCCATAGTCACCTTTGACTGGACATAACCATCCAGAGGTCCTTTACCCCCCCCTCTCTGTCTCTGCGTATTTTTATTTCATCATACCATAGAAAATCTGATAATTAAAAAGAAAGAAAGAACGAAGCCGAAAGGAGAGAGCACAGACTGATATTTCGATGATGATAGAAAAAGACAACGAAGATCACACTTTTATGAAAACATTCTGTGACATTGAGGCTTGAAAATGACCTGCTTTCCTGATCATCAGGCATTTGTTTCCTTGCTTTCTTGCTTAGTGCTTTTTTTGTTTAGCTGAATGTCCAAATTTCTCAGTTGCTTCAGGAACCCTTGATTGGGGAAAATCCACCGATGTTCTTTCACTGCCTGAATGGCTTTAACCAAAGAGAAGCGATGGTAAATCATGAGGTATGCCAGCACCAACGAAGACGACCTGCTTATCCCCACAGCGCAGTGCACGAAGATTTTAGCTGCAAACGAAGAAACAGTGTTGTTTTTTAAAGCATCTTTAAGAGAATTCAAATGTTTCCTAAACAAGTACTTTTAACAATTGTTGCATCTAATCCCAGCAGCTACGGTAATACTGTATAAATTTATTCTCCAATCAGGGAGCTTATTCTCATTTATACCTAAATTGTGGGGCTCTACACAGCTTGTGTGAAGTTTTGGTTAATTGAGATCTTCTTGGGCTTAATCCACACTCGCAAAACAAACACACAAGGTAAAACACAGGTGAATTCCTTCAAAATATGGTTTTGTTTGGTGGTGTCTATAAACAGGCAAAACCTCTTTCTTTTCTCTCTCTTTTATTGCACAATGTAAGCTGTGTTTTATACCCCATTTATAATTTTATCATTGTACCCATTTCATTCGCTCCCTGATTTGTTATGTTTCTTTTGACTTTATTATCAAAAGCTCCTTGTGTCGAATTTTTATTAGACTGTTTGTTCGTTTCCTCTGTGTGTATTGTTTGTTTTTCTTGTTCATTTTTTTTTAATTAAAAAAACCCAAAACTGGCATGGGGTAAAGGTTCCAATCGTTACCCCACTTACCTGGGCATAACCAGCATTGAATTCACTAACTTACTACTGGGTAAAATTGGTTAGGATTGGAGCCCAGGCCGCCTCCTCCCAGCACTGTAGCCATAATCTCATTTGGGAGTCCTATGAGCTGAGAGAATCAATTGGATAGTACTGTTGCAATTGATGAAATGACGAAACAGGAGAGGAGTGCTATCTGTTGTAGCTGAGTAAGAACTGCCAAAGTCAGGCACAAATACATTGAGTTTGAATCCTGACAAGACAGAAGTACTGTTTTGGGGAGACGGGGCGAGTGGGTGTGGGGGACTCCCTGGTCTTGAATGGGGTAACTGTGTCCCTGAAGGACCAGGTGCACAGCTTGGGAGTCATTTTGGACTCACGGCTGTCCATGGAGGTGCAGGTCAATTCTGTGTCCAGGGCAGCTGTCTACCAGCTCCATCTGGCCACAAACTGAGACCCTACCTGCCCGCAGACTGTCTCTCTAGAGTGGTGCATACTCTGGTTATTTCCCGCTTGGACTACTGCAATGTGCTCTAAGTGGGACTACCTTTGAAGGTGACCCAGAAACTGCAATTAATCCAGAATGCAGCAGCTAGACTGGTGACTGGGAGTGGCCACTGAGACCACGTAAAACTGGTCCTGAAAGACCTACATTGGCTCCCAGTACGTTTCCGAGCACAATTCAAAGTGTTGGTGCTGATCTAAATGGCCTCGGCCCAGTTTACCCCCATCGTTCAACCCGGACACTGAGGTCCAGCGCCGAGGGCCTTCTGGCGGTTCCCTCACTGCGAGAAGTGAGGTTACAGGGAACCAGGCAGAGGGCCTTCTTGGTAGGGGCGCCTGCCCTGTGGAATGCCCTCCCATCAGATGTCAAGGAAATAAACAACTATCTGACTTTTGGAAGACATCTGAAGGCAGCCCTCTTTAGGGAAGTTTTTAATGTCTGATGTTTTATTGTATTTTTAATATTTTGTTGGAAGCCACCCAAAGTGGCTGGGGAAACCCAACCAGATGGGAGGGGGAATAAATATTATTGTTGTTATTGTTGTTGTTGTTGTTGTTGTTGTTGTTGTTGTATTCTATTTATTGCTCTGGGAGAGTTAAACATGACCTTAAATATCTGCTATTTAAGTCCATGAGACTATAAAGTACAAACCCAACAGCAACACCAGAGCTGCCAATCCTCCCCTAACTTCCAGCTCTCCAGAAAGAAATAGCAGTGAAGTACCAAATTGCCAACACAACACAACATAATATTGACATTTGTGACGAATGTTGCTTCTCTACCTCCTGGTGTGGTCAAGGCTTTGTGTATAAATTCTGCCGCAGGGTAAAAATATGGAGTCATATCAAAATCAGGAAGGTCATCGGCCGGTACACCATAGTATTCAATCGTTGTGCCGTAAAAATCATGGGGTTCGTGGCAAAATATTTTGCCATGTGCAGCATTTAAAACATGGCTAATGCCCATTTTCCATAAACCAAATCTGCTGTGCGCCGTAACACTGAAGAAAAGACAAAACAGAAAGTGAGAGGCAGACAGATTCAAGAAGAGTCCTGTTTTCCTTTCAGGCTTTCCCCTCTAACTTGTGGTCTGGGTCCTCTCACATTCTATGAAGAAAATAGCCCACATTAAGGAACAAAGATTTCAGTAAGATTTAATGAATGAATGAACTTTATTACGGTCACAGACCAGGATTTAAAACAAACAAACAAACAAAAAACAAACAAACAAACAAACAAACATATAAATAAAATAGCAGTTAGGATTTTTTTTTAAACTGATAAATGTTGGAGCAAATAAGGACAAAGGAACAAGCATAGGATAAAACATCTGAATAAAATACAAGATTAAACACGGATAATGGATGGATAAAAACTGATAATTAAAACAGATAAAAACAAATTAAAACATGCAGTTAAAACAACTGTAAGAGCATAAAACTAAAAGACTCGCGGTTAAAACAACTATAAGAGGCTGCAGAGTAGAAGCCTCTGAAATAGAGGACACACAGCATTAGAAACTGATGTGCAAATATGGTTAAAACAGACAATTAAAGCAATGTACAAAAATAAATTTAGAAACAATGTGCAGCAATAAACTATCCCAGGGAGTTGACTCAGAGTCACCCATGGAACCGAGTTTGGGGATTTTCATGCCGGACTATTTTGAGTTGGGCGATGGTCTGCGCCTACAGATTTAACGAATGAATATTCAGAACATAAGAAGAGCCTGCTGTAATAAGCCAGTGGCCCATCTAGTCCAACATGCCGTTCTCACAATGGCCTCTTAGATGTCTATGGGAAGCATGAAGCAGGATCTGAGCTCAACTTCATTCCCCCCTCCTGTGGTTTCCAGCAATTGTTATTCAGAATCATACTGTCTCAGATTGATGGCACGACACAGTAGCCATTGATAGCTTTCTCCTCCATGAATTTGTCTGATCATCTTCTAAAGCCATTCAAGTTGGATGCCGTCACTGCCTCTATTAGCGCAGATTCCAAAATTTAACTTTGTACTGTGTGGCAAAGGGCTTTATTTTGCCTGTCCTCAATATTTGAACATTCAGCTTTGTTGGAAATCCCCATGTTGTGGTGTTAGGAACTGCATCTTTTTTTTTCAGATTAAAATTTTACAGTCCAACATACAACATAAAAACAAGATTCCAAGGAATCTCTTGGACTTCCGTCCTCTGCTTTGTGGGTCCTGTTATTAATCATTTCCTCCTGCATCTTTTATGATAGTCCAAATTTTTTTACCTCTCCATTGTGTTCAAAATTAAACTACAAGTGAAATTCCAATCCTACGTTAGGCACTGAATCATGGTACATCCATGGACTTGGAAGCAACTGTGGTGTCAGGTTTAGGGTTCCAGTAGCCTCACCAGAAATGTGACAGATAATTGGTTACTGGGAATGAATAAACAAGTCTAGATGTGTGTTTACACTGGAATCAGAGCTAGACAATTAAAGCAACCGAAACAGTCAGGCAAAGGTAATGAGAAGTCACAAGGGAGGACTAGGTCACTCTGAAGGGGACGGAAGCCACACTGACTGAACTCTTTCGCCTTTTTCATATACCAACTGCATGGCCTTCAGCCATGTGTCACCGCAACTGTGAGGGCTAGAAATTGCTTTTTTTAAAAAAAGGAATTGGTGGTGGGAAGAAAGGTGATGCACTGAAGAATCCAACATTTTGTTCCAGATTCTGTGTGGCATTCTGAATGCACATGAAACAAAATACATAAATTGCTTACGGCTGCGTAACAATTAATTGCAAGACTGTCTTCTCAAAGAAGCCAGGATGATGTGCAATCCTACCACCGGTTATGTGTCAGAATGCCCCATTGGTTTAAATGAGGTATAGTCATGCATAACAAGGTACTGGACCCAACCAGATCACAGAACGACACATTCCTTGGAAGGGGCATTGACTTGGCTGCAGTAGTTATGTTGGCGGAGCTCTTAAGCACTGCCAAAAAAATGCTGAGTTCCACAGAGATATACTTACTGGTCTCCTAAGAAAAGGTTAGGCCATACTTCATCAACATGGTTACAGGAAGGCCTCCCAGTATTCAGGAGCTGTTCTAGATCTTTAAGAGTGGGGGTCTCAGCTGTGGATGTTCCAGAACAGTCAGGGTCTTTGGAGAGGGACACACACTCTTCAGCCATCCTTATTAAAGTAGCAACTGTCCCCTCTGAAACCTGAGAAAGTGGTCCAGGCTTGCTTGTTTAATGCACTTTCTCAGGCTGCGTGCTTGTCATTTTGAATTTATTGGACAGGTGCTGGGCCGCAGCAAAGCACCCAACGTGTTAAATCAAAGCTTGGAAAGGAGGTGCCATTTTTGCACACCCTGAAGGCAAACAGGCATTCAGCAATGGTCATTGTAGCTGAAAGGCAAAGTCTGCTGAACAGAAGAGGAAATACACAGGAGCATGATTTCTGGCAGAGATGATCTCTCCAGTCTCATGCGTTCTCTTGCCAGTGTGGTGTAGTGGTTAAGAGTGGTAGTTTTGTAATCTGGCGAACCGGGTTCGCTTCCCCGCTCCTCCACATGCAGCTGCTGGGTGACCTTGGGCTAGTCACACTTGTCTGAAGTCTCTCAGCCTCACTCACCTCACAGAGTGTTTGTTGTGGGGGAGGAAGGGAAAGGAGATTGTTAGCCGCTTTGAGACTCCTTAGGGTAGTGATAAAGCGGGATATCAAATCCAAACTCTTCTTCTTCTTCTTGCACAGGAGATATTAATTCCCTCTCAATCAAGCACTCTTCATTCATACATTATTGCCATGGATTGGACAGGCATTTTTATTTTTGTTTTTTTTCTCTGGACCCCTGGCTGCCAAGTTGAGCAACATCTGTTGCAAGCCTTAGGTGAGCTTTACAGAGGATAAGATGGAGCTTTTTCTTTTTGCAAAGGGCAATATTCAGAAGAAGAAGAAGAAGAAGAAGAAGAAGAAGAAGAAGAGGAGGAGGAGGAGGAGGAGGAGGAGGAGGAAGAAGAAGAAGAAGAAGAAGAAGAAGAAGAAGAGGAGGAGGAGGAGGAGGAGGAGGAGGAGGAGGAGGAGGAGGAAGGAATATTCAGAACCTCCTAAGAAGAGCTTGCTGGAATAAGCCAGGGGCCCTTCTAGTCCAACACCCTGTCCTGAGAATGTTATTTTTTTGATAATAATTGTTATTAGTTTTCAGTTATATTCCAATAATAGCCTCGTTATAACAATACCAACTTATAATCACATTACTAAAACCAATCATTCAAATACTAAATTATATCATTTAGGTAGCCACCCACGTGCGAGAATTGATGACTGATTATATTTTCTGCGTTCCAAAATCTTACTAATTTCCATTACATTCTGGTCATCATCATAATACCTTTAAACAACAACTGCAATAGTAATAACTTCCATTTGTGTTGTCACATTAAATGATTTATAGAACTACATGTGAGGCATTCAAACTATATCCTCGTTCTTCCTGTGTGGGGCAATTAATTCTGTCCGAGGTGTTTCTTCCTGTCCTTGTGAAATGTCATCTCTACCTTTTTCTGGTTGTTGCTGTTCTCCTTCATGCCTTGGGTATCCCGTGCTGAGATTTATTACTAAGATCTTCAGAAATATGCATTGCGTCACATGAATTATGACAGCTAGGAAGTGGAAGGAGCAAGCAGAATATAAAATGGAAGAATGGGATGGAGAGGTGCAGGATATACAGTAGCTATTAATGATAAATTAACACGTGCCATTAAGGTAAGCTGGGGAATATGCAGGAGAAACGATTTTGAGGAGATCTGGAAGGTGTTTGTAGAATTTGTACTGTTAAAACGGAAAGGGGGTAAAACCATCGCAAGAGATGTTGAAATTTTGGGAGGCTGGATAGTTACAACGGAATGGTCTCCGTGGTGGGGTACACATTTTTATTCTCAATTATTTGCGATTATTACTTTGTCAAAATAAAATAATAATAATAAAAAGAAAACAAATTTTAAAAGGGGCAAGCGGAATATAAAATGGAAAAATTCTATAAAGAGGTGTGGGATATAGCCATTAATGATAAACTGACATGTGCCATTAAGGTAAGAGGGGGAATATACAGGAGAAATGATATGCAGGAGATACGGAGGGTGTTTGTCGAATGTGTACTGTTAAAACGGAAAGGGGGTCAAACCATCGCAAGAGGTCTTGATATTTTGGGAGCTTGGATAGTTACAATGGAATGGTCACATTTTTATTCTTATGTATTTATAATTATTACTTTGTCAATAAGGAAAATATCAAAATAGATGCATTACACCAGACTGCTGATTATTTGCTTTAAGCCAAGCATATGTACTATTTACAGGCTGCACGCGAATCCTCCGCGCGCAGGCGAGGCGGGAGGGTGACGTGGGCGTGGCCCCGCCGGCCCCGCCCACTTCCGCCTGCCGTCTCGTCCCCTTGTTTGTTTGTTTTTCTTGCGGAAGCTGCGTCAGTGCCTGGCCCCGCCTTTTCCGCTACGTAGCCGCGCCCGGTTGGTGAGTGGGTGGGCCGGTTGCCTGGCAGGGTCGAGCAGCTCCGCCGTCGCTGCCGCCGCAGCCTCCCAGCCGCCTCAGTCCCAGCGGCGACCCCTCCGTGCGATGGCGAAGGCGCACCGGCGGCGGCAGAAGAAGCAGCAGCAGCGAAGCCCTCGGCCTCTCCCTGCCGACACGTAGCGGGGCCGCGTCGCCCGGTGAGGAGGGAGCGGGTAGGTTCCGGCTGGCTCGGCCTCGCCGCCAAGGCGCTTGCGAGGGGAGTTTCGGCTTCTGAGGGGTGTGTGTGAAGAAGGGGAGGCGGCGGAGGCGGGTTTCGTTCGTTGGCTGGCCGGCCGGCCGGCTCTGCCTTTAGCAACGGCTGCTGTGTGGAGCCGAAGGGAGCTTCCACAGCCGGGAGCAGTCTACCCTTCGCAGGCTCAGCTGCTGCTTCTCCCGAGGGAGCCGAAGAAAGGGGGGTGGCGGGTTCTAGCTATCGGGGCGCGGGCTTTCCCGTTTCGAAGAATTTTATATTTTGAAGGGTGCTATCGTTTCTGCAAGATATATGATTTTGAAAAACGAAGTTAGAAATTTAATTATTGAGGGTTACAAATAGGTAGACTTGCCTAAGGGTGCAAAATAGCCAAAGGGTGCAAAGTAGCCTGGTCTAAGGGTTCAAATTAGCCGGCTAGCTTATTTTTTTAGTTGTTTTGTTAATATTGTTAACATAGATGGTAGTTGTTTTATTTGGGGTTTGGAGTTGTTTTACCGCTGATTTGTTAAGTATTCTATACCATTTATGCTGTACAGTATTCGTGAAGTTCCTTTATGTTATTTTTGTCTTATATTCGTAAGCCGCTTTGGGATTTGAATAAAAAGTGGCATGGAAGTAGAATCAATCAAAATAACATTGTTTAAGGGTGCAAAACGGCCTGCTGCAAAATAGGCTAGTGTAGGGGTGCAAAACAGCCCTGCTCCAGCACTTCTGGGGGTGGTTATCTCTGCCTTGCTTGTGAGCTTCCTGGGGTATTCCGGACACAAGACGGGTAGGCTGGATGACACTTTATTTATTATTTTTATTTACTTAGTTTCATTTGTTGAATTTATATACCGCCCTATACCCGGAGATCTCGGGGCGGTTCACACAATAAAATCAGAATATAAAACCACAGAATGCATAATTGGAAGAAAAGCAACAACAATAACCCAATAACACAACCCCCCCCCCAAAAAAAAACCCACCCCAAGCTTTAAAAGTCTAATCCAGCAGGGTTGTTTTTCATAAAAAAAAAAATTGCAGAAGGCGCAGCTTTAAATGCTCGCTGAAGAGCACTGTCCTCTCTGGGAAGCAGCCTTTCCAGGGCTGCCAGGATGATGTGATCTTCTACCCAAACTTAAATGTTCAACATGCTGTTTCACAACATGTGCTCTGGCTGTTGCATTTTGTACTCCACAACAGCCTGTACTGTACTGGCATTTGAAGTTCAGTAGGTTTGGGACAAACTTCATGTTGCAGGAATCTTTTAAACTGCAGTATGCAGTTGCAGAGGCAATCAGAGTTGGGGTGGCAGAGAATGTGAAGGGGTTTTACCCTTTTGCTTTAAACCAGGCTCCAGAGGAAAATTGCCTTCCAGCTACTATTTGGCATGGGAGGAGAGCTGCTAGCTGTGCCAGCAATCAATATTGTAGCTTATTGGAGTATTTTCATAAGCTGTAAAAGCTTTTGTTCTGTGTTCTCAGGCTCCTGTAAAGGGAGGTGGTGAAAGGGCTTTAAAATAATTAGAATAACGCGGCTGCAGCCTGCAGGTGAGTCCTGCCATCTTCTCTGTAAGGAAGTCTTTCTGTGTCCTGGGACAACTCCTAACTAATGTGAGGGTTTATGGAACAATATGTGCATTATACTTCACTGCACAAGTTGATCTTGCAAGTATTCCACTTTTCATTAGGAGAGATAAAGTATTGTGTAAAAGTGTTTCCACTTTTCCTCAATGTAATTTTTCCCCATTAAAAAAGGGGGGGAACCATTTCCCCCTCATTCTTCATATCTCATTCCTGCAGGAGAGATCAAATTGCAAGATCATATCCATACTGCTTTAGTTGGTGTCACATCTCTGTTTTTTGTTTTTATGGATGCCTAGTAATTTTTTAGTAGCAATACTAGTAAATGCCTTTCCAATAACTTTGTTAGCATTCTGAGTTTGTATGCTTTTATGTGCTGGGGAACACTCTAGAATTACTTGAAAAGTAAGCATGTATTTTTCCAAGTTATGTTGTTGTGTGTCTACCAAACAGGTGACAGAAGCTTTAAAGGTAAAGGGACCCCTGACCATTAGGTCCAGTCGTGACCGACTCTGGGGTTGCAGCGCTCATCTCGCTTTATTGGCCAAGGGAGCCGGCGTACAGCTTCCGGGTCATGTGGCCAGCATGACTGAGCCGCTTCTGGTGAACCAGAGCAGCACACGGAAACGTCGTTTACCTTCCTGCCGGAGCGGTACCTATTTATCTACTTGCACTTTGATGTGCTTTCGAACTGCTAGGTTGGCAGGAGCAGGGACCAAGCAACAGGAGCTCAACCCGTCGCGGGATTCGAACTGCCGACCTTCTGATCGGCAAGCCCTAGGCTCTGTGGTTTAACCCACAGTGCCACCCGCGTCCCTGACAGAAGCTTTGGGTTACTATAACAACAACAATAATAATTTATTATTTGTACCCCACCCATCTGGCTGGGTTTCCCCAGCCACTCTGGGCTGCTTCCATAGAAACCAAAAATACACTAAAATATCACACGTTAAAAACTTCCCTGAACAAGGCTGCCTTTAGATGTCTTCTGAATGTCAGGTAGTTACTTATCGCTTTGACATCTGATGGGAGGGCGTTCCACAGGGCAGGTGCCACCACCGAGAAGGCCCTCTGCCTGGTTCCCTGTAGCTTTGCTTCTCGCAATGAGGGAACCGCCAGAAGGCCTTCGGCGCTGGACCTCAGCGTCCGGGCAGAATGATGGCGGTGGAGACACTCCTTCAGGTATCCTGGGCCGAGGCTGTTTAGGGCTTTAAAGGTCAACACCAGCACTTTGAATTGTGCTCAGAAACGTACTGGGAGCCAATGTAGGTCTTTCTATAAATTTCCTTTAGATGCCTTTTGCATTACTTGGAACTGTTGTAGTTTGTTCTTCAGGTTTGCTGAGTTAACCTTTATTCCTCTCTTCATATTTCCTGCAAGGGTGGTGCCAATGTAAGGAAAACTTCTGGCACCTTGCTTAGCAGAGAATCGAGGAGGCATTCCCAGCTTTTTCCTGTTGTGTGAAACGAGGAAAGATCATGCAGTTCTGCTTGCTCTAGTCTAGTGTATATCTGCCTTTCTGTTGAGCTGATTCAGCCTGTGGATCATTGCCATATATTATTCAGTAGATCTGTAGGACGCTGATAATTAAAGCACAGCTATTACTTAAAAGTTGGTTTTTGGTTTTTTCCCTTTGTAGAGTAGGGGAATGTATTGAGGATGTTGCTGCTTATCAATATCACATTCTTTGGTAACGTATAGATTGCATTATGCCACTCATTCACACTCGTAAAACATTTAACATTTAGAATGTAAACTTAGATTGTCATTACAACAGTCAGCAGTTCTAAGATCAATTTTCATTGAAATATGTGTGTCTGCGCTAATGTTTCTTCCTGGAGTAAGTAAACACATTGGCACTTGTCGTGAGGACCAGGAAGGCAAAGAAGTATGGTAGCTTCTACATACTTAGCCCTTGGAGTAGCATTGGTTAGTGAACTGCATGAAAATGACATACTCTATGAAACGCACAAACATTTATGTACATTTGGACAAGTGGCTTTTCATATACTGTATACCCAAGTAGACATTTATTATGGACATTAACTTGTCGTGTCTTTTGTTTGACCTGGCCCTTAATGTTTCTTAATCCTTCAACTTGCTTGCAGTTATTTTGCTTGTTAAATGGTGGTCCTCTGTTAATATAAGGTCATGGGATCAAGATCAAAATGTTTATTCGGCTTTACGCCCATCATAAAGCACAACACACAAAACAAATCAAATAAAACAGCGGTCTCGTACAAGCCGCAAGTAATATAACACAATTCACAGCTCACAAGGACAAATATTGGCAATTCAAAAGAAAAATTTAAGATTAAGATTAAAAATTTAGAAACTTCGCTAAAATCAATATCGGATGTCATTATCGAAAATTCTTATAACTATCAATAATCAGCTAACATTCCATTCCATCTCTTGTACGAGAGGACGGCTGTTAGGAATTTAGCAACCTGTAGGGTAATATAAGGATCCACATCTTGAAGAACCCAGGCAAGCTGTAGGTTTACTGGTTTGTCAGCCATAGGCTGGATTATGGAGTTTAATATACTAGCACGAACTGAACTGTACATAGGGCAGATAAACATAACATGATGTAGAGATTCAGATGTTTTCATTTCACAAGCACACGTTGAAGGGACTTGGCCCTTAGTGAATCTATGTCTCAGCACGTTTGTTGGAAAAACATTGAACCTAGCTCTAATGAAGGCATATCGGTGAGATGCGGCCATAAGCGATGTTAAGTAGGACGGAGCACGGTAGATAGGGGTTATGCCGAGATTTAACGGCGAGCAGGCTCCACCACCAGCTTAAGGTCATGAGAGTAATTCAGCTATCTAGAGTTGGCATATTACTGCTTCAAACGGGTGTGAGAAATCAAATAGTATCATTAACTTTGAGATATTGGAGGAATCGAGCTTTGTTTTCCTGCCAAGGATTTCTGTGTATTGTGCAGCATTCCCACTTTTTTATCAGCTGGATGTGAAAAGTTTTGAAACTTAGATAGCTTCAGGTGTGAACATGCTCTCTTTCTACAGTATATTGGCAAGCTCTCCCTCTGCAGGAGGCTCAATTATCTTCTTTCTCTTGAAAGCCATGTCGGATTGGATATCTTGGTAACTAAATATAAAAGAATGATTGGTGTAACCAGCCAGTGAAGACACACAATCCAGTTTTATAGCACAGTATGTACTTTTTAACTGACCTGGAAATTCAGGTATAATTTGTGTTATTTATATCTATCTTATTAAAACATAGCTTGCCTTGTAACATCACTGTTAATAAAAGCAATTTAAATAAGTAGACAAGCAAAATACCCAAAGCAGCAGTCATGTACCCATTGCAAATGGCCTGGACCATGCTGAATAAGGTTAAAAGCCATAGGTTGCCACCGACATATATCAGTGCAGTTGTTACAGAGTTGGTTGAAATTCTTATATAGGTGCAGTTAACTTAATACAGTAGGTGTTGCATAAATTATTCCGTCTTGCTTAGAATGTGAATAGCAAGTGGCTATGACAGTTATTTAAGAACCAGTCCCAGTGTAATAACTTGGGTGGTCTCTCAGTACTCACATCCCTTCTGTATTTTGTAAAAGTAGAGGTATTTATTCCTTCCATAACTCTAGTCCAGCTCTTTATATGTTCTGGCAGTGTATATATATTAATGAGTCTTTGTACTTTGCTGTAGTTGGCTAAACTTTCTAGTTGTAGAACCAATTTACATACTGATTTTTAGTCAGGCACGGGGTTGGAATTTCAGGAAGTGTACTGGATGAATTGGAAACAAGAAGCATTTTGGAAGGAACCTTTCCCAGGTTGTAGCTGTTACATGTCTACTGCATATTTGAAATGATTATAATTGGCAGCCTTACTGCTAGACGTGATTAGTCTCAAATGATGACTAAGCTTGATAGATACTGTCTCTGATACTGTAATCCAGTTTTAATTATTAGAAACCAAAACGCGATAGAAATTCTTTGGAACTGTTTGCAGTTTCTTCTGTCTGAGAGCTGGGGGATCACATACCTTTACAGGAGCTAAAACTCACAATACACGAAAAGTAGAAAACATTTGTTCCTGTCTTCCTTTGGCTTTTTTTCTTTTGATTTGTCTCTTTGCTCCTGTGCTTTGTTTCAGGTGTAGTTATGAAGATCATCTTGGGAAAGGTGGGCCATGTATTGCTTGAAATAGCAGGGCAGGATGCCTACTCCCCAGAAAAATTATTTGAAAGAGCAAGCCGTGGTATTTACCTAAGTAGCCAACATGAATACCACAGTGTATCTTCTGATGTCTGTCTAGATGTAGTTGGTTCTACTTTGAGGTACTGGCTTAACCCTTTGTAGAACCCAGCAGGTAAAACTTGTTTGCAGGTGTCACCAACATGGTTTCAGCAGGTCCACACCTACCTGCAGAGTTCTTCCCTGGCATCCACAGAGTCCTTTTCCCTCACTGAAATTAGGCTTAGAAGAAGCATTCTGTTGCAGTCAGTAGAGCAGGTTATAGTGTAGGCTTGGTCACATGTATTTCCCATGTTTCTCTGGTTTGCAGCCAGTGTTCAAAGCTCCCCTTGTTCTAGGCGCATTTTGCGACGGGGAATTTCACTAGCGCGAGCAGTTTCTGAACTCTGGGCGCAGTACTGTGCCTATGATTTCTAATTAAAACTGCAGTGGAGGGAAAGGAGGACCTTTTTTCTGCCTCCCCACTTCCAGCTACACTCTGAAGACTGGAGAAGAGACCCTCTTAAGAATATTGGGGGGTTGGCAGGAGAAGGACTAGACCATGTGAAAAACGAACATAATATTTTAGCTGCCGTTCATTCATTTTCAGCTTTGTATTCTTATTAAAAAAGCGTGCCTAGACATTCTATTTCTGTGCCCATAACCTAGACTTAAGGTGCCATTTAGCTCCTAGCTTTCATATCTCGGTTTCTAACACTGTTTGCAACTGCTCATGGGCCTAAGAGCAGGAGTTTCCCTCGTTTATTGTAATGTCTCTGGTTTACATACTGTTGTGTTTGTTTCCTCTGGAACAGGATGAAATATTTGTTAACCGTTCCCTAAACAAGATTTGTAATATGCTTTGGGTGCATGTACAGTGGTGCCTCGCAAGACGAAATTAATTCGTTCCGCGAGTTTTCTCGTCTAGCGAATTTTTCGTCTTGCGAAGCACGAAATCCCATAGGAATGCACTGAAATTCAATTAATGCGTTCCTATGGTCACAAAAAGTCCAAACAAAGCCAAATTTGGTACAACAAGAGTTTATTAAGTGCTCTTTAAAGTCACACATACTGTAAAGAGCATTTCAAAAATTGAAGGAACAATAAATTAAGTTTCTAAACATGACAGAAAAACATTTAAAAATCAACAAAGTGTACAGTACATTTTCTAAGACTCTGGGGGACAACTCGAAGAAGGTTCCTCTTCCACTCTTTGCTTCTTGCTGAAGAACCCCCTCCTCAACTGTTCCCCCAGCCACCCACCACACAGAAATTCAAATCCAGATTTTTTTTAAAAAAACAGCAGAGTGGCCCAGTGGTCACAGAAAATCATAAAAATGCAGGAAAAAACACACACAAGCTTCCAGATTCTTGCAAACCCCTCCCCAACACCAAGTCCTTGAATTCCAAACACCCCAACCCAAAATCCAAAAACCCCCCAAAAAGTTTTAAAAGTTTAACTTACCAAATGGCTGCAAAAGAAGTTTTGGAAAAGCTTCAAAAATCACCAAAGTCTTCAAAAAACTCAAAAAAGGCTACCACACCGCGTCCTATGAGTTGCTCCTCGAAGTCAAGTCGCAACTGTATTAACGGTGTTAAGAAAAAGGAAACAAACTTGCAAGACATTTTCGTTTTTTGTCTTGCGAAGCAAGCCCATAGGGAAATTCGTCTTGTGAAGCAGCTCAAAAAACGCAAAACCCTTTCGTCTAGTGAGTTTTTTGTCTTGCGAGGCATTCCTCTTGCGGGGCACCACTGTACTTGTAGAAATGTAGGGTAAAAATTAAACAGCAAAGCCCTGGTATAGAGCTACTGATAAAAAATTATCTGGGAAGTCCATTGAGAGAGCATGATTTCTTCTGTCATTTGACCCTCCCACCTTTCCAATGTTTGGAATTCACTGTGGACTTACTCCCAAGTACAAGACTTATCACATGTGACCTTTGATGTATGAGCGTATGTATGCTTGATCAGCATTGTGAGTGACTCATACTGTGCGAAAATTGAAGGATGGTGCTCTTTTTCCTGCTGTGCCAAGCAAAGAATCTGTTGTCTGACATCTCTTCTAAAGGAGTCCTAATTTGAAGCATTTGAGCATCAAGAGGATTTCTTTGGTCAACCCTTTAGGTATCTGTCTTCTGATTTTTTCTGAAAAATCTTGAGAATAATCTTCTGGTGAGTCTGTATTTTATTTTTCTCTGAACCTTTTGTCTGCTTTGGTTGACGTAAGGATTAGGATACAGTGGTACCTCCGGTTATGAACGTAATTGGTTCCGGAGGTCTGTTCTTAACCTGAAACCATTCTTAACCTGAAGTGTTCTTTCACTAACGGGGCCTCCCGCTGCCGCCGCCGCCGCGCAATTTCCGTTCTCATCCCGGGGCAAAGTTCGCAACCCGAGGTACTACTTCTGGGTTAGTGGAGTTTGTAACCCAAAGTGTTTGTAACCTGAGGTACCACTGTATTTTTACAATCAGTTTTCTCTGTGTTCAGGCAAGAAAATGTTGAAACTCAATTTGCAATGTCAGTAGAAAATGACAAATAGATTCTTGATTAAGTGAAACACGAATGTATTGAATCCGCCCGATAGAGTGAGCTCCTGTTGCTGTGTCCCAGCTCCTGTCAACCTAGCAGTTCGAAAGCATACCAGTGTGAGTAGATAAACAGGTACAGCTGCGGTGGGAAGGTAAACAGTGTTTCTGTGCACTCGTCACAGTGTCCTGTTGCGCCAGAAGCAGTTTACTCATGCTGGTCACATGACCCGGAAAGCTGTCTGCGGACAAACGCCGGCCACCTCTTCCTGAAGCAAGATGAGCGCTGCTCCCCATAGTAGCCTTTGACTGGACTTAACTGTCTAGTGGTCCTTTGGCTCTTTTTACCTTTACATGAATGTGCAAGTGATCTTCTGAAGGCTTGAGATTGTGGAGTTTTTGTTTTGTTGTAATTGTTCTTTTAAGTAAGTAAGTAAGTTTCTTAAGTAAGAATACAGATTTCTGCCCTGCCCTTAGCACCATCTAAGTTTTCATGGCAGTTTATTGTCACTGCAGGGACAAGTTTCCACATGCAGATCATCCACACTAAAAAAGAAACAGACCTTACGCTGGTGTGGCCCATGAAAGTTCATTCTCTTGAACTTAGAGCAGTGTTCAAAACTCCCATTGTTCTAGGTGCATTTTGCAACAGGGAATTTCATTAGCGTGAGCAGTTTCTGAGCTCTGGGCGCAGTACTTCACCTAAGATTTCAGATTAAAACTGCAGAGTGGAAGGAAAGGAGGACCTTTTTTCTGCCTCCCCACTTCCAGCTACTCTCTGAAGACTGGAGAAGAGACCCTCTTAAGAATATTGGGGGGTGGGCAGGAGAAGGACTAGACCTCGTGAAAAATGAACATAATATTTTCACTGCAATTGATTCATTTTCAGCTTTTTCATTTTATTCTTGTTATTAAAAAAAAAATGTGCCTGGACATTCCGTTGTTGCTCCCATAACCTAGGTTCAAAGTGCCATTTAGTGCCTGGCTTTCGTATCTAAATTTCTAACACTGACTTGGAGACGTTACTGTAAAAATGGCACGTATTTTCCTAATAGTTAACAGACACTGAAGCCAGAATCAGGGTATACACAGGCTTACGCTATCTCAGAAATGGCTGCGCTTAGTTTTCTATCCTACCACCATGGCTTTCCAATTCTTTTGACGCTTTTTCTTGTTTTTGCTTTTTTCTTATGTATTTTGTGTTCTAATTTTCTAATTAATAATAATAGCAATAGTAATACTACAGAACTATTAGAGATGGGGTGGGTAGAAAAGAAAGAAGGAGATGCTGTCTGGAAAGGCAAAGCACGGCACAGCAGAGGACCTCCTAGTTGGAGACGTGCCGTTCCTCCATAGTGAGGAAAGGGCACATCTCTTTTTAATGGCCTGCATTGCCTCACATGGTCAACTTCCTCAGTGAAGCCAGGGATCAGAATGAGTTGAGTTTGACACTTTTACGTAATATATCTGTTTCAGAAATAACTACTTGCTCAAGATGAGTAATAATTGTCCTGTGACTAATTGGCCGGGAAAGTTCCTTTCAAGTGGGGGTCAGGGAAGCACAGTTCTTCCACGTCATCAGTATGCCACCCATTGTTAAAAAAGGTGTGGGTGGCTGGACAGGCCAGAAAAAATGCTTTTGTAGGCGAGTACATTGATTTGGAATACAGTTTGTCCTTCCCAAGCAGACAGTCTAGTCACCAGTTGGGAAGCACTAGGTCTCTGGGCTGTAAAAATTAAATCTGAAAAGGGTATTCAGGCGCAGCCGAATACAATGTAATTTTGTTACTTCGTAGGAAAGTCTGTCTGAAGTACATTTTAAAGTTATATCCCAGAACATTGAGAACTTGGTGCTATAATGATGCGGGCACTGTCTTCTCGGTCTTTAAAACATCTGATTTTTGGCAGGTAGAGAAGATGGAAGGCAACGGCCAGCTTTGCATTCAGCGTTGGTCTACCAGGCATGTAGCCAAATGGCTGAAGGAAGAAGGCTTCTGTGAGTATGTGGACATTTTGTGTGACAAGCACAGATTAGATGGACTTACATTACTGACGCTGACTGAATACGACTTGAGGTCTCCTCCTCTGGAAATCAAGGTTCTAGGTGATATCAAGCGGCTCATGTTGTCAATTCGCAAGTTACAGAAGCACCACATTGAAGTTTTGGAAGAGCTTGGTTATAACAGTGATAGTCCCATTGGTTCCCTGTCGCCTGTGGTTGGCTCCCTTCAAGGAACAGACTGGTTTTGCAATGGCGAGGTTCAACGGGATTGTGATGACTGTGAGCCTGTTGCCGATTTGAACGCTGATCAGTATGCAAATGGAAAAAACAAACATCCTACGCGAAGACTGAACCCAGAGTATTGGAAGACAGCTTTGAGTTGTATATATGTTTTTATTGTGTTTGGCTTCACATCATTTGTCATGGTTATCGTGCACGAGAGAGTTCCTGACATGCAGACATACCCACCACTACCAGACATATTCCTAGACAGGTAAGTGCTTTAACCTGCTTAGGAAAAAGTGCTAAAAATCAGAATTGCTAAACTGTTGAGGCCAAACTAGGTGTTTTGCAGAATTTTTTGTTGCTTCTCCCATTCTAAATTTTTTAAAAAATATATTTTTATTTTGCAAAATAAGAATTTATAAACTAATTCTCCTAGGTTTTTTTCCCCTTTTTCATGAAAGTACCGTATTTTTTGCACCATAACACTCACTTTTTTCCTCCTAGAAAGTAAGGGGAAATGTCTGTGCGTGTTATGGAGGGAATGCCTACGGGTGGCATGCCTACGGATTTTCCTCCTCTAAAAACTATTTGCGTGTTATGGTCAGGTGCGTGTTATAGAGCGAAAAATACGGTATGTGCTGTCAGCAGCTTTATGGAAACCCCCACCACCTTTGGGGAATTTATTGACCAGCTCTTTCCCACTGTTTTGTGAAAATACCTCAAGGTCTACGCAAATCCAAGAAATATGGAAAATGGCTAGATCACAACATCTGCACTGCTTTTCCTCTCCCTGGATTCAGAGGCTCATAGTGGACTTGTCCCCAGTTCTTTGAGTATGCAGTGGCTAGCCATGATGCATGACGTAACTGTCTGTGGCCTGATTTGCACATCATGATAAGCCACAGTTCGTCTTAAAAGAATGGTTTAATTAAATGAGAACATGCATTAGCCTTGCACCCACAACACCCTCCAGACTCAGACCCAGTCACCGAAGCTGAACTATGGTTTATTGTTTCACCTGAACCCATAGCATGGTTTGTTGGCTTGTTTCAGAGAAGCCATGAAAGGTAAGCAACAAATAAACCAAAGTTTGCCCTTGCTTTATTTCTGTCTTACCATGCGTGGCTTGTCTGAAACAAATAAACCACCGTTCATTTTAAGATTACAGTGGTGCCCCGCAAGACGAACGCCTCGCGAGACGAAAAACTCGCAAGACGAAAGGTTTTTTCGTTTTCGAGTTGCTTCGCAAGACGAATTTCCCCCCGCACCCCGGACCTCTTTTGAAGCAAGGGGCGGCGGGGAGAAGATCGCTTCTCCCTGTTGCCAGCCCCGCAATCTCTGGGGACAGAGGGGAAGGCGCGCACGCGCCTTCCCCTCTCTCCCCGGACCCCTTTTGAACCAAGGGGTGGCAACGGGGGAGAAGCGATTCTCCCCGCTGCCCCTTCCCTTGCTTTAAAACAGGTCCCCTCTGTCCCCGGACGGTCTCCATAGGAACGCATTGATTGATTTTCAATGCATTCCTATGGGAAACCGTGCTTCGCAAGACGAAAAACTCGCAAGAAGAAAAAACTTGTGGAACGAATTAATTTCGTCTTGCGAGGCACCACTGTACACCACAAGAAGAAGAAAGTGGAGTTTTCCAAAACAATTTTATAAATGCCTCCAAAACACTGAGCTGCCCTACAGCAGTGATCTCAAGAGCTGCTGGGAAATCTTATGCATTTTCCTGCTGGGAGGGAATAATGTAATCTGTCAGCAACAGCCCTTGGTCCTCTTAACTGGTGGCTGGGGTGAAATTGTCCTTTCTGTAGACACGGCGCATTATTATTGACTTTCGGTCAAGAAATGTAACATTTACAAAATTTGATACTAAATGAAGGCATTATTTGTTTTAAGAACTGCTTTTTAAAAAAATCCCTGCAGGGAGCAAAAAGAAACTATTGAATGCTAGATATTGTTTTAGAATAGAATTACTGTCATCAGGGCACCAAGGAAGGATTCAGAGTAGGGACAGTAATCAGGAAAACAAGGTCAGAAGATTACAATAGTCGTCTTAGTGACTGGCCTTTGTTATTACCCTTTCAGCAGCAAAGGCATGTGACTGCAGAATAGCTTTGACTGAAGCAATTGCATATTGTTGTGGTGTTAGAGTGCACATATTCTGTCTCCAAGAAGTATGGGTTGTGGGCAGTGATTGCAAAAGCACTTGAAAACAAGGCTAAAAGGTTAATACATAGACTTCATAGGCCAGCAAAAAAGCCTAAACTTTCCCATGATTACCATTTGCTGAATAGTAGATGGGATAACAAGAGGGCAAGTGGCTGAATAGAAGAGGAGCTATTATTGCAGATTAGGTCATCAGTAGCTCAGATTTTAGCTGTGAAACTTATCTCTTGGCTCTCATTCCTTTGCAATGTTCCTTTTTGTGATCGGAGGATGTTTTGAGTGATACATTGGTATCTGTTCCATTCTGTACTTTTTTAAAAAACAATTTTTACGGAAAGGACAGTTAAGAGCATTTTGAAATGTTTACGGCTGTTTACTGGCAGTGTTTGAAAAATTAAGTGTTCTTTTACAGCCCACAGTCACCACATTGCTTGGGTTTTATCTTAAAGCTTTTCTAGAATGCACAGTCCCTATCTGGGTGTTGTCTTAAAAAAACCTTTTTGTTGTCAATTTACCAGTATTGAAAGGCTGTAGATTTTATCTAGGTAAGTAGTTGTACCTGCTCTTCCTAAGTCCTATGTGGCTGAAGGACAATAAGCTTCACTCTTTATTTGATTTCATTCTGCTAGCAGAAGGCAGAAAGCTTGAGAGGAAGGAACTGGGAGAAGTGGGGGGAGCACCCCACTGCCGAAAGTGTTAAGTGAGCCCCCTCCCCAATTTGTGTCACGCACACTTCTCCAGAGCCTGGCCAAAGTTATCCATGCTCTGGTGACCTCCAGAGTAAGCTGCCATAACACATTACATGCGGGGCTGCCTTTGAAGGCTGATTGGAAACTGCTAATTGGAATTGGCTGCTTAAAGTGGAACAATGGTGCTTCACTGGCTCCTGTTCTGTTTCTGCACACAATTCAGAGTGCTCATGCTTATCTTTGACATGGCTTGGGATCCGGATATTTGAAGGATTACTTGTTTCTGTGTGTGTCTGCCCACGCAGATGTCAAGTTTGGCTGCTCTTGTCTGGATGCCCTAGCCGTGGGTGGTAAGGAGGTGGTATCTGAGGGCAGAGCCTCCTCAGTTTTGGCATCCCGCTTGTGGAGTGTTCTCCCCGGGAGCTTTGCCTGGTGCTATTTATCTTCCTTGTCTTCTCAGAGTTCAGACCCAGTGATGTTCCGTTTAGTAATTATATTCATAAAAATGAATGAATGTCAATGACAAATACAATATTGAACAAGCTTAGCTGTTTCAAAGCTTAGCTTTTTTCTGAATGGAAGTAAAATACTGTATGTTGGATTGGATCACTTTCTAGGGCATCAAAAAATTTCTGGTGCGAATGGAACATTTTCCAATGTAAATTACCTTGTTCACATCAGCATAATATTCATCTTCCTTGGAAAATCCACATTACTATTCAGCTCTTTTTAGGTACTTGTCCTCTTGATTTTCTTATTTGTTGTATGCATTCTTAGCCTCCCTGCAAGTATGTGCATTGAAAGGGAAGGTTATCAATTTGTAAAATAAGAGGATGATTGAGTGGTAGAATGAGCTGGGGGTGGTACAGCGTTGAGCTGCTGTTAAATGAAGAAACAGGCATGAAATACATTCATTAAATGGTGGACCAAATGTGAAGGACAAGAAGGGAGCGTGTAGAGAAGTAAATGTGCAGAAGAAATGGGCCATAATAGTACAAGGAAAATGTATACTCAGCTTAGAGAAGAAGAGATCTTGCAGGAAAGCACTGAAGTTCAGAAAAGACAGCTGATTTGATTGTGTGATAAAGCATCTTTAGCCCTAGTAAACAGTATTCAGATATAACTGTGGAAAACATAGCTTTGAGGAGCAGGCAAGCTTAGGTAGCTGCTCCATTAAAATGTATGGAAATTTTGATTTTGTAATTTGGCAAAAGAGCATTGAATCGAATTACCTGGCATTTACTGTTACTCTCCTGTTGAAGAGAGTGATTATGCTTAGGATGCAGACATGGAAATTGGAACTGTCAGATATTACTTGCAGACTTTTTGTAGATACATGGTGTGAATTGATGGTGTCAGGCGAGGTTTCTCCCTCCCTTTCTTCTCCTTCCCCAGCGCTGCGGAGGCCGGCTGTCTCCCAAGGCGGGGCCCCCTCTTGGGTAGGATAGAACAAGGGTGCCTTTGCACTTTTAAGATTACTAGAACAAGCCTCTGCTTTGTCTAGTGATCAAATTCCAAAAATCTGTTTGTTTCAACAGAGCCAATTTAACCCATTGATTTTAAGGCTGCAGAAGTTTCAGCAAATGTTTCTGCTGTTTTGCTTTTTGCTGCTTCACTTCCCCCAGTTTTAGAGCAGTAAAGCAAAGCTTAAGAAGGGTAAGATACTAAACTGCAGAGAAACGTGATCTTTCTTGCAAATGCCAAGTTGGTTTGTAACCAGTCAGCTATGCTAGAAATTATGCTGAGCGTTTAGGTACATAAACGATAGTTTCAGTTTTAAATCAAATGGGTTTGTTTTGTTTTGTTGGTAAGGTCCTACTTACCCATCATCTGCATTTATTTTGCCCAGAAATTGCACATGTCAAAGTGGCACATAGCATCTTGATTTTTCTTTCCTCCATTTTTAGTGTTCCTAGGATACCGTGGGCTTTTGCCATGACTGAAGTATGTGGTGTGGTTCTCTGCTACATCTGGCTGCTCGTTCTTCTACTTCACAGACACAGGTATAGTTCAGTTGCCTTTATTTTGGAAATTGCAGACAACCTTGTTTGAAGATCTTGTGTGTATCTGTCGTGTGCTGCAGTTCCGGAGAAAAATAGAAAAGAGACTTGATTCCTCATTAAGAGGGAATACTAAAGTCCACACCATGCAAACAAGTAGCAGGTGGAATCCATGGCAGCTACTCCACATGTTGAGAGGTTGATGTGCAACAATGGGGATGGTGGTTCCATCACTCCCATAAAACTGTTGAGCAAGTGGTTTGGTGGCATGAGAAAATGGTGCCAGACTTGTGAAGCAAACTGTAGCACGTTGCTTATTCCCAATGTATTTTGGTAGTGCTTAGCACTGCTCTGCAGAGAGATAGCAGACCACCCCCCTACTGTGTTTGCTAGCACCCTGCTCACTCACGTTAAATCACAACTTGTTTTTAAGTGGAGTGAGAGCTTTTCAGTAGCATGAACCAGCACATTTCAATTAAATTTTATATTTTAAAGCCATGGTTTAATGTAACATGTGAGCCATGTCAAAACTAAAGCTTGAATCCTAAGAAAAGCTATGGAAGCTTCCCGAAGTAAAGGTTACCGTTTTATCTCTGAAAAATCTCTCTAGAGGGTCATTGCAGAGGAGGGGATTCCTCAGCATGTTTGGGTGGGCTGCTGAGACAGGAAGGACCTGAAAACTTTCCATCCCAGAACTTCCTTAAGTTAACATCTTGGCATCCAAGCCCTCCATTAAACAACTCAGACGTTTTCTGCTTGTTTCTAGGTCGATCCTTCTGCGACGGTTATGCAGTCTTATGGGGACAGTTTTCTTGTTGCGTTGCATTACAATGTTTGTGACCTCATTATCTGTGCCAGGCCAACATCTGCAGTGTTCTGGGAAGGTAAGCAACCACTTGCCCATCCCAAATTCTGAGGTTTACTTCTGCATTGGCCACAGCATTGAGACAGAAGTAAACTTAGGACAAACAAATTAGAAATGCCAAATGGTAGCTATTTGTCCATCTAACCTGATATTGTCCACTCGGACAGGTCTTGAGCAAAGCTCTTTCACATTGCCTACTACTTGACGCCTTTAACTGGAGCTGGCATAGGTTGAATGTGGAGCCTCATGCAGGCAAGATGTGCTCTACCACTAAACGAGGGTCCCTCCCCAAAATTCAGCCCTGCTATGTTGAAAGCAGGTTGTCGAACTTGCTGCAATAGCCTGATAAAGTTCCAGAATGTGCCTTTCAAGAATGTGCCTTTCAAGCTCCCCAGGCTTGTGGATATCTGCCCGAAGGCCGGGGCGCATTCTGCTGCGCTCCCTGGGTTTCGGGCTGCAGGCTGCTGTCCGCAAGCCTTGGGAGCCCGGCGGGAACTCCCGCGGGCTCCCAAGGCTTGCGGATAGCTTCCTGAAACTTGGAGAGCGAGAGGGGTCGGTTCGCACTGACCCCTCTTGCTCTACAGGCTTCAGTGAAAGCCTGCATTCGCACCATAGGATGCACACGCATTTCCCCTTCATTTTTGGAGGAGAAAAAGTGCGTCCTATAGGGCGAAAAATACGGTACATGTTAAGGCAACAAATTCTAGTGCAGCCTCGGCCTGGTACCTTCGGCCTGTTGGACTGCAACTCCTGTCATTCTTGTCGATGGGCCATCCTAGCAGGGGCTTATGGGAGTTGCAGTCCAGAGTATCTCGAAGGCACCAGGTTTGGGAAGTCTGAAATACTGTGTGGCATAAGTTGAGTGGGATGACTACATCATAAAGACACAGAGTAAGCTAGATAGCTCATCCTGCCTCCTGGACTAACGGAAGTAGAGAAATGAACTGATCCCACGCTATCTACTCCAGCCTTGAATCAATTCTGTTTTGTGGTATTCTGCAAAGGTCTCACACAATCATAAATCTCTTCTCACCACAAACTCACTCAGTGCTCTTAGCAAGCTAAGGAGATGGTGAGAGATAATACTGACCTACCCTGCAGGGTGTTGCACAGAATACTGAGAGAATGTATATGGAGCACTTTGAACACTTTAAAATGCTATGTTAATGCTAAGTCGTTCAATATTGATAAAGCTGTATTCATTTTGAAAATAGAACAGAGTGTTTGAAAGAGCAAGGTCTTTGAAAGTACATCCTTTCTAACCTGAGTATATGTTACTCTGAAGATACATTATATACGTGTGTGTTTAGAGCATGATGCATTCAGGGGCAAAATGTGAACATGTATTTTTAGGCTGAATATCTCTAAGGAGGTCAAAGCTTGGTGCTTTCCTTGTGGGAAGTAGGGAAAATCCTGGAGACTTGATGCTTGGTGTGTATTTTTAAATGTAGATGTAAATAGACCAAATGTACAAACAAACAAAATGAACTGTGTTTCAGTTACCTATGGAAGCCATGCTATGTGAACCAGGGGCAAATTCAGTGCTGTTCTAAAGTTGGTAGATCGTTTCAAGTATTCTTGATGTGTTCCTTATTCATTTATTTGTTTTGCACGCTTCTGTTTCTAGTTGTATGGCAACGTGTGGGCAAAACTTCAGCGAGCCTTTGCAATCTGGAGTGGGTTTGGCATGACGCTAACAGGAGTACATACCTGTGGAGACTACATGTTCAGCGGCCATACGGTTGTCCTAACCATGCTCAACTTCTTTGTCACTGAATGTAAGTACAGCGTTGAAATGGCATCATGAATCTAGTATGTCACTCCTTTTTTTGCATCTTGATGTTGTGAAATATTTTCCAACATAGCAGGTGAAGGCTTCAGTGAAGGGAAGACAGGCATTTGTTGGGGGCAAAAGCTGCCTAACTGGCAGTGGGCTTTGTGATTGACTGGATTATTATGGCTATGAATGAGAGATCTGTCATTCCTGTTTAGAAAATGAAAGCAAAGCAAATTTCAGTTTCCCCAGACTTCATGATCGGTGTACTGATGTAACATTAAAATAATGTTTTATCGTTACACAGGATGATGGGGATTTTTTACTTACTGCATTCAGTGCTTAGTTGGTGTCTAGCAAATAAGTAAGCTAGTCAAAGAAAAGACACAAGGCCATATTAGAATCTACAAGACACCAGGAAAGAGGAGTGGAGGAAGAAAGTGTTGCGGGGGAGATGTTTTAAAGAATGCAAAGTAACAAGAAGGCAAGTTATCAAACGGCCTTTTCAGCTCAGTGAAGGCTAGGGCTGGGCAATAAATTGTCCAAAACCGGTTTGAAATCCATATTATGATATTGGTTTCATAATTTTTGACCTGTCTATATATTGTGAATCGTGTGTGTGTGTGTGTGTGTGTGTGTGTTTGTGCTTGCTATGCAAAAATCCCAATGTGGGGGAAACCGGGAAGCAAGCCACTGCCTCTGCATAGCTCCATCCTTATTTCAGACATTGTGATACATCAGTATATCGTGATGTTTCACAATGTTGAAAACCAGATAATGCCCAGCCCTAGCGAGGGCCATGCTGTCGTTCCCTTTATGGAAGGAAATAGGAAGAACCTCGAAACAGTCCTTGGTCCTCTGGCTGGTGACTGGCATTCTTCTTCCCTTACCCTCTGCAGCCATGTGGAAGCTGACAGTAGCAGAAGACGATAGCTAACCTTCCTGATTGCTCCTAGTTGGCGGTCAATCCAGGGCACCCCTTTGTCATTTGATAACAAAACCTGGTAAACTGTGATTGGCTGAATGCTCTTCTCTCCCTAGATACGCCAAGAAGCTGGAATTTCTTGCACACGCTGTCCTGGGTGCTGAACCTCTTTGGGATTTTCTTCATTTTGGCAGCCCATGAACATTACTCCATAGATGTCTTCATTGCCTTCTACATCACCACGAGACTATTTTTGTACTACCACACGCTGGCGAATACAAGAGCCTATCAACAGAGTAGGAGGGCCAGGATCTGGTTTCCTATGTTCTCTTTTTTTGAATGCAACGTAAATGGCACCGTTCCAAATGAGTATTGCTGGCCCTTCGCAAAGCCATCAATATTGAAAAGGTTAATTGGCTAAAGAGGACTGGTTTGAATTCACGTCTGTGTGAAGTCTTTGCGATTAACTTTCCACAGGAACAGCTGCACAAAAAGGGTATGTTATTCACGTGCAGCAAGGCTACAAGGCACCCGTCGAAAAGCAGCAAAGTTGAGTCACTACTTGTTCTTCGGCATTCTTTAACGTCTGGAGAACTTCGAGCCGTCTTTGGATGAAGGAAAGACATTGGATCTATAGAACATCAAGTGCAACCTATTTAGCTGTCTCAAACAAAAACTAACACGTGTCATACCTTTAAAATAATTGTTTGCCTAATGAGAATAGGGAGCATTTTGGGAGGGGAAATCATGAGAGGGAAACGCACCCTGACGAAAAAGGGTCCCAAGGCCTTTAGTAAAAGGAGTTGGGTCGTGCGGGGCAAAGTTGCTGTCTTGGTACCCAAACGACAACCGTGAACAGAGCTTCATTGACTTGGAGCACATGACTTCATGCTATTGTACCATCCCAAGGTTTTCCTTGTTTACATTTCAGTAAATCGGTGAGAAATAAACACCTTATCTTTTTTGAAATGAGGTTGACTTAGCTTTAGTGCCACAACTCTTCCTTCTGAACACAGTATTAAACACTAACAAAAATCTCTGCATGCTTTTAAAACACTGTTTTTAGAAGAAGAATACCATAAAATTGGGGTAGTAGCAGGCGGTGTCCCATGAGACAATTGAAAAGTGTGGTGTTCTTTTTATTTTGTTTGGGCAAATGACAAGGCTTTGAACAGTGGCTCTGAGAAAGTACATACAAATCATTTTTCTTTGCCCATTACCACAGTTGTCATAAGGCTCCATGTAGCGTTGGCAGATGTTGAAATTTCATTGGTTAGCTGAGAAATGTTGGATAGTGTATTCATTGAATGTTTTCTTCGTATTCTTTGTTCTTGCAAGTTAAACTACCTTAATCAGCTTAACCTTTGTGGTAGATATCACTTTCTTCAGAGAGTGTTCTTATGGTCGTGAAAAGAGCTGGAGCTTAAAGTATTAGGAGTCCTGAAAGTGTAGCACTTGGCAGTCATGAACACACAACATTTTTCTGTGAAATATAACTTTGATAAGTTGCTCAGGTTTGCATTTAATCAACCAAGCCATCTTTGTAAATGCTCAAAAAAGGCCACCTTAGTTTAAAACGGTAATTGTGATTAGCACATGGATTCAAGAATGAGTTTGAAATACATAATTTCAGAGTAGGTAGTTTGTGTTGATGCTGACATTGCTTTTTCAAATGGCCATGTAAGCTTTTTCCAGACTATCGCAGGAATTCATTGGAACATTTCCATGCAATACACTTAAGTGTCTACAACACAGAAGATCAGCAGCTATCTTGTATGCTGAAAATCTTTTGAATAATTCAGGTAGAAGTTATATGATGCAGTGTTGTCACTGGCAGCCAGTTATGCCCTTTCCCCAGTGCCTCTTCCTGGTAACTCAAGTGAACCAGACCTACAAAGTATATATTGCTCTTATAGCCGAGAGCTACTACTAGGTTAGCTCTGAAGAGAGAAGTAAAGGGTGTCAGGTTTATTGCCTTTGTTTAAGACTGCGATAATAGACGGTGTAAACATTCCTTTCTGGTTCTGTGTAAAACACTGCTGCACATGGATTAATACTTATATGCAGAAATGCACGGGCCAATGTGATGAATTAGAAATAAGCGTAGTTAAATTTGCAAATCTGCAAATTAGAAGTAGCTGCAATTCTAGAACTGCTGTTGTACAGCTTCTGGCTTTACTTGATCTCGCCACAGTATTACAATATTTATACACTTAAATGACCACTCCAGTATCTTTACGTGCCACTTGAAAAGGGGGAAAAAACATTGTTATCTCGGAGCATGCCTTATTATTCACAAACTGCACATTATTGCAGAGTCAGTGATCCAGCTGAATGCATTTTGCAGAAACGTTCCTTTTTGCTTTGGCTTTTAAGGTGCACAGGATATGTTCAGAATTGTTAGTATGCACTGACTGGTGTCTGAAGATCTGGGCAGCAGGTAGTCCAGAAGTATACATAATAAATGCACTATGGTCACCTTTTTGTCACCAATATAGAGGCAGACTCTGAGGTGCTTCTACCAACTGCAGTGGCAAACCGTCCCGTTCTTCCCACCACGCCCCCAGTCTTTGCTGCATGGAGAAAGGGGAATTGTAGCATCCTTTGAAAACACGTACGGTCGGTTGCTTAAAGCAGCTCTCGAAATGCAACTGGGAACTCACGACAGAGACAGCCCCTCCCTAGGTTTACAGATTCCTTTTGGAAAGGAAAAGGGCGCATCCGCAACAGTGTGTTTGAAAAGTTTACAGTTCAGGTCTACATTACATTGCAGGTTGTACAATATTAAACTGTCTGTTCAAATGAAAACAATGGTTTCCATCCGGTTATTGTTAAGAGCTGCTGCTTCCTGAGATTTGACACGCAGCGTCATTCTATGCCTGTTTACTTGGATCAGTGTTCTTCATTCTAACAGAGGTGGTGCGGCTTGGACCATGCCACTTAAGGCTGATTGAAAGATTGGCCCGTTTTTTTTAAATTTTTAAACCCACACAGACAACCAGAACATCAGGAAGGGGAGGCTATTAGAACCCTTTTCCCTGACCTAGTTTACAACCTCCGTTACAGCAAGGCCTGGGTTCAGTGGGACTTACTTGGAAATATGCGTAGAATTGCAGCCCGTTGTGACCCAGATTAGATAGATTTACTTCACAGGATGATTCAGTTAAGAGGTGAGCAGAATATTAACCAGAACACCTTGGCTCTTGATGTAGCAAGTAACCCAGTTACTTGAATAGTATTTGGTATGAAATACATTCCTTCCCCCCAAAATAAATCTTCCTATAAGTTTTGTGGACTACATTTGCACTTCAAAACTAGCCATCCTAGGGATTATTGTACTTAAAATAGTGATATAATACTTGGTATATCTTCCTTGGTTTAATTCCACATGTATTTTCCGTGGGGAGATACGTCACATCAACCCTCCCAAAATCTTCCCATTATGGAGAGTTATAAGGTATGGAATTCTTATCATTTCTGTTTTGAATGTGCTTTTTTTTTTTAAAAAAAAAACACTCTAGAAAAGCATTTTTGCACTTGTCATTTATGTCGGACTACCAAGTGGCACTGGGGTGGTTTTTTTTGTTTTTGTTTAGTGTATTAGTATATGGAATGGTGGTGGTAAAGGAGACAAAATTCAGAGCAAGGCATCTGAAAGATTCCAAGCAATAACCAGAACATCTCATCTATTTACCGAGTGTTCAGTGCATAGCAACCAACTTCAAATTGCTTTGCCCACTCTGGTTTGTAGTTTTGTGGTCTATACCAAGTGAGATATGTCTACCTACCTTTGGTACCAAATGATGCCCATCTTGAAATACTGTGACTTGATACAGACGGTTGATAAGAGGTATCCTTAACACTATAAATTCTAACTTTATGAAGGGTTCCCCCCCCAAAAATAAATTTTGGTTTATTTCCCTGATACATAACTGTGATATGGATAAACCAATACTATACTCAAACTTTCCCACCCCCAGTATAGAATTCATTACTCAATCCGTAGTGTGCTAATTTTAAATTGTTAGCAGAAATCAGTATATTTATATACCCAGCTATCCTCACAACTACTTACTGGGAATAAATCCATGTACAGGAAAGGAAAGCACAAAGTATTAATGCAAAGGAATCCTCTAAGTGTTGACATATAACAGTGCCGTGCCTAAAGGCACTGTGATGAAATTGGGGTGTGTAAAAAAAATTCATTTTTTTGTTTAGGGACTGGGAACATCTTTGCATGGTTTTGTTTTGTTGGTGAAGTCCTAAACTGGCAAATCTGAGCTTCATACAGAGTAGATTGCAGAGCCAAGCACAGTCTGGAGACGTCCCTAGACGTCTTTAAGCCTTTCTGGGTATACCAAGATGACCTAATATCAAGGCATTCATTTCCATTGTAGTGGAGGCCTCTGCTTGTCTTCCAAGAGACCTGGCATGGCTCGAGATTCCATTTAAAAAGGGTTTAGTTCTACAGTCCTATTTCTGTCGTACAGTAAATGCTCAGTGTAACCAGAGGACGAGGAGAACAAAGGCTGGTTGAACGTTCTTGACTTGATGCTTGGCACAGACTCATACCTTTGGATCTCTTTCTTGCCCCAAGAAAACATAGTGTTATTTGAAGGCTTGAATATTCCTACTGCAGAAATGTTTGAAGCACAGATGTGTAAATAAAGGTGGATTTTGCTCAAATTTGAAACCTGATTTAATTTATATTTTGTATTTGTTGTATTAAGCTATTGAAACATTAAATAAAATCTAAGATGAGTTAAAACGTTTAAATGACTGGGTCCTGTGTGTTACACATATTTTAACTCCCCCCCTTCATATGTAGGTTTAATAGGACAATTTAAGCATTAAATATAAAAGTTACTTTTAAACACAGTACGCCAGAGACAGCTTTTAATTGAAGAGTCATCTACTGCAGACCACGCTCGCTACAGACCAGTGCCCTGGAGTCCAGCTTTTACACTAAAATTTTCAGGATCCAGAATGGTCATTCATAAACTACATGCCACAAAGGAGTGACTTGAGTGATCAGTATTAAATTTCTCAAGGCTCCTGTTAGCCAACAGTACTCATAATACAGAGCAGGCTGTCCCTCCTTTTTCACTGGGGTTGGGTTAATTCTGCATGTCTACAGGAGTCATTTGGTGATTTCTAATGAAGAGACAAAGGTACACGCAGGAATGTCCAAAAAATTGTGTTGCTACTAATGACTGGATCTTACAGTAAGATGATGAACCAGGACTGCCGAGACTCCCTGAATTTGCATTTCATGGTTTGTAACATTAAAAACAGGTCTCTGCTGAAAAGAAGCCCTCTGTTTTGAAAGTTGTTTTTCGCTTGCACTTACCTCCACTTGAACCCTGGTAGAATCTCAGATTTCAGAACTGCCTATGGCTGGCAGTTTTGAGCTTTTTTCTTTTTTTGCTGTTTGAATTTATTTATTTATACTTTTCAAGTTTATTTTTTGTTGTTGTTGTTTAGTCGTGTCCAACTCTTTGTGACCCCATGGACCAGAGCATGCCAGGCACTCCTGTCTTCCACTGCCTCCCGCAGTTTGGTCAAACTCATGCTGGTAGCCTTGAGAACACTGTCCAACCATCTCGTCCTCTGTCATCCCCTTCTCCTTAGGCCCTCCATCTTTCCCAACATCAGGGTCTTTTCCAGGGAGTCTTCTCTTCTCATGAGGTGGCGAAAGAACTGGAGCTGCAGCTTCACGATCTGTCCTTCCAGTGAGCACTCAGGGCTGATTTCCTTAAGAATGGATACGTTTGATCTTCTTGCAGTCCATGGAACTCTCGAGTTTATACATTTCACTAATTTTACAATCATTTTGACATTTCAGAACTTGACTTCCTCTTTCTGCGGTTCCTTAAATTAGTTTCTAATATCTTCTGCATACCCAAATTAACTTAATTTGCTCAATTACTCCCCGTCTTTAAATATAAAACCACAGGTTATTACAATAATCCTGCCAATGTTTTCATCTGTTGATCTGCAAACATTCAGCAAACCATTTCCATTCTTTTATAGCAAAAATTGCCATCTTGATTTCTTATTCTTCCGCTAAGTTTCGACATTTCTGCATATTCCTTTAGTGGCTGTTTTGAACTTGTTAACTGGCTAATATACTTGCCAGGCTATCTAGATCTTAACGGATATGTCACTCTTTATAAATTGCCAATCTTATAAGTGGACAATAATAAAAAGAAGAAAAAACCCTGTAAGGCTTTTTACCACAGGACAAGAAATCAGCCCTCGACAATTTCACCGGCAGAAAAAGATTTTTTTGAAAAAATCCCTAAGCCCCAGGGTCATAATTTCATAAAAAAATAACTTTCAGCAATTGACTCAAAAATGGTGCCAAATGGTTGCAAATGCACCCCTGAGAGGTTTGGCGGTTGAAAGAGAAGGCTTTTTATCACAAAAAAAAGAAATCAGTCCTCGAAAACTTAACTGGCAGGAAAATTTTTTTTGAAAAAATCCCTAAGCCACGGGGTCACAATTTCTGCAAAAATCTGACTTTTGGCAATTGACTCAAAAATGGGGCCAAACGGTTGCAAATGCTCCCCTGAGAGGTTTGGCAGTCGAAACAAAGGGCTTTTTAGCACAGAAAAAGATATCAGCCCTCAACAACTTAACCGGCAGAAAAAGATTTTTTTGAAAAAATCCCTAAGCCCCGGGGTCACAATTTCATTAAAAATCTGGCTTTTGGCCATTCAATCAAAAATGGTGCAAAACGGTCACAAATGCTCCCCTGAGAGGTTTGGCGGTCGAAACACAAGGCTTTTTACCACAAGAAAAGAAATCAGCCCTCGACAACTTCACCGGCAGAAAGGGATTTTTTGGAAAAAATCCCTAAGCCCCGGGGTCACAATTTCATCTAAAATCTGACGTTCGGCAATTCACTCAAAAATGGTGCCAAACGGTTGCAAATGCTCCCCTGAAAGGTTTGGTGGTCAAAACAGAAGACTTTTTATCACAGGAAAAGAAATCAGCCCTCGACAACTTAACCGGCAGAAGAATATTTTTTTGAAAAAATCCCTAAGCCCCGGGGTCACAATTTCTGCAAAAATCTGACTTTTGGCAGTTCACTCAAAAATGGTGCCAAAAGCTTAAAAATGCTCTCCTAAAAGGTTTGGCAGTCGAAACAGAAGTCTTTTTATCACAGGACAAGAAATCAGCCCTCGAAAACTTAAGTGGCGGAAAAGGCCAAAACTTTCAGGGGATCATTTGCAAGCTTCTGGCACCATTTTGGACTGAATTGCCAAAAGTCAGATTTTTGCTGAAATTGTGACCCCGGGGCTTAGGGATTTTTTTAAAAAAGTCTTTTCCGCAGGTTAAGTTTTCGAGGGCTGATTTCTTGTCCTGTGATAAAAGGCCTTCTGTTTCCATCACAAAAGATTTCAGGGGATCATTTGCAAGCTTCTGGCACCATTGTTAATTGTAAAAAGTCAGATTTTTGCTGAAATTGTGACCCCGGGGCTTAGGGTTTTTTTTTCAAAAAAATATTTTCTGCTGGTTAAGTTTTTGAGGGCTGATTTCTTGTCCTGTGATAAAAAGGCTTCTGTTTCCATCGCCAAAGCTTTCATGGGATCATTTGGAACCGGTTGGCACCATTTTTGAGTGAATTGCCAAAAGTCAGATTTTTGCTGAAATTGTGATCCCGGGGCTTTGGGATTTTTTCAAAAAAATATTTTCTGCCTGTTAAGTTTTTGAGGGCTGATTTCTTGTCCTGTGATAAAAAGACTTCTGTTTCCATTGCCAAAGCTTTCAGGGGAGGATTTGCAACCTGTTGGCACCATTTTTGAGTGAATTGCCAAAAGTCAGATTTTTGCTGAAATTGTGAGCCCGGGGCTTAGGGATTTTTTCAAAAAAATATTTTCTGCCGGTTAAGTTTTTGAGGGCTGATTTATTTTCCTGTGATAAAAAGACTTCTGTTTCCATCGCCAAAGCTTTCAGGGGATCATTTGCAAGCTTCTGGCACCATTTTTGAGTGAATTGCCAAAAGTCAGATATTTGCTGAAATTGTGACCCCCCGGGGCTTAGGGATTTTTTCAAAAAAGTCTTTTCCGTCGGTTAAGTTGTTGAGGGCTGAATTCTTGCCCTGTGATAAAAGGCCTTCTGTTTCCATCGCCAAAGCTTTCAGGGGATCATTTGCAAGCTTCTGGCACCATTTTTGAGTGAATTGCCAAAAGTCAGATATTTGCTGTAATTGTGACCCCGGGGCTTAGGGATTTTTTCAAAAAAATATTTTTCGCAGGTTAAGTTTTTGAGGGCTGATTTCTTGTCCTGTGAGAAAAAGACTTCTGTTTCCATCGCCAAAGCTTTCAGGGGATCATTATCAAGCTTCTGGCACCATTTTTGAGTGAATTGCCAAAAGTCAGATTTTTGCTGAAATTGTGACCCCGGGGCTTACGGATTTTTTCAAAAAAGTCTTTTCCGCAGGTTAAGTTTTCGAGGGCTGATTTCTTGTCCTGTGGTAAAAAGACTTCTGTTTCCATCGCCAAAGCTTTCTCGGGAGCATTAGCAAGCTTCTGGCACCATTTTTGAGTAAATTGCCAAAAGTCAGATTTTTGCTGAAATTGTGACCCCGGGGCTTAGGGATTTTTTCAAAAAAGTCTTTCCCGCCGGTTAAGTTGTTGAGGGCTGATTTCTTGTCCTGTGATAAAAAGACTTCTGGTTCCATCGCCAAAGCTTTCTCGGGAGCATTAGCAAGCTTCTGGCACCATTTTTGAGTAAATTGCCAAAAGTCAGATTTTTGCTTTAATTGTGACCCCGGGGCTTAGGGATTTTTTCAAAAAAGTCTTTTCCACCGGTTTAGTATTTGAGGGATGATTTCTTTTCCTGTGAGAAGAAGACTTCTGTTTCCATCGCCAAAGCTTTCTCGGGAGCATTAGCAAGCTTCTGGCACCATTTCTGAGTGAATTGCCAAAAGTCAGTTTTTTCTGAAATTGTGACCCCGGGGCTTAGGGATTTTTTCAAAAAAGTCTTTTCCACCGGTTAAGTATTTGAGGGCTGATTTCTTTTCCTGTGAGAAAAAGACTTCTGTTTCCATCGCCAAAGCTTTCTCGGGAGCATTAGCAAGCTTCTGGCACCATTTCTGAGTGAATTGCCAAAAGTCAGATTTTTGCTGTAATTGTGACCCCGGGGCTTAGGGATTTTTTCAAAAAAGTCTTTTCCGCCGGTTAAGTTGTTGAGGGCTGATTTCTTGTCCTCTGATAAAAAAGACATCTGTTTCCATCACCAAAGCTTTCAGGGGATCATTAGCAAGCTTCTGGCACCATTTTTGAGTAAATTGCCAAAAGTCAGATTTTTGATTTAATTGTGACCCCGGGGCTTAGGGATTTTTTCAAAAAAGTCTTTTCCGCAGGTTAAGTTTTCGAGGGCTGATTTCTTGTCCTGTGATAAAAAGACTTCTGTTTCCATCGCCAAAGCTTTCAGGGGAGCATTTGCAAGCTTCTGGCACCATTTTTGAGTGAATTGCCAAAAGTCAGATTTTTGCTGAAATTGTGACCCCGGGGCTTAGGGATTTTTTTCAAAAATGTCTTTCCCGCCGGTTAAGTTGTTGAGGACTGAATTTTTGCCCTGTGATAAAAAGACTTCTGTTTCCATCACCAAAGCTTTCAGGGGAGCATTTGCAAGCTTCTGGCACCATTTTTGAGTGAATTGCCAAAAGTCAGATTTTTGCTGAAATTGTGACCCCGGGGCTTAGGGATTTTTTCAAAAAAGTCTTTTCCGCCGGTTAAGTTGTTGAGGGCTGATTTCTTGTCCTGTGATAAAAAGACTTCTGTTTCCATCGCCAAAGCTTTCAGGGGATCATTTGCAAGCTTCTGGCACCATTTTTGAGTGAATTGCCAAAAGTCAGATTTTTGCTGAAATTGTGACCCCGGGGCTTCGAGATTTTTTCAAAGAAGTCTTTGTCGCCGGTTAAGTTGTTGAGGGCTGATTTCTTGTCCTGTGATAAAAAGACTTCTGTTTCCATCGCCAAAGCTTTCTCGGGAGCATTAGCAAGCTTCTGGAACCATTTTTGAGTGAATTGTCAAAAGTCAGATTTTTGCTGAAATTGTGACCCCGGGGCTTCGAGATTTTTTCAAAAAAGTCTTTTTCGCCGGTTAAGTTGTTGAGGGCTGATTTCTTGTCCTGTGATAAAAAGACTTCTGTTTCCATCGCCAAAGCTTTCTCGGGAGCATTAGCAAGCTTCTGGCACCATTTCTGAGTGAATTGCCAAAAGTCAGATTTTTGCTTTAATTGTGACCCCGGGGCTTAGGGATTTTTTCAAAAAAGTCTTTTCCGCAGGTTAAGTTTTTGAGGGCTGAATTCTTGCCCTGTGAGAAAAAGACTTCTGTTTCCATCGCCGAAGCTTTCAGTGGATCATTTGCAAGCCTCTGGCACCATTTTTGAGTGAATTGCCAAAAGTCAAATTTTTGGTGAAATTGTGACCCCGGGGCTTAGGGATTTTTTCAAAAAAGTCTTTTCCGCCGGTTAAGTTTTCTAGGGCTGATTTCTTGTCCTGTGATAAAAAGACTTCTGTTTCCATCGCCAAAGCTTTCTCGGGAGCATTAGCAAGCTTCTGGCACCATTTTTGGGTAAATTGCCAAAAGTCAGATTTTTGCTTTAATTGTGACCCCGGGGCTTAGGGATTATTTCAAAAAAGTCTTTTCCGCAGGTTAAGTTGTTGAGGGCTGATTTCTTGTCCTGTGATAAAAAGACTTCTGTTTCCATCGCCAAAGCTTTCTCGGGAGCATTAGCAAGCTTCTGGCACCATTTCTGAGTGAATTGCCAAAAGTCAGATTTTTGCTGAAATTGTGACCCCGGGGCTTAGGGATTTTTTCAAAAAAGTCTTTTCCGCCGGTTAAGTTGTTGAGGGCTGATTTCTTGTCCTCTGATAAAAAAGACATCTGTTTCCATCACCAAAGCTTTCAGGGGATCATTTGCAAGCTTCTGGCACCATTTTTGAGTGAATTGCCAAAAGTCAGATTTTTGCTGAAATTGTGACCCCGGGGCTTAGGGATTTTTTCAAAAAAGTCTTTTCCGCCGGTTAAGTTGTTGAGGGCTGATTTCTTGTCCTGTGATAAAAAGACTTCTGTTTCCATCGCCAAAGCTTTCTCGGGAGCATTAGCAAGCTTCTGGCACCATTTCTGAGTGAATTGCCAAAAGTCAGATTTTTGCTGAAATTGTGACCCCGGGGCTTAGAGATTTTTTCAAAAAGTTTTTTCCGCCGGTTAAGTTGTTGAGGGCTGATTTCTTGTCCTGTGATAAAAAGACTTCTGTTTCCATCGCCAAAGCTTTCTCGGGAGCATTAGCAAGCTTCTGGAACCATTTTTGAGTAAATTGCCAAAAGTCAGATTTTTGCTTTAATTGTGACCCCGGGGCTTAGGGATTTTTTCAAAAAACTCTTTTCCGCAGGTTAAGTTTTCGAGGGCTGATTTCTTGTCCTGTGATAAAAAGACTTCTGTTTCCATCGCCAAAGCTTTCAGGGGAGCATTTGCAAGCTTCTGGCACCATTTTTGAGTGAATTGCCAAAAGTTAGATTTTTGCTGAAATTGTGACCCCGGGGCTTAGGGATTTTTTTCAAAAATGTCTTTCCTGCCGGTTAAGTTGTTGAGGACTGAATTCTTGCCCTGTGAGAAAAAGACTTCTGTTTCCATCGCCAAAGCTTTCTGTGGATCATTTGCAAGCCTCTGGCACCATTTTTGAGTGAATTGCCAAAAGTCAGATTTTTGCTGAAATTGTGACCCCGGGGCTTAGGGATTTTTTCAAAAAAGTCTTTTCCGCCGGTTAAGTTTTCGAGGGCTGATTTCTTGTCCTGTGATAAAAAGACTTCTGTTTCCATCGCCAAAGCTTTCAGGGGAGCATTTGCAAGCGTCTGGCACCATTTTTTGAGTGAATTGCCAAAAGTCAGATTTTTGCTGAAATTGTGACCCCGGGGCTTAGGGATTTTTTTCAAAAATGTCTTTCCCGCCGGTTAAATTGTTGAGGACTGAATTCTTGCCCTGTGAGAAAAAGACTTCTGTTTCCATCGCCAAAGCTTTCAGTGGATCATTTGCAAGCCTCTGGCACCATTTTTGAGTGAATTGCCAAAAGTCAGATTTTTGCTGAAATTGTGACCCCGGGGCTTAGGGATTTTTTCAAAAAAGTCTTTTCCGCCGGTTAAGTTTTCTAGGGCTGATTTCTTGTCCTGTGATAAAAAAGATTTCTGTTTCCATCACCAAAGCTTTCAGGGGAGCATTTGCAAGCTTCTGACACCATTTTTGAGTGAATTGCCAAAAGTCAGATTTTTGCTGAAATTGTGACCCCGGGGCTTAGGGATTTTTTCAAAAAAGTCTTTTCTGCAGGTTAAGTTTTCTAGGGCTGATTTCTTGTCCTGTGATAAAAAGACTTCTGTTTCCATCGCCAAAGCTTTCAAGGGAGCATTTGTAAGCTTCTGGCACCATTTTTGAGTGAATTGCCAAAAGTCAGATTTTTGCTGAAATTGTGACCCCGGGGCTTAGGGATTTTTTCAAAAAAGTCTTTTCCGCCGGTTAAGTTTTTGAGGGCTGATTTCTTGTCCTGTGATAAAAAGACTTCTGTTTCCATCGCCAAAGCTTTCTCGGGAGCATTAGCAATCTTCTGGCACCATTTTTGGGTAAATTGCCAAAAGTCAGATTTTTGCTTTAATTGTGACCCCGGGGCTTAGGGATTTTTTCAAAAAAGTCTTTTCCGCAGGTTAAGTTTTCTAGGGCTGATTTCTTGTCCTGTGATAAAAAGACTTCTGTTTCCATCGCCAAAGCTTTCAGGGGAGCATTTGCAAGCTTCTGGCACCATTTTTGAGTGAATTGCCAAAAGTCAGATTTTTGCTGAAATTGTGACCCCGGGGCTTAGGGATTTTTTCAAAAAAGTCTTTTCCGCCGGTTAAGTTGTTGAGGGCTGATTTCTTGTCCTCTGATAAAAAAGACACCGGTTTCCATCACCAAAGCTTTCAGGGGATCATTTGCAAGCTTCTGGCACCATTTTTGAGTGAATTGCCAAAAGTCAGATTTTTGCTGAAATTGTGACCCCGGGGCTTAGGGATTTTTTCAAAAAAGTCTTTTCCGCCGGTTAAGTTGTTGAGGGCTGATTTCTTGTCCTGTGATAAAAAGACTTCTGTTTCCATCGCCAAAGCTTTCAGGGGAGCATTTGTAAGCTTCTGGCACCATTTTTGAGTGAATTGCCAAAAGTCAGATTTTTGCTGAAATTGTGACCCCGGGGCTTAGGGATTTTTTCAAAAAAGTCTTTTCCGCCGGTTAAGTTTTTGAGGGCTGATTTCTTGTCCTGTGATAAAAAGACTTCTGTTTCCATCGCCAAAGCTTTCAGGGGAGCATTTGCAAGCTTCTGGCACCATTTTTGAGTGAATTGCCAAAAGTCAGATTTTTGCTGAAATTGTGACCCTGGGGCTTAGGGATTTTTTCAAAAAAGTCTTTTCCGCCGGTTAAGTTGTTGAGGGCTGATTTCTTGTCCTGTGATAAAAAGACTTCTGTTTCCATCGCCAAAGCTTTCTCGGGAGCATTATCAAGCTTCTGGCACCATTTTTGAGTGAATTGCCAAAAGTCAGATTTTTGCTGAAATTGTGACCCCGGGGCTTAGGGATTTTTTCAAAAAAGTCTTTTCCGCCGGTTAAGTTGTTGAGGGCTGATTTCTTGTCCTCTGATAAAAAAGACACCTGTTTCCATCACCAAAGCTTTCAGGGGATCATTTGCAAGCTTCTGGCACCATTTTTGAGTGAATTGCCAAAAGTCAGATTTTTGCTGAAATTGTGACCCCGGGGCTTACGGATTTTTTCAAAAAAGTCTTTTCCGCCGGTTAAGTTGTTGAGGGCTGATTTCTTGTCCTCTGATAAAAAAGACACCGGTTTCCATCACCAAAGCTTTCAGGGGATCATTTGCAAGCTTCTGGCACCATTTTTGAGTGAATTGCCAAAAGTCAGATTTTTGCTGAAATTGTGACCCCGGGGCTTAGGGATTTTTTCAAAAAAGTCTTTTCCGCCGGTTAAGTTGTTGAGGGCTGATTTCTTGTCCTGTGATAAAAAGACTTCTGTTTCCATCGCCAAAGCTTTCTCGGGAGCATTAGCAATCTTCTGGCACCATTTTTGTGTAAATTGCCAAAAGTCAGATTTTTGCTTTAATTGTGACCCCGGGGCTTAGGGATTTTTTCAAAAAAGTCTTTTCCGCAGGTTAAGTTTTCTAGGGCTGATTTCTTGTCCTGTGATAAAAAGACTTCTGTTTCCATCGCCAAAGCTTTCAGGGGAGCATTTGCAAGCTTCTGGCACCATTTTTGAGTGAATTGCCAAAAGTCAGATTTTTGCTGAAATTGTGACCCTGGGGCTTAGGGATTTTTTCAAAAAAGTCTTTTCCGCCGGTTAAGTTGTTGAGGGCTGATTTCTTGTCCTGTGATAAAAAGACTTCTGTTTCCATCGCCAAAGCTTTCTCGGGAGCATTATCAAGCTTCTGGCACCATTTTTGAGTGAATTGCCAAAAGTCAGATTTTTGCTGAAATTGTGACCCCGGGGCTTAGGGATTTTTTCAAAAAAGTCTTTTCCGCCGGTTAAGTTGTTGAGGGCTGATTTCTTGTCCTCTGATAAAAAAGACACCTGTTTCCATCACCAAAGCTTTCAGGGGATCATTTGCAAGCTTCTGGCACCATTTTTGAGTGAATTGCCAAAAGTCAGATTTTTGCTGAAATTGTGACCCCGGGGCTTACGGATTTTTTCAAAAAAGTCTTTTCCGCCGGTTAAGTTGTTGAGGGCTGATTTCTTGTCCTGTGATAAAAAGACTTCTGTTTCCATCGCCAAAGCTTTCTCGGGAGCATTAGCAAGCTTCTGGCACCATTTTTGAGTGAATTGCCAAAAGTCAGATTTTTGCTGAAATTGTGACCCCGGGGCTTAGGGATTTTTTCAAAAAAGTCTTTTCCGCCGGTTAAGTTTTCTAGGGCTGATTTCTTGTCCTGTGATAAAAAGACTTCTGTTTCCATCGCCAAAGCTTTCAGGGGAGCATTAGCAAGCTTCTGGCACCATTTTTGAGTGAATTGCCAAAAGTCAGATTTTTGCTTTAATTGTGACCCCGGGGCTTAGGGATTTTTTCAAAAAAGTCTTTTCCGCAGGTTAAGTTTTCTAGGGCTGATTTCTTGTCCTGTGATAAAAAGACTTCTGTTTCAATCGCCAAAGCTTTCAGGGGAGCATTTGCAAGCTTCTGGCACCATTTTTGAGTGAATTGCCAAAAGTCAGATTTTTGCTGAAATTGTGACCCTGGGGCTTAGGGATTTTTTCAAAAAAGTCTTTTCCGCCGGTTAAGTTGTTGAGGGCTGATTTCTTGTCCTGTGATAAAAAGACTTCTGTTTCCATCGCCAAAGCTTTCTCGGGAGCATTATCAAGCCTCTGGCACCATTTTTGAGTGAATTGCCAAAAGTCAGATTTTTGCTGAAATTGTGACCCCGGGGCTTAGGGATTTTTTCAAAAAAGTCTTTTCCGCCGGTTAAGTTGTTGAGGGCTGATTTCTTGTCCTCTGATAAAAAAGACACCTGTTTCCATCACCAAAGCTTTCAGGGGATCATTTGCAAGCTTCTGGCACCATTTTTGAGTGAATTGCCAAAAGTCAGATTTTTGCTGAAATTGTGACCCCGGGGCTTACGGATTTTTTCAAAAAAGTCTTTTCCGCCGGTTAAGTTTTCTAGGGCTGATTTCTGGTTCTGTGATAAAAAGACTTCTGTTTCCATCGCCAAAGCTTTCAGGGGAGCATTTGCAAGCTTCTGGCACCATTTTTGAGTGAATTGCCAAAAGTCAGATTTTTGCTGAAATTGTGACCCCGGGGCTTAGGGATTTTTTGAAAAAAGTCTTTTCCGCAGGTCAAGTTTTCTTGGGCTGATTTCTTGTCCTGTGATATAAAAGACTTCTGTTTCCATTGCCAAAGCTTTCAGGGGAGCATTTGCAAGCTTCTGGCACCATTTTTGAGTGAATTGCCAAAAGTCAGATTTTTGCTGAAATTGTGACCCCGGGGCTTAGGGATTTTTTCAAAAAAGTCTTTTCCGCCGGTAAAGTTGTTGAGGACTGAATTCTTGCCCTGTGAGAAAAAGACTTCTGTTTCCATCGCCAAAGCTTTCTCGGGAGCATTATCAAGCTTCTGGCACCATTTTTGAGTGAATTGCCAAAAGTCAAATTTTTGCTGAAATTGTGACCCCGGGGCTTAGGGATTTTTTCAAAAAAGTCTTTTCCGCCGGTAAAGTTGTTGAGGACTGAATTCTTGCCCTGTGAGAAAAAGACTTCTGTTTCCATCGCCAAAGCTTTCTCGGGAGCATTATCAAGCTTCTGGCACCATTTTTGAGTGAATTGCCAAAAGTCAAATTTTTGCTGAAATTGTGACCCCGGGGCTTACGGATTTTTTCAAAAAAGTCTTTTCCGCCGGTTAAGTTGTTGAGGGCTGATTTCTTTTCCTGTGATAAAAAGACTTCTGTTTCCATCGCCAAAGCTTTCTCGGGAGCATTAGCAAGCTTCTGGCACCATTTTTGAGTGAATTGCCAAAAGTCAGATTTTTGCTGAAATTGTGACCCCGGGGCTTAGGGATTTTTTCAAAAAAGTCTTTTCCGCCGGTTAAGTTTTCTAGGGCTGATTTCTTGTCCTGTGATAAAAAGACTTCTGTTTCCATCGCCAAAGCTTTCAGGGGAGCATTAGCAAGCTTCTGGCACCATTTTTGAGTGAATTGCCAAAAGTCAGATTTTTGCTTTAATTGTGACCCCGGGGCTTAGGGATTTTTTCAAAAAAGTCTTTTCCGCAGGTTAAGTTTTCTAGGGCTGATTTCTTGTCCTGTGATAAAAAGACTTCTGTTTCAATCGCCAAAGCTTTCAGGGGAGCATTTGCAAGCTTCTGGCACCATTTTTGAGTGAATTGCCAAAAGTCAGATTTTTGCTGAAATTGTGACCCTGGGGCTTAGGGATTTTTTCAAAAAAGTCTTTTCCGCCGGTTAAGTTGTTCAGGGCTGATTTCTTGTCCTGTGATAAAAAGACTTCTGTTTCCATCGCCAAAGCTTTCTCGGGAGCATTATCAAGCCTCTGGCACCATTTTTGAGTGAATTGCCAAAAGTCAGATTTTTGCTGAAATTGTGACCCCGGGGCTTAGGGATTTTTTCAAAAAAGTCTTTTCCGCAGGTTAAGTTTTCTACGGCTGATTACTGGTCCTGTGATAAAAAGATTTCTGTTTCCATCGCTAAAGCTTTCAGGGGAGCATTTGCAAGCTTCTGGCACCATTTTTGAGTGAATTGCCAAAAGTCAGATTTTTGCTGAAATTGTGACCCCGGGGCTTAGGGATTTTTTTCAAAAAAGTCTTTTCCGCCGGTTAAGTTTTCTAGGGCTGATTTCTTGTCCTGTGATAAAAAGACTTCTGTTTCCATCGCCAAAGCTTTCTCGGGAGCATTAGCAAGCTTCTGGCACAATTTTTGGGTAAATTACCAAAAGTCAGATTTTTGCTTTAATTGTGACCCCGGGGCTTAGGGATTATTTCAAAAAAGTCTTTTCCGCAGGTTAACTTGTTGAGGGCTGATTTCTTGTCCTATGATAAAAAGACTTCTGTTTCCATCGCCAAAGCTTTCTCGGGAGCATTAGCAAGCTTCTGGCACCATTTCTGAGTGAATTGCCAAAAGTCAGATTTTTGCTGAAATTGTGACCCCGGGGCTTAGGGATTTTTTCAAAAAAGTCTTTTCCGCCGGTTAAGTTGTTGAGGGCTGATTTCTTGTCCTCTGATAAAAAAGACACCTGTTTCCATCACCAAAGCTTTCAGGGGATCATTTGCAAGCTTCTGGCACCATTTTTGAGTGAATTGCCAAAAGTCAGATTTTTGCTGAAATTGTGACCCCGGGGCTTACGGATTTTTTCAAAAAAGTCTTTTCCGCCGGTTAAGTTTTCTAGGGCTGATTTCTTGTTCTGTGATAAAAAGACTTCTGTTTCCATCGCCAAAGCTTTCAGGGGAGCATTTGCAAGCTTCTGGCACCATTTTTGAGTGAATTGCCAAAAGTCAGATTTTTGCTGAAATTGTGACCCCGGGGCTTAGGGATTTTTTGAAAAAAGTCTTTTCCGCAGGTCAAGTTTTCTTGGGCTGATTTCTTGTCCTGTGATATAAAAGACTTCTGTTTCCATTGCCAAAGCTTTCAGGGGAGCATTTGCAAGCTTCTGGCACCATTTTTGAGTGAATTGCCAAAAGTCAGATTTTTGCTGAAATTGTGACCCCGGGGCTTAGGGATTTTTTCAAAAAAGTCTTTTCCGCCGGTAAAGTTGTTGAGGACTGAATTCTTGCCCTGTGAGAAAAAGACTTCTGTTTCCATCGCCAAAGCTTTCTCGGGAGCATTATCAAGCTTCTGGCACCATTTTTGAGTGAATTGCCAAAAGTCAAATTTTTGCTGAAATTGTGACCCCGGGGCTTAGGGATTTTTTCAAAAAAGTCTTTTCCGCCGGTAAAGTTGTTGAGGACTGAATTCTTGCCTTGTGAGAAAAAGACTTCTGTTTCCATCGCCAAAGCTTTCTCGGGAGCATTATCAAGCTTCTGGCACCATTTTTGAGTGAATTGCCAAAAGTCAAATTTTTGCTGAAATTGTGACCCCGGGGCTTAGGGATTTTTTCAAAAAAGTCTTTTCCGCCGGTTAAGTTGTTGAGGGCTGATTTCTTTTCCTGTGATAAAAAGACTTCTGTTTCCATCGCCAAAGCTTTCTCGGGAGCATTAGCAAGCTTCTGGCACCATTTTTGAGTGAATTGCCAAAAGTCAGATTTTTGCTGAAATTGTGACCCCGGGGCTTAGGGATTTTTTCAAAAAAGTCTTTTCCGCCGGTTAAGTTTTCTAGGGCTGATTTCTTGTCCTGTGATAAAAAGACTTCTGTTTCCATCGCCAAAGCTTTCAGGGGAGCATTAGCAAGCTTCTGGCACCATTTTTGAGTGAATTGCCAAAAGTCAGATTTTTGCTTTAATTGTGACCCCGGGGCTTAGGGATTTTTTCAAAAAAGTCTTTTCCGCAGGTTAAGTTTTCTAGGGCTGATTTCTTGTCCTGTGATAAAAAGACTTCTGTTTCAATCGCCAAAGCTTTCAGGGGAGCATTTGCAAGCTTCTGGCACCATTTTTGAGTGAATTGCCAAAAGTCAGATTTTTGCTGAAATTGTGACCCTGGGGCTTAGGGATTTTTTCAAAAAAGTCTTTTCCGCCGGTTAAGTTGTTGAGGGCTGATTTCTTGTCCTGTGATAAAAAGACTTCTGTTTCCATCGCCAAAGCTTTCTCGGGAGCATTATCAAGCCTCTGGCACCATTTTTGAGTGAATTGCCAAAAGTCAGATTTTTGCTGAAATTGTGACCCCGGGGCTTAGGGATTTTTTCAAAAAAGTCTTTTCCGCCGGTTAAGTTGTTGAGGGCTGATTTCTTGTCCTCTGATAAAAAAGACACCTGTTTCCATCACCAAAGCTTTCAGGGGATCATTTGCAAGCTTCTGGCACCATTTTTGAGTGAATTGCCAAAAGTCAGATTTTTGCTGAAATTGTGACCCCGGGGCTTACGGATTTTTTCAAAAAAGTCTTTTCCGCCGGTTAAGTTGTTGAGGGCTGATTTCTTGTCCTGTGATAAAAAGACTTCTGTTTCCATCGCCAAAGCTTTCTCGGGAGCATTAGCAAGCTTCTGGCACCATTTTTGAGTGAATTGCCAAAAGTCAGATTTTTGCTGAAATTGTGACCCCGGGGCTTAGGGATTTTTTCAAAAAAGTCTTTTCCGCCGGTTAAGTTTTCTAGGGCTGATTTCTTGTCCTGTGATAAAAAGACTTCTGTTTCCATCGCCAAAGCTTTCAGGGGAGCATTAGCAAGCTTCTGGCACCATTTTTGAGTGAATTGCCAAAAGTCAGATTTTTGCTTTAATTGTGACCCCGGGGCTTAGGGATTTTTTCAAAAAAGTCTTTTCCGCAGGTTAAGTTTTCTAGGGCTGATTTCTTGTCCTGTGATAAAAAGACTTCTGTTTCAATCGCCAAAGCTTTCAGGGGAGCATTTGCAAGCTTCTGGCACCATTTTTGAGTGAATTGCCAAAAGTCAGATTTTTGCTGAAATTGTGACCCTGGGGCTTAGGGATTTTTTCAAAAAAGTCTTTTCCGCCGGTTAAGTTGTTGAGGGCTGATTTCTTGTCCTGTGATAAAAAGACTTCTGTTTCCATCGCCAAAGCTTTCTCGGGAGCATTATCAAGCCTCTGGCACCATTTTTGAGTGAATTGCCAAAAGTCAGATTTTTGCTGAAATTGTGACCCCGGGGCTTAGGGATTTTTTCAAAAAAGTCTTTTCCGCCGGTTAAGTTGTTGAGGGCTGATTTCTTGTCCTCTGATAAAAAAGACACCTGTTTCCATCACCAAAGCTTTCAGGGGATCATTTGCAAGCTTCTGGCACCATTTTTGAGTGAATTGCCAAAAGTCAGATTTTTGCTGAAATTGTGACCCCGGGGCTTACGGATTTTTTCAAAAAAGTCTTTTCCGCCGGTAAAGTTGTTGAGGACTGAATTCTTGCCCTGTGAGAAAAAGACTTCTGTTTCCATCGCCAAAGCTTTCTCGGGAGCATTATCAAGCTTCTGGCACCATTTTTGAGTGAATTGCCAAAAGTCAAATTTTTGCTGAAATTGTGACCCCGGGGCTTACGGATTTTTTCAAAAAAGTCTTTTCCGCCGGTTAAGTTGTTGAGGGCTGATTTCTTTTCCTGTGATAAAAAGACTTCTGTTTCCATCGCCAAAGCTTTCTCGGGAGCATTAGCAAGCTTCTGGCACCATTTTTGAGTGAATTGCCAAAAGTCAGATTTTTGCTGAAATTGTGACCCCGGGGCTTAGGGATTTTTTCAAAAAAGTCTTTTCCGCCGGTTAAGTTTTCTAGGGCTGATTTCTTGTCCTGTGATAAAAAGACTTCTGTTTCCATCGCCAAAGCTTTCAGGGGAGCATTAGCAAGCTTCTGGCACCATTTTTGAGTGAATTGCCAAAAGTCAGATTTTTGCTTTAATTGTGACCCCGGGGCTTAGGGATTTTTTCAAAAAAGTCTTTTCCGCAGGTTAAGTTTTCTAGGGCTGATTTCTTGTCCTGTGATAAAAAGACTTCTGTTTCAATCGCCAAAGCTTTCAGGGGAGCATTTGCAAGCTTCTGGCACCATTTTTGAGTGAATTGCCAAAAGTCAGATTTTTGCTGAAATTGTGACCCTGGGGCTTAGGGATTTTTTCAAAAAAGTCTTTTCCGCCGGTTAAGTTGTTCAGGGCTGATTTCTTGTCCTGTGATAAAAAGACTTCTGTTTCCATCGCCAAAGCTTTCTCGGGAGCATTATCAAGCCTCTGGCACCATTTTTGAGTGAATTGCCAAAAGTCAGATTTTTGCTGAAATTGTGACCCCGGGGCTTAGGGATTTTTTCAAAAAAGTCTTTTCCGCAGGTTAAGTTTTCTACGGCTGATTACTGGTCCTGTGATAAAAAGATTTCTGTTTCCATCGCTAAAGCTTTCAGGGGAGCATTTGCAAGCTTCTGGCACCATTTTTGAGTGAATTGCCAAAAGTCAGATTTTTGCTGAAATTGTGACCCCGGGGCTTAGGGATTTTTTTCAAAAAAGTCTTTTCCGCCGGTTAAGTTTTCTAGGGCTGATTTCTTGTCCTGTGATAAAAAGACTTCTGTTTCCATCGCCAAAGCTTTCTCGGGAGCATTAGCAAGCTTCTGGCACAATTTTTGGGTAAATTACCAAAAGTCAGATTTTTGCTTTAATTGTGACCCCGGGGCTTAGGGATTATTTCAAAAAAGTCTTTTCCGCAGGTTAACTTGTTGAGGGCTGATTTCTTGTCCTATGATAAAAAGACTTCTGTTTCCATCGCCAAAGCTTTCTCGGGAGCATTAGCAAGCTTCTGGCACCATTTCTGAGTGAATTGCCAAAAGTCAGATTTTTGCTGAAATTGTGACCCCGGGGCTTAGGGATTTTTTCAAAAAAGTCTTTTCCGCCGGTTAAGTTGTTGAGGGCTGATTTCTTGTCCTCTGATAAAAAAGACACCTGTTTCCATCACCAAAGCTTTCAGGGGATCATTTGCAAGCTTCTGGCACCATTTTTGAGTGAATTGCCAAAAGTCAGATTTTTGCTGAAATTGTGACCCCGGGGCTTACGGATTTTTTCAAAAAAGTCTTTTCCGCCGGTTAAGTTTTCTAGGGCTGATTTCTTGTTCTGTGATAAAAAGACTTCTGTTTCCATCGCCAAAGCTTTCAGGGGAGCATTTGCAAGCTTCTGGCACCATTTTTGAGTGAATTGCCAAAAGTCAGATTTTTGCTGAAATTGTGACCCCGGGGCTTAGGGATTTTTTGAAAAAAGTCTTTTCCGCAGGTCAAGTTTTCTTGGGCTGATTTCTTGTCCTGTGATATAAAAGACTTCTGTTTCCATTGCCAAAGCTTTCAGGGGAGCATTTGCAAGCTTCTGGCACCATTTTTGAGTGAATTGCCAAAAGTCAGATTTTTGCTGAAATTGTGACCCCGGGGCTTAGGGATTTTTTCAAAAAAGTCTTTTCCGCCGGTAAAGTTGTTGAGGACTGAATTCTTGCCCTGTGAGAAAAAGACTTCTGTTTCCATCGCCAAAGCTTTCTCGGGAGCATTATCAAGCTTCTGGCACCATTTTTGAGTGAATTGCCAAAAGTCAAATTTTTGCTGAAATTGTGACCCCGGGGCTTAGGGATTTTTTCAAAAAAGTCTTTTCCGCCGGTAAAGTTGTTGAGGACTGAATTCTTGCCTTGTGAGAAAAAGACTTCTGTTTCCATCGCCAAAGCTTTCTCGGGAGCATTATCAAGCTTCTGGCACCATTTTTGAGTGAATTGCCAAAAGTCAAATTTTTGCTGAAATTGTGACCCCGGGGCTTAGGGATTTTTTCAAAAAAGTCTTTTCCGCCGGTTAAGTTGTTGAGGGCTGATTTCTTTTCCTGTGATAAAAAGACTTCTGTTTCCATCGCCAAAGCTTTCTCGGGAGCATTAGCAAGCTTCTGGCACCATTTTTGAGTGAATTGCCAAAAGTCAGATTTTTGCTGAAATTGTGACCCCGGGGCTTAGGGATTTTTTCAAAAAAGTCTTTTCCGCCGGTTAAGTTTTCTAGGGCTGATTTCTTGTCCTGTGATAAAAAGACTTCTGTTTCCATCGCCAAAGCTTTCAGGGGAGCATTAGCAAGCTTCTGGCACCATTTTTGAGTGAATTGCCAAAAGTCAGATTTTTGCTTTAATTGTGACCCCGGGGCTTAGGGATTTTTTCAAAAAAGTCTTTTCCGCAGGTTAAGTTTTCTAGGGCTGATTTCTTGTCCTGTGATAAAAAGACTTCTGTTTCAATCGCCAAAGCTTTCAGGGGAGCATTTGCAAGCTTCTGGCACCATTTTTGAGTGAATTGCCAAAAGTCAGATTTTTGCTGAAATTGTGACCCTGGGGCTTAGGGATTTTTTCAAAAAAGTCTTTTCCGCCGGTTAAGTTGTTGAGGGCTGATTTCTTGTCCTGTGATAAAAAGACTTCTGTTTCCATCGCCAAAGCTTTCTCGGGAGCATTATCAAGCCTCTGGCACCATTTTTGAGTGAATTGCCAAAAGTCAGATTTTTGCTGAAATTGTGACCCCGGGGCTTAGGGATTTTTTCAAAAAAGTCTTTTCCGCCGGTTAAGTTGTTGAGGGCTGATTTCTTGTCCTCTGATAAAAAAGACACCTGTTTCCATCACCAAAGCTTTCAGGGGATCATTTGCAAGCTTCTGGCACCATTTTTGAGTGAATTGCCAAAAGTCAGATTTTTGCTGAAATTGTGACCCCGGGGCTTACGGATTTTTTCAAAAAAGTCTTTTCCGCCGGTTAAGTTGTTGAGGGCTGATTTCTTGTCCTGTGATAAAAAGACTTCTGTTTCCATCGCCAAAGCTTTCTCGGGAGCATTAGCAAGCTTCTGGCACCATTTTTGAGTGAATTGCCAAAAGTCAGATTTTTGCTGAAATTGTGACCCCGGGGCTTAGGGATTTTTTCAAAAAAGTCTTTTCCGCCGGTTAAGTTTTCTAGGGCTGATTTCTTGTCCTGTGATAAAAAGACTTCTGTTTCCATTGCCAAAGCTTTCAGGGGAGCATTTGCAAGCTTCTGGCACCATTTTTGAGTGAATTGCCAAAAGTCAGATTTTTGCTTTAATTGTGACCCCGGGGCTTAGGGATTTTTTCAAAAAAGTCTTTTCCGCCGGTTAAGTTTTCTAGGGCTGATTTCTTTTCCTGTGATAAAAAGACTTCTGTTTCCATCGCCAAAGCTTTCTCGGGAGCATTAGCAAGCTTCTGGCACCATTTTTGAGTGAATTGCCAAAAGTCAGATTTTTGCTGAAATTGTGACCCCGGGGCTTAGGGATTTTTTCAAAAAAGTCTTTTCCGCCGGTTAAGTTTTCTAGGGCTGATTTCTTGTCCTGTGATAAAAAGACTTCTGTTTCCATCGCCAAAGCTTTCAGGGGAGCATTAGCAAGCTTCTGGCACCATTTTTGAGTGAATTGCCAAAAGTCAGATTTTTGCTTTAATTGTGACCCCGGGGCTTAGGGATTTTTTCAAAAAAGTCTTTTCCGCAGGTTAAGTTTTCTAGGGCTGATTTCTTGTCCTGTGATAAAAAGACTTCTGTTTCAATCGCCAAAGCTTTCAGGGGAGCATTTGCAAGCTTCTGGCACCATTTTTGAGTGAATTGCCAAAAGTCAGATTTTTGCTGAAATTGTGACCCTGGGGCTTAGGGATTTTTTCAAAAAAGTCTTTTCCGCCGGTTAAGTTGTTGAGGGCTGATTTCTTGTCCTGTGATAAAAAGACTTCTGTTTCCATCGCCAAAGCTTTCTCGGGAGCATTATCAAGCCTCTGGCACCATTTTTGAGTGAATTGCCAAAAGTCAGATTTTTGCTGAAATTGTGACCCCGGGGCTTAGGGATTTTTTCAAAAAAGTCTTTTCCGCCGGTTAAGTTGTTGAGGGCTGATTTCTTGTCCTCTGATAAAAAAGACACCTGTTTCCATCACCAAAGCTTTCAGGGGATCATTTGCAAGCTTCTGGCACCATTTTTGAGTGAATTGCCAAAAGTCAGATTTTTGCTGAAATTGTGACCCCGGGGCTTACGGATTTTTTCAAAAAAGTCTTTTCCGCCGGTTAAGTTGTTGAGGGCTGATTTCTTGTCCTGTGATAAAAAGACTTCTGTTTCCATCGCCAAAGCTTTCTCGGGAGCATTAGCAAGCTTCTGGCACCATTTTTGAGTGAATTGCCAAAAGTAAGATTTTTGCTGAAATTGTGACCCCGGGGCTTAGGGATTTTTTCAAAAAAGTCTTTTCCGCCGGTTAAGTTTTCTAGGGCTGATTTCTTGTCCTGTGATAAAAAGACTTCTGTTTCCATTGCCAAAGCTTTCAGGGGAGCATTTGCAAGCTTCTGGCACCATTTTTGAGTGAATTGCCAAAAGTCAGATTTTTGCTTTAATTGTGACCCCGGGGCTTAGGGATTTTTTCAAAAAAGTCTTTTCCGCAGGTTAAGTTTTCTAGGGCTGATTTCTTGTCCTGTGATAAAAAGACTTCTGTTTCAATCGCCAAAGCTTTCAGGGGAGCATTTGCAAGCTTCTGGCACCATTTTTGAGTGAATTGCCAAAAGTCAGATTTTTCCTGAAATTGTGACCCTGGGGCTTAGGGATTTTTTCAAAAAAGTCTTTTCCGCCGGTTAAGTTGTTGAGGGCTGATTTCTTGTCCTGTGATAAAAAGACTTCTGTTTCCATCGCCAAAGCTTTCTCGGGAGCATTATCAAGCCTCTGGCACCATTTTTGAGTGAACTGCCAAAAGTCAGATTTTTGCTGAAATTGTGACCCCGGGGCTTACGGATTTTTTCAAAAAAGTCTTTTCCGCCGGTTAAGTTTTCTAGGGCTGATTTCTGGTTCTGTGATAAAAAGACTTCTGTTTCCATCGCCAAAGCTTTCAGGGGAGCATTTGCAAGCTTCTGGCACCATTTTTGAGTGAATTGCCAAAAGTCAGATTTTTGCTGAAATTGTGACCCCGGGGCTTAGGGATTTTTTGAAAAAAGTCTTTTCCGCAGGTTAAGTTTTCTTGGGCTGATTTCTTGTCCTGTGATATAAAAGACTTCTGTTTCCATTGCCAAAGCTTTCAGGGGAGCATTTGCAAGCTTCTGGCACCATTTTTGATTGAATTGCCAAAAGTCAGATTTTTGCTGTAATTGTGACCCCGGGGCTTAGGGATTATTTCAAAAATGTCTTTCCCGCCGGTTAAGTTGTTGAGGACTGAATTCTTGCCCTGTGAGAAAAAGACTTCTGTTTCCATCGCCAAAGCTTTCTGTGGATCATTTGCAAGCCTCTGGCACCATTTTTGAGTGAATTGCCAAAAGTCAGATTTTTGCTGAAATTGTGACCCCGGGGCTTAGGGATTTTTTCAAAAAAGTCTTTTCCGCCGGTTAAGTTTTCTAGGGCTGATTTCTTGTCCTGTGATAAAAAGACTTCTGTTTCCATCGCCAAAGCTTTCTCGGGAGCATTATCAAGCCTCTGGCACCATTTTTGAGTGAATTGCCAAAAGTCAGATTTTTGCTGAAATTGTGACCCCGGGGCTTAGGGATTTTTTCAAAAAAGTCTTTTCCGCCGGTTAAGTTGTTGAGGGCTGATTTCTTGTCCTCTGATAAAAAAGACACCTGTTTCCATCACCAAAGCTTTCAGGGGATCATTTGCAAGCTTCTGGCACCATTTTTGAGTGAATTGCCAAAAGTCAGATTTTTGCTGAAATTGTGACCCCGGGGCTTACGGATTTTTTCAAAAAAGTCTTTTCCGCCGGTTAAGTTGTTGAGGGCTGATTTCTTGTCCTGTGATAAAAAGACTTCTGTTTCCATCGCCAAAGCTTTCTCGGGAGCATTAGCAAGCTTCTGGCACCATTTTTGAGTGAATTGCCAAAAGTAAGATTTTTGCTGAAATTGTGACCCCGGGGCTTAGGGATTTTTTCAAAAAAGTCTTTTCCGCCGGTTAAGTTTTCTAGGGCTGATTTCTTGTCCTGTGATAAAAAGACTTCTGTTTCCATTGCCAAAGCTTTCAGGGGAGCATTTGCAAGCTTCTGGCACCATTTTTGAGTGAATTGCCAAAAGTCAGATTTTTGCTTTAATTGTGACCCCGGGGCTTAGGGATTTTTTCAAAAAAGTCTTTTCCGCAGGTTAAGTTTTCTAGGGCTGATTTCTTGTCCTGTGATAAAAAGACTTCTGTTTCAATCGCCAAAGCTTTCAGGGGAGCATTTGCAAGCTTCTGGCACCATTTTTGAGTGAATTGCCAAAAGTCAGATTTTTCCTGAAATTGTGACCCTGGGGCTTAGGGATTTTTTCAAAAAAGTCTTTTCCGCCGGTTAAGTTGTTGAGGGCTGATTTCTTGTCCTGTGATAAAAAGACTTCTGTTTCCATCGCCAAAGCTTTCTCGGGAGCATTATCAAGCCTCTGGCACCATTTTTGAGTGAACTGCCAAAAGTCAGATTTTTGCTGAAATTGTGACCCCGGGGCTTACGGATTTTTTCAAAAAAGTCTTTTCCGCCGGTTAAGTTTTCTAGGGCTGATTTCTGGTTCTGTGATAAAAAGACTTCTGTTTCCATCGCCAAAGCTTTCAGGGGAGCATTTGCAAGCTTCTGGCACCATTTTTGAGTGAATTGCCAAAAGTCAGATTTTTGCTGAAATTGTGACCCCGGGGCTTAGGGATTTTTTGAAAAAAGTCTTTTCCGCAGGTTAAGTTTTCTTGGGCTGATTTCTTGTCCTGTGATATAAAAGACTTCTGTTTCCATTGCCAAAGCTTTCAGGGGAGCATTTGCAAGCTTCTGGCACCATTTTTGATTGAATTGCCAAAAGTCAGATTTTTGCTGTAATTGTGACCCCGGGGCTTAGGGATTATTTCAAAAATGTCTTTCCCGCCGGTTAAGTTGTTGAGGACTGAATTCTTGCCCTGTGAGAAAAAGACTTCTGTTTCCATCGCCAAAGCTTTCAGTGGATCATTTGCAAGCCTCTGGCACCATTTTTGAGTGAATTGCCAAAAGTCAAATTTTTGCTGAAATTGTGACCCCGGGGCTTAGGGATTTTTTCAAAAAAGTCTTTTCCGCCGGTTAAGTTTTCTAGGGCTGATTTCTTGTCCTGTGATAAAAAAGACTTCTGTTTCCATCACCAAAGCTATCAGGGGAGCATTAGCAAGCTTCTGGCACCATTTTTGAGTGAATTGCCAAAAGTCAGATTTTTGCTGTAATTGTGACCCCGGGGCTTAGGGATTTTTTCAAAAAAGTCTTTTCCGCAGGTTAAGTTTTCGAGGGCTGATTTCTTGTCCTGTGATAAAAAGACTCCTGTTTCCATCGCCAAAGCTTTCAGGGGAGCATTTGCAAGCTTCTGGAATCATTTTTGAGTGAATTGCCAAAAGTCAGATTTTTGCTGAAATTGTGACCCCGGGGCTTAGGGATTTTTTCAAAAAAGTCTTTTCCGCAGGTTAAGTTTTTTAGGGCTGATTTCTTGTCCTGTGATAAAAAAGACTTCTGTTTCCATCACCAAAGCTTTCAGGGGATCATTTGCAAGCTTCTGGCACCATTTTTGAGTGCATTGCCAAAAGTCGGATTTTTGCTGAAATTATGACCCCGGGGCTTAGGGATTTTTTCAAAAAAGTCTTTTCCGCAGGTTAAGTTTTTGAGGGCTGATTTCTTATCCTGTGATAAAAAGACTTCTGTTTCCATCGCCAAAGCTTTCAGGGGAGCATTTGCAAGCTTCTGGAATCATTTTTGAGTGAATTGCCAAAAGTCAGATTTTTGCTGAAATTGTGACCCCGGGGCTTAGGGATTTTTTCAAAAAAGTCTTTTCCGCAGGTTAAGTTTTCGAGGGCTGATTTCTTGTCCTGTGATAAAAAGACTTCTGTTTCCATCGCCAAAGCTTTCAGGGGAGCATTTGCAAGCTGCTGGCACCATTTTTGAGTGAATTGCCAAAAGTCAGATTTTTGCTGAAATTGTGACCCCGGGGCTTAGGGATTTTTTCAAAAAAGTCTTTTCTGCAGGTTAAGTTTTCTAGGGCTGATTTCTTGTCCTGTGATAAAAAGACTTCTGTTTCCATCGCCAAAGCTTTCAGGGGAGCATTTGCAAGCTTCTGGCACCATTTTTGAGTGAATTGCCAAAAGTCAGATTTTTGCTGAAATTGTGACCCCGGGGCTTAGGGATTTTTTCAAAAAAGTCTTTTCCGCAGGTTAAGTTTTCTAGGGCTGATTACTTGTCCTGTGATAAAAAGACTTCTGTTTCCATCGCCAAAGCTTTCAGGGGAGCATTTGCAAGCTTCTGGCACCATTTTTGAGTGAATTGCCAAAAGTCAGATTTTTGCTGAAATTGTGACCCCGGGGCTTAGGGATTTTTTCAAAAAAGTCTTTTCCGCCGGTTAAGTTTTTGAGGGCCGATTTCTTGTCCTGTGATAAAAAGACTTCTGTTTCCATCGCCAAAGCTTTCTCGGGAGCATTAGCAATCTTCTGGCACCATTTTTGGGTAAATTGCCAAAAGTCAGATTTTTGCTATAATTGTGACCCCGGGGCTTAGGGATTTTTTCAAAAAAGTCTTTTCCGCAGGTTAAGTTTTCGAGGGCTGATTTCTTGTCCTGTGATAAAAAGACTCCTGTTTCCATCGCCAAAGCTTTCAGGGGAGCATTTGCAAGCTTCTGGAATCATTTTTGAGTGAATTGCCAAAAGTCAGATTGTTGCTGAAATTGTGACCCCGGGGCTTAGGGATTTTTTCAAAAAAGTCTTTTCCGCAGGTTAAGTTTTTGAGGGCTGATTTCTTGTCCTGTGATAAAAAGACTTCTGTTTCCATCGCCAAAGCTTTCAGGGGAGCATTTGCAAGCTTCTGGCACCATTTTTGAGTGAATTGCCAAAAGTCAGATTTTTGCTGAAATTGTGACCCCGGGGCTTAGGGATTTTTTCAAAAAAGTCTTTTCCGCAGGTTAAGTTTTTTAGGGCTGATTTCTTGTCCTGTGATAAAAAAGACTTCTGTTTCCATCACCAAAGCTTTCAGGGGATCATTTGCAAGCTTCTGGCACCATTTTTGAGTGAATTGCCAAAAGTCGGATTTTTGCTGAAATTATGACCCCGGGGCTTAGGGATTTTTTCAGAAAAGTCTTTTCCGCAGGTTAAGTTTTTGAGGGCTGATTTCTTATCCTGTGATAAAAAGACTTCTGTTTCCATCGCCAAAGCTTTCAGGGGAGCATTTGCAAGCTTCTGGCACCATTTTTGAGTGAATTGCCAAAAGTCAGATTTTTGCTGAAATTGTGACCCCGGGACTTAGGGATTTTTTCAAAAAAGTCTTTTCCGCAGGTTAAGTTTTCGAGGGCTGATTTCTTGTCCTGTGATAAACAGACTTCTGTTTCCATCGCCAAAGCTTTCAGGGGAGCATTTGCAAGCTTCTGGCACCATTTTTGAGTGAATTGCCAAAAGTCAGATTTTTGCTGAAATTGTGACCCCGGGGCCTAGGGATTTTTTCAAAAAAGTCTTTTCCGCAGGTTAAGTTTTCGAGGGCTGATTTCTTGTCCTGTGAGAAAAAGACTTCTGTTTCCATCACCAAAGCTTTCAGGGGATCATTTGCAAGCTTCTGGCACCATTTTTGAGTGAATTGCCAAAAGTCGGATTTTTGCTGAAATTATGACCCCGGGGCTTAGGGATTTTTTCAGAAAAGTCTTTTCCGCAGGTTAAGTTTTTGAGGGCTGATTTCTTATCCTGTGATAAAAAGACTTCTGTTTCCATCGCCAAAGCTTTCAGGGGAGCATTTGCAAGCTGCTGGCACCATTTTTGAGTGAATTGCCAAAAGTCAGATTTTTGCTGAAATTGTGACCCCGGGACTTAGGGATTTTTTCAAAAAAGTCTTTTCCGCAGGTTAAGTTTTCGAGGGCTGATTTCTTGTCCTGTGATAAACAGACTTCTGTTTCCATCGCCAAAGCTTTCAGGGGAGCATTTGCAAGCTTCTGGCACCATTTTTGAGTGAATTGCCAAAAGTAGGATTTTTGCTGAAATTGTGACCCCGGGGCCTAGGGATTTTTTCAAAAAAGTCTTTTCCGCAGGTTAGGTTTTCGAGGGCTGATTTCTTGTCCTGTGAGAAAAAGACTTCTGTTTCCATCGCCAAAGCTTTCAGTGGATCATTTGCAAGCCTCTGGCACCATTTTTGAGTGAATTGCCAAAAGTCAAATTTTTGCTGAAATTGTGACCCCGGGGCTTAGGGATTTTTTCAAAAAAGTCTTTTCCGCAGGTTAAGTTTTCGAGGGCTGATTTCTTGTCCTGTGATAAAAAGACTTCTGTTTCCATCGCCAAAGCTTTCAGGGGAGCATTTGCAAGCTTCTGGAATCATTTTTGAGTGAATTGCCAAAAGTCAGATTTTTGCTGAAATTGTGACCCCGGATCTTTGGGATTTTTTCAAAAAAGTCTTTTCCGCAGGTTAAGTTATCGAGGGCTGATTTCTTGTCCTGTGATAAAAAGACTTCTGTTTCCATCGCGAAAGCTTTCAGGGGAGCATTTGCAAGCTTCTGGCACCATTTTTGAGTGAATTGCCAAAAGTAGGATTTTTGCTGAAATTGTGACCCCGGGGCCTAGGGATTTTTTCAAAAAAGTCTTTTCCGCAGGTTAAGTTTTCGAGGGCTGATTTCTTGTCCTGTGAGAAAAAGACTTCTGTTTCCATCGCCAAAGCTTTCAGTGGATCATTTGCAAGCCTCTGGCACCATTTTTGAGTGAATTGCCAAAAGTCAAATTTTTGCTGAAATTGTGACCCCGGGGCTTAGGGATTTTTTCAAAAAAGTCTTTTCCGCAGGTTAAGTTTTTGAGGGCTGATTTCTTATCCTGTGATAAAAAGACTTCTGTTTCCATTGCCAAAGCTTTCAGGGGAGCATTTGCAAGCTTCTGGAATCATTTTTGAGTGAATTGCCAAAAGTCAGATTTTTGCTGAAATTGTGACCCCGGGGCTTTGGGATTTTTTCAAAAAAGTCTTTTCCGCAGGTTAAGTTTTCGAGGGCTGATTTCTTGTCCTGTGATAAAAAGACTTCTGTTTCCATCGCGAAAGCTTTCAGGGGAGCATTTGCAATTTGCTGGCACCATTTTTGAGTGAATTGCCAAAAGTCAGATTTTTGCTGAAATTGTGACCCCGGGGCTTAGGGATTTTTTCAAAAAAGTCTTTTCCGCAGGTTAAGTTTTCGAGGGCTGATTTCTTGTCCTGTGATAAAAAGACTTCTGTTTAAATCGCCAAAGCTTTCAGTGGATCATTTGCAAGCCTCTGGCACCATTTTTGAGTGAATTGCCAAAAGTCAAATTTTTGCTGAAATTGTGACCCCGGGGCTTAGGGATTTTTTCAAAAAAGTCTTTTCCGCCGGTTAAGTTTTCTAGGGCTGATTTCTTGTCCTGTGATAAAAAGACTTCTGTTTCCATCGCCAAAGCTTTCAGGGGAGCATTTGCAAGCTTCTGGCACCATTTTTGAGTGAATTGCCAAAAGTCAGATTTTTGCTGAAATTGTGACCCCGGGGCTTAGGGATTTTTTTCAAAAATGTCTTTCCCGCCGGTTAAGTTGTTGAGGACTGAATTCTTGCCCTGTGAGAAAAAGACTTCTGTTTCCATCGCCAAAGCTTTCAGGGGAGCATTTGCAAGCCTCTGGCACCATTTTTGAGTGAATTGCCAAAAGTCAGATTTTTGCTGAAATTGTGACCCCGGGGCTTAGGGATTTTTTCAAAAAAGTCTTTTCTGCAGGTTAAGTTTTCTAGGGCTGATTTCTTGTCCTGTGATAAAAAGACTTCTGTTTCCATCGCCAAAGCTTTCAGGGGAGCATTTGCAAGCTTCTGGCACCATTTTTGAGTGAATTGCCAAAAGTCAGATTTTTGCTGAAATTGTGACCCCGGGGCTTAGGGATTTTTTCAAAAAAGTCTTTTCCGCAGGTTAAGTTTTCTAGGGCTGATTACTTGTCCTGTGATAAAAAGACTTCTGTTTCCATCGCCAAAGCTTTCAGGGGAGCATTTGCAAGCTTCTGGCACCATTTTTGAGTGAATTGCCAAAAGTAGGATTTTTGCTGAAATTGTGACCCCGGGGCCTAGGGATTATTTCAAAAATGTCTTTCCCGCCGGTTAAGTTGTTGAGGACTGAATTCTTGCCCTGTGAGAAAAAGACTTCTGTTTCCATCGCCAAAGCTTTCAGTGGATCATTTGCAAGCCTCTGGCACCATTTTTGAGTGAATTGCCAAAAGTCAAATTTTCTGAAATTGTGACCCCTGGGCTTAGGGATTTTTTCAAAAAAGTCTTTTCCGCCGGTTAAGTTTTCTAGGGCTGATTTCTTGTCCTGTGATAAAAAGACTTCTGTTTCCATCGCCAAAGCTTTCAGGGGAGCATTTACAAGCTTCTGGCACCATTTTTGAGTGAATTGCCAAAAGTCAGATTTTTGCTGAAATTGTGACCCCGGGGCTTAGGGATTTTTTTCAAAAATGTCTTTCCCGCCGGTTAAGTTGTTGAGGACTGAATTCTTGCCCTGTGAGAAAAAGACTTCTGTTTCCATCGCCAAAGCTTTCAGTGGATCATTTGCAAGCCTCTGGCACCATTTTTGAGTGAATTGCCAAAAGTCAGATTTTTGCTGAAATTGTGACCCCGGGGCTTAGGGATTTTTTCAAAAAAGTCTTTTCCGCCGGTTAAGTTTTCTAGGGCTGATTTCTTGTCCTGTGATAAAAAAGATTTCTGTTTCCATCACCAAAGCTTTCAAGGGAGCATTTGCAAGCTTCTGACACCATTTTTGAGTCAATTGCCAAAAGTCAGATTTTTGCTGAAATTGTGACCCCGGGGCTTAGGGATTTTTTCAAAAAAGTCTTTTCTGCAGGTTAAGTTTTCTAGGGCTGATTTCTTGTCCTGTGATAAAAAGACTTCTGTTTCCATCGCCAAAGCTTTCTCGGGAGCATTAGCAAGCTTCTGGCACCATTTTTGAGTGAATTGCCAAAAGTCAGATTTTTGCTGAAATTGTGACCCCGGGGCTTAGGGATTTTTTCAAAAAAGTCTTTTCCGCAGGTTAAGTTTTCTAGGGCTGATTTCTTGTCCTGTGATAAAAAGACTTCTGTTTCCATCGCCAAAGCTTTAAGGGGAACATTTGCAAGCTTCTGGCACCATTTTTGAGTGAATTGCCAAAAGTCAGATTTTTGCTGAAATTGTGACCCCGGGGCTTAGGGATTTTTTCAAAAAAGTCTTTTCCGCCGGTTAAGTTTTCTAGGGCTGATTTCTTGTCCTGTGAGAAAAAGACTTCTGTTTCCATCGCCAAAGCTTTCAGTGGATCATTTGCAAGCCTCTGGCACCATTTTTGAGTGAATTTCCAAAAGTCAAATTTTTGCTGAAATTGTGACCCCGGGGCTTAGGGATTTTTTCAAAAAAGTCTTTTCCGTAGGTTAAGTTTTCGAGGGCTGATTTCTTGTCCTGTGATAAAAAGACTTCTGTTTCCATCGCCAAAGCTTTCAGGGGAGCATTTGCAAGCTTCTGGCACCATTTTTGAGTGAATTGCCAAAAGTCAGATTTTTGCTGAAATTGTGACCCCGGGGCTTAGGGATTTTTTCAAAAAAGTCTTTTCCGCACGTTAAGTTTTTGAGGGCTGATTTCTTATCCTGTGATAAAAAGACTTCTGTTTCCATTGCCAAAGCTTTCAGGGGAGCATTTGCAAGCTTCTGGAATCATTTTTGAGTGAATTGCCAAAAGTCAGATTTTTGCTGAAATTGTGACCCCGGGGCTTAGGGATTTTTTCAAAAAAGTCTTTTCCGCAGGTTAAGTTTTTGAGGGCTGATTTCTTGTCCTGTGATAAAAAGACTTCTGTTTCCATCGCGAAAGCTTTCAGGGGAGCATTTGCAAGCTGCTGGCACCATTTTTGAGTGAATTGCCAAAAGTCAGATTTTTGCTGAAATTGTGACCCCGGGGCTTAGGGATTTTTTCAAAAAAGTCTTTTCCGCAGGTTAAGTTGTTGAGGACTGAATTCTTGCCCTGTGAGAAAAAGACTTCTGTTTCCATCGCCAAAGCTTTCAGTGGATCATTTGCAAGCCTCTGGCACCATTTTTGAGTGAATTGCCAAAAGTCAAATTTTTGCTGAAATTGTGACCCCGGGGCTTAGGGATTTTTTCAAAAAAGTCTTTTCCGCCGGTTAAGTTTTCTAGGGCTGATTTCTTGTCCTGTGATAAAAAGACTTCTGTTTCCATCGCCAAAACTTTCAGGGGAGCATTTGCAAGCTTCTGGCACCATTTTTGAGTGAATTGCCAAAAGTCAGATTTTTGCTGAAATTGTGACCCCGGGGCTTAGGGATTTTTTTCAAAAATGTCTTTCCCGCCGGTTAAGTTGTTGAGGACTGAATTCTTGCCCTGTGAGAAAAAGACTTCTGTTTCCATCGCCAAAGCTTTCTCGGGAGCATTAGCAAGCTTCTGGCACCATTTTTGAGTGAATTGCCAAAAGTCAGATTTTTGCTGAAATTGTGACCCCGGGGCTTAGGGATTTTTTCAAAAAAGTCTTTTCCGCAGGTTAAGTTTTCTAGGGCTGATTTCTTGTCCTGTGATAAAAAGACTTCTGTTTCCATCGCCAAAGCTTTAAGGGGAACATTTGCAAGCTTCTGGCACCATTTTTGAGTGAATTGCCAAAAGTCAGATTTTTGCTGAAATTGTGACCCCGGGGCTTAGGGATTTTTTCAAAAAAGTCTTTTCCGCCGGTTAAGTTTTCTAGGGCTGATTTCTTGTCCTGTGAGAAAAAGACTTCTGTTTCCATCGCCAAAGCTTTAAGGGGAACATTTGCAAGCTTCTGGCACCATTTTTGAGTGAATTGCCAAAAGTCAGATTTTTGCTGAAATTGTGACCCCGGGGCTTAGGGATTTTTTCAAAAAAGTCTTTTCCGCCGGTTAAGTTTTCTAGGGCTGATTTCTTGTCCTGTGAGAAAAAGACTTCTGTTTCCATCGCCAAAGCTTTCAGTGGATCATTTGCAAGCCTCTGGCACCATTTTTGAGTGAATTGCCAAAAGTCAGATTTTTGCTGAAATTGTGACCCCGGGGCTTAGGGATTTTTTCAAAAAAGTCTTTTCCGCAGGTTAAGTTGTTGAGGACTGAATTCTTGCCCTGTGAGAAAAAGACTTCTGTTTCCATCGCCAAAGCTTTCAGTGGATCATTTGCAAGCCTCTGGCACCATTTTTGAGTGAATTGCCAAAAGTCAAATTTTTGCTGAAATTGTGACCCCGGGGCTTAGGGATTTTTTCAAAAAAGTCTTTTCCGCCGGTTAAGTTTTCTAGGGCTGATTTCTTGTCCTGTGATAAAAAGACTTCTGTTTCCATCGCCAAAACTTTCAGGGGAGCATTTGCAAGCTTCTGGCACCATTTTTGAGTGAATTGCCAAAAGTCAGATTTTTGCTGAAATTGTGACCCCGGGGCTTAGGGATTTTTTTCAAAAATGTCTTTCCCGCCGGTTAAGTTGTTGAGGACTGAATTCTTGCCCTGTGAGAAAAAGACTTCTGTTTCCATCGCCAAAGCTTTCTCGGGAGCATTAGCAAGCTTCTGGCACCATTTTTGAGTGAATTGCCAAAAGTCAGATTTTTGCTGAAATTGTGACCCCGGGGCTTAGGGATTTTTTCAAAAAAGTCTTTTCCGCAGGTTAAGTTTTTGAGGGCTGATTTCTTATCCTGTGATAAAAAGACTTCTGTTTCCATTGCCAAAGCTTTCAGGGGAGCATTTGCAAGCTTCTGGAATCATTTTTGAGTGAATTGCCAAAAGTCAGATTTTTGCTGAAATTGTGACCCCGGGGCTTTGGGATTTTTTCAAAAAAGTCTTTTCCGCAGGTTAAGTTTTCGAGGGCTGATTTCTTGTCCTGTGATAAAAAGACTTCTGTTTCCATCGCGAAAGCTTTCAGGGGAGCATTTGCAATTTGCTGGCACCATTTTTGAGTGAATTGCCAAAAGTCAGATTTTTGCTGAAATTGTGACCCCGGGGCTTAGGGATTTTTTCAAAAAAGTCTTTTCCGCAGGTTAAGTTTTCGAGGGCTGATTTCTTGTCCTGTGATAAAAAGACTTCTGTTTAAATCGCCAAAGCTTTCAGTGGATCATTTGCAAGCCTCTGGCACCATTTTTGAGTGAATTGCCAAAAGTCAAATTTTTGCTGAAATTGTGACCCCGGGGCTTAGGGATTTTTTCAAAAAAGTCTTTTCCGCCGGTTAAGTTTTCTAGGGCTGATTTCTTGTCCTGTGATAAAAAGACTTCTGTTTCCATCGCCAAAGCTTTCAGGGGAGCATTTGCAAGCTTCTGGCACCATTTTTGAGTGAATTGCCAAAAGTCAGATTTTTGCTGAAATTGTGACCCCGGGGCTTAGGGATTTTTTTCAAAAATGTCTTTCCCGCCGGTTAAGTTGTTGAGGACTGAATTCTTGCCCTGTGAGAAAAAGACTTCTGTTTCCATCGCCAAAGCTTTCAGGGGAGCATTTGCAAGCCTCTGGCACCATTTTTGAGTGAATTGCCAAAAGTCAGATTTTTGCTGAAATTGTGACCCCGGGGCTTAGGGATTTTTTCAAAAAAGTCTTTTCTGCAGGTTAAGTTTTCTAGGGCTGATTTCTTGTCCTGTGATAAAAAGACTTCTGTTTCCATCGCCAAAGCTTTCAGGGGAGCATTTGCAAGCTTCTGGCACCATTTTTGAGTGAATTGCCAAAAGTCAGATTTTTGCTGAAATTGTGACCCCGGGGCTTAGGGATTTTTTCAAAAAAGTCTTTTCCGCAGGTTAAGTTTTCTAGGGCTGATTACTTGTCCTGTGATAAAAAGACTTCTGTTTCCATCGCCAAAGCTTTCAGGGGAGCATTTGCAAGCTTCTGGCACCATTTTTGAGTGAATTGCCAAAAGTAGGATTTTTGCTGAAATTGTGACCCCGGGGCCTAGGGATTATTTCAAAAATGTCTTTCCCGCCGGTTAAGTTGTTGAGGACTGAATTCTTGCCCTGTGAGAAAAAGACTTCTGTTTCCATCGCCAAAGCTTTCAGTGGATCATTTGCAAGCCTCTGGCACCATTTTTGAGTGAATTGCCAAAAGTCAAATTTTCTGAAATTGTGACCCCTGGGCTTAGGGATTTTTTCAAAAAAGTCTTTTCCGCCGGTTAAGTTTTCTAGGGCTGATTTCTTGTCCTGTGATAAAAAGACTTCTGTTTCCATCGCCAAAGCTTTCAGGGGAGCATTTACAAGCTTCTGGCACCATTTTTGAGTGAATTGCCAAAAGTCAGATTTTTGCTGAAATTGTGACCCCGGGGCTTAGGGATTTTTTTCAAAAATGTCTTTCCCGCCGGTTAAGTTGTTGAGGACTGAATTCTTGCCCTGTGAGAAAAAGACTTCTGTTTCCATCGCCAAAGCTTTCAGTGGATCATTTGCAAGCCTCTGGCACCATTTTTGAGTGAATTGCCAAAAGTCAGATTTTTGCTGAAATTGTGACCCCGGGGCTTAGGGATTTTTTCAAAAAAGTCTTTTCCGCCGGTTAAGTTTTCTAGGGCTGATTTCTTGTCCTGTGATAAAAAAGATTTCTGTTTCCATCACCAAAGCTTTCAAGGGAGCATTTGCAAGCTTCTGACACCATTTTTGAGTCAATTGCCAAAAGTCAGATTTTTGCTGAAATTGTGACCCCGGGGCTTAGGGATTTTTTCAAAAAAGTCTTTTCTGCAGGTTAAGTTTTCTAGGGCTGATTTCTTGTCCTGTGATAAAAAGACTTCTGTTTCCATCGCCAAAGCTTTCTCGGGAGCATTAGCAAGCTTCTGGCACCATTTTTGAGTGAATTGCCAAAAGTCAGATTTTTGCTGAAATTGTGACCCCGGGGCTTAGGGATTTTTTCAAAAAAGTCTTTTCCGCAGGTTAAGTTTTCTAGGGCTGATTTCTTGTCCTGTGATAAAAAGACTTCTGTTTCCATCGCCAAAGCTTTAAGGGGAACATTTGCAAGCTTCTGGCACCATTTTTGAGTGAATTGCCAAAAGTCAGATTTTTGCTGAAATTGTGACCCCGGGGCTTAGGGATTTTTTCAAAAAAGTCTTTTCCGCCGGTTAAGTTTTCTAGGGCTGATTTCTTGTCCTGTGAGAAAAAGACTTCTGTTTCCATCGCCAAAGCTTTCAGTGGATCATTTGCAAGCCTCTGGCACCATTTTTGAGTGAATTTCCAAAAGTCAAATTTTTGCTGAAATTGTGACCCCGGGGCTTAGGGATTTTTTCAAAAAAGTCTTTTCCGTAGGTTAAGTTTTCGAGGGCTGATTTCTTGTCCTGTGATAAAAAGACTTCTGTTTCCATCGCCAAAGCTTTCAGGGGAGCATTTGCAAGCTTCTGGCACCATTTTTGAGTGAATTGCCAAAAGTCAGATTTTTGCTGAAATTGTGACCCCGGGGCTTAGGGATTTTTTCAAAAAAGTCTTTTCCGCACGTTAAGTTTTTGAGGGCTGATTTCTTATCCTGTGATAAAAAGACTTCTGTTTCCATTGCCAAAGCTTTCAGGGGAGCATTTGCAAGCTTCTGGAATCATTTTTGAGTGAATTGCCAAAAGTCAGATTTTTGCTGAAATTGTGACCCCGGGGCTTAGGGATTTTTTCAAAAAAGTCTTTTCCGCAGGTTAAGTTTTTGAGGGCTGATTTCTTGTCCTGTGATAAAAAGACTTCTGTTTCCATCGCGAAAGCTTTCAGGGGAGCATTTGCAAGCTGCTGGCACCATTTTTGAGTGAATTGCCAAAAGTCAGATTTTTGCTGAAATTGTGACCCCGGGGCTTAGGGATTTTTTCAAAAAAGTCTTTTCCGCAGGTTAAGTTGTTGAGGACTGAATTCTTGCCCTGTGAGAAAAAGACTTCTGTTTCCATCGCCAAAGCTTTCAGTGGATCATTTGCAAGCCTCTGGCACCATTTTTGAGTGAATTGCCAAAAGTCAAATTTTTGCTGAAATTGTGACCCCGGGGCTTAGGGATTTTTTCAAAAAAGTCTTTTCCGCCGGTTAAGTTTTCTAGGGCTGATTTCTTGTCCTGTGATAAAAAGACTTCTGTTTCCATCGCCAAAACTTTCAGGGGAGCATTTGCAAGCTTCTGGCACCATTTTTGAGTGAATTGCCAAAAGTCAGATTTTTGCTGAAATTGTGACCCCGGGGCTTAGGGATTTTTTTCAAAAATGTCTTTCCCGCCGGTTAAGTTGTTGAGGACTGAATTCTTGCCCTGTGAGAAAAAGACTTCTGTTTCCATCGCCAAAGCTTTCTCGGGAGCATTAGCAAGCTTCTGGCACCATTTTTGAGTGAATTGCCAAAAGTCAGATTTTTGCTGAAATTGTGACCCCGGGGCTTAGGGATTTTTTCAAAAAAGTCTTTTCCGCAGGTTAAGTTTTCTAGGGCTGATTTCTTGTCCTGTGATAAAAAGACTTCTGTTTCCATCGCCAAAGCTTTAAGGGGAACATTTGCAAGCTTCTGGCACCATTTTTGAGTGAATTGCCAAAAGTCAGATTTTTGCTGAAATTGTGACCCCGGGGCTTAGGGATTTTTTCAAAAAAGTCTTTTCCGCCGGTTAAGTTTTCTAGGGCTGATTTCTTGTCCTGTGAGAAAAAGACTTCTGTTTCCATCGCCAAAGCTTTAAGGGGAACATTTGCAAGCTTCTGGCACCATTTTTGAGTGAATTGCCAAAAGTCAGATTTTTGCTGAAATTGTGACCCCGGGGCTTAGGGATTTTTTCAAAAAAGTCTTTTCCGCCGGTTAAGTTTTCTAGGGCTGATTTCTTGTCCTGTGAGAAAAAGACTTCTGTTTCCATCGCCAAAGCTTTCAGTGGATCATTTGCAAGCCTCTGGCACCATTTTTGAGTGAATTGCCAAAAGTCAGATTTTTGCTGAAATTGTGACCCCGGGGCTTAGGGATTTTTTCAAAAAAGTCTTTTCCGCAGGTTAAGTTGTTGAGGACTGAATTCTTGCCCTGTGAGAAAAAGACTTCTGTTTCCATCGCCAAAGCTTTCAGTGGATCATTTGCAAGCCTCTGGCACCATTTTTGAGTGAATTGCCAAAAGTCAAATTTTTGCTGAAATTGTGACCCCGGGGCTTAGGGATTTTTTCAAAAAAGTCTTTTCCGCCGGTTAAGTTTTCTAGGGCTGATTTCTTGTCCTGTGATAAAAAGACTTCTGTTTCCATCGCCAAAACTTTCAGGGGAGCATTTGCAAGCTTCTGGCACCATTTTTGAGTGAATTGCCAAAAGTCAGATTTTTGCTGAAATTGTGACCCCGGGGCTTAGGGATTTTTTTCAAAAATGTCTTTCCCGCCGGTTAAGTTGTTGAGGACTGAATTCTTGCCCTGTGAGAAAAAGACTTCTGTTTCCATCGCCAAAGCTTTCTCGGGAGCATTAGCAAGCTTCTGGCACCATTTTTGAGTGAATTGCCAAAAGTCAGATTTTTGCTGAAATTGTGACCCCGGGGCTTAGGGATTTTTTCAAAAAAGTCTTTTCCGCAGGTTAAGTTTTCTAGGGCTGATTTCTTGTCCTGTGATAAAAAGACTTCTGTTTCCATCGCCAAAGCTTTAAGGGGAACATTTGCAAGCTTCTGGCACCATTTTTGAGTGAATTGCCAAAAGTCAGATTTTTGCTGAAATTGTGACCCCGGGGCTTAGGGATTTTTTCAAAAAAGTCTTTTCCGCCGGTTAAGTTTTCTAGGGCTGATTTCTTGTCCTGTGAGAAAAAGACTTCTGTTTCCATCGCCAAAGCTTTCAGTGGATCATTTGCAAGCCTCTGGCACCATTTTTGAGTGAATTTCCAAAAGTCAAATTTTTGCTGAAATTGTGACCCCGGGGCTTAGGGATTTTTTCAAAAAAGTCTTTTCCGTAGGTTAAGTTTTCGAGGGCTGATTTCTTGTCCTGTGATAAAAAGACTTCTGTTTCCATCGCCAAAGCTTTCAGGGGAGCATTTGCAAGCTTCTGGCACCATTTTTGAGTGAATTGCCAAAAGTCAGATTTTTGCTGAAATTGTGACCCCGGGGCTTAGGGATTTTTTCAAAAAAGTCTTTTCCGCACGTTAAGTTTTTGAGGGCTGATTTCTTATCCTGTGATAAAAAGACTTCTGTTTCCATTGCCAAAGCTTTCAGGGGAGCATTTGCAAGCTTCTGGAATCATTTTTGAGTGAATTGCCAAAAGTCAGATTTTTGCTGAAATTGTGACCCCGGGGCTTAGGGATTTTTTCAAAAAAGTCTTTTCCGCAGGTTAAGTTTTTGAGGGCTGATTTCTTGTCCTGTGATAAAAAGACTTCTGTTTCCATCGCGAAAGCTTTCAGGGGAGCATTTGCAAGCTGCTGGCACCATTTTTGAGTGAATTGCCAAAAGTCAGATTTTTGCTGAAATTGTGACCCCGGGGCTTAGGGATTTTTTCAAAAAAGTCTTTTCCGCAGGTTAAGTTGTTGAGGACTGAATTCTTGCCCTGTGAGAAAAAGACTTCTGTTTCCATCGCCAAAGCTTTCAGTGGATCATTTGCAAGCCTCTGGCACCATTTTTGAGTGAATTGCCAAAAGTCAAATTTTTGCTGAAATTGTGACCCCGGGGCTTAGGGATTTTTTCAAAAAAGTCTTTTCCGCCGGTTAAGTTTTCTAGGGCTGATTTCTTGTCCTGTGATAAAAAGACTTCTGTTTCCATCGCCAAAACTTTCAGGGGAGCATTTGCAAGCTTCTGGCACCATTTTTGAGTGAATTGCCAAAAGTCAGATTTTTGCTGAAATTGTGACCCCGGGGCTTAGGGATTTTTTTCAAAAATGTCTTTCCCGCCGGTTAAGTTGTTGAGGACTGAATTCTTGCCCTGTGAGAAAAAGACTTCTGTTTCCATCACCAAAGCTTTCAGTGGATCATTTGCAAGCCTCTGGCACCATTTTTGAGTGAATTGCCAAAAGTCAGATTTTTGCTGAAATTGTGACCCCGGGGCTTAGGGATTTTTTCAAAAAAGTCTTTTCCGCCGGTTAAGTTTTCTAGGGCTGATTTCTTGTCCTGTGATAAAAAAGATTTCTGTTTCCATCACCAAAGCTTTCAGGGGAGCATTTGCAAGCTTCTGACACCATTTTTGAGTGAATTGCCAAAAGTCAGATTTTTGCTGAAATTGTGACCCCGGGGCTTAGGGATTTTTTCAAAAAAGTCTTTTCTGCAGGTTAAGTTTTCTAGGGCTGATTTCTTGTCCTGTGATAAAAAGACTTCTGTTTCCATCGCCAAAGCTTTCAGGGGAGCATTTGCAAGCTTCTGGCACCATTTTTGAGTGAATTGCCAAAAGTCAGATTTTTGCTGAAATTGTGACCCCGGGGCTTAGGGATTTTTTCAAAAAAGTCTTTTCCGCAGGTTAAGTTTTCTAGGGCTGATTACTTGTCCTGTGATAAAAAGACTTCTGTTTCCATCGCCAAAGCTTTCAGGGGAGCATTTGCAAGCTTCTGGCACCATTTTTGAGTGAATTGCCAAAAGTCAGATTTTTGCTGAAATTGTGACCCCGGGGCTTAGGGATTTTTTCAAAAAAGTCTTTTCCGCCGGTTAAGTTTTTGAGGGCTGATTTCTTGTCCTGTGATAAAAAGACTTCTGTTTCCATCGCCAAAGCTTTCTCGGGAGCATTAGCAATCTTCTGGCACCATTTTTGGGTAAATTGCCAAAAGTCAGATTTTTGCTTTAATTGTGACCCCGGGGCTTAGGGATTTTTTCAAAAAAGTCTTTTCCGCAGGTTAAGTTTTCGAGGGCTGATTTCTTGTCCTGTGATAAAAAGACTCCTGTTTCCATCGCCAAAGCTTTCAGGGGAGCATTTGCAAGCTTCTGGCACCATTTTTGAGTGAATTGCCAAAAGTCAGATTTTTGCTGAAATTGTGACCCCGGGGCTTAGGGATTTTTTCAAAAAAGTCTTTTCCGCAGGTTAATTTTTTGAGGGCTGATTACTTGTCCTGTGATAAAAAGACTTCTGTTTCCATCGCCAAAGCTTTCAGGGGAGCATTTGCAAGCTTCTGGCACCATTTTTGAGTGAATTGCCAAAAGTCAAATTTTTGCTGAAATTGTGACCCCTGGGCTTAGGGATTATTTCAAAAATGTCTTTCCCGCCGGTTAAGTTGTTGAGGACTGAATTCTTGCCCTGTGAGAAAAAGACTTCTGTTTCCATCGCCAAAGCTTTCAGTGGATCATTTGCAAGCCTCTGGCACCATTTTTGAGTGAATTGCCAAAAGTCAAATTTTTGCTGAAATTGTGACCCCTGGGCTTAGGGATTTTTTCAAAAAAGTCTTTTCCGCCGGTTAAGTTTTCTAGGGCTGATTTCTTGTCCTGTGATAAAAAGACTTCTGTTTCCATCGCCAAAGCTTTCAGGGGAGCATTTACAAGCTTCTGGCACCATTTTTGAGTGAATTGCCAAAAGTCAGATTTTTGCTGAAATTGTGACCCCGGGGCTTAGGGATTTTTTTCAAAAATGTCTTTCCCGCCGGTTAAGTTGTTGAGGACTGAATTCTTGCCCTGTGAGAAAAAGACTTCTGTTTCCATCGCCAAAGCTTTCAGTGGATCATTTGCAAGCCTCTGGCACCATTTTTGAGTGAATTGCCAAAAGTCAGATTTTTGCTGAAATTGTGACCCCGGGGCTTAGGGATTTTTTCAAAAAAGTCTTTTCCGCCGGTTAAGTTTTCTAGGGCTGATTTCTTGTCCTGTGATAAAAAAGATTTCTGTTTCCATCACCAAAGCTTTCAAGGGAGCATTTGCAAGCTTCTGACACCATTTTTGAGTCAATTGCCAAAAGTCAGATTTTTGCTGAAATTGTGACCCCGGGGCTTAGGGATTTTTTCAAAAAAGTCTTTTCTGCAGGTTAAGTTTTCTAGGGCTGATTTCTTGTCCTGTGATAAAAAGACTTCTGTTTCCATCGCCAAAGCTTTCAGGGGAGCATTTGCAAGCTTCTTGCACCATTTTTGAGTGAATTGCCAAAAGTCAGATTTTTGCTGAAATTGTGACCCCGGGGCTTAGGGATTTTTTCAAAAAAGTCTTTTCCGCAGGTTAAGTTTTCTAGGGCTGATTTCTTGTCCTGTGATAAAAAGACTTCTGTTTCCATCGCCAAAGCTTTAAGGGGAACATTTGCAAGCTTCTGGCACCATTTTTGAGTGAATTGCCAAAAGTAGGATTTTTGCTGAAATTGTGACCCCGGGGCTTAGGGATTTTTTCAAAAAAGTCTTTTCGGCAGGTTAAGTTTTCGAGGGCTGATTTCTTGTCCTGTGAGAAAAAGACTTCTGTTTCCATCGCCAAAGCTTTCAGTGGATCATTTGCAAGCCTCTGGCACCATTTTTGAGTGAATTTCCAAAAGTCAAATTTTTGCTGAAATTGTGACCCCGGGGCTTAGGGATTTTTTCAAAAAAGTCTTTTCCGCAGGTTAAGTTTTCGAGGGCTGATTTCTTGTCCTGTGATAAAAAGACTTCTGTTTCCATCGCCAAAGCTTTCAGGGGAGCATTTGCAAGCTTCTGGCACCATTTTTGAGTGAATTGCCAAAAGTCAGATTTTTGCTGAAATTGTGACCCCGGGGCTTAGGGATTTTTTCAAAAAAGTCTTTTCCGCACGTTAAGTTTTTGAGGGCTGATTTCTTATCCTGTGATAAAAAGACTTCTGTTTCCATTGCCAAAGCTTTCAGGGGAGCATTTGCAAGCTTCTGGAATCATTTTTGAGTGAATTGCCAAAAGTCAGATTTTTGCTGAAATTGTGACCCCGGGGCTTAGGGATTTTTTCAAAAAAGTCTTTTCCGCAGGTTAAGTTTTTGAGGGCTGATTTCTTGTCCTGTGATAAAAAGACTTCTGTTTCCATCGCGAAAGCTTTCAGGGGAGCATTTGCAAGCTGCTGGCACCATTTTTGAGTGAATTGCCAAAAGTCAGATTTTTGCTGAAATTGTGACCCCGGGGCTTAGGGATTTTTTCAAAAAAGTCTTTTCCGCAGGTTAAGTTGTTGAGGACTGAATTCTTGCCCTGGGAGAAAAAGACTTCTGTTTCCATCGCCAAAGCTTTCAGTGGATCATTTGCAAGCCTCTGGCACCATTTTTGAGTGAATTGCCAAAAGTCAAATTTTTGCTGAAATTGTGACCCCGGGGCTTAGGGATTTTTTCAAAAAAGTCTTTTCCGCCGGTTAAGTTTTCTAGGGCTGATTTCTTGTCCTGTGATAAAAAGACTTCTGTTTCCATCGCCAAAACTTTCAGGGGAGCATTTGCAAGCTTCTGGCACCATTTTTGAGTGAATTGCCAAAAGTCAGATTTTTGCTGAAATTGTGACCCCGGGGCTTAGGGATTTTTTTCAAAAATGTCTTTCCCGCCGGTTAAGTTGTTGAGGACTGAATTCTTGCCCTGTGAGAAAAAGACTTCTGTTTCCATCACCAAAGCTTTCAGTGGATCATTTGCAAGCCTCTGGCACCATTTTTGAGTGAATTGCCAAAAGTCAGATTTTTGCTGAAATTGTGACCCCGGGGCTTAGGGATTTTTTCAAAAAAGTCTTTTCCGCCGGTTAAGTTTTCTAGGGCTGATTTCTTGTCCTGTGATAAAAAAGATTTCTGTTTCCATCACCAAAGCTTTCAGGGGAGCATTTGCAAGCTTCTGACACCATTTTTGAGTGAATTGCCAAAAGTCAGATTTTTGCTGAAATTGTGACCCCGGGGCTTAGGGATTTTTTCAAAAAAGTCTTTTCTGCAGGTTAAGTTTTCTAGGGCTGATTTCTTGTCCTGTGATAAAAAGACTTCTGTTTCCATCGCCAAAGCTTTCAGGGGAGCATTTGCAAGCTTCTGGCACCATTTTTGAGTGAATTGCCAAAAGTCAGATTTTTGCTGAAATTGTGACCCCGGGGCTTAGGGATTTTTTCAAAAAAGTCTTTTCCGCAGGTTAAGTTTTCTAGGGCTGATTACTTGTCCTGTGATAAAAAGACTTCTGTTTCCATCGCCAAAGCTTTCAGGGGAGCATTTGCAAGCTTCTGGCACCATTTTTGAGTGAATTGCCAAAAGTCAGATTTTTGCTGAAATTGTGACCCCGGGGCTTAGGGATTTTTTCAAAAAAGTCTTTTCCGCCGGTTAAGTTTTTGAGGGCTGATTTCTTGTCCTGTGATAAAAAGACTTCTGTTTCCATCGCCAAAGCTTTCTCGGGAGCATTAGCAATCTTCTGGCACCATTTTTGGGTAAATTGCCAAAAGTCAGATTTTTGCTTTAATTGTGACCCCGGGGCTTAGGGATTTTTTCAAAAAAGTCTTTTCCGCAGGTTAAGTTTTCGAGGGCTGATTTCTTGTCCTGTGATAAAAAGACTCCTGTTTCCATCGCCAAAGCTTTCAGGGGAGCATTTGCAAGCTTCTGGCACCATTTTTGAGTGAATTGCCAAAAGTCAGATTTTTGCTGAAATTGTGACCCCGGGGCTTAGGGATTTTTTCAAAAAAGTCTTTTCCGCAGGTTAATTTTTTGAGGGCTGATTTCTTGTCCTGTGATAAAAAGACTTCTGTTTCCATTGCCAAAGCTTTCAGGGGAGCATTTGCAAGCTTCTGGCACCATTTTTGAGTGAATTGCCAAAAGTCAGATTTTTGCTGAAATTGTGACCCCGGGGCTTAGGGATTTTTTCAAAAAAGTCTTTTCCGCCGGTAAAGTTGTTGAGGACTGAATTCTTGCCCTGTGAGAAAAAGACTTCTGTTTCCATCGCCAAAGCTTTCTCGGGAGCATTTGCAAGCTTCTGGCACCATTTTTGAGTGAATTGCCAAAAGTCAGATTTTTGCTGAAATTGTGACCCCGGGGCTTAGGGATTTTTTCAAAAAAGTCTTTTCCGCCGGTTAAGTTGTTGAGGGCTGATTTCTTGTTCTGTGATAAAAAAGACACCTGTTTCCATCACCAAAGCTTTCAGGGGATCATTTGCAAGCTTCTGGCACCATTTTTGAGTGAATTGCCAAAAGTTAGATTTTTGCTGAAATTGTGACCCCGGGGCTTACGGATTTTTTCAAAAAAGTCTTTTCCGCAGGTTAAGTTTTCTAGGGCTGATTTCTTGTCCTGTGATAAAAAGACTTCTGTTTCCATCGCCAAAGCTTTCTCGGGAGCATTATCAAGCCTCTGGCACCATTTTTGAGTGAATTGCCAAAAGTCAGATTTTTGCTGAAATTGTGACCCCGGGGCTTAGGGATATTTTCAAAAAAGTCTTTTCCGCCGGTTAAGTTGTTGAGGGCTGATTTCTTGTCCTCTGATAAAAAAGACACCTGTTTCCATCACCAAAGCTTTCAGGGGATCATTTGCAAGCTTCTGGCACCATTTTTGAGTGAATTGCCAAAAGTCAGATTTTTGCTGAAATTGTGACCCCGGGGCTTACGGATTTTTTCAAAAAAGTCTTTTCCGCCGGTTAAGTTGTTGAGGGCTGATTTCTTGTCCTGTGATAAAAAGACTTCTGTTTCCATCGCCAAAGCTTTCTCGGGAGCATTAGCAAGCTTCGGGCACCATTTTTGAGTGAATTGCCAAAAGTCAGATTTTTGCTGAAATTGTGACCCCGGGGCTTAGGGATTTTTTCAAAAAAGTCTTTTCCGCCGGTTAAGTTTTCTAGGGCTGATTTCTTGTCCTGTGATAAAAAGACTTCTGTTTCCATCGCCAAAGCTTTCTCGGGAGCATTATCAAGCCTCTGGCACCATTTTTGAGTGAATTGCCAAAAGTCAGATTTTTGCTGAAATTGTGACCCCGGGGCTTAGGGATTTTTTCAAAAAAGTCTTTTCCGCCGGTTAAGTTGTTGAGGGCTGATTTCTTGTCCTCTGATAAAAAAGACACCTGTTTCCATCACCAAAGCTTTCAGGGGATCATTTGCAAGCTTCTGGCACCATTTTTGAGTGAATTGCCAAAAGTCAGATTTTTGCTGAAATTGTGACCCCGGGGCTTACGGATTTTTTCAAAAAAGTCTTTTCCGCCGGTTAAGTTTTCTAGGGCTGATTTCTTGTTCTGTGATAAAAAGACTTCTGTTTCCATCGCCAAAGCTTTCAGGGGAGCATTTGCAAGCTTCTGGCACCATTTTTGAGTGAATTGCCAAAAGTCAGATTTTTGCTGAAATTGTGACCCCGGGGCTTAGGGATTTTTTGAAAAAAGTCTTTTCCGCAGGTTAAGTTTTCTTGGGCTGATTTCTTGTCCTTTGATATAAAAGACTTCTGTTTCCATTGCCAAAGCTTTCAGGGGAGCATTTGCAAGCTTCTGGCACCATTTTTGAGTGAATTGCCAAAAGTCAGATTTTTGCTGAAATTGTGACCCCGGGGCTTAGGGATTTTTTCAAAAAAGTCTTTTCCGCCGGTAAAGTTGTTGAGGACTGAATTCTTGCCCTGTGAGAAAAAGACTTCTGTTTCCATCGCCAAAGCTTTCTCGGGAGCATTATCAAGCTTCTGGCACCATTTTTGAGTGAATTGCCAAAAGTCAAATTTTTGCTGAAATTGTGACCCCGGGGCTTAGGGATTTTTTCAAAAAAGTCTTTTCCGCCGGTTAAGTTGTTGAGGGCTGATTTCTTGTCCTCTGATAAAAAAGACACCTGTTTCCATCACCAAAGCTTTCTCGGGAGCATTAGCAAGCTTCTGGCACCATTTTTGAGTGAATTGCCAAAAGTCAGATTTTTGCTGAAATTGTGACCCCGGGGCTTAGGGATTTTTTCAAAAAAGTCTTTTCCGCAGGTTAAGTTTTCGAGGGCTGATTTTTTGTCCTGTGATAAAAAGACTTCTGTTTCCATCGCCAAAGCTTTCTCGGGAGCATTAGCAAGCTTCGGGCACCATTTTTGAGTGAATTGCCAAAAGTCAGATTTTTGCTGAAATTGTGACCCCGGGGCTTAGGGATTTTTTTCAAAAATGTCTTTCCCGCCGGTTAAGTTGTTGAGGACTGAATTCTTGCCCTGTGAGAAAAAGACTTCTGTTTCCATCACCAAAGCTTTCAGTGGATCATTTGCAAGCCTCTGGCACCATTTTTGAGTGAATTGCCAAAAGTCAGATTTTTGCTGAAATTGTGACCCCGGGGCTTAGGGATTTTTTCAAAAAAGTCTTTTCCGCCGGTTAAGTTTTCTAGGGCTGATTTCTTGTCCTGTGATAAAAAAGATTTCTGTTTCCATCACCAAAGCTTTCAGGGGAGCATTTGCAAGCTTCTGACACCATTTTTGAGTGAATTGCCAAAAGTCAGATTTTTGCTGAAATTGTGACCCCGGGGCTTAGGGATTTTTTCAAAAAAGTCTTTTCTGCAGGTTAAGTTTTCTAGGGCTGATTTCTTGTCCTGTGATAAAAAGACTTCTGTTTCCATCGCCAAAGCTTTCAGGGGAGCATTTGCAAGCTTCTGGCACCATTTTTGAGTGAATTGCCAAAAGTCAGATTTTTGCTGAAATTGTGACCCCGGGGCTTAGGGATTTTTTCAAAAAAGTCTTTTCCGCAGGTTAAGTTTTCTAGGGCTGATTACTTGTCCTGTGATAAAAAGACTTCTGTTTCCATCGCCAAAGCTTTCAGGGGAGCATTTGCAAGCTTCTGGCACCATTTTTGAGTGAATTGCCAAAAGTCAGATTTTTGCTGAAATTGTGACCCCGGGGCTTAGGGATTTTTTCAAAAAAGTCTTTTCCGCCGGTTAAGTTTTTGAGGGCTGATTTCTTGTCCTGTGATAAAAAGACTTCTGTTTCCATCGCCAAAGCTTTCTCGGGAGCATTAGCAATCTTCTGGCACCATTTTTGGGTAAATTGCCAAAAGTCAGATTTTTGCTTTAATTGTGACCCCGGGGCTTAGGGATTTTTTCAAAAAAGTCTTTTCCGCAGGTTAAGTTTTCGAGGGCTGATTTCTTGTCCTGTGATAAAAAGACTCCTGTTTCCATCGCCAAAGCTTTCAGGGGAGCATTTGCAAGCTTCTGGCACCATTTTTGAGTGAATTGCCAAAAGTCAGATTTTTGCTGAAATTGTGACCCCGGGGCTTAGGGATTTTTTCAAAAAAGTCTTTTCCGCAGGTTAATTTTTTGAGGGCTGATTTCTTGTCCTGTGATAAAAAGACTTCTGTTTCCATTGCCAAAGCTTTCAGGGGAGCATTTGCAAGCTTCTGGCACCATTTTTGAGTGAATTGCCAAAAGTCAGATTTTTGCTGAAATTGTGACCCCGGGGCTTAGGGATTTTTTCAAAAAAGTCTTTTCCGCCGGTAAAGTTGTTGAGGACTGAATTCTTGCCCTGTGAGAAAAAGACTTCTGTTTCCATCGCCAAAGCTTTCTCGGGAGCATTTGCAAGCTTCTGGCACCATTTTTGAGTGAATTGCCAAAAGTCAGATTTTTGCTGAAATTGTGACCCCGGGGCTTACGGATTTTTTCAAAAAAGTCTTTTCCGCCGGTTAAGTTTTCTAGGGCTGATTTCTTGTTCTGTGATAAAAAGACTTCTGTTTCCATCGCCAAAGCTTTCAGGGGAGCATTTGCAAGCTTCTGGCACCATTTTTGAGTGAATTGCCAAAAGTCAGATTTTTGCTGAAATTGTGACCCCGGGGCTTAGGGATTTTTTGAAAAAAGTCTTTTCCGCAGGTTAAGTTTTCTTGGGCTGATTTCTTGTCCTTTGATATAAAAGACTTCTGTTTCCATTGCCAAAGCTTTCAGGGGAGCATTTGCAAGCTTCTGGCACCATTTTTGAGTGAATTGCCAAAAGTCAGATTTTTGCTGAAATTGTGACCCCGGGGCTTAGGGATTTTTTCAAAAAAGTCTTTTCCGCCGGTAAAGTTGTTGAGGACTGAATTCTTGCCCTGTGAGAAAAAGACTTCTGTTTCCATCGCCAAAGCTTTCTCGGGAGCATTATCAAGCTTCTGGCACCATTTTTGAGTGAATTGCCAAAAGTCAAATTTTTGCTGAAATTGTGACCCCGGGGCTTAGGGATTTTTTCAAAAAAGTCTTTTCCGCCGGTTAAGTTGTTGAGGGCTGATTTCTTGTCCTCTGATAAAAAAGACACCTGTTTCCATCACCAAAGCTTTCAGGGGATCATTTGCAAGCTTCTGGCACCATTTTTGAGTGAATTGCCAAAAGTCAGATTTTTGCTGAAATTGTGACCCCGGGGCTTACGGATTTTTTCAAAAAAGTCTTTTCCGCAGGTTAAGTTTTCTAGGGCTGATTTCTTGTCCTGTGATAAAAAGACTTCTGTTTCCATCGCCAAAGCTTTCTCGGGAGCATTATCAAGCCTCTGGCACCATTTTTGAGTGAATTGCCAAAAGTCAGATTTTTGCTGAAATTGTGACCCCGGGGCTTAGGGATATTTTCAAAAAAGTCTTTTCCGCCGGTTAAGTTGTTGAGGGCTGATTTCTTGTCCTCTGATAAAAAAGACACCTGTTTCCATCACCAAAGCTTTCAGGGGATCATTTGCAAGCTTCTGGCACCATTTTTGAGTGAATTGCCAAAAGTCAGATTTTTGCTGAAATTGTGACCCCGGGGCTTACGGATTTTTTCAAAAAAGTCTTTTCCGCCGGTTAAGTTGTTGAGGGCTGATTTCTTGTCCTGTGATAAAAAGACTTCTGTTTCCATCGCCAAAGCTTTCTCGGGAGCATTAGCAAGCTTCGGGCACCATTTTTGAGTGAATTGCCAAAAGTCAGATTTTTGCTGAAATTGTGACCCCGGGGCTTAGGGATTTTTTCAAAAAAGTCTTTTCCGCCGGTTAAGTTTTCTAGGGCTGATTTCTTGTCCTGTGATAAAAAGACTTCTGTTTCCATCGCCAAAGCTTTCTCGGGAGCATTATCAAGCCTCGGGCACCATTTTTGAGTGAATTGCCAAAAGTCAGATTTTTGCTGAAATTGTGACCCCGGGGCTTAGGGATTTTTTCAAAAAAGTCTTTTCCGCCGGTTAAGTTGTTGAGGGCTGATTTCTTGTCCTCTGATAAAAAAGACACCTGTTTCCATCACCAAAGCTTTCAGGGGATCATTTGCAAGCTTCTGGCACCATTTTTGAGTGAATTGCCAAAAGTCAGATTTTTGCTGAAATTGTGACCCCGGGGCTTACGGATTTTTTCAAAAAAGTCTTTTCCGCCGGTTAAGTTTTCTAGGGCTGATTTCTTGTTCTGTGATAAAAAGACTTCTGTTTCCATCGCCAAAGCTTTCAGGGGAGCATTTGCAAGCTTCTGGCACCATTTTTGAGTGAATTGCCAAAAGTCAGATTTTTGCTGAAATTGTGACCCCGGGGCTTAGGGATTTTTTGAAAAAAGTCTTTTCCGCAGGTTAAGTTTTCTTGGGCTGATTTCTTGTCCTTTGATATAAAAGACTTCTGTTTCCATTGCCAAAGCTTTCAGGGGAGCATTTGCAAGCTTCTGGCACCATTTTTGAGTGAATTGCCAAAAGTCAGATTTTTGCTGAAATTGTGACCCCGGGGCTTAGGGATTTTTTCAAAAAAGTCTTTTCCGCCGGTAAAGTTGTTGAGGACTGAATTCTTGCCCTGTGAGAAAAAGACTTCTGTTTCCATCGCCAAAGCTTTCTCGGGAGCATTATCAAGCTTCTGGCACCATTTTTGAGTGAATTGCCAAAAGTCAAATTTTTGCTGAAATTGTGACCCCGGGGCTTAGGGATTTTTTCAAAAAAGTCTTTTCCGCCGGTTAAGTTGTTGAGGGCTGATTTCTTGTCCTCTGATAAAAAAGACACCTGTTTCCATCACCAAAGCTTTCTCGGGAGCATTAGCAAGCTTCTGGCACCATTTTTGAGTGAATTGCCAAAAGTCAGATTTTTGCTGAAATTGTGACCCCGGGGCTTAGGGATTTTTTCAAAAAAGTCTTTTCCGCAGGTTAAGTTTTCGAGGGCTGATTTCTTGTCCTGTGATAAAAAGACTTCTGTTTCCATCGCCAAAGCTTTCTCGGGAGCATTAGCAAGCTTCGGGCACCATTTTTGAGTGAATTGCCAAAAGTCAGATTTTTGCTGAAATTGTGACCCCGGGGCTTAGGGATTTTTTCAAAAAAGTCTTTTCCGCCGGTTAAGTTTTCTAGGGCTGATTTCTTGTCCTGTGATAAAAAGACTTCTGTTTCCATCGCCAAAGCTTTCTCGGGAGCATTATCAAGCCTCTGGCACCATTTTTGAGTGAATTGCCAAAAGTCAGATTTTTGCTGAAATTGTGACCCCGGGGCTTAGGGATTTTTTCAAAAAAGTCTTTTCCGCCGGTTAAGTTGTTGAGGGCTGATTTCTTGTCCTCTGATAAAAAAGACACCTGTTTCCATCACCAAAGCTTTCAGGGGATCATTTGCAAGCTTCTGGCACCATTTTTGAGTGAATTGCCAAAAGTCAGATTTTTGCTGAAATTGTGACCCCGGGGCTTAGGGATTTTTTCAAAAAAGTCTTTTCCGCCGGTTAAGTTGTTGAGGGCTGATTTCTTGTCCTCTGATAAAAAAGACACCTGTTTCCATCACCAAAGCTTTCAGGGGATCATTTGCAAGCTTCTTGCACCATTTTTGAGTGAATTGCCAAAAGTCAGATTTTTGCTGAAATTGTGACCCCGGGGCTTAGGGATTTTTTCAAAAAAGTCTTTTCCGCAGGTTAAGTTTTCTAGGGCTGATTTCTTGTCCTGTGATAAAAAGACTTCTGTTTCCATCGCCAAAGCTTTAAGGGGAACATTTGCAAGCTTCTGGCACCATTTTTGAGTGAATTGCCAAAAGTAGGATTTTTGCTGAAATTGTGACCCCGGGGCTTAGGGATTTTTTCAAAAAAGTCTTTTCCGCAGGTTAAGTTTTCGAGGGCTGATTTCTTGTCCTGTGAGAAAAAGACTTCTGTTTCCATCGCCAAAGCTTTCAGTGGATCATTTGCAAGCCTCTGGCACCATTTTTGAGTGAATTTCCAAAAGTCAAATTTTTGCTGAAATTGTGACCCCGGGGCTTAGGGATTTTTTCAAAAAAGTCTTTTCCGCAGGTTAAGTTTTCGAGGGCTGATTTCTTGTCCTGTGATAAAAAGACTTCTGTTTCCATCGCCAAAGCTTTCAGGGGAGCATTTGCAAGCTTCTGGCACCATTTTTGAGTGAATTGCCAAAAGTCAGATTTTTGCTGAAATTGTGACCCCGGGGCTTAGGGATTTTTTCAAAAAAGTCTTTTCCGCACGTTAAGTTTTTGAGGGCTGATTTCTTATCCTGTGATAAAAAGACTTCTGTTTCCATTGCCAAAGCTTTCAGGGGAGCATTTGCAAGCTTCTGGAATCATTTTTGAGTGAATTGCCAAAAGTCAGATTTTTGCTGAAATTGTGACCCCGGGGCTTAGGGATTTTTTCAAAAAAGTCTTTTCCGCAGGTTAAGTTTTTGAGGGCTGATTTCTTGCCCTGTGATAAAAAGACTTCTGTTTCCATCGCGAAAGCTTTCAGGGGAGCATTTGCAAGCTGCTGGCACCATTTTTGAGTGAATTGCCAAAAGTCAGATTTTTGCTGAAATTGTGACCCCGGGGCTTAGGGATTTTTTCAAAAAAGTCTTTTCCGCAGGTTAAGTTGTTGAGGACTGAATTCTTGCCCTGTGAGAAAAAGACTTCTGTTTCCATCGCCAAAGCTTTCAGTGGATCATTTGCAAGCCTCTGGCACCATTTTTGAGTGAATTGCCAAAAGTCAAATTTTTGCTGAAATTGTGACCCCGGGGCTTAGGGATTTTTTCAAAAAAGTCTTTTCCGCCGGTTAAGTTTTCTAGGGCTGATTTCTTGTCCTGTGATAAAAAGACTTCTGTTTCCATCGCCAAAACTTTCAGGGGAGCATTTGCAAGCTTCTGGCACCATTTTTGAGTGAATTGCCAAAAGTCAGATTTTTGCTGAAATTGTGACCCCGGGGCTTAGGGATTTTTTTCAAAAATGTCTTTCCCGCCGGTTAAGTTGTTGAGGACTGAATTCTTGCCCTGTGAGAAAAAGACTTCTGTTTCCATCACCAAAGCTTTCAGTGGATCATTTGCAAGCCTCTGGCACCATTTTTGAGTGAATTGCCAAAAGTCAGATTTTTGCTGAAATTGTGACCCCGGGGCTTAGGGATTTTTTCAAAAAAGTCTTTTCCGCCGGTTAAGTTTTCTAGGGCTGATTTCTTGTCCTGTGATAAAAAAGATTTCTGTTTCCATCACCAAAGCTTTCAGGGGAGCATTTGCAAGCTTCTGACACCATTTTTGAGTGAATTGCCAAAAGTCAGATTTTTGCTGAAATTGTGACCCCGGGGCTTAGGGATTTTTTCAAAAAAGTCTTTTCTGCAGGTTAAGTTTTCTAGGGCTGATTTCTTGTCCTGTGATAAAAAGACTTCTGTTTCCATCGCCAAAGCTTTCAGGGGAGCATTTGCAAGCTTCTGGCACCATTTTTGAGTGAATTGCCAAAAGTCAGATTTTTGCTGAAATTGTGACCCCGGGGCTTAGGGATTTTTTCAAAAAAGTCTTTTCCGCAGGTTAAGTTTTCTAGGGCTGATTACTTGTCCTGTGATAAAAAGACTTCTGTTTCCATCGCCAAAGCTTTCAGGGGAGCATTTGCAAGCTTCTGGCACCATTTTTGAGTGAATTGCCAAAAGTCAGATTTTTGCTGAAATTGTGACCCCGGGGCTTAGGGATTTTTTCAAAAAAGTCTTTTCCGCCGGTTAAGTTTTTGAGGGCTGATTTCTTGTCCTGTGATAAAAAGACTTCTGTTTCCATCGCCAAAGCTTTCTCGGGAGCATTAGCAATCTTCTGGCACCATTTTTGGGTAAATTGCCAAAAGTCAGATTTTTGCTTTAATTGTGACCCCGGGGCTTAGGGATTTTTTCAAAAAAGTCTTTTCCGCAGGTTAAGTTTTCGAGGGCTGATTTCTTGTCCTGTGATAAAAAGACTCCTGTTTCCATCGCCAAAGCTTTCAGGGGAGCATTTGCAAGCTTCTGGCACCATTTTTGAGTGAATTGCCAAAAGTCAGATTTTTGCTGAAATTGTGACCCCGGGGCTTAGGGATTTTTTTCAAAAATGTCTTTCCCGCCGGTTAAGTTGTTGAGGACTGAATTCTTGCCCTGTGAGAAAAAGACTTCTGTTTCCATCACCAAAGCTTTCAGTGGATCATTTGCAAGCCTCTGGCACCATTTTTGAGTGAATTGCCAAAAGTCAGATTTTTGCTGAAATTGTGACCCCGGGGCTTAGGGATTTTTTCAAAAAAGTCTTTTCCGCCGGTTAAGTTTTCTAGGGCTGATTTCTTGTCCTGTGATAAAAAAGATTTCTGTTTCCATCACCAAAGCTTTCAGGGGAGCATTTGCAAGCTTCTGACACCATTTTTGAGTGAATTGCCAAAAGTCAGATTTTTGCTGAAATTGTGACCCCGGGGCTTAGGGATTTTTTCAAAAAAGTCTTTTCTGCAGGTTAAGTTTTCTAGGGCTGATTTCTTGTCCTGTGATAAAAAGACTTCTGTTTCCATCGCCAAAGCTTTCAGGGGAGCATTTGCAAGCTTCTGGCACCATTTTTGAGTGAATTGCCAAAAGTCAGATTTTTGCTGAAATTGTGACCCCGGGGCTTAGGGATTTTTTCAAAAAAGTCTTTTCCGCAGGTTAAGTTTTCTAGGGCTGATTACTTGTCCTGTGATAAAAAGACTTCTGTTTCCATCGCCAAAGCTTTCAGGGGAGCATTTGCAAGCTTCTGGCACCATTTTTGAGTGAATTGCCAAAAGTCAGATTTTTGCTGAAATTGTGACCCCGGGGCTTAGGGATTTTTTCAAAAAAGTCTTTTCCGCCGGTTAAGTTTTTGAGGGCTGATTTCTTGTCCTGTGATAAAAAGACTTCTGTTTCCATCGCCAAAGCTTTCTCGGGAGCATTAGCAATCTTCTGGCACCATTTTTGGGTAAATTGCCAAAAGTCAGATTTTTGCTTTAATTGTGACCCCGGGGCTTAGGGATTTTTTCAAAAAAGTCTTTTCCGCAGGTTAAGTTTTCGAGGGCTGATTTCTTGTCCTGTGATAAAAAGACTCCTGTTTCCATCGCCAAAGCTTTCAGGGGAGCATTTGCAAGCTTCTGGCACCATTTTTGAGTGAATTGCCAAAAGTCAGATTTTTGCTGAAATTGTGACCCCGGGGCTTAGGGATTTTTTCAAAAAAGTCTTTTCCGCAGGTTAATTTTTTGAGGGCTGATTTCTTGTCCTGTGATAAAAAGACTTCTGTTTCCATTGCCAAAGCTTTCAGGGGAGCATTTGCAAGCTTCTGGCACCATTTTTGAGTGAATTGCCAAAAGTCAGATTTTTGCTGAAATTGTGACCCCGGGGCTTAGGGATTTTTTCAAAAAAGTCTTTTCCGCCGGTAAAGTTGTTGAGGACTGAATTCTTGCCCTGTGAGAAAAAGACTTCTGTTTCCATCGCCAAAGCTTTCTCGGGAGCATTTGCAAGCTTCTGGCACCATTTTTGAGTGAATTGCCAAAAGTCAGATTTTTGCTGAAATTGTGACCCCGGGGCTTACGGATTTTTTCAAAAAAGTCTTTTCCGCCGGTTAAGTTTTCTAGGGCTGATTTCTTGTTCTGTGATAAAAAGACTTCTGTTTCCATCGCCAAAGCTTTCAGGGGAGCATTTGCAAGCTTCTGGCACCATTTTTGAGTGAATTGCCAAAAGTCAGATTTTTGCTGAAATTGTGACCCCGGGGCTTAGGGATTTTTTGAAAAAAGTCTTTTCCGCAGTTTAAGTTTTCTTGGGCTGATTTCTTGTCCTTTGATATAAAAGACTTCTGTTTCCATTGCCAAAGCTTTCAGGGGAGCATTTGCAAGCTTCTGGCACCATTTTTGAGTGAATTGCCAAAAGTCAGATTTTTGCTGAAATTGTGACCCCGGGGCTTAGGGATTTTTTCAAAAAAGTCTTTTCCGCCGGTAAAGTTGTTGAGGACTGAATTCTTGCCCTGTGAGAAAAAGACTTCTGTTTCCATCGCCAAAGCTTTCTCGGGAGCATTATCAAGCTTCTGGCACCATTTTTGAGTGAATTGCCAAAAGTCAAATTTTTGCTGAAATTGTGACCCCGGGGCTTAGGGATTTTTTCAAAAAAGTCTTTTCCGCCGGTTAAGTTGTTGAGGGCTGATTTCTTGTCCTCTGATAAAAAAGACACCTGTTTCCATCACCAAAGCTTTCAGGGGATCATTTGCAAGCTTCTGGCACCATTTTTGAGTGAATTGCCAAAAGTCAGATTTTTGCTGAAATTGTGACCCCGGGGCTTACGGATTTTTTCAAAAAAGTCTTTTCCGCAGGTTAAGTTTTCTAGGGCTGATTTCTTGTCCTGTGATAAAAAGACTTCTGTTTCCATCGCCAAAGCTTTCTCGGGAGCATTATCAAGCCTCTGGCACCATTTTTGAGTGAATTGCCAAAAGTCAGATTTTTGCTGAAATTGTGACCCCGGGGCTTAGGGATTTTTTCAAAAAAGTCTTTTCCGCCGGTTAAGTTGTTGAGGGCTGATTTCTTGTCCTCTGATAAAAAAGACACCTGTTTCCATCACCAAAGCTTTCAGGGGATCATTTGCAAGCTTCTGGCACCATTTTTGAGTGAATTGCCAAAAGTCAGATTTTTGCTGAAATTGTGACCCCGGGGCTTACGGATTTTTTCAAAAAAGTCTTTTCCGCCGGTTAAGTTGTTGAGGGCTGATTTCTTGTCCTGTGATAAAAAGACTTCTGTTTCCATCGCCAAAGCTTTCTCGGGAGCATTAGCAAGCTTCGGGCACCATTTTTGAGTGAATTGCCAAAAGTCAGATTTTTGCTGAAATTGTGACCCCGGGGCTTAGGGATTTTTTCAAAAAAGTCTTTTCCGCCGGTTAAGTTTTCTAGGGCTGATTTCTTGTCCTGTGATAAAAAGACTTCTGTTTCCATCGCCAAAGCTTTCTCGGGAGCATTATCAAGCCTCTGGCACCATTTTTGAGTGAATTGCCAAAAGTCAGATTTTTGCTGAAATTGTGACCCCGGGGCTTAGGGATTTTTTCAAAAAAGTCTTTTCCGCCGGTTAAGTTGTTGAGGGCTGATTTCTTGTCCTCTGATAAAAAAGACACCTGTTTCCATCACCAAAGCTTTCAGGGGATCATTTGCAAGCTTCTGGCACCATTTTTGAGTGAATTGCCAAAAGTCAGATTTTTGCTGAAATTGTGACCCCGGGGCTTACGGATTTTTTCAAAAAAGTCTTTTCCGCCGGTTAAGTTTTCTAGGGCTGATTTCTTGTTCTGTGATAAAAAGACTTCTGTTTCCATCGCCAAAGCTTTCAGGGGAGCATTTGCAAGCTTCTGGCACCATTTTTGAGTGAATTGCCAAAAGTCAGATTTTTGCTGAAATTGTGACCCCGGGGCTTAGGGATTTTTTGAAAAAAGTCTTTTCCGCAGGTTAAGTTTTCTTGGGCTGATTTCTTGTCCTTTGATATAAAAGACTTCTGTTTCCATTGCCAAAGCTTTCAGGGGAGCATTTGCAAGCTTCTGGCACCATTTTTGAGTGAATTGCCAAAAGTCAGATTTTTGCTGAAATTGTGACCCCGGGGCTTAGGGATTTTTTCAAAAAAGTCTTTTCCGCCGGTAAAGTTGTTGAGGACTGAATTCTTGCCCTGTGAGAAAAAGACTTCTGTTTCCATCGCCAAAGCTTTCTCGGGAGCATTATCGAGCTTCTGGCACCATTTTTGAGTGAATTGCCAAAAGTCAAATTTTTGCTGAAATTGTGACCCTGGGGCTTAGGGATTTTTTCAAAAAAGTCTTTTCCGCCGGTTAAGTTGTTGAGGGCTGATTTCTTGTCCTCTGATAAAAAAGACACCTGTTTCCATCACCAAAGCTTTCAGGGGATCATTTGCAAGCTTCTGGCACCATTTTTGAGTGAATTGCCAAAAGTCAGATTTTTGCTGAAATTGTGACCCCGGGGCTTACGGATTTTTTCAAAAAAGTCTTTTCCGCCGGTTAAGTTGTTGAGGGCTGATTTCTTGTCCTGTGATAAAAAGACTTCTGTTTCCATCGCCAAAGCTCTCTCGGGAGCATTAGCAAGCTTCTGGCACCATTTTTGAGTGAATTGCCAAAAGTCAGATTTTTGCTGAAATTGTGACCCCGGTTTCAAAAAAGTCTTTTCCGCCGGTTAAGTTTTCTAGGGCTGATTTCTTGTCCTGTGATAAAAAGACTTCTGTTTCCATCGCCAAAGCTTTCAGGGGAGCATTAGCAAGCTTCTGGCACCATTTTTGAGTGAATTGCCAAAAGTCAGATTTTTGCTTTAATTGTGACCCCGGGGCTTAGGGATTTTTTCAAAAAAGTCTTTTCCGCAGGTTAAGTTTTCTAGGGCTGATTTCTTGTCCTGTGATAAAAAGACTTCTGTTTCCATCGCCAAAGCTTTCAGGGGATCATTTGCAAGCTTCTGGCACCATTTTTGAGTGAATTGCCAAAAGTCAGATTTTTGCTGAAATTGTGACCCTGGGGCTTAGGGATTTTTTCAAAAAAGTCTTTTCCGCCGGTTAAGTTGTTGAGGGCTGATTTCTTGTCCTGTGAGAAAAAGACTTCTGTTTCCATCGCCAAAGCTTTCTCGGGAGCATTATCAAGCCTCTGGCACCATTTTTGAGTGAATTGCCAAAAGTCAGATTTTTGCTGAAATTGTGACTCCGGGGCTTAGGGATTTTTTCAAAAAAGTCTTTTCCGCCGGTTAAGTTGTTGAGGGCTGATTTCTTGTCCTCTGATAAAAAAGACACCTGTTTCCATCACCAAAGCTTTCAGGGGATCATTTGCAAGCTTCTGGCACCATTTTTGAGTGAATTGCCAAAAGTCAGATTTTTGCTGAAATTGTGACCCCGGGGCTTACGGATTTTTTCAAAAAAGTCTTTTCCGCCGGTTAAGTTGTTGAGGGCTGATTTCTTGTCCTGTGATAAAAAGACTTCTGTTTCCATCGCCAAAGCTTTCTCGGGAGCATTATCAAGCTTCTGGCACCATTTTTGAGTGAATTGCCAAAAGTCAGTTTTTTGCTGAAATTGTGACCCCGGGGCTTAGGGATTTTTTCAAAAAAGTCTTTTCCGCCGGTTAAGTTGTTGAGGGCTGATTTCTTGTCCTGTGATAAAAAGACTTCTGTTTCCATCGCCAAAGCTTTCTCGGGAGCATTAGCTAGCTTCTGGCACCATTTTTGAGTGAATTGCCAAAAGTCAGATTTTTGCTGAAATTGTGACCCCGGGGCTTAGGGATTTTTTCAAAAAAGTCTTTTCCGCCGGTTAAGTTTTCTAGGGCTGATTTCTTGTCCTGTGATAAAAAGACTTCTGTTTCCATCGCCAAAGCTTTCAGGGGAGCATTAGCAAGCTTCTGGCACCATTTTTGAGTGAATTGCCAAAAGTCAGATTTTTGCTTTAATTGTGACCCCGGGGCTTAGGGATTTTTTCAAAAAAGTCTTTTCCGCAGGTTAAGTTTTCTAGGGCTGATTTCTTGTCCTGTGATAAAAAGACTTCTGTTTCCATCGCCAAAGCTTTCAGGGGAGCATTAGCAAGCTTCTGGCACCATTTTTGAGTGAATTGCCAAAAGTCAGATTTTTGCTGAAATTGTGACCCTGGGGCTTAGGGATTTTTTCAAAAAAGTCTTTTCCGCCGGTTAAGTTGTTGAGGGCTGATTTCTTGTCCTGTGATAAAAAGACTTCTGTTTCCATCACCAAAGCTTTCTCGGGAGCATTATCAAGCCTCTGGCACCATTTTTGAGTGAATTGCCAAAAGTCAGATTTTTGCTGAAATTGTGACCCCGGGGCTTAGGGATTTTTTCAAAAAAGTCTTTTCCGCCGGTTAAGTTGTTGAGGGCTGATTTCTTGTCCTCTGATAAAAAAGACACCTGTTTCCATCACCAAAGCTTTCAGGGGATCATTTGCAAGCTTCTGGCACCATTTTTGAGTGAATTGCCAAAAGTCAGATTTTTGCTGAAATTGTGACCCCGGGGCTTACGGATTTTTTCAAAAAAGTCTTTTCCGCCGGTTAAGTTGTTGAGGGCTGATTTCTTGTCCTGTGATAAAAAGACTTCTGTTTCCATCACCAAAGCTCTCTCGGGAGCATTAGCAAGCTTCTGGCACCATTTTTGAGTGAATTGCCAAAAGTCAGATTTTTGCTGAAATTGTGACCCCGGGGCTTAGGGATTTTTTCAAAAAAGTCTTTTCCGCCGGTTAAGTTTTCTAGGGCTGATTTCTTGTCCTGTGATAAAAAGACTTCTGTTTCCATCGCCAAAGCTTTCAGGGGATCATTTGCAAGCTTCTGGCACCATTTTTGAGTGAATTGCCAAAAGTCAGATTTTTGCTGAAATTGTGACCCTGGGGCTTAGGGATTTTTTCAAAAAAGTCTTTTCCGCCGGTTAAGTTGTTGAGGGCTGATTTCTTGTCCTGTGATAAAAAGACTTCTGTTTCCATCGCCAAAGCTTTCTCGGGAGCATTATCAAGCCTCTGGCACCATTTTTGAGTGAATTGCCAAAAGTCAGATTTTTGCTGAAATTGTGACTCCGGGGCTTAGGGATTTTTTCAAAAAAGTCTTTTCCGCCGGTTAAGTTGTTGAGGGCTGATTTCTTGTCCTCTGATAAAAAAGACACCTGTTTCCATCACCAAAGCTTTCAGGGGATCATTTGCAAGCTTCTGGCACCATTTTTGAGTGAATTGCCAAAAGTCAGATTTTTGCTGAAATTGTGACCCCGGGGCTTACGGATTTTTTCAAAAAAGTCTTTTCCGCCGGTTAAGTTGTTGAGGGCTGATTTCTTGTCCTCTGATAAAAAAGACACCTGTTTCCATCGCCAAAGCTTTCAGGGGAGCATTAGCAAGCTTCTGGCACCATTTTTGAGTGAATTGCCAAAAGTCAGATTTTTGCTTTAATTGTGACCCCGGGGCTTAGGGATTTTTTCAAAAAAGTCTTTTCCGCCGGTTAAGTTGTTGAGGGCTGATTTCTTGTCCTCTGATAAAAAAGACACCTGTTTCCATCACCAAAGCTTTCAGGGGATCATTTGCAAGCTTCTGGCACCATTTTTGAGTGAATTGCCAAAAGTCAGATTTTTGCTGAAATTGTGACCCCGGGGCTTACGGATTTTTTCAAAAAAGTCTTTTCCGCCGGTTAAGTTGTTGAGGGCTGATTTCTTGTCCTGTGATAAAAAGACTTCTGTTTCCATCGCCAAAGCTTTCTCGGGAGCATTAGCAAGCTTCTGGCACCATTTTTGAGTGAATTGCCAAAAGTCAGATTTTTGCTGAAATTGTGACCCCGGGGCTTAGGGATTTTTTGAAAAAAGTCTTTTCCGCAGGTTAAGTTTTCTTGGGCTGATTTCTTGTCCTGTGATATAAAAGACTTCTGTTTCCATTGCCAAAGCTTTCAGGGGAGCATTTGCAAGCTTCTGGCACCATTTTTGAGTGAATTGCCAAAAGTCAGATTTTTGCTGAAATTGTGACCCCGGGGCTTAGGGATTTTTTGAAAAAAGTCTTTTCCGCAGGTTAAGTTTTCTTGGGCTGATTTCTTGTCCTGTGATATAAAAGACTTCTGTTTCCATTGCCAAAGCTTTCAGGGGAGCATTTGCAAGCTTCTGGCACCATTTTTGAGTGAATTGCCAAAAGTCAGATTTTTGCTGAAATTGTGACCCCGGGGCTTAGGGATTTTTTCAAAAAAGTCTTTTCCGCCGGTAAAGTTGTTGAGGACTGAATTCTTGCCCTGTGAGAAAAAGACTTCTGTTTCCATCGCCAAAGCTTTCTCGGGAGCATTATCAAGCTTCTGGCACCATTTTTGAGTGAATTGCCAAAAGTCAAATTTTTGCTGAAATTGTGACCCCGGGGCTTAGGGATTTTTTCAAAAAAGTCTTTTCCGCCGGTAAAGTTGTTGAGGACTGAATTCTTGCCCTGTGAGAAAAAGACTTCTGTTTCCATCGCCAAAGCTTTTTCGGGAGCATTATCAAGCTTCTGGCACCATTTTTGAGTGAATTGCCAAAAGTCAAATTTTTGCTGAAATTGTGACCCCGGGGCTTACGGATTTTTTCAAAAAAGTCTTTTCCGCCGGTTAAGTTGTTGAGGGCTGATTTCTTGTCCTGTGATAAAAAGACTTCTGTTTCCATCACCAAAGCTTTCTCGGGAGCATTATCAAGCCTCTGGCACCATTTTTGAGTGAATTGCCAAAAGTCAGATTTTTGCTGAAATTGTGACCCCGGGGCTTAGGGATTTTTTCAAAAAAGTCTTTTCCGCCGGTTAAGTTGTTGAGGGCTGATTTCTTGTCCTCTGATAAAAAAGACACCTGTTTCCATCACCAAAGCTTTCAGGGGATCATTTGCAAGCTTCTGGCACCATTTTTGAGTGAATTGCCAAAAGTCAGATTTTTGCTGAAATTGTGACCCCGGGGCTTACGGATTTTTTCAAAAAAGTCTTTTCCGCCGGTTAAGTTGTTGAGGGCTGATTTCTTGTCCTGTGATAAAAAGACTTCTGTTTCCATCACCAAAGCTCTCTCGGGAGCATTAGCAAGCTTCTGGCACCATTTTTGAGTGAATTGCCAAAAGTCAGATTTTTGCTGAAATTGTGACCCCGGGGCTTAGGGATTTTTTCAAAAAAGTCTTTTCCGCCGGTTAAGTTTTCTAGGGCTGATTTCTTGTCCTGTGATAAAAAGACTTCTGTTTCCATCGCCAAAGCTTTCAGGGGATCATTTGCAAGCTTCTGGCACCATTTTTGAGTGAATTGCCAAAAGTCAGATTTTTGCTGAAATTGTGACCCTGGGGCTTAGGGATTTTTTCAAAAAAGTCTTTTCCGCCGGTTAAGTTGTTGAGGGCTGATTTCTTGTCCTGTGATAAAAAGACTTCTGTTTCCATCGCCAAAGCTTTCTCGGGAGCATTATCAAGCCTCTGGCACCATTTTTGAGTGAATTGCCAAAAGTCAGATTTTTGCTGAAATTGTGACTCCGGGGCTTAGGGATTTTTTCAAAAAAGTCTTTTCCGCCGGTTAAGTTGTTGAGGGCTGATTTCTTGTCCTCTGATAAAAAAGACACCTGTTTCCATCACCAAAGCTTTCAGGGGATCATTTGCAAGCTTCTGGCACCATTTTTGAGTGAATTGCCAAAAGTCAGATTTTTGCTGAAATTGTGACCCCGGGGCTTACGGATTTTTTCAAAAAAGTCTTTTCCGCCGGTTAAGTTGTTGAGGGCTGATTTCTTGTCCTCTGATAAAAAAGACACCTGTTTCCATCGCCAAAGCTTTCAGGGGAGCATTAGCAAGCTTCTGGCACCATTTTTGAGTGAATTGCCAAAAGTCAGATTTTTGCTTTAATTGTGACCCCGGGGCTTAGGGATTTTTTCAAAAAAGTCTTTTCCGCCGGTTAAGTTGTTGAGGGCTGATTTCTTGTCCTCTGATAAAAAAGACACCTGTTTCCATCACCAAAGCTTTCAGGGGATCATTTGCAAGCTTCTGGCACCATTTTTGAGTGAATTGCCAAAAGTCAGATTTTTGCTGAAATTGTGACCCCGGGGCTTACGGATTTTTTCAAAAAAGTCTTTTCCGCCGGTTAAGTTGTTGAGGGCTGATTTCTTGTCCTGTGATAAAAAGACTTCTGTTTCCATCGCCAAAGCTTTCTCGGGAGCATTAGCAAGCTTCTGGCACCATTTTTGAGTGAATTGCCAAAAGTCAGATTTTTGCTGAAATTGTGACCCCGGGGCTTAGGGATTTTTTGAAAAAAGTCTTTTCCGCAGGTTAAGTTTTCTTGGGCTGATTTCTTGTCCTGTGATATAAAAGACTTCTGTTTCCATTGCCAAAGCTTTCAGGGGAGCATTTGCAAGCTTCTGGCACCATTTTTGAGTGAATTGCCAAAAGTCAGATTTTTGCTGAAATTGTGACCCCGGGGCTTAGGGATTTTTTGAAAAAAGTCTTTTCCGCAGGTTAAGTTTTCTTGGGCTGATTTCTTGTCCTGTGATATAAAAGACTTCTGTTTCCATTGCCAAAGCTTTCAGGGGAGCATTTGCAAGCTTCTGGCACCATTTTTGAGTGAATTGCCAAAAGTCAGATTTTTGCTGAAATTGTGACCCCGGGGCTTAGGGATTTTTTCAAAAAAGTCTTTTCCGCCGGTAAAGTTGTTGAGGACTGAATTCTTGCCCTGTGAGAAAAAGACTTCTGTTTCCATCGCCAAAGCTTTCTCGGGAGCATTATCAAGCTTCTGGCACCATTTTTGAGTGAATTGCCAAAAGTCAAATTTTTGCTGAAATTGTGACCCCGGGGCTTAGGGATTTTTTCAAAAAAGTCTTTTCCGCCGGTAAAGTTGTTGAGGACTGAATTCTTGCCCTGTGAGAAAAAGACTTCTGTTTCCATCGCCAAAGCTTTTTCGGGAGCATTATCAAGCTTCTGGCACCATTTTTGAGTGAATTGCCAAAAGTCAAATTTTTGCTGAAATTGTGACCCCGGGGCTTACGGATTTTTTCAAAAAAGTCTTTTCCGCCGGTTAAGTTGTTGAGGGCTGATTTCTTGTCCTGTGATAAAAAGACTTCTGTTTCCATCGCCAAAGCTTTCTCGGGAGCATTAGCAAGCTTCTGGCACCATTTTTGAGTGAATTGCCAAAAGTCAGATTTTTGCTGAAATTGTGACCCCGGGGCTTAGGGATTTTTTCAAAAAAGTCTTTTCCGCCGGTTAAGTTTTCTAGGGCTGATTTCTTGTCCTGTGATAAAAAGACTTCTGTTTCCATCGCCAAAGCTTTCAGGGGAGCATTAGCAAGCTTCTGGCACCATTTTTGAGTGAATTGCCAAAAGTCAGATTTTTGCTTTAATTGTGACCCCGGGGCTTAGGGATTTTTTCAAAAAAGTCTTTTCCGCAGGTTCAGTTTTCTAGGGCTGATTTCTTGTCCTGTGATAAAAAGACTTCTGTTTCAATCGCCAAAGCTTTCAGGGGAGCATTTGCAAGCTTCTGGCACCATTTTTGAGTGAATTGCCAAAAGTCAGATTTTTGCTGAAATTGTGACCCTGGGGCTTAGGGATTTTTTCAAAAAAGTCTTTTCCGCCGGTTAAGTTGTTGAGGGCTGATTTCTTGTCCTGTGATAAAAAGACTTCTGTTTCCATCGCCAAAGCTTTCTCGGGAGCATTATCAAGCCTCTGGCACCATTTTTGAGTGAATTGCCAAAAGTCAGATTTTTGCTGAAATTGTGACCCCGGGGCTTAGGGATTTTTTCAAAAAAGTCTTTTCCGCTGGTTAAGTTGTTGAGGGCTGATTTCTTGTCCTCTGATAAAAAAGACACCTGTTTCCATCACCAAAGCTTTCAGGGGATCATTTGCAAGCTTCTGGCACCATTTTTGAGTGAATTGCCAAAAGTCAGATTTTTGCTGAAATTGTGACCCCGGGGCTTACGGATTTTTTCAAAAAAGTCTTTTCCGCCGGTTAAGTTGTTGAGGGCTGATTTCTTGTCCTGTGATAAAAAGACTTCTGTTTCCATCGCCAAAGCTTTCTCGGGAGCATTAGCAAGCTTCTGGCACCATTTTTGAGTGAATTGCCAAAAGTCAGATTTTTGCTGAAATTGTGACCCCGGGGCTTAGGGATTTTTTGAAAAAAGTCTTTTCCGCAGGTTAAGTTTTCTTGGGCTGATTTCTTGTCCTGTGATATAAAAGACTTCTGTTTCCATTGCCAAAGCTTTCAGGGGAGCATTTGCAAGCTTCTGGCACCATTTTTGAGTGAATTGCCAAAAGTCAGATTTTTGCTGAAATTGTGACCCCGGGGCTTAGGGATTTTTTCAAAAAAGTCTTTTCCGCTGGTAAAGTTGTTGAGGACTGAATTCTTGCCCTGTGAGAAAAAGACTTCTGTTTCCATCGCCACAGCTTTCTCGGGAGCATTATCAAGCTTCTGGCACCATTTTTGAGTGAATTGCCAAAAGTCAAATTTTTGCTGAAATTGTGACCCCGGGGCTTAGGGATTTTTTCAAAAAAGTCTTTTCCGCCGGTTAAGTTGTTGAGGGCTGATTTCTTGTCCTCTGATAAAAAAGACACCTGTTTCCATCACCAAAGCTTTCAGGGGATCATTTGCAAGCTTCTGGCACCATTTTTGAGTGAATTGCCAAAAGTCAGATTTTTGCTGAAATTGTGACCCCGGGGCTTACGGATTTTTTCAAAAAAGTCTTTTCCGCAGGTTAAGTTGTTGAGGGCTGATTTCTTGTCCTGTGATAAAAAGACTACTGTTTCCATCGCCAAAGCTCTCTCGGGAGCATTAGCAAGCTTCTGGCACCATTTTTGAGTGAATTGCCAAAAGTCAGATTTTTGCTGAAATTGTGACCCCGGGGCTTAGGGATTTTTTCAAAAAAGTCTTTTCCGCCGGTTAAGTTTTCTAGGGCTGATTTCTTGTCCTGTGATAAAAAGACTTCTGTTTCCATCGCCAAAGCTTTCTCGGGAGCATTATCAAGCTTCTGGCACCATTTTTGAGTGAATTGCCAAAAGTCAAATTTTTGCTGAAATTGTGACCCCGGGGCTTAGGGATTTTTTCAAAAAAGTCTTTTCCGCCGGTTAAGTTGTTGAGGGCTGATTTCTTGTCCTCTGATAAAAAAGACACCTGTTTCCATCACCAAAGCTTTCAGGGGATCATTTGCAAGCTTCTGGCACCATTTTTGAGTGAATTGCCAAAAGTCAGATTTTTGCTGAAATTGTGACCCCGGGGCTTACGGATTTTTTCAAAAAAGTCTTTTCCGCCGGTTAAGTTGTTGAGGGCTGATTTCTTGTCCTGTGATAAAAAGACTTCTGTTTCCATCGCCAAAGCTTTCTCGGGAGCATTAGCAAGCTTCGGGCACCATTTTTGAGTGAATTGCCAAAAGTCAGATTTTTGCTGAAATTGTGACCCCGGGGCTTAGGGATTTTTTCAAAAAAGTCTTTTCCGCCGGTTAAGTTTTCTAGGGCTGATTTCTTGTCCTGTGATAAAAAGACTTCTGTTTCCATCGCCAAAGCTTTCTCGGGAGCATTATCAAGCCTCTGGCACCATTTTTGAGTGAATTGCCAAAAGTCAGATTTTTGCTGAAATTGTGACCCCGGGGCTTAGGGATTTTTTCAAAAAAGTCTTTTCCGCCGGTTAAGTTGTTGAGGGCTGATTTCTTGTCCTCTGATAAAAAAGACACCTGTTTCCATCACCAAAGCTTTCAGGGGATCATTTGCAAGCTTCTGGCACCATTTTTGAGTGAATTGCCAAAAGTCAGATTTTTGCTGAAATTGTGACCCCGGGGCTTACGGATTTTTTCAAAAAAGTCTTTTCCGCCGGTTAAGTTTTCTAGGGCTGATTTCTTGTTCTGTGATAAAAAGACTTCTGTTTCCATCGCCAAAGCTTTCAGGGGAGCATTTGCAAGCCTCTGGCACCATTTTTGAGTGAATTGCCAAAAGTCAGATTTTTGCTGAAATTGTGACCCCGGGGCTTAGGGATTTTTTGAAAAAAGTCTTTTCCGCAGGTTAAGTTTTCTTGGGCTGATTTCTTGTCCTTTGATATAAAAGACTTCTGTTTCCATTGCCAAAGCTTTCAGGGGAGCATTTGCAAGCTTCTGGCACCATTTTTGAGTGAATTGCCAAAAGTCAGATTTTTGCTGAAATTGTGACCCCGGGGCTTAGGGATTTTTTCAAAAAAGTCTTTTCCGCCGGTAAAGTTGTTGAGGACTGAATTCTTGCCCTGTGAGAAAAAGACTTCTGTTTCCATCGCCAAAGCTTTCTCGGGAGCATTATCGAGCTTCTGGCACCATTTTTGAGTGAATTGCCAAAAGTCAAATTTTTGCTGAAATTGTGACCCCGGGGCTTAGGGATTTTTTCAAAAAAGTCTTTTCCGCCGGTTAAGTTGTTGAGGGCTGATTTCTTGTCCTCTGATAAAAAAGACACCTGTTTCCATCACCAAAGCTTTCAGGGGATCATTTGCAAGCTTCTGGCACCATTTTTGAGTGAATTGCCAAAAGTCAGATTTTTGCTGAAATTGTGACCCCGGGGCTTACGGATTTTTTCAAAAAAGTCTTTTCCGCCGGTTAAGTTGTTGAGGGCTGATTTCTTGTCCTGTGATAAAAAGACTTCTGTTTCCATCGCCAAAGCTCTCTCGGGAGCATTAGCAAGCTTCTGGCACCATTTTTGAGTGAATTGCCAAAAGTCAGATTTTTGCTGAAATTGTGACCCCGGTTTCAAAAAAGTCTTTTCCGCCGGTTAAGTTTTCTAGGGCTGATTTCTTGTCCTGTGATAAAAAGACTTCTGTTTCCATCGCCAAAGCTTTCAGGGGAGCATTAGCAAGCTTCTGGCACCATTTTTGAGTGAATTGCCAAAAGTCAGATTTTTGCTTTAATTGTGACCCCGGGGCTTAGGGATTTTTTCAAAAAAGTCTTTTCCGCAGGTTAAGTTTTCTAGGGCTGATTTCTTGTCCTGTGATAAAAAGACTTCTGTTTCCATCGCCAAAGCTTTCTCGGGAGCATTATCAAGCCTCTGGCACCATTTTTGAGTGAATTGCCAAAAGTCAGATTTTTGCTGAAATTGTGACCCCGGGGCTTACGGATTTTTTCAAAAAAGTCTTTTCCGCCGGTTAAGTTGTTGAGGGCTGATTTCTTGTCCTCTGATAAAAAAGACACCTGTTTCCATCACCAAAGCTTTCAGGGGATCATTTGCAAGCTTCTGGCACCATTTTTGAGTGAATTGCCAAAAGTCAGATTTTTGCTGAAATTGTGACCCCGGGGCTTACGGATTTTTTCAAAAAAGTCTTTTCCGCCGGTTAAGTTGTTGAGGGCTGATTTCTTGTCCTGTGATAAAAAGACTTCTGTTTCCATCGCCAAAGCTTTCTCGGGAGCATTATCAAGCTTCTGGCACCATTTTTGAGTGAATTGCCAAAAGTCAGATTTTTGCTGAAATTGTGACCCCGGGGCTTAGGGATTTTTTCAAAAAAGTCTTTTCCGCCGGTTAAGTTGTTGAGGGCTGATTTCTTGTCCTGTGATAAAAAGACTTCTGTTTCCATCGCCAAAGCTCTCTCGGGAGCATTAGCAAGCTTCTGGCACCATTTTTGAGTGAATTGCCAAAAGTCAGATTTTTGCTGAAATTGTGACCCCGGGGCTTAGGGATTTTTTCAAAAAAGTCTTTTCCGCCGGTTAAGTTTTCTAGGGCTGATTTCTTGTCCTGTGATAAAAAGACTTCTGTTTCCATCGCCAAAGCTTTCTCGGGAGCATTATCAAGCTTCTGGCACCATTTTTGAGTGAATTGCCAAAAGTCAAATTTTTGCTGAAATTGTGACCCCGGGGCTTAGGGATTTTTTCAAAAAAGTCTTTTCCGCCGGTTAAGTTGTTGAGGGCTGATTTCTTGTCCTCTGATAAAAAAGACACCTGTTTCCATCACCAAAGCTTTCAGGGGATCATTTGCAAGCTTCTGGCACCATTTTTGAGTGAATTGCCAAAAGTCAGATTTTTGCTGAAATTGTGACCCCGGGGCTTACGGATTTTTTCAAAAAAGTCTTTTCCGCCGGTTAAGTTGTTGAGGGCTGATTTCTTGTCCTGTGATAAAAAGACTTCTGTTTCCATCGCCAAAGCTTTCTCGGGAGCATTAGCAAGCTTCGGGCACCATTTTTGAGTGAATTGCCAAAAGTCAGATTTTTGCTGAAATTGTGACCCCGGGGCTTAGGGATTTTTTCAAAAAAGTCTTTTCCGCCGGTTAAGTTTTCTAGGGCTGATTTCTTGTCCTGTGATAAAAAGACTTCTGTTTCCATCGCCAAAGCTTTCTCGGGAGCATTATCAAGCCTCTGGCACCATTTTTGAGTGAATTGCCAAAAGTCAGATTTTTGCTGAAATTGTGACCCCGGGGCTTAGGGATTTTTTCAAAAAAGTCTTTTCCGCCGGTTAAGTTGTTGAGGGCTGATTTCTTGTCCTCTGATAAAAAAGACACCTGTTTCCATCACCAAAGCTTTCAGGGGATCATTTGCAAGCTTCTGGCACCATTTTTGAGTGAATTGCCAAAAGTCAGATTTTTGCTGAAATTGTGACCCCGGGGCTTACGGATTTTTTCAAAAAAGTCTTTTCCGCCGGTTAAGTTTTCTAGGGCTGATTTCTTGTTCTGTGATAAAAAGACTTCTGTTTCCATCGCCAAAGCTTTCAGGGGAGCATTTGCAAGCCTCTGGCACCATTTTTGAGTGAATTGCCAAAAGTCAGATTTTTGCTGAAATTGTGACCCCGGGGCTTAGGGATTTTTTGAAAAAAGTCTTTTCCGCAGGTTAAGTTTTCTTGGGCTGATTTCTTGTCCTTTGATATAAAAGACTTCTGTTTCCATTGCCAAAGCTTTCAGGGGAGCATTTGCAAGCTTCTGGCACCATTTTTGAGTGAATTGCCAAAAGTCAGATTTTTGCTGAAATTGTGACCCCGGGGCTTAGGGATTTTTTCAAAAAAGTCTTTTCCGCCGGTAAAGTTGTTGAGGACTGAATTCTTGCCCTGTGAGAAAAAGACTTCTGTTTCCATCGCCAAAGCTTTCTCGGGAGCATTATCGAGCTTCTGGCACCATTTTTGAGTGAATTGCCAAAAGTCAAATTTTTGCTGAAATTGTGACCCCGGGGCTTAGGGATTTTTTCAAAAAAGTCTTTTCCGCCGGTTAAGTTGTTGAGGGCTGATTTCTTGTCCTCTGATAAAAAAGACACCTGTTTCCATCACCAAAGCTTTCAGGGGATCATTTGCAAGCTTCTGGCACCATTTTTGAGTGAATTGCCAAAAGTCAGATTTTTGCTGAAATTGTGACCCCGGGGCTTACGGATTTTTTCAAAAAAGTCTTTTCCGCCGGTTAAGTTGTTGAGGGCTGATTTCTTGTCCTGTGATAAAAAGACTTCTGTTTCCATCGCCAAAGCTCTCTCGGGAGCATTAGCAAGCTTCTGGCACCATTTTTGAGTGAATTGCCAAAAGTCAGATTTTTGCTGAAATTGTGACCCCGGTTTCAAAAAAGTCTTTTCCGCCGGTTAAGTTTTCTAGGGCTGATTTCTTGTCCTGTGATAAAAAGACTTCTGTTTCCATCGCCAAAGCTTTCAGGGGAGCATTAGCAAGCTTCTGGCACCATTTTTGAGTGAATTGCCAAAAGTCAGATTTTTGCTTTAATTGTGACCCCGGGGCTTAGGGATTTTTTCAAAAAAGTCTTTTCCGCAGGTTAAGTTTTCTAGGGCTGATTTCTTGTCCTGTGATAAAAAGACTTCTGTTTCCATCGCCAAAGCTTTCTCGGGAGCATTATCAAGCCTCTGGCACCATTTTTGAGTGAATTGCCAAAAGTCAGATTTTTGCTGAAATTGTGACCCCGGGGCTTACGGATTTTTTCAAAAAAGTCTTTTCCGCCGGTTAAGTTGTTGAGGGCTGATTTCTTGTCCTCTGATAAAAAAGACACCTGTTTCCATCACCAAAGCTTTCAGGGGATCATTTGCAAGCTTCTGGCACCATTTTTGAGTGAATTGCCAAAAGTCAGATTTTTGCTGAAATTGTGACCCCGGGGCTTACGGATTTTTTCAAAAAAGTCTTTTCCGCCGGTTAAGTTGTTGAGGGCTGATTTCTTGTCCTGTGATAAAAAGACTTCTGTTTCCATCGCCAAAGCTTTCTCGGGAGCATTATCAAGCTTCTGGCACCATTTTTGAGTGAATTGCCAAAAGTCAGATTTTTGCTGAAATTGTGACCCCGGGGCTTAGGGATTTTTTCAAAAAAGTCTTTTCCGCCGGTTAAGTTGTTGAGGGCTGATTTCTTGTCCTGTGATAAAAAGACTTCTGTTTCCATCGCCAAAGCTTTCTCGGGAGCATTAGCAAGCTTCTGGCACCATTTTTGAGTGAATTGCCAAAAGTCAGATTTTTGCTGAAATTGTGACCCCGGGGCTTAGGGATTTTTTCAAAAAAGTCTTTTCCGCCGGTTAAGTTTTCTAGGGCTGATTTCTTGTCCTGTGATAAAAAGACTTCTGTTTCCATCGCCAAAGCTTTCAGGGGAGCATTTGCAAGCTTCTGGCACCATTTTTGAGTGAATTGCCAAAAGTCAGATTTTTGCTGAAATTGTGACCCTGGGGCTTAGGGATTTTTTCAAAAAAGTCTTTTCCGCCGGTTAAGTTGTTGAGGGCTTATTTCTTGTCCTGTGATAAAAAGACTTCTGTTTCCATCGCCAAAGCTTTCTCGGGAGCATTATCAAGCCTCTGGCACCATTTTTGAGTGAATTGCCAAAAGTCAGATTTTTGCTGAAATTGTGACCCCGGGGCTTAGGGATTTTTTCAAAAAAGTCTTTTCCGCCGGTTAAGTTGTTGAGGGCTGATTTCTTGTCCTCTGATAAAAAAGACACCTGTTTCCATCACCAAAGCTTTCAGGGGATCATTTGCAAGCTTCTGGCACCATTTTTGAGTGAATTGCCAAAAGTCAGATTTTTGCTGAAATTGTGACCCCGGGGCTTACGGATTTTTTCAAAAAAGTCTTTTCCGCCGGTTAAGTTTTCGAGGGCTGATTTCTTGTCCTGTGATAAAAAGACGTCTGTTTCCATCGCCAAAGCTTTCTCGGGAGCATTAGCAAGCTTCTGGCACCATTTTTGAGTGAATTGCCAAAAGTCAGATTTTTGCTGAAATTGTGACCCCGGGGCTTAGGGATTTTTTCAAAAAAGTCTTTTCTGCAGGTTAAGTTTTCTAGGGCTGATTTCTTGTCCTGTGATAAAAAGACTTCTGTTTCCATCGCCAAAGCTTTCAGGGGAGCATTAGCAAGCTTCTGGCACCATTTTTGAGTGAATTGCCAAAAGTCAGATTTTTGCTGAAATTGTGACCCCGGGGCTTACGGATTTTTTCAAAAAAGTCTTTTCCGCCGGTTAAGTTTTCTAGGGCTGATTTCTTGTTCTGTGATAAAAAGACTTCTGTTTCCATCGCCAAAGCTTTCAGGGGAGCATTTGCAAGCTTCTGGCACCATTTTTGAGTGAATTGCCAAAAGTCAGATTTTTGCTGAAATTGTGACCCTGGGGCTTAGGGATTTTTTCAAAAAAGTCTTTTCCGCCGGTTAAGTTGTTGAGGGCTGATTTCTTGTCCTGTGATAAAAAGACTTCTGTTTCCATCGCCAAAGCTTTCTCGGGAGCATTATCAAGCCTCTGGCACCATTTTTGAGTGAATTGCCAAAAGTCAGATTTTTGCTGAAATTGTGACCCCGGGGCTTACGGATTTTTTCAAAAAAGTCTTTCCCGCCGGTTAAGTTGTTGAGGGCTGATTTCTTGTCCTCTGATAAAAAAGACACCTGTTTCCATCACCAAAGCTTTCAGGGGATCATTTGCAAGCTTCTGGCACCATTTTTGAGTGAATTGCCAAAAGTCAGATTTTTGCTGAAATTGTGACCCCGGGGCTTACGGATTTTTTCAAAAAAGTCTTTTCCGCCGGTTAAGTTGTTGAGGGCTGATTTCTTGTCCTGTGATAAAAAGACTTCTGTTTCCATCGCCAAAGCTTTCTCGGGAGCATTATCAAGCTTCTGGCACCATTTTTGAGTGAATTGCCAAAAGTCAGATTTTTGCTGAAATTGTGACCCCGGGGCTTAGGGATTTTTTCAAAAAAGTCTTTTCCGCCGGTTAAGTTGTTGAGGGCTGATTTCTTGTCCTGTGATAAAAAGACTTCTGTTTCCATCGCCAAAGCTTTCTCGGGAGCATTAGCAAGCTTCTGGCACCATTTTTGAGTGAATTGCCAAAAGTCAGATTTTTGCTGAAATTGTGACCCCGGGGCTTAGGGATTTTTTCAAAAAAGTCTTTTCCGCCGGTTAAGTTTTCTAGGGCTGATTTCTTGTCCTGTGATAAAAAGACTTCTGTTTCCATCGCCAAAGCTTTCAGGGGAGCATTTGCAAGCTTCTGGCACCATTTTTGAGTGAATTGCCAAAAGTCAGATTTTTGCTGAAATTGTGACCCTGGGGCTTAGGGATTTTTTCAAAAAAGTCTTTTCCGCCGGTTAAGTTGTTGAGGGCTTATTTCTTGTCCTGTGATAAAAAGACTTCTGTTTCCATCGCCAAAGCTTTCTCGGGAGCATTATCAAGCCTCTGGCACCATTTTTGAGTGAATTGCCAAAAGTCAGATTTTTGCTGAAATTGTGACCCCGGGGCTTAGGGATTTTTTCAAAAAAGTCTTTTCCGCAGGTTAAGTTGTTGAGGGCTGATTTCTTGTCCTCTGATAAAAAAGACACCTGTTTCCATCACCAAAGCTTTCAGGGGATCATTTGCAAGCTTCTGGCACCATTTTTGAGTGAATTGCCAAAAGTCAGATTTTTGCTGAAATTGTGACCCCGGGGCTTACGGATTTTTTCAAAAAAGTCTTTTCCGCCGGTTAAGTTTTCGAGGGCTGATTTCTTGTCCTGTGATAAAAAGACGTCTGTTTCCATCGCCAAAGCTTTCTCGGGAGCATTAGCAAGCTTCTGGCACCATTTTTGAGTGAATTGCCAAAAGTCAGATTTTTGCTGAAATTGTGACCCCGGGGCTTAGGGATTTTTTCAAAAAAGTCTTTTCCGCCGGTAAAGTTGTTGAGGACTGAATTCTTGCCCTGTGAGAAAAAGACTTCTGTTTCCATCGCCAAAGCTTTCTCGGGAGCATTATCAAGCTTCTGGCACCATTTTTGAGTGAATTGCCAAAAGTCAGATTTTTGCTTTAATTGTGACCCCGGGGCTTAGGGATTTTTTCAAAAAAGTCTTTTCCGCAGGTTAAGTTTTCTAGGGCTGATTTCTTGTCCTGTGATAAAAAGACTTCTGTTTCAATCGCCAAAGCTTTCAGGGGATCATTTGCAAGCTTCTGGCACCATTTTTGAGTGAATTGCCAAAAGTCAGATTTTTGCTGAAATTGTGACCCTGGGGCTTAGGGATTTTTTCAAAAAAGTCTTTTCCGCCGGTTAAGTTGTTGAGGGCTGATTTCTTGTCCTGTGATAAAAAGACTTCTGTTTCCATCGCCAAAGCTTTCTCGGGAGCATTATCAAGCCTCTGGCACCATTTTTGAGTGAATTGCCAAAAGTCAGATTTTTGCTGAAATTGTGACTCCGGGGCTTAGGGATTTTTTCAAAAAAGTCTTTTCCGCCGGTTAAGTTGTTGAGGGCTGATTTCTTGTCCTCTGATAAAAAAGACACCTGTTTCCATCACCAAAGCTTTCAGGGGATCATTTGCAAGCTTCTGGCACCATTTTTGAGTGAATTGCCAAAAGTCAGATTTTTGCTGAAATTGTGACCCCGGGGCTTACGGATTTTTTCAAAAAAGTCTTTTCCGCCGGTTAAGTTGTTGAGGGCTGATTTCTTGTCGTGTGATAAAAAGACTTCTGTTTCCATCGCCAAAGCTTTCTCGGGAGCATTATCAAGCTTCTGGCACCATTTTTGAGTGAATTGCCAAAAGTCAGATTTTTGCTGAAATTGTGACCCCGGGGCTTAGGGATTTTTTCAAAAAAGTCTTTTCCGCAGGTTAAGTTTTCTAGGGCTGATTTCTTGTCCTGTGATAAAAAGACTTCTGTTTCAATCGCCAAAGCTTTCAGGGGAGCATTTGCAAGCTTCTGGCACCATTTTTGAGTGAATTGCCAAAAGTCAGATTTTTGCTGAAATTGTGACCCTGGGGCTTAGGGATTTTTTCAAAAAAGTCTTTTCCGCCGGTTAAGTTGTTGAGGGCTGATTTCTTGTCCTGTGATAAAAAGACTTCTGTTTCCATCACCAAAGCTTTCTCGGGAGCATTATCAAGCCTCTGGCACCATTTTTGAGTGAATTGCCAAAAGTCAGATTTTTGCTGAAATTGTGACCCCGGGGCTTAGGGATTTTTTCAAAAAAGTCTTTTCCGCCGGTTAAGTTGTTGAGGGCTGATTTCTTGTCCTCTGATAAAAAAGACACCTGTTTCCATCACCAAAGCTTTCAGGGGATCATTTGCAAGCTTCTGGCACCATTTTTGAGTGAATTGCCAAAAGTCAGATTTTTGCTGAAATTGTGACCCCGGGGCTTACGGATTTTTTCAAAAAAGTCTTTTCCGCCGGTTAAGTTTTCTAGGGCTGATTTCTTGTTCTGTGATAAAAAGACTTCTGTTTCCATCACCAAAGCTTTCAGGGGAGCATTTGCAAGCTTCTGGCACCATTTTTGAGTGAATTGCCAAAAGTCAGATTTTTGCTGAAATTGTGACCCCGGGGCTTAGGGATTTTTTGAAAAAAGTCTTTTCCGCAGGTTAAGTTTTCTTGGGCTGATTTCTTGTCCTGTGATATAAAAGACTTCTGTTTCCATTGCCAAAGCTTTCAGGGGAGCATTTGCAAGCTTCTGGCACCATTTTTGAGTGAATTGCCAAAAGTCAGATTTTTGCTGAAATTGTGACCCCGGGGCTTAGGGATTTTTTCAAAAAAGTCTTTTCCGCCGGTAAAGTTGTTGAGGACTGAATTCTTGCCCTGTGAGAAAAAGACTTCTGTTTCCATCGCCAAAGCTTTCTCGGGAGCATTATCAAGCTTCTGGCACCATTTTTGAGTGAATTGCCAAAAGTCAGATTTTTGCTGAAATTGTGACCCCGGGGCTTAGGGATTTTTTCAAAAAAGTCTTTTCCGCCGGTTAAGTTTTCTAGGGCTGATTTCTTGTCCTGTGATAAAAAGACTTCTGTTTCAATCGCCAAAGCTTTCAGGGGAGCATTTGCAAGCTTCTGGCACCATTTTTGAGTGAATTGCCAAAAGTCAGATTTTTGCTGAAATTGTGACCCTGGGGCTTAGGGATTTTTTCAAAAAAGTCTTTTCCGCCGGTTAAGTTTTCTAGGGCTGATTTCTTGTTCTGTGATAAAAAGACTTCTGTTTCCATCGCCAAAGCTTTCAGGGGAGCATTTGCAAGCTTCTGGCACCATTTTTGAGTGAATTGCCAAAAGTCAGATTTTTGCTGAAATTGTGACCCCGGGGCTTAGGGATTTTTTGAAAAAAGTCTTTTCCGCAGGTTAAGTTTTCTTGGGCTGATTTCTTGTCCTGTGATATAAAAGACTTCTGTTTCCATTGCCAAAGCTTTCAGGGGAGCATTTGCAAGCTTATGGCACCATTTTTGAGTGAATTGCCAAAAGTCAGATTTTTGCTGAAATTGTGACCCCGGGGCTTAGGGATTTTTTCAAAAAAGTCTTTTCCGCAGGTTAAGTTTTCTAGGGCTGATTTCTTGTCCTGTGATAAAAAAGACACCTGTTTCCATCACCAAAGCTTTCAGGGGATCATTTGCAAGCTTCTGGCACCATTTTTGAGTGAATTGCCAAAAGTCAGATTTTTGCTGAAATTGTGACCCCGGGGCTTACGGATTTTTTCAAAAAAGTCTTTTCCGCCGGTTAAGTTGTTGAGGGCTGATTTCTTGTCCTGTGATAAAAAGACTTCTGTTTCCATCGCCAAAGCTTTCTCGGGAGCATTAGCAAGCTTCTGGCACCATTTTTGAGTGAATTGCCAAAAGTCAGATTTTTGCTGAAATTGTGACCCCGGGGCTTAGGGATTTTTTCAAAAAAGTCTTTTCCGCCGGTTAAGTTTTCTAGGGCTGATTTCTTGTCCTGTGATAAAAAGACTTCTGTTTCCATCGCCAAAGCTTTCAGGGGAGCATTAGCAAGCTTCTGGCACCATTTTTGAGTGAATTGCCAAAAGTCAGATTTTTGCTTTAATTGAGACCCCGGGGCTTAGGGATTTTTTCAAAAAAGTCTTTTCCGCAGGTTAAGTTTTCTAGGGCTGATTTCTTGTCCTGTGATAAAAAGACTTCTGTTTCAATCGCCAAAGCTTTCAGGGGATCATTTGCAAGCTTCTGGCACCATTTTTGAGTGAATTGCCAAAAGTCAGATTTTTGCTGAAATTGTGACCCTGGGGCTTAGGGATTTTTTCAAAAAAGTCTTTTCCGCCGGTTAAGTTGTTGAGGGCTGATTTCTTGTCCTGTGATAAAAAGACTTCTGTTTCCATCGCCAAAGCTTTCTCGGGAGCATTATCAAGCCTCTGGCACCATTTTTGAGTGAATTGCCAAAAGTCAGATTTTTGCTGAAATTGTGACCCCGGGGCTTAGGGATTTTTTCAAAAAAGTCTTTTCCGCCGGTTAAGTTGTTGAGGGCTGATTTCTTGTCCTCTGATAAAAAAGACACCTGTTTCCATCACCAAAGCTTTCAGGGGATCATTTGCAAGCTTCTGGCACCATTTTTGAGTGAATTGCCAAAAGTCAGATTTTTGCTGAAATTGTGACCCCGGGGCTTAGGGATTTTTTCAAAAAAGTCTTTTCCGCCGGTTAAGTTGTTGAGGGCTGATTTCTTGTCCTGTGATAAAAAGACTTCTGTTTCCATCGCCAAAGCTTTCTCGGGAGCATTAGCAAGCTTCTGGCACCATTTTTGAGTGAATTGCCAAAAGTCAGATTTTTGCTGAAATTGTGACCCCGGGGCTTAGGGATTTTTTCAAAAAAGTCTTTTCCGCCGGTTAAGTTTTCTAGGGCTGATTTCTTGTCCTGTGATAAAAAGACTTCTGTTTCCATCGCCAAAGCTTTCAGGGGAGCATTAGCAAGCTTCTGGCACCATTTTTGAGTGAATTGCCAAAAGTCAGATTTTTGCTTTAATTGTGACCCCGGGGCTTAGGGATTTTTTCAAAAAAGTCTTTTCCGCAGGTTAAGTTTTCTAGGGCTGATTTCTTGTCCTGTGATAAAAAGACTTCTGTTTCCATCGCCAAAGCTTTCAGGGGAGCATTTGCAAGCTTCTGGCACCATTTTTGAGTGAATTGCCAAAAGTCAGATTTTTGCTGAAATTGTGACCCTGGGGCTTAGGGATTTTTTCAAAAAAGTCTTTTCCGCCGGTTAAGTTGTTGAGGGCTGATTTCTTGTCCTGTGATAAAAAGACTTCTGTTTCCATCGCCAAAGCTTTCTCGGGAGCATTATCAAGCCTCTGGCACCATTTTTGAGTGAATTGCCAAAAGTCAGATTTTTGCTGAAATTGTGACCCCGGGGCTTACGGATTTTTTCAAAAAAGTCTTTTCCGCCGGTTAAGTTGTTGAGGGCTGATTTCTTGTCCTGTGATAAAAAGACTTCTGTTTCCATCGCCAAAGCTTTCTCGGGAGCATTAGCAAGCTTCTGGCACCATTTTTGAGGGAATTGCCAAAAGTCAGATTTTTGCTGAAATTGTGACCCCGGGGCTTACGGATTTTTTCAAAAAAGTCTTTTCCGCCGGTTAAGTTTTCTAGGGCTGATTTCTTGTCCTGTGATAAAAAGACTTCTGTTTCCATCGCCAAAGCTTTCAGGGGAGCATTAGCAAGCTTCTGGCACCATTTTTGAGTGAATTGCCAAAAGTCAGATTTTTGCTTTAATTGTGACCCCGGGGCTTAGGGATTTTTTCAAAAAAGTCTTTTCCGCAGGTTAAGTTTTCTAGGGCTGATTTCTTGTCCTGTGATAAAAAGACTTCTGTTTCAATCGCCAAAGCTTTCAGGGGATCATTTGCAAGCTTCTGGCACCATTTTTGAGTGAATTGCCAAAAGTCAGATTTTTGCTGAAATTGTGACCCTGGGGCTTAGGGATTTTTTCAAAAAAGTCTTTTCCGCCGGTTAAGTTGTTGAGGGCTGATTTCTTGTCCTGTGATAAAAAGACTTCTGTTTCCATCGCCAAAGCTTTCTCGGGAGCATTATCAAGCCTCTGGCACCATTTTTGAGTGAATTGCCAAAAGTCAGATTTTTGCTGAAATTGTGACCCCGGGGCTTAGGGATTTTTTCAAAAAAGTCTTTTCCGCCGGTTAAGTTGTTGAGGGCTGATTTCTTGTCCTCTGATAAAAAAGACACCTGTTTCCATCACCAAAGCTTTCAGGGGATCATTTGCAAGCTTCTGGCACCATTTTTGAGTGAATTGCCAAAAGTCAGATTTTTGCTGAAATTGTGACCACGGGGCTTAGGGATTTTTTCAAAAAAGTCTTTTCCGCCGGTTAAGTTGTTGAGGGCTGATTTCTTGTCCTGTGATAAAAAGACTTCTGTTTCCATCGCCAAAGCTTTCTCGGGAGCATTAGCAAGCTTCTGGCACCATTTTTGAGTGAATTGCCAAAAGTCAGATTTTTGCTGAAATTGTGACCCCGGGGCTTAGGGATTTTTTCAAAAAAGTCTTTTCCGCCGGTTAAGTTTTCTAGGGCTGATTTCTTGTCCTGTGATAAAAAGACTTCTGTTTCCATCGCCAAAGCTTTCAGGGGATCATTTGCAAGCTTCTGGAATCATTTTTGAGTGAATTGCCAAAAGTCAGATTTTTGCTTTAATTGTGACCCCGGGGCTTAGGGATTTTTTCAAAAAAGTCTTTTCCGCAGGTTAAGTTTTCTAGGGCTGATTTCTTGTCCTGTGATAAAAAGACTTCTGTTTCAATCGCCAAAGCTTTCAGGGGAGCATTTGCAAGCTTCTGGCACCATTTTTGAGTGAATTGCCAAAAGTCAGATTTTTGCTGAAATTGTGACCCTGGGGCTTAGGGATTTTTTCAAAAAAGTCTTTTCCGCCGGTTAAGTTGTTGAGGGCTGATTTCTTGTCCTGTGATAAAAAGACTTCTGTTTCCATCGCCAAAGCTTTCTCGGGAGCATTATCAAGCCTCTGGCACCATTTTTGAGTGAACTGCCAAAAGTCAGATTTTTGCTGAAATTGTGACCCCGGGGCTTAGGGATTTTTTCAAAAAAGTCTTTTCCGCCAGTTAAGTTGTTGAGGGCTGATTTCTTGTCCTGTGATAAAAAGACTTCTGTTTCCATCGCCAAAGCTTTCAGGGGAGCATTTGCAAGCTTCTGGCACCATTTTTGAGTGAATTGCCAAAAGTCAGATTTTTGCTGAAATTGTGACCCCGGGGCTTAGGGATTTTTTGAAAAAAGTCTTTTCCGCAGGTTAAGTTTTCTTGGGCTGATTTCTTGTCCTGTGATATAAAAGACTTCTGTTTCCATTGCCAAAGCTTTCAGGGGAGCATTTGCAAGCTTCTGGCACCATTTTTGAGTGAATTGCCAAAAGTCAGATTTTTGCTGAAATTGTGACCCCGGGGCTTAGGGATTATTTCAAAAATGTCTTTCCCGCAGGTTAAGTTGTTGAGGACTGAATTCTTGCCCTGTGAGAAAAAGACTCCTGTTTCCATCGCCAAAGCTTTCAGGGGAGCATTTGCAAGCTTCTGGAATCATTTTTGAGTGAATTGCCAAAAGTCAGATTTTTGCTGAAATTGTGACCCCGGGGCTTAGGGATTTTTTCAAAAAAGTCTTTTCCGCAGGTTAAGTTTTTGAGGGCTGATTTCTTGTCCTGTGATAAAAAGACTTCTGTTTCCATCGCCAAAGCTTTCAGGGGAGCATTTGCAATTTTCTGGCACCATTTTTGAGTGAATTGCCAAAAGTCAGATTTTTGCTGAAATTGTGACCCCGGGGCTTAGGGATTTTTTCAAAAAAGTCTTTTCCGCAGGTTAAGTTTTTTAGGGCTGATTTCTTGTCCTCTGATAAAAAAGACACCTGTTTCCATCAACAAAGCTTTCAGGGGATCATTTGCAAGCTTCTTGCACCATTTTTGAGTGAATTGCCAAAAGTCGGATTTTTGCTGAAATTATGACCCCGGGGCTTAGGGATTTTTTCAAAAAAGTCTTTTCCGCAGGTTAAGTTTTTGAGGGCTGATTTCTTATCCTGTGATAAAAAGACTTCTGTTTCCATCGCCAAAGCTTTCAGGGGAGCATTTGCAAGCTTCTGGAATCATTTTTAAGTGAATTGCCAAAAGTCAGATTTTTGCTGAAATTGTGACCCCGGGGCTTAGCGATTTTTTGAAAAAAGTCTTTTCCGCAGGTTAAGTTTTCTTGGGCTGATTTCTTGTCCTGTGATATAAAAGACTTCTGTTTCCATTGCCAAAGCTTTCAGGGGAGCATTTGCAAGCTTCTGGCACCATTTTTGAGTGAATTGCCAAAAGTCAGATTTTTGCTGAAATTGTGACCCCGGGGCTTAGGGATTATTTCAAAAATGTCTTTCCCGCAGGTTAAGTTGTTGAGGACTGAATTCTTGCCCTGTGAGAAAAAGACTCCTGTTTCCATCGCCAAAGCTTTCAGGGGAGCATTTGCAAGCTTCTGGAATCATTTTTGAGTGAATTGCCAAAAGTCAGATTTTTGCTGAAATTGTGACCCCGGGGCTTAGGGATTTTTTCAAAAAAGTCTTTTCCGCAGGTTAAGTTTTTGAGGGCTGATTTCTTGTCCTGTGATAAAAAGACTTCTGTTTCCATCGCCAAAGCTTTCAGGGGAGCATTTGCAAGCTTCTGGCACCATTTTTGAGTGAATTGCCAAAAGTCAGATTTTTGCTGAAATTGTGACCCCGGGGCTTAGGGATTTTTTCAAAAAAGTCTTTTCCGCAGGTTAAGTTTTTGAGGGCTGATTTCTTGTCCTGTGATAAAAAGACTTCTCTTTCCATCGCCAAAGCTTTCAGGGGATCATTTGCAAGCTTCTGGCACCATTTTTGAGTGAATCGCCAAAAGTCGGATTTTTGCTGAAATTATGACTCCGGGGCTTAGGGATTTTTTCAAAAAAGTCTTTTCCGCAGGTTAAGTTTTTGAGGGCTGATTTCTTATCCTGTGATAAAAAGACTTCTGTTTCCATCGCCAAAGCTTTCAGGGGAGCATTTGTAAGCTTCTGGCACCATTTTTGAGTGAATTGCCAAAAGTAGGATTTTTGCTGAAATTGTGACCCCGGGGCCTAGGGATTTTTTCAAAAAAGTCTTTTCCGCAGGTTAAGTTTTCGAGGGCTGATTTCTTGTCCTGTGATAAAAAGACTTCTGTTTCCATCGCCAAAGCTTTCAGGGGAGCATTAGCAAGCTTCTGGCACCATTTTTGAGTGAATTGCCAAAAGTCAGATTTTTGCTTTAATTGTGACCCCGGGGCTTAGGGATTTTTTCAAAAAAGTCTTTTCCGCAGGTTAAGTTTTCTAGGGCTGATTTCTTGTCCTGTGATAAAAAGACTTCTGTTTCAATCGCCAAAGCTTTCAGGGGATCATTTGCAAGCTTCTGGCACCATTTTTGAGTGAATTGCCAAAAGTCAGATTTTTGCTGAAATTGTGACCCTGGGGCTTAGGGATTTTTTCAAAAAAGTCTTTTCCGCCGGTTAAGTTGTTGAGGGCTGATTTCTTGTCCTGTGATAAAAAGACTTCTGTTTCCATCGCCAAAGCTTTCTCGGGAGCATTATCAAGCCTCTGGCACCATTTTTGAGTGAATTGCCAAAAGTCAGATTTTTGCTGAAATTGTGACCCCGGGGCTTAGGGATTTTTTCAAAAAAGTCTTTTCCGCCGGTTAAGTTGTTGAGGGCTGATTTCTTGTCCTCTGATAAAAAAGACACCTGTTTCCATCACCAAAGCTTTCAGGGGATCATTTGCAAGCTTCTGGCACCATTTTTGAGTGAATTGCCAAAAGTCAGATTTTTGCTGAAATTGTGACCACGGGGCTTAGGGATTTTTTCAAAAAAGTCTTTTCCGCCGGTTAAGTTGTTGAGGGCTGATTTCTTGTCCTGTGATAAAAAGACTTCTGTTTCCATCGCCAAAGCTTTCTCGGGAGCATTAGCAAGCTTCTGGCACCATTTTTGAGTGAATTGCCAAAAGTCAGATTTTTGCTGAAATTGTGACCCCGGGGCTTAGGGATTTTTTCAAAAAAGTCTTTTCCGCCGGTTAAGTTTTCTAGGGCTGATTTCTTGTCCTGTGATAAAAAGACTTCTGTTTCCATCGCCAAAGCTTTCAGGGGATCATTTGCAAGCTTCTGGAATCATTTTTGAGTGAATTGCCAAAAGTCAGATTTTTGCTTTAATTGTGACCCCGGGGCTTAGGGATTTTTTCAAAAAAGTCTTTTCCGCAGGTTAAGTTTTCTAGGGCTGATTTCTTGTCCTGTGATAAAAAGACTTCTGTTTCAATCGCCAAAGCTTTCAGGGGAGCATTTGCAAGCTTCTGGCACCATTTTTGAGTGAATTGCCAAAAGTCAGATTTTTGCTGAAATTGTGACCCTGGGGCTTAGGGATTTTTTCAAAAAAGTCTTTTCCGCCGGTTAAGTTGTTGAGGGCTGATTTCTTGTCCTGTGATAAAAAGACTTCTGTTTCCATCGCCAAAGCTTTCTCGGGAGCATTATCAAGCCTCTGGCACCATTTTTGAGTGAACTGCCAAAAGTCAGATTTTTGCTGAAATTGTGACCCCGGGGCTTAGGGATTTTTTCAAAAAAGTCTTTTCCGCCAGTTAAGTTGTTGAGGGCTGATTTCTTGTCCTGTGATAAAAAGACTTCTGTTTCCATCGCCAAAGCTTTCAGGGGAGCATTTGCAAGCTTCTGGCACCATTTTTGAGTGAATTGCCAAAAGTCAGATTTTTGCTGAAATTGTGACCCCGGGGCTTAGGGATTTTTTGAAAAAAGTCTTTTCCGCAGGTTAAGTTTTCTTGGGCTGATTTCTTGTCCTGTGATATAAAAGACTTCTGTTTCCATTGCCAAAGCTTTCAGGGGAGCATTTGCAAGCTTCTGGCACCATTTTTGAGTGAATTGCCAAAAGTCAGATTTTTGCTGAAATTGTGACCCCGGGGCTTAGGGATTATTTCAAAAATGTCTTTCCCGCAGGTTAAGTTGTTGAGGACTGAATTCTTGCCCTGTGAGAAAAAGACTCCTGTTTCCATCGCCAAAGCTTTCAGGGGAGCATTTGCAAGCTTCTGGAATCATTTTTGAGTGAATTGCCAAAAGTCAGATTTTTGCTGAAATTGTGACCCCGGGGCTTAGGGATTTTTTCAAAAAAGTCTTTTCCGCAGGTTAAGTTTTTGAGGGCTGATTTCTTGTCCTGTGATAAAAAGACTTCTGTTTCCATCGCCAAAGCTTTCAGGGGAGCATTTGCAATTTTCTGGCACCATTTTTGAGTGAATTGCCAAAAGTCAGATTTTTGCTGAAATTGTGACCCCGGGGCTTAGGGATTTTTTCAAAAAAGTCTTTTCCGCAGGTTAAGTTTTTTAGGGCTGATTTCTTGTCCTCTGATAAAAAAGACACCTGTTTCCATCAACAAAGCTTTCAGGGGATCATTTGCAAGCTTCTTGCACCATTTTTGAGTGAATTGCCAAAAGTCGGATTTTTGCTGAAATTATGACCCCGGGGCTTAGGGATTTTTTCAAAAAAGTCTTTTCCGCAGGTTAAGTTTTTGAGGGCTGATTTCTTATCCTGTGATAAAAAGACTTCTGTTTCCATCGCCAAAGCTTTCAGGGGAGCATTTGCAAGCTTCTGGAATCATTTTTAAGTGAATTGCCAAAAGTCAGATTTTTGCTGAAATTGTGACCCCGGGGCTTAGCGATTTTTTGAAAAAAGTCTTTTCCGCAGGTTAAGTTTTCTTGGGCTGATTTCTTGTCCTGTGATATAAAAGACTTCTGTTTCCATTGCCAAAGCTTTCAGGGGAGCATTTGCAAGCTTCTGGCACCATTTTTGAGTGAATTGCCAAAAGTCAGATTTTTGCTGAAATTGTGACCCCGGGGCTTAGGGATTATTTCAAAAATGTCTTTCCCGCAGGTTAAGTTGTTGAGGACTGAATTCTTGCCCTGTGAGAAAAAGACTCCTGTTTCCATCGCCAAAGCTTTCAGGGGAGCATTTGCAAGCTTCTGGAATCATTTTTGAGTGAATTGCCAAAAGTCAGATTTTTGCTGAAATTGTGACCCCGGGGCTTAGGGATTTTTTCAAAAAAGTCTTTTCCGCAGGTTAAGTTTTTGAGGGCTGATTTCTTGTCCTGTGATAAAAAGACTTCTGTTTCCATCGCCAAAGCTTTCAGGGGAGCATTTGCAAGCTTCTGGCACCATTTTTGAGTGAATTGCCAAAAGTCAGATTTTTGCTGAAATTGTGACCCCGGGGCTTAGGGATTTTTTCAAAAAAGTCTTTTCCGCAGGTTAAGTTTTTGAGGGCTGATTTCTTGTCCTGTGATAAAAAGACTTCTCTTTCCATCGCCAAAGCTTTCAGGGGATCATTTGCAAGCTTCTGGCACCATTTTTGAGTGAATCGCCAAAAGTCGGATTTTTGCTGAAATTATGACTCCGGGGCTTAGGGATTTTTTCAAAAAAGTCTTTTCCGCAGGTTAAGTTTTTGAGGGCTGATTTCTTATCCTGTGATAAAAAGACTTCTGTTTCCATCGCCAAAGCTTTCAGGGGAGCATTTGTAAGCTTCTGGCACCATTTTTGAGTGAATTGCCAAAAGTAGGATTTTTGCTGAAATTGTGACCCCGGGGCCTAGGGATTTTTTCAAAAAAGTCTTTTCCGCAGGTTAAGTTTTCGAGGGCTGATTTCTTGTCCTGTGATAAAAAGACTTCTGTTTCCATCGCCAAAGCTTTCAGGGGAGCATTAGCAAGCTTCTGGCACCATTTTTGAGTGAATTGCCAAAAGTCAGATTTTTGCTTTAATTGTGACCCCGGGGCTTAGGGATTTTTTCAAAAAAGTCTTTTCCGCAGGTTAAGTTTTCTAGGGCTGATTTCTTGTCCTGTGATAAAAAGACTTCTGTTTCAATCGCCAAAGCTTTCAGGGGATCATTTGCAAGCTTCTGGCACCATTTTTGAGTGAATTGCCAAAAGTCAGATTTTTGCTGAAATTGTGACCCTGGGGCTTAGGGATTTTTTCAAAAAAGTCTTTTCCGCCGGTTAAGTTGTTGAGGGCTGATTTCTTGTCCTGTGATAAAAAGACTTCTGTTTCCATCGCCAAAGCTTTCTCGGGAGCATTATCAAGCCTCTGGCACCATTTTTGAGTGAATTGCCAAAAGTCAGATTTTTGCTGAAATTGTGACCCCGGGGCTTAGGGATTTTTTCAAAAAAGTCTTTTCCGCCGGTTAAGTTGTTGAGGGCTGATTTCTTGTCCTCTGATAAAAAAGACACCTGTTTCCATCACCAAAGCTTTCAGGGGATCATTTGCAAGCTTCTGGCACCATTTTTGAGTGAATTGCCAAAAGTCAGATTTTTGCTGAAATTGTTACCCCGGGGCTTAGGGATTTTTTCAAAAAAGTCTTTTCCGCCGGTTAAGTTGTTGAGGGCTGATTTCTTGTCCTGTGATAAAAAGACTTCTGTTTCCATCGCCAAAGCTTTCTCGGGAGCATTAGCAAGCTTCTGGCACCATTTTTGAGTGAATTGCCAAAAGTCAGATTTTTGCTGAAATTGTGACCCCGGGGCTTAGGGATTTTTTCAAAAAAGTCTTTTCCGCCGGTTAAGTTTTCTAGGGCTGATTTCTTGTCCTGTGATAAAAAGACTTCTGTTTCCATCGCCAAAGCTTTCAGGGGATCATTTGCAAGCTTCTGGAATCATTTTTGAGTGAATTGCCAAAAGTCAGATTTTTGCTTTAATTGTGACCCCGGGGCTTAGGGATTTTTTCAAAAAAGTCTTTTCCGCAGGTTAAGTTTTCTAGGGCTGATTTCTTGTCCTGTGATAAAAAGACTTCTGTTTCAATCGCCAAAGCTTTCAGGGGAGCATTTGCAAGCTTCTGGCACCATTTTTGAGTGAATTGCCAAAAGTCAGATTTTTGCTGAAATTGTGACCCTGGGGCTTAGGGATTTTTTCAAAAAAGTCTTTTCCGCCGGTTAAGTTGTTGAGGGCTGATTTCTTGTCCTGTGATAAAAAGACTTCTGTTTCCATCGCCAAAGCTTTCTCGGGAGCATTATCAAGCCTCTGGCACCATTTTTGAGTGAACTGCCAAAAGTCAGATTTTTGCTGAAATTGTGACCCCGGGGCTTAGGGATTTTTTCAAAAAAGTCTTTTCCGCCGGTTAAGTTGTTGAGGGCTGATTTCTTGTCCTCTGATAAAAAAGACACCTGTTTCCATCACCAAAGCGTTCAGGGGATCATTTGCAAGCTTCTGGCACCATTTTTGAGTGAATTGCCAAAAGTCAGATTTTTGCTGAAATTGTGACCCCGGGGCTTACGGATTTTTTCAAAAAAGTCTTTTCCGCCGGTTAAGTTTTCTAGGGCTGATTTCTGGTTCTGTGATAAAAAGACTTCTGTTTCCATCGCCAAAGCTTTCAGGGGAGCATTTGCAAGCTTCTGGCACCATTTTTGAGTGAATTGCCAAAAGTCAGATTTTTGCTGAAATTGTGACCCCGGGGCTTAGGGATTTTTTGAAAAAAGTCTTTTCCGCAGGTTAAGTTTTCTTGGGCTGATTTCTTGTCCTGTGATATAAAAGACTTCTGTTTCCATTGCCAAAGCTTTCAGGGGAGCATTTGCAAGCTTCTGGCACCATTTTTGAGTGAATTGCCAAAAGTCAGATTTTTGCTGAAATTGTGACCCCGGGGCTTAGGGATTATTTCAAAAATGTCTTTCCCGCAGGTTAAGTTGTTGAGGACTGAATTCTTGCCCTGTGAGAAAAAGACTCCTGTTTCCATCGCCAAAGCTTTCAGGGGAGCATTTGCAAGCTTCTGGAATCATTTTTGAGTGAATTGCCAAAAGTCAGATTTTTGCTGAAATTGTGACCCCGGGGCTTAGGGATTTTTTCAAAAAAGTCTTTTCCGCAGGTTAAGTTTTTGAGGGCTGATTTCTTGTCCTGTGATAAAAAGACTTCTGTTTCCATCGCCAAAGCTTTCAGGGGAGCATTTGCAATTTTCTGGCACCATTTTTGAGTGAATTGCCAAAAGTCAGATTTTTGCTGAAATTGTGACCCCGGGGCTTAGGGATTTTTTCAAAAAAGTCTTTTCCGCAGGTTAAGTTTTTTAGGGCTGATTTCTTGTCCTGTGATAAAAAAGACTTCTGTTTCCATCAACAAAGCTTTCAGGGGATCATTTGCAAGCTTCTTGCACCATTTTTGAGTGAATTGCCAAAAGTCGGATTTTTGCTGAAATTATGACCCCGGGGCTTAGGGATTTTTTCAAAAAAGTCTTTTCCGCAGGTTAAGTTTTTGAGGGCTGATTTCTTATCCTGTGATAAAAAGACTTCTGTTTCCATCGCCAAAGCTTTCAGGGGAGCATTTGCAAGCTTCTGGAATCATTTTTAAGTGAATTGCCAAAAGTCAGATTTTTGCTGAAATTGTGACCCCGGGGCTTAGGGATTTTTTGAAAAAAGTCTTTTCCGCAGGTTAAGTTTTCTTGGGCTGATTTCTTGTCCTGTGATATAAAAGACTTCTGTTTCCATTGCCAAAGCTTTCAGGGGAGCATTTGCAAGCTTCTGGCACCATTTTTGAGTGAATTGCCAAAAGTCAGATTTTTGCTGAAATTGTGACCCCGGGGCTTAGGGATTATTTCAAAAATGTCTTTCCCGCAGGTTAAGTTGTTGAGGACTGAATTCTTGCCCTGTGAGAAAAAGACTCCTGTTTCCATCGCCAAAGCTTTCAGGGGAGCATTTGCAAGCTTCTGGAATCATTTTTGAGTGAATTGCCAAAAGTCAGATTTTTGCTGAAATTGTGACCCCGGGGCTTAGGGATTTTTTCAAAAAAGTCTTTTCCGCAGGTTAAGTTTTTGAGGGCTGATTTCTTGTCCTGTGATAAAAAGACTTCTGTTTCCATCGCCAAAGCTTTCAGGGGAGCATTTGCAAGCTTCTGGCACCATTTTTGAGTGAATTGCCAAAAGTCAGATTTTTGCTGAAATTGTGACCCCGGGGCTTAGGGATTTTTTCAAAAAAGTCTTTTCCGCAGGTTAAGTTTTTGAGGGCTGATTTCTTGTCCTGTGATAAAAAGACTTCTCTTTCCATCGCCAAAGCTTTCAGGGGATCATTTGCAAGCTTCTGGCACCATTTTTGAGTGAATCGCCAAAAGTCGGATTTTTGCTGAAATTATGACTCCGGGGCTTAGGGATTTTTTCAAAAAAGTCTTTTCCGCAGGTTAAGTTTTTGAGGGCTGATTTCTTATCCTGTGATAAAAAGACTTCTGTTTCCATCGCCAAAGCTTTCAGGGGAGCATTTGTAAGCTTCTGGCACCATTTTTGAGTGAATTGCCAAAAGTAGGATTTTTGCTGAAATTGTGACCCCGGGGCCTAGGGATTTTTTCAAAAAAGTCTTTTCCGCAGGTTAAGTTTTCGAGGGCTGATTTCTTGTCCTGTGAGAAAAAGACTTCTGTTTCCATCGCCAAAGCTTTCAGTGGATCATTTGCAAGCCTCTGGCACCATTTTTGAGTGAATTGCCAAAAGTCAAATTTTTGCTGAAATTGTGACCCCGGGGCTTAGGGATTTTTTCAAAAAAGTCTTTTCCGCCGGTTAAGTTTTCTAGGGCTGATTTCTTGTCCTGTGATAAAAAGACTTCTGTTTCAATCGCCAAAGCTTTCAGGGGAGCATTTGCAAGCTTCTGGCACCATTTTTGAGTGAATTGCCAAAAGTCAGATTTTTGCTGAAATTGTGACCCTGGGGCTTAGGGATTTTTTCAAAAAAGTCTTTTCCGCCGGTTAAGTTGTTGAGGGCTGATTTCTTGTCCTCTGATAAAAAAGACACCTGTTTCCATCACCAAAGCTTTCAGGGGATCATTTGCAAGCTTCTGGCACCATTTTTGAGTGAATTGCCAAAAGTCAGATTTTTGCTGAAATTGTGACCCCGGGGCTTACGGATTTTTTCAAAAAAGTCTTTTCCGCCGGTTAAGTTTTCTAGGGCTGATTTCTTGTTCTGTGATAAAAAGACTTCTGTTTCCATCGCCAAAGCTTTCAGGGGAGCATTTGCAAGCTTCTGGCACCATTTTTGAGTGAATTGCCAAAAGTCAGATTTTTGCTGAAATTGTGACCCCGGGGCTTAGGGATTTTTTCAAAAAAGTCTTTTCCGCAGGTTAAGTTTTCTTGGGCTGATTTCTTGTCCTGTGATATAAAAGACTTCTGTTTCCATTGCCAAAGCTTTCAGGGGAGCATTTGCAAGCTTCTGGCACCATTTTTGAGTGAATTGCCAAAAGTCAGATTTTTGCTGAAATTGTGACCCCGGGGCTTAGGGATTTTTTCAAAAAAGTCTTTTCCGCCGGTAAAGTTGTTGAGGACTGAATTCTTGCCCTGTGAGAAAAAGACTTCTGTTTCCATCGCCAAAGCTTTCTCGGGAGCATTATCAAGCTTCTGGCACCATTTTTGAGTGAATTGCCAAAAGTGAAATTTTTGCTGAAATTGTGACCCCGGGGCTTAGGGATTTTTTCAAAAAAGTCTTTTCCGCCGGTTAAGTTGTTGAGGGCTGATTTCTTGTCCTCTGATAAAAAAGACACCTGTTTCCATCACCAAAGCTTTCAGGGGATCATTTGCAAGCTTCTGGCACCATTTTTGAGTGAATTGCCAAAAGTCAGATTTTTGCTGAAATTGTGACCCCGGGGCTTACGGATTTTTTCAAAAAAGTCTTTTCCGCCGGTTAAGTTGTTGAGGGCTGATTTCTTGTCCTGTGATAAAAAGACTTCTGTTTCCATCGCCAAAGCTTTCTCGGGAGCATTAGCAAGCTTCTGGCACCATTTTTGAGTGAATTGCCAAAAGTCAGATTTTTGCTGAAATTGTGACCCCGGGGCTTAGGGATTTTTTCAAAAAAGTCTTTTCTGCAGGTTAAGTTTTTGAGGGCTGATTTCTTGTCCTGTGATAAAAAGACCTCCGTTTCCATCGCCAAAGCTTTCAGGGAAGCATTTGCAAGCTTCTGGCACCATTTTTGAGTGAATTGCCAAAAGTCAGATTTTTGCTGAAATTGTGACTCCGGGGTTTAGGGATTTTTTCAAAAAAGTCTTTTCCGCAGGTTAAGTTTTCTAGGGCTGATTTCTTGTCCTGTGATAAAAAGACTCCTGTTTCCATCGCCAAAGCTTTCTCGGGAGCATTAGCAAGCTTCTGGCACCATTTTTGAGTGAATTGCCAAAAGTCAGATTTTTGCTGAAATTGTGACCCCGGGGCTTAGGGATTTTTTCAAAAAAGTCTTTTCCGCCGGTTAAGTTTTCTAGGGCTGATTTCTTGTCCTGTGATAAAAAAGACTTCTGTTTCTATCACCAAAGCTTTCAGGGGAGCATTTGCAAGCTTCTGGCACCATTTTTGAGTGAATTGCCAAAAGTCAGATTTTTGCTGAAATTGTGACCCCGGGGCTTAGGGATTTTTTCAAAAAAGTCTTTTCCGCAGGTTAAGTTTTTTAGGGCCCATTTTCTTGTCCTGTGATAAAAAAGACTTCTGTTTCCATCACCAAAGCTTTCAGGCGATCATTTGCAAGCTTCTGGCACCATTTTTGAGTGAATTGCCAAAAGTCGGATTTTTGCTGAAATTATGACTCCGGGGCTTAGGGATTTTTTCAAAAAAGTCTTTTCCGCAGGTTAAGTTTTTGAGGGCTGATTTCTTATCCTGTGATAAAAAGACTTCTGTTTCCATCGCCAAAGCTTTCAGGGGAGCATTTGTAAGCTTCTGGCACCATTTTTGAGTGAATTGCCAAAAGTAGGATTTTTGCTGAAATTGTGACCCCGGGGCCTAGGGATTTTTTCAAAAAAGTCTTTTCCGCAGGTTAAGTTTTCGAGGGCTGATTTCTTGTCCTGTGAGAAAAAGACTTCTGTTTCCATCGCCAAAGCTTTCAGTGGATCATTTGAAGCCTCTGGCACCATTTTTGAGTGAATTGCCAAAAGTCAAATTTTTGCTGAAATTGTGACCCCGGGGCTTACGGATTTTTTCAAAAAAGTCTTTTCCGCCGGTTAAGTTTTCTAGGGCTGATTTCTTGTTCTGTGATAAAAAGACTTCTGTTTCCATCGCCAAAGCTTTCAGGGGAGCATTTGCAAGCTTCTGGCACCATTTTTGAGTGAATTGCCAAAAGTCAGATTTTTGCTGAAATTGTGACCCCGGGGCTTAGGGATTTTTTCAAAAAAGTCTTTTCCGCCGGTAAAGTTGTTGAGGACTGAATTCTTGCCCTGTGAGAAAAAGACTTCTGTTTCCATCGCCAAAGCTTTCTCGGGAGCATTATCAAGCTTCTGGCACCATTTTTGAGTGAATTGCCAAAAGTCAAATTTTTGCTGCAATTGTGACCCCGGGGCTTAGGGATTTTTTCAAAAAAGTCTTTTCCGCCGGTTAAGTTGTTGAGGGCTGATTTCTTGTCCTCTGATAAAAAAGACACCTGTTTCCATCGCGAAAGCTTTCAGGGGAGCATTTGCAAGCTGCTGGCACCATTTTTGAGTGAATTGCCAAAAGTCAGATTTTTGCTGAAATTGTGACCCCAGGGCTTAGGGATTTTTTCAAAAAAGTCTTTTCCGCCGGTTAAGTTTTCTAGGGCTGATTTCTTGTCCTGTGATAAAAAGTCTTCTGTTTCCATCGCCAAAGCTTTCAGGGGAGCATTAGCAAGCTTCTGGCACCATTTTTGAGTGAATTGCCAAAAGTCAGATTTTTGCTTTAATTGTGACCCCGGGGCTTAGGGATTTTTTCAAAAAAGTCTTTTCCGCAGGTTAAGTTTTCTAGGGCTGATTTCTTGTCCTGTGATAAAAAGACTTCTGTTTCAATCGCCAAAGCTTTCAGGGGATCATTTGCAAGCTTCTGGCACCATTTTTGAGTGAATTGCCAAAAGTCAGATTTTTGCTGAAATTGTGACCCTGGGGCTTAGGGATTTTTTCAAAAAAGTCTTTTCCGCCGGTTAAGTTGTTGAGGGCTGATTTCTTGTCCTGTGATAAAAAGACTTCTGTTTCCATCGCCAAAGCTTTCTCGGGAGCATTATCAAGCCTCTGGCACCATTTTTGAGTGAATTGCCAAAAGTCAGATTTTTGCTGAAATTGTGACCCCAGGGCTTAGGGATTTTTTCAAAAAAGTCTTTTCCGCCGGTTAAGTTTTCTAGGGCTGATTTCTTGTCCTGTGATAAAAAGTCTTCTGTTTCCATCGCCAAAGCTTTCAGGGGAGCATTAGCAAGCTTCTGGCACCATTTTTGAGTGAATTGCCAAAAGTCAGATTTTTGCTTTAATTGTGACCCCGGGGCTTAGGGATTTTTTCAAAAAAGTCTTTTCCGCAGGTTAAGTTTTCTAGGGCTGATTTCTTGTCCTGTGATAAAAAGACTTCTGTTTCAATCGCCAAAGCTTTCAGGGGATCATTTGCAAGCTTCTGGCACCATTTTTGAGTGAATTGCCAAAAGTCAGATTTTTGCTGAAATTGTGACCCTGGGGCTTAGGGATTTTTTCAAAAAAGTCTTTTCCGCCGGTTAAGTTGTTGAGGGCTGATTTCTTGTCCTGTGATAAAAAGACTTCTGTTTCCATCGCCAAAGCTTTCTCGGGAGCATTATCAAGCCTCTGGCACCATTTTTGAGTGAATTGCCAAAAGTCAGATTTTTGCTGAAATTGTGACCCCGGGGCTTAGGGATTTTTTCAAAAAAGTCTTTTCCGCCGGTTAAGTTGTTGAGGGCTGATTTCTTGTCCTCTGATAAAAAAGACACCTGTTTCCATCACCAAAGCTTTCAGGGGATCATTTTCAAGCTTCTGGCACCATTTTTGAGTGAATTGCCAAAAGTCAGATTTTTGCTGAAATTGTGACCCCGGGGCTTACGGATTTTTTCAAAAAAGTCTTTTCCGCCGGTTAAGTTGTTGAGGGCTGATTTCTTGTCCTGTGATAAAAAGACTTCTGTTTCCATCGCCAAAGCTTTCTCGGGAGCATTAGCAAGCTTCTGGCACCATTTTTGAGTGAATTGCCAAAAGTCAGATTTTTGCTGAAATTGTGACCCCGGGGCTTAGGGATTTTTTCAAAAAAGTCTTTTCCGCCGGTTAAGTTTTCTAGGGCTGATTTCTTGTCCTGTGATAAAAAGACTTCTGTTTCCATCGCCAAAGCTTTCAGGGGAGCATTAGCAAGCTTCTGGCACCATTTTTGAGTGAATTGCCAAAAGTCAGATTTTTGCTTTAATTGTGACCCCGGGGCTTAGGGATTTTTTCAAAAAAGTCTTTTCCGCAGGTTAAGTTTTCTAGGGCTGATTTCTTGTCCTGTGATAAAAAGACTTCTGTTTCAATCGCCAAAGCTTTCAGGGGAGCATTTGCAAGCTTCTGGCACCATTTTTGAGTGAACTGCCAAAAGTCAGATTTTTGCTGAAATTGTGACCCCGGGGCTTAGGGATTTTTTCAAAAAAGTCTTTTCCGCCGGTTAAGTTGTTGAGGGCTGATTTCTTGTCCTCTGATAAAAAAGACACCTTTTTCCATCACCAAAGCTTTCAGGAGATCATTTGCAAGCTTCTGGCACCATTTTTGAGTGAATTGCCAAAAGTCAGATTTTTGCTGAAATTGTGACCCCGGGTCTTACGGATTTTTTCAAAAAAGTCTTTTCCGCCGGTTAAGTTTTCTAGGGCTGATTTCTGGTTCTGTGATAAAAAGACTTCTGTTTCCATCGCCAAAGCTTTCAGGGGAGCATTTGCAAGCTTCTGGCACCATTTTTGAGTGAATTGCCAAAAGTCAGATTTTTGCTGAAATTGTGACCCCGGGGCTTAGGGATTTTTTGAAAAAAGTCTTTTCCGCAGGTTAAGTTTTCTTGGGCTGATTTCTTGTCCTGTGATATAAAAGACTTCTGTTTCCATTGCCAAAGCTTTCAGGGGAGCATTTGCAAGCTTCTGGCACCATTTTTGAGTGAATTGCCAAAAGTCAGATTTTTGCTGAAATTGTGACCCCGGGGCTTAGGGATTATTTCAAAAATGTCTTTCCCGCCGGTTAAGTTGTTGAGGACTGAATTCTTGCCCTGTGAGAAAAAGACTCCTGTTTCCATCGCCAAAGCTTTCAGGGGAGCATTTGCAAGCTTCTGGAATCATTTTTGAGTGAATTGCCAAAAGTCAGATTTTTGCTGAAATTGTGACCCCGGGGCTTAGGGATTTTTTCAAAAAAGTCTTTTCCGCAGGTTAAGTTTTTGAGGGCTGATTTCTTGTCCTGTGATAAAAAGACTTCTGTTTCCATCGCCAAAGCTTTCAGGGGAGCATTTGCAAGCTTCTGGCACCATTTTTGAGTGAATTGCCAAAAGTCAGATTTTTGCTGAAATTGTGACCCCGGGGCTTAGGGATTTTTTCAAAAAAGTCTTTTCCGCAGGTTAAGTTTTTTAGGGCTGATTTCTTGTCCTGTGATAAAAAAGACTTCTGTTTCCATCAACAAAGCTTTCAGGGGATCATTTGCAAGCTTCTTGCACCATTTTTGAGTGAATTGCCAAAAGTCTGATTTTTGCTGAAATTATGACCCCGGGGCTTAGGGATTTTTTCAAAAAAGTCTTTTCCGCAGGTTAAGTTTTTGAGGGCTGATTTCTTATCCTGTGATAAAAAGACTTCTGTTTCCATCGCCAAAGCTTTCAGGGGAGCATTTGCAAGCTTCTGGAATCATTTTTGAGTGAATTGCCAAAAGTCAGATTTTTGCTGAAATTGTGACCCCGGGGCTTAGGGATTTTTTCAAAAAAGTCTTTTCCGCAGGTTAAGTTTTCGAGGGCTGATTTCTTGTCCTGTGATAAAAAGACTTCTGTTTCCATCGCCAAAGCTTTCAGGGGAGCATTTGCAAGCTTCTGGCACCATTTTTGAGTGAATTGCCAAAAGTCAGATTTTTGCTGAAATTGTGACCCCGGGGCTTAGGGATTTTTTCAAAAAAGTCTTTTCTGCAGGTTAAGTTTTTGAGGGCTGATTTCTTGTCCTGTGATAAAAAGACTTCTGTTTCCATCGCCAAAGCTTTCTCGGGAGCATTAGCAATCTTCTGGCACCATTTTTGGGTAAATTGCCAAAAGTCAGATTTTTGCTTTAATTGTGACCCCGGGGCTTAGGGATTTTTTCAAAAAAGTCTTTTCCGCAGGTTAAGTTTTCGAGGGCTGATTTCTTGTCCTGTGATAAAAAGACTCCTGTTTCCATCGCCAAAGCTTTCAGGGGAGCATTTGCAAGCTTCTGGAATCATTTTTGAGTGAATTGCCAAAAGTCAGATTTTTGCTGAAATTGTGACCCCGGGGCTTAGGGATTTTTTCAAAAAAGTCTTTTCCGCAGGTTAAGTTTTTGAGGGCTGATTTCTTGTCCTGTGATAAAAAGACTTCTGTTTCCATCGCCAAAGCTTTCAGGGGAGCATTTGCAAGCTTCTGGCACCATTTTTGAGTGAATTGCCAAAAGTCAGATTTTTGCTGAAATTGTGACCCCGAGGCTTAGGGATTTTTTCAAAAAAGTCTTTTCCGCAGGTTAAGTTTTTTAGGGCTGATTTCTTGTCCTGTGATAAAAAAGACTTCTGTTTCCATCACCAAAGCTTTCAGGGGATCATTTGCAAGCTTCTGGCACCATTTTTGAGTGAATTGCCAAAAGTCGGATTTTTGCTGAAATTATGACTCCGGGGCTTAGGGATTTTTTCAAAAAAGTCTTTTCCGCAGGTTAAGTTTTTGAGGGCTGATTTCTTATCCTGTGATAAAAAGACTTCTGTTTCCATCGCCAAAGCTTTCAGGGGAGCATTTGTAAGCTTCTGGCACCATTTTTGAGTGAATTGCCAAAAGTAGGATTTTTGCTGAAATTGTGACCCCGGGGCCTAGGGATTTTTTCAAAAAAGTCTTTTCCGCAGGTTAAGTTTTCGAGGGCTGATTTCTTGTCCTGTGATAAAAAGACTTCTGTTTCCATCGCCAAAGCTTTCAGGGGAGCATTAGCAAGCTTCTGGCACCATTTTTGAGTGAATTGCCAAAAGTCAGATTTTTGCTTTAATTGTGACCCCGGGGCTTAGGGATTTTTTCAAAAAAGTCTTTTCCGCAGGTTAAGTTTTCTAGGGCTGATTTCTTGTCCTGTGATAAAAAGACTTCTGTTTCAATCGCCAAAGCTTTCAGGGGAGCATTTGCAAGCTTCTGGCACCATTTTTGAGTGAATTGCCAAAAGTCAGATTTTTGCTGAAATTGTGACCCTGGGGCTTAGGGATTTTTTCAAAAAAGTCTTTTCCGCCGGTTAAGTTGTTGAGGGCTGATTTCTTGTCCTGTGATAAAAAGACTTCTGTTTCCATCGCCAAAGCTTCCTCGGGAGCATTATCAAGCCTCTGGCACCATTTTTGAGTGAACTGCCAAAAGTCAGATTTTTGCTGAAATTGTGACCCCGGGGCTTAGGGATTTTTTCAAAAAAGTCTTTTCCGCCGGTTAAGTTGTTGAGGGCTGATTTCTTGTCCTCTGATAAAAAAGACACCTTTTTCCATCACCAAAGCTTTCAGGAGATCATTTGCAAGCTTCTGGCACCATTTTTGAGTGAATTGCCAAAAGTCAGATTTTTGCTGAAATTGTGACCCCGGGTCTTACGGATTTTTTCAAAAAAGTCTTTTCCGCCGGTTAAGTTTTCTAGGGCTGATTTCTGGTTCTGTGATAAAAAGACTTCTGTTTCCATCGCCAAAGCTTTCAGGGGAGCATTTGCAAGCTTCTGGCACCATTTTTGAGTGAATTGCCAAAAGTCAGATTTTTGCTGAAATTGTGACCCCGGGGCTTAGGGATTTTTTGAAAAAAGTCTTTTCCGCAGGTTAAGTTTTCTTGGGCTGATTTCTTGTCCTGTGATATAAAAGACTTCTGTTTCCATTGCCAAAGCTTTCAGGGGAGCATTTGCAAGCTTCTGGCACCATTTTTGAGTGAATTGCCAAAAGTCAGATTTTTGCTGAAATTGTGACCCCGGGGCTTAGGGATTATTTCAAAAATGTCTTTCCCGCCGGTTAAGTTGTTGAGGACTGAATTCTTGCCCTGTGATAAAAAGACTTCTGTTTCCATCGCCAAAGCTTTCAGGGGAGCATTTGCAAGCTTCTGGCACCATTTTTGAGTGAATTGCCAAAAGTCAGATTTTTGCTGAAATTGTGACCCCGGGGCTTAGGGATTTTTTGAAAAAAGTCTTTTCCGCAGGTTAAGTTTTCTTGGGCTGATTTCTTGTCCTGTGATATAAAAGACTTCTGTTTCCATTGCCAAAGCTTTCAGGGGAGCATTTGCAAGCTTCTGGCACCATTTTTGAGTGAATTGCCAAAAGTCAGATTTTTGCTGAAATTGTGACCCCGGGGCTTAGGGATTATTTCAAAAATGTCTTTCCCGCCGGTTAAGTTGTTGAGGACTGAATTCTTGCCCTGTGAGAAAAAGACTCCTGTTTCCATCGCCAAAGCTTTCAGGGGAGCATTTGCAAGCTTCTGGAATCATTTTTGAGTGAATTGCCAAAAGTCAGATTTTTGCTGAAATTGTGACCCCGGGGCTTAGGGATTTTTTCAAAAAAGTCTTTTCCGCAGGTTAAGTTTTTGAGGGCTGATTTCTTGTCCTGTGATAAAAAGACTTCTGTTTCCATCGCCAAAGCTTTCAGGGGAGCATTTGCAAGCTTCTGGCACCATTTTTGAGTGAATTGCCAAAAGTCAGATTTTTGCTGAAATTGTGACCCCGGGGCTTAGGGATTTTTTCAAAAAAGTCTTTTCCGCAGGTTAAGTTTTCGAGGGCTGATTTCTTGTCCTGTGATAAAAAGACTTCTGTTTCCATCGCCAAAGCTTTCAGGGGAGCATTTGCAAGCTTCTGGCACCATTTTTGAGTGAATTGCCAAAAGTAGGATTTTTGCTGAAATTGTGACCCCGGGGCCTAGGGATTATTTCAAAAATGTCTTTCCCGCCGGTTAAGTTGTTGAGGACTGAATTCTTGCCCTGTGAGAAAAAGACTCCTGTTTCCATCGCCAAAGCTTTCAGGCGAGCATTTGCAAGCCTCTGGCACCATTTTTGAGTGAATTGCCAAAAGTCAGATTTTTGCTGAAATTGTGACCCCGGGGCTTAGGGATTTTTTCAAAAAAGTCTTTTCCGCCGGTTAAGTTTTCTAGGGCTGATTTCTTGTCCTGTGATAAAAAGACTTCTGTTTCCATCGCCAAAGCTTTCAGGGGAGCATTTGCAAGCTTCTGGCACCATTTTTGAGTGAATTGCCAAAAGTCAGATTTTTGCTGAAATTGTGACCCCGGGGCTTAGGGATTTTTTTCAAAAATGTCTTTCCCGCCGGTTAAGTTTTTTAGGGCTGAATTCTTGCCCTGTGAGAAAAAGACTTCTGTTTCCATTGCCAAAGCTTTCAGTGGATCATTTGCAAGCCTCTGGCACCATTTTTGAGTGAATTGCCAAAAGTCAGATTTTTGCTGAAATTGTGACCCCGGGGCTTAGGGATTTTTTCAAAAAAGTCTTTTCCGCCGGTTAAGTTTTCTAGGGCTGATTTCTTGTCCTGTGATAAAAAAGATTTCTGTTTCCATAACCAAAGCTTTCAGGGGAGCATTTGCAAGCTTCTGACACCATTTTTGAGTGAATTGCCAAAAGTCAGATTTTTGCTGAAATTGTGACCCCGGGGCTTAGGGATTTTTTCAAAAAAGTCTTTTCTGCAGGTTAAGTTTTCTAGGGCTGATTTCTTGTCCTGTGATAAAAAGACTCCTGTTTCCATCGCCAAAGCTTTCAGGGGATCATTTGCAAGCTTCTGGAATCATTTTTGAGTGAATTGCCAAAAGTCAGATTTTTGCTGAAATTGTGACCCCGGGGCTTAGGGATTTTTTCAAAAAAGTCTTTTCCGCAGGTTAATTTTTTGAGGGCTGATTTCTTGTCCTGTGATAAAAAGACTTCTGTTTCCATCGCCAAAGCTTTCAGGGGAGCATTTGCAAGCTTCTGGCACCATTTTTGAGTGAATTGCCAAAAGTCAGATTTTTGCTGAAATTGTGACCCCGGGGCTTAGGGATTTTTTCAAAAAAGTCTTTTCCGCAGGTTAAGTTTTTTAGGGCTGATTTCTTGTCCTGTGATAAAAAAGATTTCTGTTTCCATCACCAAAGCTTTCAGGGGATCATTTGCAAGCTTCTGGCACCATTTTTGAGTGAATTGCCAAAAGTCAGATTTTTGCTGAAATTGTGACCCCGGGGCTTAGGGATTTTTTCAAAAAAGTCTTTTCCGCAGGTTAAGTTTTCGAGGGCTGATTTCTTGTCCTGTGATAAAAAAGATTTCTGTTTCCATCACAAAGCTTTCAGGGGAGAATTTGCAAGCTGCTGGCACCATTTTTGAGTGAATTGCCAAAAGTCAGATTTTTGCTGAAATTGTGACCCCGGGGCTTAGGGATTTTTTCAAAAAAGTATTTTCTGCAGGTTAAGTTTTCTAGGGCTGATTTCTTGTCCTGTGATAAAAAGACTTCTGTTTCCATCGCCAAAGCTTTCAGGGGAGCATTTGCAAGCTTCTGGCACCATTTTTGAGTGAATTGCCAAAAGTCAGATTTTTGCTGAAATTGTGACCCCGGGGCTTAGGGATTTTTTTCAAAAATGTCTTTCCCGCCGGTTAAGTTGTTGAGGACTGAATTTTTGCCCTGTGAGAAAAAGACTTCTGTTTCCATCGCCAAAGCTTTCAGTGGATCATTTGCAAGCCTCTGGCACCATTTTTGAGTGAATTGCCAAAAGTCAGATTTTTGCTGAAATTGTGACCCCGGGGCTTAGGGATTTTTTCAAAAAAGTCTTTTCCGCCGGTTAAGTTTTCTAGGGCTGATTTCTTGTCCTGTGATAAAAAAGATTTCTGTTTCCATCACCAAAGCTTTCAGGGGAGCATTTGCAAGCTTCTGACACCATTTTTGAGTGAATTGCCAAAAGTCAGATTTTTGCTGAAATTGTGACCCCGGGGCTTAGGGATTTTTTCAAAAAAGTCTTTTCTGCAGGTTAAGTTTTCTAGGGCTGATTTCTTGACCTGTGATAAAAAGACTTCTGTTTCCATCGCCAAAGCTTTCAGGGGAGCATTTGCAAGCTTCTGGCACCATTTTTGAGTGAATTGCCAAAAGTCAGATTTTTGCTGAAATTGTGACCCCGGGGCTTAGGGATTTTTTCAAAAAAGTCTTTTCCGCAGGTTAAGTTTTTTAGGGCTGATTTCTTGTCCTGTGATAAAAAAGACTTCTGTTTCCATCACCAAAGCTTTCAGGGGATCATTTGCAAGCTTCTGGCACCATTTTTGAGTGAATTGCCAAAAGTCGGATTTTTGCTGAAATTATGACCCCGGGGCTTAGGGATTTTTTCAAAAAAGTCTTTTCCGCAGGTTAAGTTTTTGAGGGCTGATTTCTTATCCTGTGATAAAAAGACTTCTGTTTCCATCGCCAAAGCTTTCAGGGGAGCATTTGCAAGCTTCTGGAATCATTTTTGAGTGAATTGCCAAAAGTCAGATTTTTGCTGAAATTGTGACCCCGGGGCTTAGGGATTTTTTCAAAAAAGTCTTTTCCGCAGGTTAAGTTTTCGAGGGCTGATTTCTTGTCTTGTGATAAAAAGACTTCTGTTTCCATCACGAAAGCTTTCAGGGGAGCATTTGCAAGCTGCTGGCACCATTTTTGAGTGAATTGCCAAAAGTCAGATTTTTGCTGAAATTGTGACCACGGGGCTTAGGGATTTTTTCAAAAAAGTCTTTTCCGCAGGTTAAGTTTTCGAGGGCTGATTTCTTGTCCTGTGATAAAAAAGACTTCTGTTTCCATCACCAAAGCTTTCAGGGGATCATGTGCAAGCTTCTGGCACCATTTTTGAGTGAATAGCCAAAAGTCGGATTTTTGCTGAAATTATGACCCCGGGGCTTAGGGATTTTTTCAAAAAAGTCTTTTCCGCAGGTTAAGTTTTTGAGGGCTGATTTCTTATTCTGTGATAAAAAGACTTCTGTTTCCATCGCCAAAGCTTTCAGGGGAGCATTTGCAAGCTTCTGGAATCATTTTTGAGTGAATTGCCAAAAGTCAGATTTTTGCTGAAATTGTGACCCCGGGGCTTAGGGATTTTTTCAAAAAAGTCTTTTCTGCAGGTTAAGTTTTCTAGGGCTGATTTCTTGTCCTGTGATAAAAAGACTCCTGTTTCCATCGCCAAAGCTTTCAGGGGAGCATTTGCAAGCTTCTGGAATCATTTTTGAGTGAATTGCCAAAAGTCAGATTTTTGCTGAAATTGTGACCCCGGGGCTTAGGGATTTTTTCAAAAAAGTCTTTTCCGCAGGTTAATTTTTTGAGGGCTGATTTCTTGTCCTGTGATAAAAAGACTTCTGTTTCCATCGCCAAAGCTTTCAGGGGAGCATTTGCAAGCTTCTGGCACCATTTTTGAGTGAATTGCCAAAAGTCAGATTTTTGCTGAAATTGTGACCCCGGGGCTTAGGGATTTTTTCAAAAAAGTCTTTTCCGCAGGTTAAGTTTTTTAGGGCTGATTTCTTGTCCTGTGATAAAAAAGATTTCTGTTTCCATCACCAAAGCTTTCAGGGGAGAATTTGCAAGCTGCTGGCACCATTTTTGAGTGAATTGCCAAAAGTCAGATTTTTGCTGAAATTGTGACCCCGGGGCTTAGGGATTTTTTCAAAAAAGTCTTTTCTGCAGGTTAAGTTTTCTAGGGCTGATTTCTTGTCCTGTGATAAAAAGACTTCTGTTTCCATCGCCAAAGCTTTCAGGGGAGCATTTGCAAGCTTCTGGCACCATTTTTGAGTGAATTGCCAAAAGTCAGATTTTTGCTTAAATTGTGACCCCGGGGCTTAGGGATTTTTTTCAAAAATGTCTTTCCCGCCGGTTAAGTTGTTGAGGACTGAATTTTTGCCCTGTGAGAAAAAGACTTCTGTTTCCATCGCCAAAGCTTTCAGTGGATCATTTGCAAGCCTCTGGCACCATTTTTGAGTGAATTGCCAAAAGTCAGATTTTTGCTGAAATTGTGACCCCGGGGCTTAGGGATTTTTTCAAAAAAGTCTTTTCCGCCGGTTAAGTTTTCTAGGGCTGATTTCTTGTCCTGTGATAAAAAAGATTTCTGTTTCCATCACCAAAGCTTTCAGGGGAGCATTTGCAAGCTTCTGACACCATTTTTGAGTGAATTGCCAAAAGTCAGATTTTTGCTGAAATTGTGACCCCGGGGCTTAGGGATTTTTTCAAAAAAGTCTTTTCTGCAGGTTAAGTTTTCTAGGGCTGATTTCTTGACCTGTGATAAAAAGACTTCTGTTTCCATCGCCAAAGCTTTCAGGGGAGCATTTGCAAGCTTCTGGCACCATTTTTGAGTGAATTGCCAAAAGTCAGATTTTTGCTGAAATTGTGACCCCGGGGCTTAGGGATTTTTTCAAAAAAGTCTTTTCCGCAGGTTAAGTTTTTTAGGGCTGATTTCTTGTGCTGTGATAAAAAAGACTTCTGTTTCCATCACCAAAGCTTTCAGGGGAGCATTAGCAAGCTTCTGGCACCATTTTTGAGTGAATTGCCAAAAGTCGGATTTTTGCTGAAATTATGACCCCGGGGCTTAGGGATTTTTTCAAAAAAGTCTTTTCTGCAGGTTAAGTTTTTGAGGGCTGATTTCTTATCCTGTGATAAAAAGACTTCTGTTTCCATCGCCAAAGCTTTCAGGGGAGCATTTGCAAGCTTCTGGAATCATTTTTGAGTGAATTGCCAAAAGTCAGATTTTTGCTGAAATTGTGACCCCGGGGCTTAGGGATTTTTTCAAAAAAGTCTTTTCCGCAGGTTAAGTTTTCGAGGGCTGATTTCTTGTCCTGTGATAAAAAGACTCCTGTTTCCATCGCCAAAGCTTTCAGTGGATCATTTGCAAGCCTCTGGCACCATTTTTGAGTGAATTGTCAAAAGTCAGATTTTTGCTGAAATTGTGACCCCGGGGCTTAGGGATTTTTTCAAAAAAGTCTTTTCCGCCGGTTAAGTTTTCGAGGGCTGATTTCTTGTCCTGTGATAAAAAAGATTTCTGTTTCCATCACCAAAGCTTTCAGGGGAGAATTTGCAAGCTGCTGGCACCATTTTTGAGTGAATTGCCAAAAGTCAGATTTTTGCTGAAATTGTGACCCCGGGGCTTAGGGATTTTTTCAAAAAAGTCTTTTCTGCAGGTTAAGTTTTCTAGGGCTGATTTCTTGTCCTGTGATAAAAAGACTTCTGTTTCCATCGCCAAAGCTTTCAGGGGAGCATTTGCAAGCTTCTGGCACCATTTTTGAGTGAATTGCCAAAAGTCAGATTTTTGCTTAAATTGTGACCCCGGGGCTTAGGGATTTTTTTCAAAAATGTCTTTCCCGCCGGTTAAGTTGTTGAGGACTGAATTCTTGCCCTGTGAGAAAAAGACTTCTGTTTCCATCGCCAAAGCTTTCAGTGGATCATTTGCAAGCCTCTGCCACCATTTTTGAGTGAATTGCCAAAAGTCAGATTTTTGCTGAAATTGTGACCCCGGGGCTTAGGGATTTTTTCCAAAAAGTCTTTTCCGCCGGTTAATTTTTCTAGGGCTGATTTCTTGTCCTGTGATAAAAAAGATTTCTGTTTCCATCACCAAAGCTTTCAGGGGAGCATTTGCAAGCTTCTGACACCATTTTTGAGTGAATTGCCAAAAGTCAGATTTTTGCTGAAATTGTGACCCCGGGGCTTAGGGATTTTTTCAAAAAAGTCTTTTCTGCAGGTTAAGTTTTCTAGGGCTGATTTCTTGACCTGTGATAAAAAGACTTCTGTTTCCATCGCCAAAGCTTTCAGGGGAGCATTTGCAAGCTTCTGGCACCATTTTTGAGTGAATTGCCAAAAGTCAGATTTTTGCTGAAATTGTGACCCCGGGGCTTAGGGATTTTTTCAAAAAAGTCTTTTCCGCAGGTTAAGTTTTTGAGGGCTGATTTCTTGTGCTGTGATAAAAAAGACTTCTGTTTCCATCACCAAAGCTTTCCGGGGATCATTTGCAAGCTTCTGGCACCATTTTTGAGTGAATTGCCAAAAGTCGGATTTTTGCTGAAATTATGACCCCGGGGCTTAGGGATTTTTTCAAAAAAGTCTTTTCTGCAGGTTAAGTTTTTGAGGGCTGATTTCTTATCCTGTGATAAAAAGACTTCTGTTTCCATCGCCAAAGCTTTCAGGGGAGCATTTGCAAGCTTCTGGAATCATTTTTGAGTGAATTGCCAAAAGTCAGATTTTTGCTGAAATTGTGACCCCGGGGCTTAGGGATTTTTTCAAAAAAGTCTTTTCCGCAGGTTAAGTTTTCGAGGGCTGATTTCTTGTCTTGTGATAAAAAGACTTCTGTTTCCATCGCGAAAGCTTTCAGGGGAGCATTTGCAAGCTGCTGGCACCATATTTGAGTGAATTGCCAAAAGTCAGATTTTTGCTGAAATTGTGACCCCGGGGCTTAGGGATTTTTTCAAAAAAGTCTTTTCCGCAGGTTAAGTTTTCGAGGGCTGATTTCTTGTCCTGTGATAAAAAGACTTCTGTTTCCATCGCCAAAGCTTTCAGGGGAGCATTTGCAAGCTTCTGGCACCATTTTTGAGTGAATTGCCAAAAGTAGGATTTTTGCTGAAATTGTGACCCCGGGGCCTAGGGATTTTTTGAAAAAAATCTTTTCCGCAGGTTAAGTTTTCGAGGGCTGATTTCTTGTCCTGTGAGAAAAAGACTTCTGTTTCCATCGCCAAAGCTTTCAGTGGATCATTTGCAAGCCTCTGGCACCATTTTTGAGTGAATTGCCAAAAGTCAGATTTTTGCTGAAATTGTGACCCCGGGGCTTAGGGATTTTTTCAAAAAAGTCTTTTCTGCAGGTTAAGTTTTCTAGGGCTGATTTCTTGTCCTGTGATAAAAAGACTTCTGTTTCCATCGCCAAAGCTTTCAGGGGAGCATTTGCAAGCTTCTGGCACCATTTTTGGGTAAATTGCCAAAAGTCAGATTTTTGCTTTAATTGTGACCCCGGGGCTTAGGGATTTTTTCAAAAAAGTCTTTTCCGCAGGTTAAGTTTTCGAGGGCTGATTTCTTGTCCTGTGATAAAAAGACTCCTGTTTCCATCGCCAAAGCTTTCAGGGGAGCATTTGCAAGCTTCTGGAATCATTTTTGAGTGAATTGCCAAAAGTCAGATTTTTGCTGAAATTGTGACCCCGGGGCTTAGGGATTTTTTCAAAAAAGTCTTTTCCGCAGGTTAAGTTTTCGAGGGCTGATTTCTTGTCTTGTGATAAAAAGACTTCTGTTTCCATCGCGAAAGCTTTCAGGGGAGCATTTGCAAGCTGCTGGCACCATATTTGAGTGAATTGCCAAAAGTCAGATTTTTGCTGAAATTGTGACCCCGGGGCTTAGGGATTTTTTCAAAAAAGTCTTTTCCGCAGGTTAAGTTTTCGAGGGCTGATTTCTTGTCCTGTGATAAAAAGACTTCTGTTTCCATCGCCAAAGCTTTCAGTGGAGCATTTGCAAGCTTCTGGCACCATTTTTGAGTGAATTGCCAAAAGTAGGATTTTTGCTGAAATTGTGACCCCGGGGCCTAGGGATTTTTTGAAAAAAATCTTTTCCGCAGGTTAAGTTTTCGAGGGCTGATTTCTTGTCCTGTGAGAAAAAGACTTCTGTTTCCATCGCCAAAGCTTTCAGTGGATCATTTGCAAGCCTCTGGCACCATTTTTGAGTGAATTGCCAAAAGTCAGATTTTTGCTGAAATTGTGACCCCGGGGCTTAGGGATTTTTTCAAAAAAGTCTTTTCCGCCGGTTAAGTTTTCTAGGGCTGATTTCTTGTCCTGTGATAAAAAAGATTTCTGTTTCCATCACCAAAGCTTTCAGGGGAGCATTTGCAAGCTTCTGGCACCATTTTTGGGTAAATTGCCAAAAGTCAGATTTTTGCTTTAATTGTGACCCCGGGGCTTAGGGATTTTTTCAAAAAAGTCTTTTCCGCAGGTTAAGTTTTCGAGGGCTGATTTCTTGTCCTGTGATAAAAAGACTCCTGTTTCCATCGCCAAAGCTTTCAGGGGAGCATTTGCAAGCTTCTGGAATCATTTTTGAGTGAATTGCCAAAAGTCAGATTTTTGCTGAAATTGTGACCCCGGGGCTTAGGGATTTTTTCAAAAAAGTCTTTTCCGCAGGTTAAGTTTTTGAGGGCTGATTTCTTGTCCTGTGATAAAAAGACTTCTGTTTCCATCGCCAAAGCTTTCTCGGGAGCATTTGCAAGCTTCTGGCACCATTTTTGAGTGAATTGCCAAAAGTCAGATTTTTGCTGAAATTGTGACCCCGGGGCTTAGGGATTTTTTCAAAAAAGTCTTTTCCGCAGGTTAAGTTTTTTAGGGCTGATTTCTTGTCCTGTGATAAAAAAGACTTCTGTTTCCATCACCAAAGCTTTCAGGGGATCATTTGCAAGCTTCTGGCACCATTTTTGAGTGAATTGCCAAAAGTCGGATTTTTGCTGAAATTATGACCCCGGGGCTGAGGGATTTTTTCAAAAAAGTCTTTTCCGCAGGTTAAGTTTTTGAGGGCTGATTTCTTATCCTGTGATAAAAAGACTTCTGTTTCCATCGCCAAAGCTTTCAGGGGAGCATTTGCAAGCTTCTGGAATCATTTTTGAGTGAATTGCCAAAAGTCAGATTTTTGCTGAAATTGTGACCCCGGGGCTTAGGGATTTTTTCAAAAAAGTCTTTTCCGCAGGTTAAGTTTTCGAGGGCTGATTTCTTGTCCTGTGATAAAAAGACTTCTGTTTCCATCGCGAAAGCTTTCAGGGGAGCATTTGCAAGCTGCTGGCACCATTTTTGAGTGAATTGCCAAAAGTCAGATTTTTGCTGAAATTGTGACCCCGGGGCTTAGGGATTTTTTCAAAAAAGTCTTTTCCGCAGGTTAAGTTTTCGAGGGCTGATTTCTTGTCCTGTGATAAAAAGACTTCTGTTTCCATCGCCAAAGCTTTCAGGGGAGCATTTGCAAGCGTCTGGCACCATTTTTGAGTGAATTGCCAAAAGTAGGATTTTTGCTGAAATTGTGACCCCGGGGCCTAGGGATTTTTTCAAAAAAATCTTTTCCGCAGGTTAAGTTTTCGAGGGCTGATTTCTTGTCCTGTGAGAAAAAGACTTCTGTTTCCATCGCCAAAGCTTTCAGTGGATCATTTGCAAGCCTCTGGCACCATTTTTGAGTGAATTGCCAAAAGTCAAATTTTTGCTGAAATTGTGACCCCGGGGCTTAGGGATTTTTTCAAAAAAGTCTTTTCCGCCGGTTAAGTTTTCTAGGGCTGATTTCTTGTCCTGTGATAAAAAAGACTTCTGTTTCCATCACCAAAGCTTTCAGGGGAGCATTAGCAAGCTTCTGGCACCATTTTTGAGTGAATTGCCAAAAGTCAGATTTTTGCTGTAATTGTGACCCCGGGGCTTAGGGATTTTTTCAAAAAAGTCTTTTCTGCAGGTTAAGTTTTGGAGGGCTGATTTCTTGTCCTGTGATAAAAAGACTCCTGTTTCCATCGCCAAAGCTTTCAGGGGAGCATTTGCAAGCTTCTGGAATCATTTTTGAGTGAATTGCCAAAAGTCAGATTTTTGCTGAAATTGTGACCCCGGGGCTTAGGGATTTTTTCAAAAAAGTCTTTTCCGCAGGTTAAGTTTTTGAGGGCTGATTTCTTGTCCTGTGATAAAAAGACTTCTGTTTCCATCGCCAAAGCTTTCAGGGGAGCATTTGCAAGCTTCTGGCACCATTTTTGAGTGAATTGCCAAAAGTCAGATTTTTGCTGAAATTGTGACCCCGGGGCTTAGGGATTTTTTCAAAAAAGTCTTTTCCGCAGGTTAAGTTTTCGAGGGCTGATTTCTTGTCTTGTGATAAAAAGACTTCTGTTTCCATCGCGAAAGCTTTCAGGGGAGCATTTGCAAGCTGCTGGCACCATATTTGAGTGAATTGCCAAAAGTCAGATTTTTGCTGAAATTGTGACCCCGGGGCTTAGGGATTTTTTCAAAAAAGTCTTTTCCGCAGGTTAAGTTTTCGAGGGCTGATTTCTTGTCCTGTGATAAAAAGACTTCTGTTTCCATCGCCAAAGCTTTCAGGGGAGCATTTGCAAGCTTCTGGCACCATTTTTGAGTGAATTGCCAAAAGTAGGATTTTTGCTGAAATTGTGACCCCGGGGCCTAGGGATTTTTTGAAAAAAATCTTTTCCGCAGGTTAAGTTTTCGAGGGCTGATTTCTTGTCCTGTGAGAAAAAGACTTCTGTTTCCATCGCCAAAGCTTTCAGTGGATCATTTGCAAGCCTCTGGCACCATTTTTGAGTGAATTGCCAAAAGTCAGATTTTTGCTGAAATTGTGACCCCGGGGCTTAGGGATTTTTTCAAAAAAGTCTTTTCTGCAGGTTAAGTTTTCTAGGGCTGATTTCTTGTCCTGTGATAAAAAGACTTCTGTTTCCATCGCCAAAGCTTTCAGGGGAGCATTTGCAAGCTTCTGGCACCATTTTTGGGTAAATTGCCAAAAGTCAGATTTTTGCTTTAATTGTGACCCCGGGGCTTAGGGATTTTTTCAAAAAAGTCTTTTCCGCAGGTTAAGTTTTCGAGGGCTGATTTCTTGTCCTGTGATAAAAAGACTCCTGTTTCCATCGCCAAAGCTTTCAGGGGAGCATTTGCAAGCTTCTGGAATCATTTTTGAGTGAATTGCCAAAAGTCAGATTTTTGCTGAAATTGTGACCCCGGGGCTTAGGGATTTTTTCAAAAAAGTCTTTTCCGCAGGTTAAGTTTTCGAGGGCTGATTTCTTGTCTTGTGATAAAAAGACTTCTGTTTCCATCGCGAAAGCTTTCAGGGGAGCATTTGCAAGCTGCTGGCACCATATTTGAGTGAATTGCCAAAAGTCAGATTTTTGCTGAAATTGTGACCCCGGGGCTTAGGGATTTTTTCAAAAAAGTCTTTTCCGCAGGTTAAGTTTTCGAGGGCTGATTTCTTGTCCTGTGATAAAAAGACTTCTGTTTCCATCGCCAAAGCTTTCAGTGGAGCATTTGCAAGCTTCTGGCACCATTTTTGAGTGAATTGCCAAAAGTAGGATTTTTGCTGAAATTGTGACCCCGGGGCCTAGGGATTTTTTGAAAAAAATCTTTTCCGCAGGTTAAGTTTTCGAGGGCTGATTTCTTGTCCTGTGAGAAAAAGACTTCTGTTTCCATCGCCAAAGCTTTCAGTGGATCATTTGCAAGCCTCTGGCACCATTTTTGAGTGAATTGCCAAAAGTCAGATTTTTGCTGAAATTGTGACCCCGGGGCTTAGGGATTTTTTCAAAAAAGTCTTTTCCGCCGGTTAAGTTTTCTAGGGCTGATTTCTTGTCCTGTGATAAAAAAGATTTCTGTTTCCATCACCAAAGCTTTCAGGGGAGCATTTGCAAGCTTCTGACACCATTTTTGAGTGAATTGCCAAAAGTCAGATTTTTGCTGAAATTGTGACCCCGGGGCTTAGGGATTTTTTCAAAAAAGTCTTTTCTGCAGGTTAAGTTTTCTAGGGCTGATTTCTTGTCCTGTGATAAAAAGACTTCTGTTTCCATCGCCAAAGCTTTCAGGGGAGCATTTGCAAGCTTCTGGCACCATTTTTGGGTAAATTGCCAAAAGTCAGATTTTTGCTTTAATTGTGACCCCGGGGCTTAGGGATTTTTTCAAAAAAGTCTTTTCCGCAGGTTAAGTTTTCGAGGGCTGATTTCTTGTCCTGTGATAAAAAGACTCCTGTTTCCATCGCCAAAGCTTTCAGGGGAGCATTTGCAAGCTTCTGGAATCATTTTTGAGTGAATTGCCAAAAGTCAGATTTTTGCTGAAATTGTGACCCCGGGGCTTAGGGATTTTTTCAAAAAAGTCTTTTCCGCAGGTTAAGTTTTTGAGGGCTGATTTCTTGTCCTGTGATAAAAAGACTTCTGTTTCCATCGCCAAAGCTTTCTCGGGAGCATTTGCAAGCTTCTGGCACCATTTTTGAGTGAATTGCCAAAAGTCAGATTTTTGCTGAAATTGTGACCCCGGGGCTTAGGGATTTTTTCAAAAAAGTCTTTTCCGCAGGTTAAGTTTTTTAGGGCTGATTTCTTGTCCTGTGATAAAAAAGACTTCTGTTTCCATCACCAAAGCTTTCAGGGGATCATTTGCAAGCTTCTGGCACCATTTTTGAGTGAATTGCCAAAAGTCGGATTTTTGCTGAAATTATGACCCCGGGGCTGAGGGATTTTTTCAAAAAAGTCTTTTCCGCAGGTTAAGTTTTTGAGGGCTGATTTCTTATCCTGTGATAAAAAGACTTCTGTTTCCATCGCCAAAGCTTTCAGGGGAGCATTTGCAAGCTTCTGGAATCATTTTTGAGTGAATTGCCAAAAGTCAGATTTTTGCTGAAATTGTGACCCCGGGGCTTAGGGATTTTTTCAAAAAAGTCTTTTCCGCAGGTTAAGTTTTCGAGGGCTGATTTCTTGTCCTGTGATAAAAAGACTTCTGTTTCCATCGCGAAAGCTTTCAGGGGAGCATTTGCAAGCTGCTGGCACCATTTTTGAGTGAATTGCCAAAAGTCAGATTTTTGCTGAAATTGTGACCCCGGGGCTTAGGGATTTTTTCAAAAAAGTCTTTTCCGCAGGTTAAGTTTTCGAGGGCTGATTTCTTGTCCTGTGATAAAAAGACTTCTGTTTCCATCGCCAAAGCTTTCAGGGGAGCATTTGCAAGCTTCTGGCACCATTTTTGAGTGAATTGCCAAAAGTAGGATTTTTGCTGAAATTGTGACCCCGGGGCCTAGGGATTTTTTCAAAAAAATCTTTTCCGCAGGTTAAGTTTTCGAGGGCTGATTTCTTGTCCTGTGAGAAAAAGACTTCTGTTTCCATCGCCAAAGCTTTCAGTGGATCATTTGCAAGCCTCTGGCACCATTTTTGAGTGAATTGCCAAAAGTCAAATTTTTGCTGAAATTGTGACCCCGGGGCTTAGGGATTTTTTCAAAAAAGTCTTTTCCGCCGGTTAAGTTTTCTAGGGCTGATTTCTTGTCCTGTGATAAAAAAGACTTCTGTTTCCATCACCAAAGCTTTCAGGGGAGCATTAGCAAGCTTCTGGCACCATTTTTGAGTGAATTGCCAAAAGTCAGATTTTTGCTGTAATTGTGACCCCGGGGCTTAGGGATTTTTTCAAAAAAGTCTTTTCTGCAGGTTAAGTTTTGGAGGGCTGATTTCTTGTCCTGTGATAAAAAGACTCCTGTTTCCATCGCCAAAGCTTTCAGGGGAGCATTTGCAAGCTTCTGGAATCATTTTTGAGTGAATTGCCAAAAGTCAGATTTTTGCTGAAATTGTGACCCCGGGGCTTAGGGATTTTTTCAAAAAAGTCTTTTCCGCAGGTTAAGTTTTTGAGGGCTGATTTCTTGTCCTGTGATAAAAAGACTTCTGTTTCCATCGCCAAAGCTTTCAGGGGAGCATTTGCAAGCTTCTGGCACCATTTTTGAGTGAATTGCCAAAAGTCAGATTTTTGCTGAAATTGTGACCCCGGGGCTTAGGGATTTTTTCAAAAAAGTCTTTTCCGCAGGTTAAGTTTTTGAGGGCTGATTTCTTATCCTGTGATAAAAAGACTTCTGTTTCCATCGCCAAAGCTTTCAGGGGAGCATTTGCAAGCTTCTGGAATCATTTTTGAGTGAATTGCCAAAAGTCAGATTTTTGCTGAAATTGTGACCCCGGGGCTTAGGGATTTTTTCAAAAAAGTCTTTTCCGCCGGTTAAGTTTTCTAGGGCTGATTTCTTGTCCTGTGATAAAAAAGATTTCTGTTTCCATCGCGAAAGCTTTCAGGGGAGCATTTGCAAGCTGCTGGCACCATTTTTGAGTGAATTGCCAAAAGTCAGATTTTTGCTGAAATTGTGACCCCGGGGCTTAGGGATTTTTTCAAAAAAGTCTTTTCCGCCGGTTAAGTTTTCTAGGGCTGATTTCTTGTCCTGTGATAAAAAAGATTTCTGTTTCCATCGCGAAAGCTTTCAGGGGAGCATTTGCAAGCTGCTGGCACCATTTTTGAGTGAATTGCCAAAAGTCAGATTTTTGCTGAAATTGTGACCCCGGGGCTTAGGGATTTTTTCAAAAAAGTCTTTTCCGCAGGTTAAGTTTTCGAGGGCTGATTTCTTGTCCTGTGATAAAAAGACTTCTGTTTCCATCGCCAAAGTTTTCAGGGGAGCATTTGCAAGCTTCTGGAATCATTTTTGAGTGAATTGCCAAAAGTCAGATTTTTGCTGAAATTGTGACCCCGTGGCTTAGGGATTTTTTCAAAAAAGTCTTTTCCGCAGGTTAAGTTTTCGAGGGCTGATTTCTTGTCCTGTGATAAAAAGACTTCTGTTTCCATCGCCAAAGCTTTCAGGGGATCATTTGCAAGCTTCTGGCACCATTTTTGAGTGAATAGCCAAAAGTCGGATTTTTGCTGAAATTATGACCCCGGGGCTTAGGGATTTTTTCAAAAAAGTCTTTCTCGCAGGTTAAGTTTTTGAGGGCTGATATCTTATCCTGTGATAAAAAGACTTCTGTTTCCATCGCCAAAGCTTTCAGGGGAGCATTTGCAAGCTTCTGGAATCATTTTTGAGTGAATTGCCAAAAGTCAGATTTTTGCTGAAATTGTGACCCCGGGGCTTAGGGATTTTTTCAAAAAAGTCTTTTCCGCCGGTTAAGTTTTCTAGGGCTGATTTCTTGTCCTGTGATAAAAAAGATTTCTGTTTCCATCGCGAAAGCTTTCAGGGGAGCATTTGCAAGCTGCTGGCACCATTTTTGAGTGAATTGCCAAAAGTCAGATTTTTGCTGAAATTGTGACCCCGGGGCTTAGGGATTTTTTCAAAAAAGTCTTTTCCGCAGGTTAAGTTTTCGAGGGCTGATTTCTTGTCCTGTGATAAAAAGACTTCTGTTTCCATCGCCAAAGTTTTCAGGGGAGCATTTGCAAGCTTCTGGAATCATTTTTGAGTGAATTGCCAAAAGTCAGATTTTTGCTGAAATTGTGACCCCGTGGCTTAGGGATTTTTTCAAAAAAGTCTTTTCCGCAGGTTAAGTTTTCGAGGGCTGATTTCTTGTCCTGTGATAAAAAGACTTCTGTTTCCATCGCCAAAGCTTTCAGGGGAGCATTTGCAAGCTTCTGACACCATTTTTGAGTGAATTGCCAAAAGTCAGATTTTTGCTGAAATTGTGACCCCAGGGCTTAGGGATTTTTTCAAAAAAGTCTTTTCTGCAGGTTAAGTTTTCTAGGGCTGATTTCTTGTCCTGTGACAAAAACACTTCTGTTTCCATCGCCAAAGCTTTCAGGGGAGCATTTGCAAGCTTCTGGCACCATTTTTGAGTGAATTGCCAAAAGTCAGATTTTTGCTGAAATTGTGACCCCGGGGCTTAGGGATTTTTTTCAAAAATGTCTTTCCCGCCGGTTAAGTTGTTGAGGACTGAATTCTTGCCCTGTGAGAAAAAGACTTCTGTTTCCATCGCCAAAGCTTTCAGTGGATCATTTGCAAGCCTCTGGCACCATTTTTGAGTGAATTGCCAAAAGTCAGATTTTTGCTGAAATTGTGACCCCGGGGCTTAGGGATTTTTTCAAAAAAGTCTTTTCCGCAGGTTAAGTTTTTTAGGGCTGATTTCTTGTCCTGTGATAAAAAAGACTTCTGTTTCCATCACCAAAGCTTTCAGGGGATCATTTGCAAGCTTCTGGCACCATTTTTGAGTGAATAGCCAAAAGTCGGATTTTTGCTGAAATTATGACCCCGGGGCTTAGGGATTTTTTCAAAAAAGTCTTTTCCGCAGGTTAAGTTTTTGAGGGCTGATTTCTTATCCTGTGATAAAAAGACTTCTGTTTCCATCGCCAAAGCTTTCAGGGGAGCATTTGCAAGCTTCTGGAATCATTTTTGAGTGAATTGCCAAAAGTCAGATTTTTGCTGAAATTGTGACCCCGGGGCTTAGGGATTTTTTCAAAAAAGTCTTTTCCGCCGGTTAAGTTTTCTAGGGCTGATTTCTTGTCCTGTGATAAAAAAGATTTCTGTTTCCATCGCGAAAGCTTTCAGGGGAGCATTTGCAAGCTGCTGGCACCATTTTTGAGTGAATTGCCAAAAGTCAGATTTTTGCTGAAATTGTGACCCCGGGGCTTAGGGATTTTTTCAAAAAAGTCTTTTCCGCCGGTTAAGTTTTCTAGGGCTGATTTCTTGTCCTGTGATAAAAAAGATTTCTGTTTCCATCGCGAAAGCTTTCAGGGGAGCATTTGCAAGCTGCTGGCACCATTTTTGAGTGAATTGCCAAAAGTCAGATTTTTGCTGAAATTGTGACCCCGTGGCTTAGGGATTTTTTCAAAAAAGTCTTTTCCGCAGGTTAAGTTTTCGAGGGCTGATTTCTTGTCCTGTGATAAAAAGACTTCTGTTTCCATCGCCAAAGCTTTCAGGGGAGCATTTGCAAGCTTCTGACACCATTTTTGAGTGAATTGCCAAAAGTCAGATTTTTGCTGAAATTGTGACCCCAGGGCTTAGGGATTTTTTCAAAAAAGTCTTTTCTGCAGGTTAAGTTTTCTAGGGCTGATTTCTTGTCCTGTGATAAAAACACTTCTGTTTCCATCGCCAAAGCTTTCAGGGGAGCATTTGCAAGCTTCTGGCACCATTTTTGAGTGAATTGCCAAAAGTCAGATTTTTGCTGAAATTGTGACCCCGGGGCTTAGGGATTTTTTTCAAAAATGTCTTTCCCGCCGGTTAAGTTGTTGAGGACTGAATTCTTGCCCTGTGAGAAAAAGACTTCTGTTTCCATCGCCAAAGCTTTCAGTGGATCATTTGCAAGCCTCTGGCACCATTTTTGAGTGAATTGCCAAAAGTCAGATTTTTGCTGAAATTGTGACCCCGGGGCTTAGGGATTTTTTCAAAAAAGTCTTTTCCGCAGGTTAAGTTGTTTAGGGCTGATTTCTTGTCCTGTGATAAAAAAGACTTCTGTTTCCATCACCAAAGCTTTCAGGGGATCATTTGCAAGCTTCTGGCACCATTTTTGAGTGAATAGCCAAAAGTCGGATTTTTGCTGAAATTATGACCCCGGGGCTTAGGGATTTTTTCAAAAAAGTCTTTTCCGCAGGTTAAGTTTTTGAGGGCTGATTTCTTATCCTGTGATAAAAAGACTTCTGTTTCCATCGCCAAAGCTTTCAGGGGAGCATTTGCAAGCTTCTGGAATCATTTTTGAGTGAATTGCCAAAAGTCAGATTTTTGCTGAAATTGTGACCCCGGGGCTTAGGGATTTTTTCAAAAAAGTCTTTTCCGCCGGTTAAGTTTTCTAGGGCTGATTTCTTGTCCTGTGATAAAAAAGATTTCTGTTTCCATCGCGAAAGCTTTCAGGGGAGCATTTGCAAGCTGCTGGCACCATTTTTGAGTGAATTGCCAAAAGTCAGATTTTTGCTGAAATTGTGACCCCGGGGCTTAGGGATTTTTTCAAAAAAGTCTTTTCCGCAGGTTAAGTTTTCGAGGGCTGATTTCTTGTCCTGTGATAAAAAGACTTCTGTTTCCATCGCCAAAGTTTTCAGGGGAGCATTTGCAAGCTTCTGGAATCATTTTTGAGTGAATTGCCAAAAGTCAGATTTTTGCTGAAATTGTGACCCCGTGGCTTAGGGATTTTTTCAAAAAAGTCTTTTCCGCAGGTTAAGTTTTCGAGGGCTGATTTCTTGTCCTGTGATAAAAAGACTTCTGTTTCCATCGCCAAAGCTTTCAGGGGATCATTTGCAAGCTTCTGGCACCATTTTTGAGTGAATAGCCAAAAGTCAGATTTTTGCTGAAATTATGACCCCGGGGCTTAGGGATTTTTTCAAAAAAGTCTTTCCCGCAGGTTAAGTTTTTGAGGGCTGATATCTTATCCTGTGATAAAAAGACTTCTGTTTCCATCGCCAAAGCTTTCAGGGGAGCATTTGCAAGCTTCTGGAATCATTTTTGAGTGAATTGCCAAAAGTCAGATTTTTGCTGAAATTGTGACCCCGGGGCTTAGGGATTTTTTCAAAAAAGTCTTTTCCGCCGGTTAAGTTTTCTAGGGCTGATTTCTTGTCCTGTGATAAAAAAGATTTCTGTTTCCATCGCGAAAGCTTTCAGGGGAGCATTTGCAAGCTGCTGGCACCATTTTTGAGTGAATTGCCAAAAGTCAGATTTTTGCTGAAATTGTGACCCCGGGGCTTAGGGATTTTTTCAAAAAAGTCTTTTCCGCAGGTTAAGTTTTCGAGGGCTGATTTCTTGTCCTGTGATAAAAAGACTTCTGTTTCCATCGCCAAAGTTTTCAGGGGAGCATTTGCAAGCTTCTGGAATCATTTTTGAGTGAATTGCCAAAAGTCAGATTTTTGCTGAAATTGTGACCCCGTGGCTTAGGGATTTTTTCAAAAAAGTCTTTTCCGCAGGTTAAGTTTTCGAGGGCTGATTTCTTGTCCTGTGATAAAAAGACTTCTGTTTCCATCGCCAAAGCTTTCAGGGGAGCATTTGCAAGCTTCTGACACCATTTTTGAGTGAATTGCCAAAAGTCAGATTTTTGCTGAAATTGTGACCCCAGGGCTTAGGGATTTTTTCAAAAAAGTCTTTTCTGCAGGTTAAGTTTTCTAGGGCTGATTTCTTGTCCTGTGATAAAAACACTTCTGTTTCCATCGCCAAAGCTTTCAGGGGAGCATTTGCAAGCTTCTGGCACCATTTTTGAGTGAATTGCCAAAAGTCAGATTTTTGCTGAAATTGTGACCCCGGGGCTTAGGGATTTTTTTCAAAAATGTCTTTCCCGCCGGTTAAGTTGTTGAGGACTGAATTCTTGCCCTGTGAGAAAAAGACTTCTGTTTCCATCGCCAAAGCTTTCAGTGGATCATTTGCAAGCCTCTGGCACCATTTTTGAGTGAATTGCCAAAAGTCAGATTTTTGCTGAAATTGTGACCCCGGGGCTTCGGGATTTTTTCAAAAAAGTCTTTTCCGCAGGTTAAGTTTTTGAGGGCTGATTTCTTGTCCTGTGATAAAAAGACTTCTGTTTCCATCGCCAAAGCTTTCAGGGGAGCATTTGCAAGCTTCTGGCACCATTTTTGAGTGAATTGCCAAAAGTCAGATTTTTGCTGAAATTGTGACCCCGGGGCTTAGGGATTTTTTCAAAAAAGTCTTTTCCGCAGGTTATGTTTTCGAGGGCTGATTTCTTGTCCTGTGATAAAAAGACTTCTGTTTCCATCGCCAAAGCTTTCAGGGAAGCATTTGCAAGCTTCTGGCACCATTTTTGAGTGAATTGCCAAAAGTAGGATTTTTGCTGAAATTGTGACCCCGGGGCTTAGGGATTATTTCAAAAATGTATTTCCCGCCGGTTAAGTTGTTGAGGACTGAATTCTTGCCCTGTGAGAAAAAGACTTCTGTTTCCATCGCCAAAGCTTTCAGTGGATCATTTGCAAGCCTCTGGCACCATTTTTGAGTGAATTGCCAAAAGTCAAATTTTTGCTGAAATTGTGACCCCGGGGCTTAGGGATTTTTTCAAAAAAGTCTTTTCCGCCGGTTAAGTTTTCTAGGGCTGATTTCTTGTCCTGTGATAAAAAAGACTTCTGTTTCCATCACCAAAGCTTTCAGGGGAGCATTAGCAAGCTTCTGGCACCATTTTTGAGTGAATTGCCAAAAGTCAGATTTTTGCTGTAATTGTGACCCCGGGGCTTAGGGATTTTTTCAAAAAAGTCTTTTCCACAGGTTAAGTTTTTGAGGGCTGATTTCTTGTCCTGTGATAAAAAGACTCCTGTTTCCATCGCCAAAGCTTTCAGTGGATCATTTGCAAGCCTCTGGCACCATTTTTGAGTGAATTGCCAAAAGTCAGATTTTTGCTGAAATTGTGACCCCGGGGCTTAGGGATTTTTTCAAAAAAGTCTTTTCCGCCGGTTAAGTTTTCTAGGGCTGATTTCTTGTCCTGTGATAAAAAAGATTTCTGTTTCCATCACCAAAGCTATCAGGGGAGCATTTGCAAGCTTCTGACACCATTTTTGAGTGAATTGCCAAAAGTCAGATTTTTGCTGAAATTGTGACCCCGGGGCTTAGGGATTTTTTCAAAAAAGTCTTTTCTGCAGGTTAAGTTTTCTAGGGCTGATTTCTTGTCCTGTGATAAAAAGACTTCTGTTTCCATCGCCAAAGCTTTCAGGGGAGCATTATCAAGCTTCTGGCACCATTTTTGAGTGAATTGCCAAAAGTCAGATTTTTGCTGAAATTGTGACCCCGGGGCTTAGGGATTTTTTCAAAAAAGTCTTTTCCGCCGGTTAAGTTGTTGAGGGCTGATTTCTTGTCCTCTGATAAAAAAGACACCTGTTTCCATCACCAAAGCTTTCAGGGGAGCATTTGCAAGCTTCTGGCACCATTTTTGAGTGAATTGCCAAAAGTCAGATTTTTGCTGAAATTGTGACCCCGGGGCTTAGGGATTTTTTCAAAAAAGTCTTTTCCGCCGGTTAAGTTGTTGAGGGCTGATTTCTTGTCCTGTGATAAAAAGACTTCTGTTTCCATCGCCAAAGCTTTCTCGGGAGCATTAGCAAGCTTCTGGCACCATTTTTGAGTGAATTGCCAAAAGTAGGATTTTTGCTTTAATTGTGACCCCGGGGCTTAGGGATTTTTTCAAAAAAGTCTTTTCCGCCGGTTAAGTTTTCTAGGGCTGATTTCTTGTCCTGTGATAAAAAGACTTCTGTTTCCATCGCCAAAGCTTTCAGGGGAGCATTAGCAAGCTTCTGGCACCATTTTTGAGTGAATTGCCAAAAGTCAGATTTTTGCTTTAATTGTGACCCCGGGGCTTAGGGATTTTTTCAAAAAAGTCTTTTCCGCAGGTTAAGTTTTCTAGGGCTGATTTCTTGTCCTGTGATAAAAAGACTTCTGTTTCCATCGCCAAAGCTTTCAGGGGAGCATTTGCAAGCTTCTGGCACCATTTTTGAGTGAATTGCGAAAAATGAGATTTTTGCTGAAATTGTGACCCCGGGGCTTAGGGATTTTTTCAAAAAAGTCTTTTCCGCCGGTTAAGTTGTTGAGGGCTGATTTCTTGTCCTCTGATAAAAAAGACGCCTGTTTCCATCACCAAAGCTTTCAGGGGATCATTTGCAAGCTTCTGGCACCATTTTTGAGTGAATTGCCAAAAGTCAGATTTTTGCTGAAATTGTGACCCCGGGGCTTAGGGATTTTTTCAAAAAAGTCTTTTCCGCAGGTTAAGTTTTCTAGGGCTGATTTCTTGTTCTGTGATAAAAAGACTTCTGTTTCCATCGCCAAAGCTTTCAGGGGAGCATTTGCAAGCTTCTGGCACCATTTTTGAGTGAATTGCCAAAAGTCAGATTTTTGCTGAAATTGTGACCCCGGGGCTTAGGGATTTTTTCAAAAAAGTCTTTTCCGCAGGTTAAGTTTTCTTGGGCTGATTTCTTGTCCTGTGATATAAAAGACTTCTGTTTCCATTGCCAAAGCTTTCAGGGGAGCATTTGCAAGCTTCTGGCACCATTTTTGAGTGAATTGCCAAAAGTCAGATTTTTGCTGTAATTGTGACCCCGGGGCTTAGGGATTTTTTCAAAAAAGTCTTTTCCGCAGGTTAAGTTTTCGAGGGCTGATTTCTTGTCCTGTGATAAAAAGACTCCTGTTTCCATCGCCAAAGCTTTCAGGGGAGCATTTGCAAGCTTCTGGAATCATTTTTGAGTGAATTGCCAAAAGTCAGATTTTTGCTGAAATTGTGACCCCGGGGCTTAGGGATTTTTTCAAAAAAGTCTTTTCCGCAGGTTAAGTTTTCGAGGGCTGATTTCTTGTCCTGTGATAAAAAAGACTTCTGTTTCCATCGCCAAAGCTTTCAGGGGAGCATTTGCAAGCTTCTGGAATCATTTTTGAGTGAATTGCCAAAAGTCAGATTTTTGCTGAAATTGTGACCCCGGGGCTTAGGGATTTTTTCAAAAAAGTCTTTTCCGCCGGTTAAGTTTTCTAGGGCTGATTTCTTGTCCTGTGATAAAAAAGATTTCTGTTTCCATCGCGAAAGCTTTCAGGGGAGCATTTGCAAGCTGCTGGCACCATTTTTGAGTGAATTGCCAAAAGTCAGATTTTTGCTGAAATTGTGACCCCGGGGCTTAGGGATTTTTTCAAAAAAGTCTTTTCCGCAGGTTATGTTTTCGAGGGCTGATTTCTTGTCCTGTGATAAAAAGACTTCTGTTTCCATCGCCAAAGCTTTCAGTGGATCATTTGCAAGCCTCTGGCACCATTTTTGAGTGAATTGCCAAAAGTCAAATTTTTGCTGAAATTGTGACCCCGGGGCTTAGGGATTTTTTCAAAAAAGTCTTTTCCGCCGGTTAAGTTTTCTAGGGCTGATTTCTTGTCCTGTGATAAAAAAGACTTCTGTTTCCATCACCAAAGCTTTCAGGGGAGCATTAGCAAGCTTCTGGCACCATTTTTGAGTGAATTGCCAAAAGTCAGATTTTTGCTGTAATTGTGACCCCGGGGCTTAGGGATTTTTTCAAAAAAGTCTTTTCTGCAGGTTAAGTTTTCTAGGGCTGATTTCTTGTCCTGTGATAAAAAGACTTCTGTTTCCATCGCCAAAGCTTTCAGGGGAGCATTATCAAGCTTCTGGCACCATTTTTGAGTGAATTGCCAAAAGTCAGATTTTTGCTGAAATTGTGACCCCGGGGCTTAGGGATTTTTTCAAAAAAGTCTTTTCCGCCGGTTAAGTTGTTGAGGGCTGATTTCTTGTCCTCTGATAAAAAAGACACCTGTTTCCATCACCAAAGCTTTCAGGGGATCATTTGCAAGCTTCTGGCACCATTTTTGAGTGAATTGCCAAAAGTCAGATTTTTCTGAAATTGTGACCCCGGGGCTTACGGATTTTTTCAAAAAAGTCTTTTCCGCCGGTTAAGTTGTTGAGGGCTGATTTCTTGTCCTGTGATAAAAAGACTTCTGTTTCCATCGCCAAAGCTTTCTCGGGAGCATTAGCAAGCTTCTGGCACCATTTTTGAGTGAATTGCCAAAAGTCAGATTTTTGCTTTAATTGTGACCCCGGGGCTTAGGGATTTTTTCAAAAAAGTCTTTTCCGCCGGTTAAGTTTTCTAGGGCTGATTTCTTGTCCTGTGATAAAAAGACTTCTGTTTCCATCGCCAAAGCTTTCAGGGGAGCATTAGCAAGCTTCTGGCACCATTTTTGAGTGAATTGCCAAAAGTCAGATTTTTGCTTTAATTGTGACCCCGGGGCTTAGGGATTTTTTCAAAAAAGTCTTTTCCGCAGGTTAAGTTTTCTAGGGCTGATTTCTTGTCCTGTGATAAAAAGACTTCTGTTTCCATCGCCAAAGCTTTCAGGGGAGCATTTGCAAGCTTCTGGCACCATTTTTGAGTGAATTGCGAAAAATGAGATTTTTGCTGAAATTGTGACCCCGGGGCTTAGGGATTTTTTCAAAAAAGTCTTTTCCGCCGGTTAAGTTGTTGAGGGCTGATTTCTTGTCCTCTGATAAAAAAGACGCCTGTTTCCATCACCAAAGCTTTCAGGGGATCATTTGCAAGCTTCTGGCACCATTTTTGAGTGAATTGCCAAAAGTCAGATTTTTGCTGAAATTGTGACCCCGGGGCTTAGGGATTTTTTCAAAAAAGTCTTTTCCGCAGGTTAAGTTTTCTAGGGCTGATTTCTTGTTCTGTGATAAAAAGACTTCTGTTTCCATCGCCAAAGCTTTCAGGGGAGCATTTGCAAGCTTCTGGCACCATTTTTGAGTGAATTGCCAAAAGTCAGATTTTTGCTGAAATTGTGACCCCGGGGCTTAGGGATTTTTTCAAAAAAGTCTTTTCCGCAGGTTAAGTTTTCTTGGGCTGATTTCTTGTCCTGTGATATAAAAGACTTCTGTTTCCATTGCCAAAGATTTCAGGGGAGCATTTGCAAGCTTCTGGCACCATTTTTGAGTGAATTGCCAAAAGTCAGATTTTTGCTGTAATTGTGACCCCGGGGCTTAGGGATTTTTTCAAAAAAGTCTTTTCCGCAGGTTAAGTTTTCGAGGGCTGATTTCTTGTCCTGTGATAAAAAGACTCCTGTTTCCATCGCCAAAGCTTTCAGGGGAGCATTTGCAAGCTTCTGGAATCATTTTTGAGTGAATTGCCAAAAGTCAGATTTTTGCTGAAATTGTGACCCCGGGGCTTAGGGATTTTTTCAAAAAAGTCTTTTCCGCAGGTTAAGTTTTTGAGGGCTGATTTCTTGTCCTGTGATAAAAAGACTTCTGTTTCCATCGCCAAAGCTTTCAGGAGAGCATTTGCAAGCTTCTGGCACCATTTTTGAGTGAATTGCCAAAAGTAGGATTTTTGCTGAAATTGTGACCCCGGGGCTTAGGGATTTTTTCAAAAAAGTCTTTTCCGCAGGTTAAGTTTTTGAGGGCTGATTTCTTGTCCTGTGATAAAAAGACTTCTGTTTCCATCGCGAAAGCTTTCAGGGGAGCATTTGCAAGCTGCTGGCACCATTTTTGAGTGAATTGCCAAAAGTCAGATTTTTGCTGAAATTGTGACCCCGGGGCTTAGGGATTTTTTCAAAAAAGTCTTTTCCGCAGGTTAAGTTTTCGAGGGCTGATTTCTTGTCCTGTGATAAAAAGATTTCTGTTTCCATCGCCAAAGCTTTCAGGGGAGCATTTGCAAGCTTCTGGCACCATTTTTGAGTGAATTGCCAAAAGTAGGATTTTTGCTGAAATTGTGACCCCGGGGCCTAGGGATTTTTTCAAAAAAGTCTTTTCCGCAGGTTAAGTTTTCGAGGGCTGATTTCTTGTCCTGTGATAAAAAGACTTCTGTTTCCATCGCCAAAGTTTTCAGGGGAGCATTTGCAAGCTTCTGGCACCATTTTTGAGTGAATTGCCAAAAGTCGGATTTTTGCTGAAATTGTGACCCCGGGGCTTAGGGATTTTTTCAAAAAAGTCTTTTCCGCAGGTTGAGTTTTCTTGGGCTGATTTCTTGTCCTGTGATATAAAAGACTTCTGTTTCCATTGCCAAAGATTTCAGGGGAGCATTTGCAAGCTTCTGGCACCATTTTTGAGTGAATTGCCAAAAGTCAGATTTTTGCTGTAATTGTGACCCCGGGGCTTAGGGATTTTTTCAAAAAAGTCTTTTCCGCAGGTTAAGTTTTCGAGGGCTGATTTCTTGTCCTGTGATAAAAAGACTCCTGTTTCCATCGCCAAAGCTTTCAGGGGAGCATTTGCAAGCTTCTGGAATCATTTTTGAGTGAATTGCCAAAAGTCAGATTTTTGCTGAAATTGTGACCCCGGGGCTTAGGGATTTTTTCAAAAAAGTCTTTTCCGCAGGTTAAGTTTTTGAGGGCTGATTTCTTGTCCTGTGATAAAAAGACTTCTGTTTCCATCGCCAAAGCTTTCAGGAGAGCATTTGCAAGCTTCTGGCACCATTTTTGAGTGAATTGCCAAAAGTAGGATTTTTGCTGAAATTGTGACCCCGGGGCTTAGGGATTTTTTCAAAAAAGTCTTTTCCGCAGGTTAAGTTTTTGAGGGCTGATTTCTTGTCCTGTGATAAAAAGACTTCTGTTTCCATCGCGAAAGCTTTCAGGGGAGCATTTGCAAGCTGCTGGCACCATTTTTGAGTGAATTGCCAAAAGTCAGATTTTTGCTGAAATTGTGACCCCGGGGCTTAGGGATTTTTTCAAAAAAGTCTTTTCCGCAGGTTAAGTTTTCGGGGGCTGATTTCTTGTCCTGTGATAAAAAGATTTCTGTTTCCATCGCCAAAGCTTTCAGGGGAGCATTTGCAAGCTTCTGGCACCATTTTTGAGTGAATTGCCAAAAGTAGGATTTTTGCTGAAATTGTGACCCCGGGGCCTAGGGATTTTTTCAAAAAAGTCTTTTCCGCAGGTTAAGTTTTCGAGGGCTGATTTCTTGTCCTGTGATAAAAAGACTTCTGTTTCCATCGCCAAAGTTTTCAGGGGAGCATTTGCAAGCTTCTGGAATCATTTTTCAGTGAATTGCCAAAAGTCAGATTTTTGCTGAAATTGTGACCCCGGGGCTTAGGGATTTTTTCAAAAATGTCTTTTCCGCAGGTTAAGTTTTCGAAGGCTGATTTCTTGTCCTGTGATAAAAAGACTTCTGTTTCCATCGCCAAAGCTTTCAGGGGAGCATTTGCAAGCTTCTGGCACCATTTTTGAGTGAATTGCCAAAAGTAGGATTTTTGCTGAAATTGTGACCCCGGGGCTTAGGGATTATTTCAAAAATGTCTTTCCCGCCGGTTAAGTTGTTGAGGACTGAATTCTTGCCCTGTGAGAAAAAGACTTCTGTTTCCATCGCCAAAGCTTTCAGGGTAGCATTTGCAAGCCTCTGGCACCATTTTTGAGTGAATTGCCAAAAGTCAAATTTTTGCTTTAATTGTGACCCCGGGGCTTAGGGATTTTTTCAAAAAAGTCTTTTCCGCAGGTTAAGTTTTCTAGGGCTGATTTCTTGTCCTGTGATAAAAAGACTTCTGTTTCCATCGCCAAAGCTTTCAGGGGAGCATTTGCAAGCTTCTGGCACCATTTTTGAGTGAATTGCCAAAAGTCAGATTTTTGCTGAAATTGTGACCCTGGGGCTTAGGGATTTTTTCAAAAAAGTCTTTTCCGCCGGTTAAGTTGTTGAGGGCTGATTTCTTGTCCTGTGATAAAAAGACTTCTGTTTCCATCGCCAAAGCTTTCTCGGGAGCATTATCAAGCTTCTGGCACCATTTTTGAGTGAATTGCCAAAAGTCAGATTTTTGCTGAAATTGTGACCCCGGGGCTTAGGGATTTTTTCAAAAAAGTCTTTTCCGCAGGTTAAGTTTTCTAGGGCTGATTTCTTGTCCTGTGATAAAAAGACTTCTGTTTCCATCGCCAAAGCTTTCAGGGGAGCATTTGCAAGCTTCTGGCACCATTTTTGAGTGAATTGCCAAAAGTCAGATTTTTGCTGAAATTGTGACCCCGGGGCTTAGGGATTTTTTCAAAAAAGTCTTTTCCGCAGGTTAAGTTTTCTAGGGCTGATTTCTTGTCCTGTGATAAAAAGACTTCTGTTTCCATCGCCAAAGCTTTCAGGGGAGCATTTGCAAGCTTCTGGCACCATTTTTGAGTGAATTGCCAAAAGTCAGATTTTTGCTGAAATTGTGACCCTGGGGCTTAGGGATTTTTTCAAAAAAGTCTTTTCCGCCGGTTAAGTTGTTGAGGGCTGATTTCTTGTCCTGTGATAAAAAGACTTCTGTTTCCATCGCCAAAGCTTTCTCGGGAGCATTATCAAGCCTCTGGCACCATTTTTGAGTGAATTGCCAAAAGTCAGATTTTTGCTGAAATTGTGACCCTCGTGGCTTAGGGATTTTTTCAAAAAAGTCTTTTCCGCCGGTTAAGTTGTTGAGGGCTGATTTCTTGTCCTCTGATAAAAAAGACACCTGTTTCCATCACCAAAGCTTTCAGGGGATCATTTGCAAGCTTCTGGCACCATTTTTGAGTGAATTGCCAAAAGTCAGATTTTTGCTGAAATTGTGACCCCGGGGCTTACGGATTTTTTCAAAAAAGTCTTTTCCGCCGGTTAAGTTTTCTAGGGCTGATTTCTTGTTCTGTGATAAAAAGACTTCTGTTTCCATCGCCAAAGCTTTCAGGGGAGCATTTGCAGGCTTCTGGCACCATTTTTGAGTGAATTGCCACAAGTCAGATTTTTGCTGAAATTGTGACCCTGGGGCTTAGGGATTTTTTCAAAAAAGTCTTTTCCGCCGGTTAAGTTGTTGAGGGCTGATTTCTTGTCCTGTGATAAAAAGACTTCTGTTTCCATCGCCAAAGCTTTCTCGGGAGCATTATCAAGCCTCTGGCACCATTTTTGAGTGAATTGCCAAAAGTCAGATTTTTGCTGAAATTGTGAGCCTCGTGGCTTAGGGATTTTTTCAAAAAAGTCTTTTCCGCCGGTTAAGTTGTTGAGGGCTGATTTCTTGTCCTCTGATAAAAAAGACACCTGTTTCCATCACCAAAGCTTTCAGGGGATCATTTGCAAGCTTCTGGCACCATTTTTGAGTGAATTGCCAAAAGTAGGATTTTTGCTGAAATTGTGACCCCGGGGCTTAGGGATTATTTCAAAAATGTCTTTCCCGCCGGTTAAGTTGTTGAGGACTGAATTCTTGCCCTGTGAGAAAAAGACTTCTGTTTCCATCGCCAAAGCTTTCAGGGGAGCATTTGCAAGCCTCTGGCACCATTTTTGAGTGAATTGCCAAAAGTCAAATTTTTGCTTTAATTGTGACCCCGGGGCTTAGGGATTTTTTCAAAAAAGTCTTTTCCGCAGGTTAAGTTTTCTAGGGCTGATTTCTTGTCCTGTGATAAAAAGACTTCTGTTTCCATCGCCAAAGCTTTCAGGGGAGCATTTGCAAGCTTCTGGCACCATTTTTGAGTGAATTGCCAAAAGTCAGATTTTTGCTGAAATTGTGACCCTGGGGCTTAGGGATTTTTTCAAAAAAGTCTTTTCCGCCGGTTAAGTTGTTGAGGGCTGATTTCTTGTCCTGTGATAAAAAGACTTCTGTTTCCATCGCCAAAGCTTTCTCGGGAGCATTATCAAGCTTCTGGCACCATTTTTGAGTGAATTGCCAAAAGTCAGATTTTTGCTGAAATTGTGACCCCGGGGCTTAGGGATTTTTTCAAAAAAGTCTTTTCCGCCGGTTAAGTTTTTGAGGGCTGATTTCTTGTCCTCTGATAAAAAAGACACCTGTTTCCATCACCAAAGCTTTCAGGGGATCATTTGCAAGCTTCTGGCACCATTTTTGAGTGAATTTCCAAAAGTCAGATTTTTGCTGAAATTGTGACCCCGGGGCTTACGGATTTTTTCAAAAAAGTCTTTTCCGCCGGTTAAGTTGTTGAGGGCTGATTTCTTGTCCTGTGATAAAAAGACTTCTGTTTCCATCGCCAAAGCTTTCAGGGGAGCATTTGCAAGCCTCTGGCACCATTTTTGAGTGAATTGCCAAAAGTCAAATTTTTGCTTTAATTGTGACCCCGGGGCTTAGGGATTTTTTCAAAAAAGTCTTTTCCGCAGGTTAAGTTTTCTAGGGCTGATTTCTTGTCCTGTGATAAAAAGACTTCTGTTTCCATCGCCAAAGCTTTCAGGGGAGCATTTGCAAGCTTCTGGCACCATTTTTGAGTGAATTGCCAAAAGTCAGATTTTTGCTGAAATTGTGACCCCGGGGCTTAGGGATTTTTTCAAAAAAGTCTTTTCCGCAGGTTAAGTTTTCTAGGGCTGATTTCTTGTCCTGTGATAAAAAGACTTCTGTTTCCATCGCCAAAGCTTTCAGGGGAGCATTTGCAAGCTTCTGGCACCATTTTTGAGTGAATTGCCAAAAGTCAGATTTTTGCTGAAATTGTGACCCTGGGGCTTAGGGATTTTTTCAAAAAAGTCTTTTCCGCCGGTTAAGTTGTTGAGGGCTGATTTCTTGTCCTGTGATAAAAAGACTTCTGTTTCCATCGCCAAAGCTTTCTCGGGAGCATTATCAAGCCTCTGGCACCATTTTTGAGTGAATTGCCAAAAGTCAGATTTTTGCTGAAATTGTGACCCTCGTGGCTTAGGGATTTTTTCAAAAAAGTCTTTTCCGCCGGTTAAGTTGTTGAGGGCTGATTTCTTGTCCTCTGATAAAAAAGACACCTGTTTCCATCACCAAAGCTTTCAGGGGATCATTTGCAAGCTTCTGGCACCATTTTTGAGTGAATTGCCAAAAGTCAGATTTTTGCTGAAATTGTGACCCCTGGGCTTAGGGATTTTTTCAAAAAAGTCTTTTCCGCCGGTTAAGTTTTCTAGGGCTGATTTCTTGTTCTGTGATAAAAAGACTTCTGTTTCCATCGCCAAAGCTTTCAGGGGAGCATTTGCAAGCTTCTGGCACCATTTTTGAGTGAATTGCCAAAAGTCAGATTTTTGCTGAAATTGTGACCCTGGGGCTTAGGGATTTTTTCAAAAAAGTCTTTTCCGCCGGTTAAGTTGTTGAGGGCTGATTTCTTGTCCTGTGATAAAAAGACTTCTGTTTCCATCGCCAAAGCTTTCTCGGGAGCATTATCAAGCCTCTGGCATCATTTTTGAGTGAATTGCCAAAAGTCAGATTTTTGCTGAAATTGTGACCCTCGTGGCTTAGGGATTTTTTCAAAAAAGTCTTTTCCGCCGGTTAAGTTGTTGAGGGCTGATTTCTTGTCCTCTGATAAAAAAGACACCTGTTTCCATCACCAAAGCTTTCAGGGGATCATTTGCAAGCTTCTGGCACCATTTTTGAGTGAATTGCCAAAAGTCAGATTTTTGCTGAAATTGTGACCCCGGGGCTTACGGATTTTTTCAAAAAAGTCTTTTCCGCCGGTTAAGTTGTTGAGGGCTGATTTCTTGTCCTGTGATAAAAAGACTTCTGTTTCCATCGCCAAAGCTTTCTCGGGAGCATTAGCAAGCTTCTGGCACCATTTTTGAGTGAATTGCCAAAAGTCAGATTTTTGCTGAAATTGTGACCCCGGGGCTTAGGGATTTTTTGAAAAAAGTCTTTTCCGCAGGTTAAGTTTTCTTGGGCTGATTTCTTGTCCTGTGATATAAAAGACTTCTGTTTCCATTGCCAAAGCTTTCAGGGGAGCATTTGCAAGCTTCTGGCACCATTTTTGAGTGAATTGCCAAAAGTCAGATTTTTGCTGAAATTGTGACCCCGGGGCTTAGGGATTTTTTTCAAAAAAGTCTTTTCCGCCGGTTAAGTTGTTGAGGACTGAATTCTTGCCCTGTGAGAAAAAGACTTCTGTTTCCATCGCCAAAGCTTTCAGGGGAGCATTTGCAAGCCTCTGGCACCATTTTTGAGTGAATTGCCAAAAGTCAAATTTTTGCTTTAATTGTGACCCCGGGGCTTAGGGATTTTTTCAAAAAAGTCTTTTCCGCAGGTTAAGTTTTCTAGGGCTGATTTCTTGTCCTGTGATAAAAAGACTTCTGTTTCCATCGCCAAAGCTTTCAGGGGAGCATTTGCAAGCTTCTGGCACCATTTTTGAGTGAATTGCCAAAAGTCAGATTTTTGCTGAAATTGTGACCCTGGGGCTTAGGGATTTTTTCAAAAAAGTCTTTTCCGCCGGTTAAGTTGTTGAGGGCTGATTTCTTGTCCTGTGATAAAAAGACTTCTGTTTCCATCGCCAAAGCTTTCTCGGGAGCATTATCAAGCTTCTGGCACCATTTTTGAGTGAATTTCCAAAAGTCAGATTTTTGCTGAAATTGTGACCCCGGGGCTTACGGATTTTTTCAAAAAAGTCTTTTCCGCCGGTTAAGTTGTTGAGGGCTGATTTCTTGTCCTGTGATAAAAAGACTTCTGTTTCCATCGCCAAAGCTTTCAGGGGAGCATTTGCAAGCCTCTGGCACCATTTTTGAGTGAATTGCCAAAAGTCAAATTTTTGCTTTAATTGTGACCCCGGGGCTTAGGGATTTTTTCAAAAAAGTCTTTTCCGCAGGTTAAGTTTTCTAGGGCTGATTACTTGTCCTGTGATAAAAATACTTCTGTTTCCATCGCCAAAGCTTTCAGGGGAGCATTTGCAAGCTTCTGGCACCATTTTTGAGTGAATTGCCAAAAGTCAGATTTTTGCTGAAATTGTGACCCCGGGGCTTAGGGATTTTTTCAAAAAAGTCTTTTCCGCAGGTTAAGTTTTCTAGGGCTGATTTCTTGTCCTGTGATAAAAAGACTTCTGTTTCCATCGCCAAAGCTTTCAGGGGAGCATTTGCAAGCTTCTGGCACCATTTTTGAGTGAATTGCCAAAAGTCAGATTTTTGCTGAAATTGTGACCCTCGTGGCTTAGGGATTTTTTCAAAAAAGTCTTTTCCGCCGGTTAAGTTGTTGAGGGCTGATTTCTTGTCCTCTGATAAAAAAGACACCTGTTTCCATCGCCAAAGCTTTCAGGGGAGCATTTGCAAGCTTCTGGCACCATTTTTGGGTAAATTGCCAAAAGTCAGATTTTTGCTTTAATTGTGACCCCGGGGCTTAGGGATTTTTTCAAAAAAGTCTTTTCCGCAGGTTAAGTTTTCGAGGGCTGATTTCTTGTCCTGTGATAAAAAGACTCCTGTTTCCATCGCCAAAGCTTTCAGGGGAGCATTTGCAAGCTTCTGGAATCATTTTTGAGTGAATTGCCAAAAGTCAGATTTTTGCTGAAATTGTGACCCCGGGGCTTAGGGATTTTTTCAAAAAAGTCTTTTCCGCAGGTTAAGTTTTTGAGGGCTGATTTCTTGTCCTGTGATAAAAAGACTTCTGTTTCCATCGCCAAAGCTTTCTCGGGAGCATTTGCAAGCTTCTGGCACCATTTTTGAGTGAATTGCCAAAAGTCAGATTTTTGCTGAAATTGTGACCCCGGGGCTTAGGGATTTTTTCAAAAAAGTCTTTTCCGCCGGTTAAGTTGTTGAGGGCTGATTTCTTGTCCTGTGATAAAAAGACTTCTGTTTCCATCGCCAAAGCTTTCTCGGGAGCATTATCAAGCCTCTGGCACCATTTTTGAGTGAATTGCCAAAAGTCAGATTTTTGCTGAAATTGTGACCCTCGTGGCTTAGGGATTTTTTCAAAAAAGTCTTTTCCGCCGGTTAAGTTGTTGAGGGCTGATTTCTTGTCCTCTGATAAAAAAGACACCTGTTTCCATCACCAAAGCTTTCAGGGGATCATTTGCAAGCTTCTGGCACCATTTTTGAGTGAATTGCCAAAAGTCAGATTTTTGCTGAAATTGTGACCCCGGGGCTTACGGATTTTTTCAAAAAAGTCTTTTCCGCCGGTTAAGTTGTTGAGGGCTGATTTCTTGTCCTGTGATAAAAAGACTTCTGTTTCCATCGCCAAAGCTTTCTCGGGAGCATTAGCAAGCTTCTGGCACCATTTTTGAGTGAATTGCCAAAAGTCAGATTTTTGCTGAAATTGTGACCCCGGGGCTTAGGGATTTTTTGAAAAAAGTCTTTTCCGCAGGTTAAGTTTTCTTGGGCTGATTTCTTGTCCTGTGATATAAAAGACTTCTGTTTCCATTGCCAAAGCTTTCAGGGGAGCATTTGCAAGCTTCTGGCACCATTTTTGAGTGAATTGCCAAAAGTCAGATTTTTGCTGAAATTGTGACCCCGGGGCTTAGGGATTTTTTCAAAAAAGTCTTTTCCGCCGGTTAAGTTGTTGAGGACTGAATTCTTGCCCTGTGAGAAAAAGACTTCTGTTTCCATCGCCAAAGCTTTCAGGGGAGCATTTGCAAGCCTCTGGCACCATTTTTGAGTGAATTGCCAAAAGTCAAATTTTTGCTTTAATTGTGACCCCGGGGCTTAGGGATTTTTTCAAAAAAGTCTTTTCCGCAGGTTAAGTTTTCTAGGGCTGATTTCTTGTCCTGTGATAAAAAGACTTCTGTTTCCATCGCCAAAGCTTTCAGGGGAGCATTTGCAAGCTTCTGGCACCATTTTTGAGTGAATTGCCAAAAGTCAGATTTTTGCTGAAATTGTGACCCTGGGGCTTAGGGATTTTTTCAAAAAAGTCTTTTCCGCCGGTTAAGTTGTTGAGGGCTGATTTCTTGTCCTGTGATAAAAAGACTTCTGTTTCCATCGCCAAAGCTTTCTCGGGAGCATTATCAAGCTTCTGGCACCATTTTTGAGTGAATTTCCAAAAGTCAGATTTTTGCTGAAATTGTGACCCCGGGGCTTACGGATTTTTTCAAAAAAGTCTTTTCCGCCGGTTAAGTTGTTGAGGGCTGATTTCTTGTCCTGTGATAAAAAGACTTCTGTTTCCATCGCCAAAGCTTTCAGGGGAGCATTTGCAAGCCTCTGGCACCATTTTTGAGTGAATTGCCAAAAGTCAAATTTTTGCTTTAATTGTGACCCCGGGGCTTAGGGATTTTTTCAAAAAAGTCTTTTCCGCAGGTTAAGTTTTCTAGGGCTGATTACTTGTCCTGTGATAAAAAGACTTCTGTTTCCATCGCCAAAGCTTTCAGGGGAGCATTTGCAAGCTTCTGGCACCATTTTTGAGTGAATTGCCAAAAGTCAGATTTTTGCTGAAATTGTGACCCCGGGGCTTAGGGATTTTTTCAAAAAAGTCTTTTCCGCAGGTTAAGTTTTCTAGGGCTGATTTCTTGTCCTGTGATAAAAAGACTTCTGTTTCCATCGCCAAAGCTTTCAGGGGAGCATTTGCAAGCTTCTGGCACCATTTTTGAGTGAATTGCCAAAAGTCAGATTTTTGCTGAAATTGTGACCCTGGGGCTTAGGGATTTTTTCAAAAAAGTCTTTTCCGCCGGTTAAGTTGTTGAGGGCTGATTTCTTGTCCTGTGATAAAAAGACTTCTGTTTCCATCGCCAAAGGTTTCTCGGGAGCATTATCAAGCCTCTGGCACCATTTTTGAGTGAATTGCCAAAAGTCAGATCTTTGCTGAAATTGTGACCCTCGTGGCTTAGGGATTTTTTCAAAAAAGTCTTTTCCGCCGGTTAAGTTGTTGAGGGCTGATTTCTTGTCCTCTGATAAAAAAGACACCTGTTTCCATCACCAAAGCTTTCAGGGGATCATTTGCAAGCTTCTGGCACCATTTTTGAGTGAATTGCCAAAAGTCAGATTTTTGCTGAAATTGTGACCCCGGGGCTTACGGATTTTTTCAAAAAAGTCTTTTCCGCCGGTTAAGTTTTCTAGGGCTGATTTCTTGTTCTGTGATAAAAAGACTCCTGTTTCCATCGCCAAAGCTTTCAGGGGAGCATTTGCAAGCTTCTGGCACCATTTTTGAGTGAATTGCCAAAAGTCAGATTTTTGCTGAAATTGTGACCCTGGGGCTTAGGGATTTTTTCAAAAAAGTCTTTTCCGCCGGTTAAGTTGTTGAGGGCTGATTTCTTGTCCTGTGATAAAAAGACTTCTGTTTCCATCGCCAAAGCTTTCTCGGGAGCATTATCAAGCCTCTGGCACCATTTTTGAGTGAATTGCCAAAAGTCAGATTTTTGCTGAAATTGTGACCCTCGTGGCTTAGGGATTTTTTCAAAAAAGTCTTTTCCGCCGGTTAAGTTGTTGAGGGCTGATTTCTTGTCCTCTGATAAAAAAGACACCTGTTTCCATCACCAAAGCTTTCAGGGGATCATTTGCAAGCTTCTGGCACCATTTTTGAGTGAATTGCCAAAAGTCAGATTTTTGCTGAAATTGTGACCCCGGGGCTTACGGATTTTTTCAAAAAAGTCTTTTCCGCCGGTTAAGTTTTCTAGGGCTGATTTCTTGTTCTGTGATAAAAAGACTTCTGTTTCCATCGCCAAAGCTTTCAGGGGAGCATTTGCAAGCTTCTGGAATCATTTTTGAGTGAATTGCCAAAAGTCAGATTTTTGCTGAAATTGTGACCCCGGGGCTTAGGGATTTTTTTGAAAAAAGTCTTTTCCGCAGGTTAAGTTTTCTTGGGCTGATTTCTTGTCCTGTGATATAAAAGACTTCTGTTTCCATTGCCAAAGCTTTCAGGGGAGCATTTGCAAGCTTCTGGCACCATTTTTGAGTGAATTGCCAAAAGTCAGATTTTTGCTGAAATTGTGACCCCGGGGCTTAGGGATTATTTCAAAAATGTCTTTCCCGCCGGTTAAGTTGTTGAGGACTGAATTCTTGCCCTGTGAGAAAAAGACTTCTGTTTCCATCGCCAAACCTTTCAGTGGATCATTTGCAAGCCTCTGGCACCATTTTTGAGTGAATTGCCAAAAGTCAGATTTTTGCTGAAATTGTGACCCCGGGGCTTAGGGATTTTTTCAAAAAAGTCTTTTCCGCCGGTTAAGTTTTCTAGGGCTGATTTCTTGTCCTGTGATAAAAAAGACTTCTGTTTCCATCACCAAAGCTTTCAGGGGAGCATTAGCAAGCTTCTGGCACCATTTTTGAGTGAATTGCCAAAAGTCAGATTTTTGTTGTAATTGTGACCCCGGGGCTTAGGGATTTTTTCAAAAAAGTCTTTTCCGCAGGTTAAGTTTTCGAGGGCTGATTTCTTGTCCTGTGATAAAAAGACTCCTGTTTCCATCGCCAAAGCTTTCAGGGGAGCATTTGCAAGCTTCTGGAATCATTTTTGAGTGAATTGCCAAAAGTCAGATTTTTGCTGAAATTGTGACCCCGGGGCTTAGGGATTTTTTCAAAAAAGTCTTTTCCGCAGGTTAAGTTTTTGAGGGCTGATTTCTTGTCCTGTGATAAAAAGACTTCTGTTTCCATCGCCAAAGCTTTCAGGGGAGCATTTGCAAGCTTCTGGCACCATTTTTGAGTGAATTGCCAAAAGTCAGATTTTTGCTGAAATTGTGACCCCGGGGCTTAGGGATTTTTTCAAAAAAGTCTTTTCCGCAGGTTAAGTTTTTTAGGGCTGATTTCTTGTCCTGTGATAAAAAAGACTTCTGTTTCCATCACCAAAGCTTTCAGGGGATCATTTGCAAGCTTCTGGCACCATTTTTGAGTGAATTGCCAAAAGTCGGATTTTTGCTGAAATTATGACCCCGGGGCTTAGGGATTTTTTCAAAAAAGTCTTTTCCGCAGGTTAAGTTTTTGAGGGCTGATTTCTTATCCTGTGATAAAAAGACTTCTGTTTCCATCGCCAAAGCTTTCAGGGGAGCATTTGCAAGCTTCTGGAATCATTTTTGAGTGAATTGCCAAAAGTCAGATTTTTGCTGAAATTGTGACCCCGGGGCTTAAGGATTTTTTCAAAAAAGTCTTTTCCGCAGGTTAAGTTTTTGAGGGCTGATTTCTTGTCCTGTGATAAAAAGACTTCTGTTTCCATCGCCAAAGCTTTCAGGGGAGCATTTGCAAGCTTCTGGCACCATTTTTGAGTGAATTGCCAAAAGTCAGATTTTTGCTGAAATTGTGACCCCGGGGCTTAGGGATTTTTTCAAAAAAGTCTTTTCCGCAGGTTAAGTTTTTTAGGGCTGATTTCTTGTCCTGTGATAAAAAAGACTTCTGTTTCCATCACCAAAGCTTTCAGGGGAGCATTTGCAAGCTTCTGGAATCATTTTTGAGTGAATTGCCAAAAGTCGGATTTTTGCTGAAATTATGACCCCGGGGCTTAGGGATTTTTTCAAAAAAGTCTTTTCCGCAGGTTAAGTTTTCGAGGGCTGATTTCTTGTCCTGTGATAAAAAGACTTCTGTTTCCATCGCGAAAGCTTTCAGGGGAGCATTTGCAAGCTTCTGGCACCATTTTTGAGTGAATTGCCAAAAGTAGGATTTTTGCTGAAATTGTGACCCCGGGGCCTAGGGATTTTTTCAAAAAAGTCTTTTCCGCAGGTTAAGTTTTTGAGGGCTGATTTCTTATCCTGTGATAAAAAGACTTCTGTTTCCATCGCCAAAGCTTTCAGGGGAGCATTTGCAAGCTTCTGGAATCATTTTTGAGTGAATTGCCAAAAGTCAGATTTTTGCTGAAATTGTGACCCCGGGGCTTAGGGATTTTTTCAAAAAAGTCTTTTCCGCAGGTTAAGTTTTCGAGGGCTGATTTCTTGTCCTGTGATAAAAAGACTTCTGTTTCCATCGCGAAAGCTTTCAGGGGAGCATTTGCAAGCTTCTGGCACCATTTTTGAGTGAATTGCCAAAAGTCAGATTTTTGCTGAATTTGTGACCCCGGGGCTTAGGGATTTTTTCAAAAAAGTCTTTTCCGCCGGTTAAGTTTTCTAGGGCTGATTTCTTGTCCTGTGATAAAAAAGACTTCTGTTTCCATCACCAAAGCTTTCAGGGGAGCATTAGCAAGCTTCTGGCACCATTTTTGAGTGAATTGCCAAAAGTCAGATTTTTGCTGTAATTGTGACCCCGGGGCTTAGGGATTTTTTCAAAAAAGTCTTTTCCGCAGGTTAAGTTTTCGAGGGCTGATTTCTTGTCCTGTGATAAAAAGACTCCTGTTTCCATCGCCAAAGCTTTCAGGGGAGCATTTGCAAGCTTCTGGAATCATTTTTGAGTGAATTGCCAAAAGTCAGATTTTTGCTGAAATTGTAACCCCGGGGCTTAGGGATTTTTTCAAAAAAGTCTTTTCCGCAGGTTAAGTTTTTGAGGGCTGATTTCTTGTCCTGTGATAAAAAGACTTCTGTTTCCATCGCCAAAGCTTTCAGGGGATCATTTGCAAGCTTCTGGCACCATTTTTGAGTGAATTGCCAAAAGTCGGATTTTTACTGAAATTGTGACCCCGGGGCTTAGGGATTTTTTCAAAAAAGTCTTTTCTGCAGGTTAAGTTTTTTAGGGCTGATTTCTTGTCCTGTGATAAAAAAGACTTCTGTTTCCATCACCAAAGCTTTCAGGGGATCATTTGCAAGCTTCTGGCACCATTTTTGAGTGAATTGCCAAAAGTCGGATTTTTGCTGAAATTATGACCCCGGGGCTTAGGGATTTTTTCAAAAAAGTCTTTTCCGCAGGTTAAGTTTTTGAGGGCTGATTTCTTATTCTGTGATAAAAAGACTTCTGTTTCCATCGCCAAAGCTTTCAGGGCAGCATTTGCAAGCTTCTGGAATCATTTTTGAGTGAATTGCCAAAAGTCAGATTTTTGCTGAAATTGTGACCCCGGGGCTTAGGGATTTTTTCAAAAAAGTCTTTTCCGCAGGTTAAGTTTTCGAGGGCTGATTTCTTGTCCTGTGATAAAAAGACTTCTGTTTCCATCGCCAAAGCTTTCAGGGGAGCATTTGCAAGCTTCTGGCACCATTTTTGAGTGAATTGCCAAAAGTAGGATTTTTGCTGAAATTGTGACCCCGGGGCCTAGGGATTTTTTCAAAAAAGTCTTTTCCGCAGGTTAAGTTTTTGAGGGCTGATTTCTTGTCCTGTGATAAAAAGACTTCTGTTTCCATCGCCAAAGTTTTCAGGGGAGCATTTGCAAGCTTCTGGAATCATTTTTGAGTGAATTGCCAAAAGTCAGATTTTTGCTGAAATTGTGACCCCGGGGCTTAGGGATTTTTTCAAAAAAGTCTTTTCCGCAGGTTAAGTTTTTGAGGGCTGATTTCTTGTCCTGTGATAAAAAGACTTCTGTTTCCATCGCCAAAGCTTTCAGGGGAGCATTTGCAAGCTTCTGGCACCATTTTTGAGTGAATTGCCAAAAGTCAGATTTTTGCTGAAATTGTGACCCCGGGGCTTAGGGATTTTTTCAAAAAAGTCTTTTCCGCAGGTTAAGTTTTTTAGGGCTGATTTCTTGTCCTGTGATAAAAAGACTTCTGTTTCCATCGCCAAAGTTTTCAGGGGAGCATTTGCAAGCTTCTGGAATCATTTTTGAGTGAATTGCCAAAAGTCAGATTTTTGCTGAAATTGTGACCCCGGGGCTTAGGGATTTTTTCAAAAAAGTCTTTTCCGCCGGTTAAGTTTTCTAGGGCTGATTTCTTGTCCTGTGATAAAAAAGACTTCTGTTTCCATCACCAAAGCTTTCAGGGGAGCATTAGCAAGCTTCTGGCACCATTTTTGAGTGAATTGCCAAAAGTCAGATTTTTGCTGTAATTGTGACCCCGGGGCTTAGGGATTTTTTCAAAAAAGTCTTTTCCGCAGGTTAAGTTTTTGAGGGCTGATTTCTTGTCCTGTGATAAAAAGACTTCTGTTTCCATCGCCAAAGTTTTCAGGGGAGCATTTGCAAGCTTCTGGAATCATTTTTGAGTGAATTGCCAAAAGTCAGATTTTTGCTGAAATTGTGACCCCGTGGCTTAGGGATTTTTTCAAAAAAGTCTTTTCCGCAGGTTAAGTTTTTGAGGGCTGATTTCTTGTCCTGTGATAAAAAGACTTCTGTTTCCATCGCCAAAGCTTTCAGGGGAGCATTTGCAAGCTTCTGGCACCATTTTTGAGTGAATTGCCAAAAGTCAGATTTTTGCTGAAATTGTGACCCCGGGGCTTAGGGATTTTTTCAAAAAAGTCTTTTCCGCAGGTTAAGTTTTTTAGGGCTGATTTCTTGTCCTGTGATAAAAAAGACTTCTGTTTCCATCACCAACGCTTTCAGGGGATCATTTGCAAGCTTCTGGCACCATTTTTGAGTGAATTGCCAAAAGTCGGATTTTTGCTGAAATTATGACCCCGGGTCTTAGGGATTTTTTCAAAAAAGTCTTTTCCGCAGGTTAAGTTTTTGAGGGCTGATTTCTTATCCTGTGATAAAAAGACTTCTGTTTCCATCGCCAAAGCTTTCAGGGGAGCATTTGCAAGCTTCTGGAATCATTTTTGAGTGAATTGCCAAAAGTCAGATTTTTGCTGAAATTGTGACCCCGGGGCTTAGGGATTTTTTTGAAAAAAGTCTTTTCCGCAGGTTAAGTTTTCTTGGGCTGATTTCTTGTCCTGTGATATAAAAGACTTCTGTTTCCATTGCCAAAGCTTTCAGGGGAGCATTTGCAAGCTTCTGGCACCATTTTTGAGTGAATTGCCAAAAGTCAGATTTTTGCTGTAATTGTGACCCCGGGGCTTAGGGATTTTTTCAAAAAAGTCTTTTCCGCAGGTTAAGTTTTCGAGGGCTGATTTCTTGTCCTGTGATAAAAAGACTCCTGTTTCCATCGCCAAAGCTTTCAGGGGAGCATTTGCAAGCTTCTGGAATCATTTTTGAGTGAATTGCCAAAAGTCAGATTTTTGCTGAAATTGTAACCCCGGGGCTTAGGGATTTTTTCAAAAAAGTCTTTTCCGCAGGTTAAGTTTTTGAGGGCTGATTTCTTGTCCTGTGATAAAAAGACTTCTGTTTCCATCGCCAAAGCTTTCAGGGGATCATTTGCAAGCTTCTGGCACCATTTTTGAGTGAATTGCCAAAAGTCGGATTTTTACTGAAATTGTGACCCCGGGGCTTAGGGATTTTTTCAAAAAAGTCTTTTCCGCAGGTTAAGTTTTTGAGGGCTGATTTCTTATCCTGTGATAAAAAGACTTCTGTTTCCATCGCCAAAGCTTTCAGGGGAGCATTTGCAAGCTTCTGGAATCATTTTTGAGTGAATTGCCAAAAGTCAGATTTTTGCTGAAATTGTGACCCCGGGGCTTAGGGATTTTTTCAAAAAAGTCTTTTCCGCAGGTTAAGTTTTCGAGGGCTGATTTCTTGTCCTGTAATAAAAAGACTTCTGTTTCCATCGCGAAAGCTTTCAGGGGAGCATTTGCAAGCTTCTGGCACCATTTTTGAGTTAATTGCCAAAAGTCGGATTTTTGCTGAAATTGTGACCCCGGGGCTTAGGGATTTTTTCAAAAAAGTCTTTTCCGCAGGTCAAGTTTTTGAGGGCTGATTTCTTGTCCTGTGATAAAAAGACTTCTGTTTCCATCGCCAAAGTTTTCAGGGGAGCATTTGCAAGCTTCTGGAATCATTTTTGAGTGAATTGCCAAAAGTCAGATTTTTGCTGAATTTGTGACCCCGGGGCTAAGGGATTTTTTCAAAAAAGTCTTTTCCGCCGGTTAAGTTTTCTAGGGCTGATTTCTTGTCCTGTGATAAAAAAGACTTCTGTTTCCATCACCAAAGCTTTCAGGGGAGCATTAGCAAGCTTCTGGCACCATTTTTGAGTGAATTGCCAAAAGTCAGATTTTTGCTGTAATTGTGACCCCGGGGCTTAGGGATTTTTTCAAAAAAGTCTTTTCCGCAGGTTAAGTTTTCGAGGGCTGATTTCTTGTCCTGTGATAAAAAGACTCCTGTTTCCATCGCCAAAGCTTTCAGGGGAGCATTTGCAAGCTTCTGGAATCATTTTTGAGTGAATTGCCAAAAGTCAGATTTTTTCTGAAATTGTAACCCCGGGGCTTAGGGATTTTTTCAAAAAAGTCTTTTCCGCAGGTTAAGTTTTTGAGGGCTGATTTCTTGTCCTGTGATAAAAAGACTTCTGTTTCCATCGCCAAAGCTTTCAGGGGATCATTTGCAAGCTTCTGGCACCATTTTTGAGTGAATTGCCAAAAGTCGGATTTTTACTGAAATTGTGACCCCGGGGCTTAGGGATTTTTTCAAAAAAGTCTTTTCTGCAGGTTAAGTTTTTGAGGGCTGATTTCTTGTCCTGTGATAAAAAAGACTTCTGTTTCCATCACCAAAGCTTTCAGGGGATCATTTGCAAGCTTCTGGCACCATTTTTGAGTGAATTGCCAAAAGTCGGATTTTTGCTGAAATTATGACCCCGGGGCTTAGGGATTTTTTCAAAAAAGTCTTTTCCGCAGGTTAAGTTTTTGAGGGCTGATTTCTTATCCTGTGATAAAAAGACTTCTGTTTCCATCACCAAAGCTTTCAGGGGAGCATTTGCAAGCTTCTGGAATCATTTTTGAGTGAATTGCCAAAAGTCAGATTTTTGCTGAAATTGTGACCCCGGGGCTTAGGGATTTTTTCAAAAAAGTCTTTTCCGCAGGTTAAGTTTTCGAGGGCTGATTTCTTGTCCTGTGATAAAAAGACTTCTGTTTCCATCGCCAAAGCTTTCAGGGGAGCATTTGCAAGCTTCTGGCACCATTTTTGAGTGAATTGCCAAAAGTCAGATTTTTGCTGAAATTGTGACCCCGGGGCTTAGGGATTATTTCAAAAATGTCTTTCCCGCCGGTTAAGTTGTTGAGGACTGAATTCTTGCCCTGTGAGAAAAAGACTTCTGTTTCCATCGCCAAACCTTTCAGTGGATCATTTGCAAGCCTCTGGCACCATTTTTGAGTGAATTGCCAAAAGTCAGATTTTTGCTGAAATTGTGACCCCGGGGCTTAGGGATTTTTTCAAAAAAGTCTTTTCCGCAGGTTAAGTTTTTGAGGGCTGATTTCTTATCCTGTGATAAAAAGACTTCTGTTTCCATCGCCAAAGCTTTCAGGGGAGCATTTGCAAGCTTCTGGAATCATTTTTGAGTGAATTGCCAAAAGTCAGATTTTTGCTGAAATTGTGACCCCGGGGCTTAGGGATTTTTTCAAAAAAGTCTTTTCCGCAGGTTAAGTTTTCGAGGGCTGATTTCTTGTCCTGTGATAAAAAGACTTCAGTTTCCATCGCCAAAGCTTTCAGGGGAGCATTTGCAAGCTTCTGGCACCATTTTTGAGTGAATTGCCAATAGTCAGATTTTTGCTGAAATTGTGACCCCGGGGCTTAGGGATTATTTCAAAAATGTCTTTCCCGCCGGTTAAGTTGTTGAGGACTGAATTCTTGCCCTGTGAGAAAAAGACTTCTGTTTCCATCGCCAAACCTTTCAGTGGATCATTTGCAAGCCTCTGGCACCATTTTTGAGTGAATTGCCAAAAGTCAGATTTTTGCTGAAATTGTGACCCCGGGGCTTAGGGATTTTTTCAAAAAAGTCTTTTCCGCAGGTTAAGTTTTTGAGGGCTGATTTCTTATCCTGTGATAAAAAGACTTCTGTTTCCATCGCCAAAGCTTTCAGGGGAGCATTTGCAAGCTTCTGGAATCATTTTTGAGTGAATTGCCAAAAGTCAGATTTTTGCTGAAATTATGACCCCGGGGCTTAGGGATTTTTTCAAAAAAGTCTTTTCCGCAGGTTAAGTTTTTGAGGGCTGATTTCTTATCCTGTGATAAAAAGACTTCTGTTTCCATCGCCAAAGCTTTCAGGGGAGCATTTGCAAGCTTCTGGAATCATTTTTGAGTGAATTGCCAAAAGTCAGATTTTTGCTGAAATTGTGACCCCGGGGCTTAGGGATTTTTTCAAAAAAGTCTTTTCCGCAGGTTAAGTTTTCGAGGGCTGATTTCTTGTCCTGTGATAAAAAGACTTCTGTTTCCATCGCCAAAGTTTTCAGGGGAGCATTTGCAAGCTTCTGGAATCATTTTTGAGTGAATTGCCAAAAGTCAGATTTTTGCTGAAATTGTGACCCCGGGGCTTACGGATTTTTTCAAAAAAGTCTTTTCCGCCGGTTAAGTTTTCTAGGGCTGATTTCTTGTCCTGTGATAAAAAAGACTTCTGTTTCCATCACCAAAGCTTTCAGGGGAGCATTAGCAAGCTTCTGGCACCATTTTTGAGTGAATTGCCAAAAGTCAGATTTTTGCTGTAATTGTGACCCCGGGGCTTAGGGATTTTTTCAAAAAAGTCTTTTCCGCAGGTTAAGTTTTCGAGGGCTGATTTCTTGTCCTGTGATAAAAAGACTTCTGTTTCCATCGCCAAAGCTTTCAGGGGAGCATTTGCAAGCTTCTGGCACCATTTTTGAGTGAATTGCCAAAAGTCAGATTTTTGCTGAAATTGTGACCCCGGGGCTTAGGGATTATTTCAAAAATGTCTTTCCCGCCGGTTAAGTTGTTGAGGACTGAATTCTTGCCCTGTGAGAAAAAGACTTCTGTTTCCATCGCCAAACCTTTCAGTGGATCATTTGCAAGCCTCTGGCACCATTTTTGAGTGAATTGCCAAAAGTCAGATTTTTGCTGAAATTGTGACCCCGGGGCTTAGGGATTTTTTCAAAAAAGTCTTTTCCGCAGGTTAAGTTTTTGAGGGCTGATTTCTTATCCTGTGATAAAAAGACTTCTGTTTCCATCGCCAAAGCTTTCAGGGGAGCATTTGCAAGCTTCTGGAATCATTTTTGAGTGAATTGCCAAAAGTCAGATTTTTGCTGAAATTGTGACCCCGGGGCTTAGGGATTTTTTCAAAAAAGTCTTTTCCGCAGGTTAAGTTTTCGAGGGCTGATTTCTTGTCCTGTGATAAAAAGACTTCAGTTTCCATCGCCAAAGCTTTCAGGGGAGCATTTGCAAGCTTCTGGCACCATTTTTGAGTGAATTGCCAATAGTCAGATTTTTGCTGAAATTGTGACCCCGGGGCTTAGGGATTATTTCAAAAATGTCTTTCCCGCCGGTTAAGTTGTTGAGGACTGAATTCTTGCCCTGTGAGAAAAAGACTTCTGTTTCCATCGCCAAACCTTTCAGTGGATCATTTGCAAGCCTCTGGCACCATTTTTGAGTGAATTGCCAAAAGTCAGATTTTTGCTGAAATTGTGACCCCGGGGCTTAGGGATTTTTTCAAAAAAGTCTTTTCCGCAGGTTAAGTTTTTGAGGGCTGATTTCTTATCCTGTGATAAAAAGACTTCTGTTTCCATCGCCAAAGCTTTCAGGGGAGCATTTGCAAGCTTCTGGAATCATTTTTGAGTGAATTGCCAAAAGTCAGATTTTTGCTGAAATTATGACCCCGGGGCTTAGGGATTTTTTCAAAAAAGTCTTTTCCGCAGGTTAAGTTTTTGAGGGCTGATTTCTTATCCTGTGATAAAAAGACTTCTGTTTCCATCGCCAAAGCTTTCAGGGGAGCATTTGCAAGCTTCTGGAATCATTTTTGAGTGAATTGCCAAAAGTCAGATTTTTGCTGAAATTGTGACCCCGGGGCTTAGGGATTTTTTCAAAAAAGTCTTTTCCGCAGGTTAAGTTTTCGAGGGCTGATTTCTTGTCCTGTGATAAAAAGACTTCTGTTTCCATCGCCAAAGTTTTCAGGGGAGCATTTGCAAGCTTCTGGAATCATTTTTGAGTGAATTGCCAAAAGTCAGATTTTTGCTGAAATTGTGACCCCGGGGCTTACGGATTTTTTCAAAAAAGTCTTTTCCGCCGGTTAAGTTTTCTAGGGCTGATTTCTTGTCCTGTGATAAAAAAGACTTCTGTTTCCATCACCAAAGCTTTCAGGGGAGCATTAGCAAGCTTCTGGCACCATTTTTGAGTGAATTGCCAAAAGTCAGATTTTTGCTGTAATTGTGACCCCGGGGCTTAGGGATTTTTTCAAAAAAGTCTTTTCCGCAGGTTAAGTTTTCGAGGGCTGATTTCTTGTCCTGTGATAAAAAGACTCCTGTTTCCATCGCCAAAGCTTTCAGGGGAGCATTTGCAAGCTTCTGGAATCATTTTTGAGTGAATTGCCAAAAGTCAGATTTTTGCTGAAATTGTAACCCCGGGGCTTAGGGATTTTTTCAAAAAAGTCTTTTCCGCAGGTTAAGTTTTTGAGGGCTGATTTCTTGTCCTGTGATAAAAAGACTTCTGTTTCCATCGCCAAAGCTTTCAGGGGATCATTTGCAAGCTTCTGGCACCATTTTTGAGTGAATTGCCAAAAGTCAGATTTTTGCTGAAATTGTGACCCCGGGGCTTAGGGATTTTTTCAAAAAAGTCTTTTCCGCAGGTTAAGTTTTTGAGGGCTGATTTCTTATCCTGTGATAAAAAGACTTCTGTTTCCATCGCCAAAGCTTTCAGGGGAGCATTTGCAAGCTTCTGGAATCATTTTTGAGTGAATTGCCAAAAGTCAGATTTTTGCTGAAATTGTGACCCCGGGGCTTAGGGATTTTTTCAAAAAAGTCTTTTCCGCAGGTTAAGTTTTCGAGGGCTGATTTCTTGTCCTGTGATAAAAAGACTTCTGTTTCCATCGCGAAAGCTTTCAGGGGAGCATTTGCAAGCTTCTGGCACCATTTTTGAGTGAATTGCCAAAAGTCGGATTTTTGCTGTAATTGTGACCCCGGGGCTTAGGGATTTTTTCAAAAAAGTCTTTTCCGCAGGTTAAGTTTTTGAGGGCTGATTTCTTGTCCTGTGATAAAAAGACTTCTGTTTCCATCGCCAAAGTTTTCAGGGGATCATTTGCAAGCTTCTGGCACCATTTTTGAGTGAATTGCCAAAAGTCGGATTTTTACTGAAATTGTGACCCCGGGGCTTAGGGATTTTTTCAAAAAAGTCTTTTCTGCAGGTTAAGTTTTTTAGGGCTGATTTCTTGTCCTGTGATAAAAAAGACTTCTGTTTCCATCACCAAAGCTTTCAGGGGATCATTTGCAAGCTTCTGGCACCATTTTTGAGTGAATTGCCAAAAGTCGGATTTTTGCTGAAATTATGACCCCGGGGCTTAGGGATTTTTTCAAAAAAGTCTTTTCCGCAGGTTAAGTTTTTGAGGGCTGATTTCTTATCCTGTGATAAAAAGACTTCTGTTTCCATCGCCAAAGCTTTCAGGGGAGCATTTGCAAGCTTCTGGAATCATTTTTGAGTGAATTGCCAAAAGTCAGATTTTTGCTGAAATTGTGACCCCGGGGCTTAGGGATTTTTTCAAAAAAGTCTTTTCCGCAGGTTAAGTTTTCGAGGGCTGATTTCTTGTCCTGTGATAAAAAGACTTCTGTTTCCATCGCCAAAGCTTTCAGAGGAGCATTTGCAAGCTTCTGGCACCATTTTTGAGTGAATTGCCAAAAGTAGGATTTTTGCTGAAATTGTGACCCCGGGGCCTAGGGATTTTTTCAAAAAAGTCTTTTCCGCAGGTTAAGTTTTCGAGGGCTGATTTCTTGTCCTGTGATAAAAAGACTTCTGTTTCCATCGCCAAAGTTTTCAGGGGAGCATTTGCAAGCTTCTGGAATCATTTTTGAGTGAATTGCCAAAAGTCAGATTTTTGCTGAAATTGTGACCCCGGGGCTTAGGGATTTTTTCAAAAAAGTCTTTTCCGCAGGTTAAGTTTTTGAGGGCTGATTTCTTGTCCTGTGATAAAAAGACTTCTGTTTCCATCGCCAAAGCTTTCAGGGGAGCATTTGCAAGCTTCTGGCACCATTTTTGAGTGAATTGCCAAAAGTCGGATTTTTGCTGAAATTGTGACCCCGGGGCTTAGGGATTTTTTCAAAAAAGTCTTTTCCGCAGGTTAAGTTTTTGAGGGCTGATTTCTTGTCCTGTGATAAAAAGACTTCTGTTTCCATCGCCAAAGCTTTCAGGGGAGCATTTGCAAGCTTCTGGAATCATTTTTGAGTGAATTGCCAAAAGTCAGATTTTTGCTGAAATTGTGACCCCGGGGCTTACGGATTTTTTCAAAAAAGTCTTTTCCGCCGGTTAAGTTTTCTAGGGCTGATTTCTTGTCCTGTGATAAAAAAGACTTCTGTTTCCATCACCAAAGCTTTCAGGGGAGCATTAGCAAGCTTCTGGCACCATTTTTGAGTGAATTGCCAAAAGTCAGATTTTTGCTGTAATTGTGACCCCGGGGCTTAGGGATTTTTTCAAAAAAGTCTTTTCCGCAGGTTAAGTTTTCGAGGGCTGATTTCTTGTCCTGTGATAAAAAGACTCCTGTTTCCATCGCCAAAGCTTTCAGGGGAGCATTTGCAAGCTTCTGGAATCATTTTTGAGTGAATTGCCAAAAGTCAGATTTTTGCTGAAATTGTAACCCCGGGGCTTAGGGATTTTTTCAAAAAAGTCTTTTCCGCAGGTTAAGTTTTTGAGGGCTGATTTCTTGTCCTGTGATAAAAAGACTTCTGTTTCCATCGCCAAAGTTTCAGGGGATCATTTGCAAACTTCTGGCACCATTTTTGAGTGAATTGCCAAAAGTCAGATTTTTGCTGACATTGTGACCCCGGGGCTTAGGGATTTTTTCAAAAAAGTCTTTTCCGCAGGTTAAGTTTTTGAGGGCTGATTTCTTGTCCTGTGATAAAAAGACTTCTGTTTCCATCGCCAAAGCTTTCAGGGGAGCATTTGCAAGCTTCTGGCACCATTTTTGAGTGAATTGCCAAAAGTCAGATTTTTGCTGAAATTGTGACCCCGGGGCTTAGGGATTTTTTCAAAAAAGTCTTTTCCGCAGGTTAAGTTTTTTAGGGCTGATTTCTTGTCCTGTGATAAAAAAGACTTCTGTTTCCATCACCAAAGCTTTCAGGGGATCATTTGCAAGCTTCTGGCACCATTTTTGAGTGAATTGCCAAAAGTCGGATTTTTGCTGAAATTATGACCCCGGGGCTTAGGGATTTTTTCAAAAAAGTCTTTTCCGCAGGTTAAGTTTTTGAGGGCTGATTTCTTATCCTGTGATAAAAAGACTTCTGTTTCCATCGCCAAAGCTTTCAGGGGAGCATTTGCAAGCTTCTGGAATCATTTTTGAGTGAATTGCCAAAAGTCGGATTTTTGCTGAAATTATGACCCCGGGGCTTAGGGATTTTTTCAAAAAAGTCTTTTCCGCAGGTTAAGTTTTCGAGGGCTGATTTCTTGTCCTGTGATAAAAAGACTTCTGTTTCCATCGCGAAAGCTTTCAGGGGAGCATTTGCAAGCTTCTGGCACTATTTTTGAGTGAATTGCCAAAAGTCGGATTTTTGCTGAAATTGTGACCCCGGGGCTTAGGGATTTTTTCAAAAAAGTCTTTTCCACAGGTTAAGTTTTTGAGGGCTGATTTCTTGTCCTGTGATAAAAAGACTTCTGTTTCCATCGCCAAAGTTTTCAGGGGAGCATTTGCAAGCTTCTGGAATCATTTTTGAGTGAATTGCCAAAAGTCAGATTTTTGCTGAAAATGTGACCCCGGGGCTTAGGGATTTTTTCAAAAAAGTCTTTTCCGCCGGTTAAGTTTTCTAGGGCTGATTTCTTGTCCTGTGATAAAAAAGACTTCTGTTTCCATCACCAAAGCTTTCAGGGGAGCATTAGCAAGCTTCTGGCACCATTTTTGAGTGAATTGCCAAAAGTCAGATTTTTGCTGTAATTGTGACCCCGGGGCTTAGGGATTTTTTCAAAAAAGTCTTTTCCGCAGGTTAAGTTGTCGAGGGCTGATTTCTTGTCCTGTGATAAAAAGACTCCTGTTTCCATCGCCAAAGCTTTCAGGGGAGCATTTGCAAGCTTCTGGAATCATTTTTGAGTGAATTGCCAAAAGTCAGATTTTTGCTGAAATTGTAACCCCGGGGCTTAGGGATTTTTTCAAAAAAGTCTTTTCCGCAGGTTAAGTTTTTGAGGGCTGATTTCTTGTCCTGTGATAAAAAGACTTCTGTTTCCATCGCCAAAGCTTTCAGGGGATCATTTGCAAGCTTCTGGCACCATTTTTGAGTGAATTGCCAAAAGTCGGATTTTTGCTGAAATTATGACCCCGGGGCTTAGGGATTTTTTCAAAAAAGTCTTTTCCGCAGGTTTAGTTTTTGAGGGCTGATTTCTTATCCTGTGATAAAAAGACTTCTGTTTCCATCGCCAAAGCTTTCAGGGGAGCATTTGCAAGCTTCTGGAATCATTTTTGAGTGAATTGTCAAAAGTCAGATTTTTGCTGAAATTGTGACCCCGGGGCTTAGGGATTTTTTCAAAAAAGTCTTTTCCGCAGGTTAAGTTTTCGAGGGCTGATTTCTTGTCCTGTGATAAAAAGACTTCTGTTTCCATCGCGAAAGCTTTCAGGGGAGCATTTGCAAGCTTCTGGCACCATTTTTGAGTGAATTGCCAAAAGTAGGATTTTTGCTGAAATTGTGACCCCGGGGCTTAGGGATTATTTCAAAAATGTCTTTCCCGCCGGTTAAGTTTTTGAGGGCTGATTTCTTGTCCTGTGATAAAAAGACTTCTGTTTCCATCGCCAAAGCTTTCTCGGGAGCATTATCAAGCTTCTGGCACCATTTTTGAGTGAATTGCCAAAAGTCAGATTTTTGCTGAAATTGTGACCCCGGGGCTTAGGGATTTTTTCAAAAAAGTCTTTTCCGCCGGTTAAGTTGTTGAGGGCTGATTTCTTGTCCTCTGATAAAAAAGACACCTGTTTCCATCACCAAAGCTTTCAGGGGATCATTTGCAAGCTTCTGGCACCATTTTTGAGTGAATTGCCAAAAGTCAGATTTTTGCTGAAATTGTGACCCTGGGGCTTAGGGATTTTTTCAAAAAAGTCTTTTCCGCCGGTTAAGTTGTTGAGGGCTGATTTCTTGTCCTGTGATACAAAGACTTCTGTTTCCATCGCCAAAGCTTTCTCGGGAGCATTATCAAGCTTCTGGCACCATTTTTGAGTGAATTGCCAAAAGTCAGATTTTTGCTGAAATTGTGACCCCGGGGCTTAGGGATTTTTTCAAAAAAGTCTTTTCCGCCGGTTAAGTTGTTGAGGGCTGATTTCTTGTCCTCTGATAAAAAAGACACCTGTTTCCATCACCAAAGCTTTCAGGGGATCATTTGCAAGCTTCTGGCACCATTTTTGAGTGAATTGCCAAAAGTCAGATTTTTGCTGAAATTGTGACCCCGGGGCTTACGGATTTTTTCAAAAAAGTCTTTTCCGCCGGTTAAGTTGTTGAGGGCTGATTTCTTGTCCTGTGATAAAAAGACTTCTGTTTCCATCGCCAAAGCTTTCTCGGGAGCATTAGCAAGCTTCTGGCACCATTTTTGAGTGAATTGCCAAAAGTCAGATTTTTGCTGAAATTGTGACCCCGGGGCTTAGGGATTATTTCAAAAATGTCTTTCCCGCAGGTTAAGTTTTTGAGGGCTGATTTCTTGTCCTGTGATAAAAAGACTTCTGTTTCCATCGCCAAAGCTTTCAGGGGATCATTTGCAAGCTTCTGGCACCATTTTTGAGTGAATTGCCAAAAGTCGGATTTTTGCTGAAATTATGACCCCGGGGCTTAGGGATTTTTTCAAAAAAGTCTTTTCCGCAGGTTAAGTTTTTGAGGGCTGATTTCTTGTCCTGTGATAAAAAGACTTCTGTTTCCATCGCCAAAGCTTTCAGGGGAGCATTTGCAAGCTTCTGGCACCATTTTTGAGTGAATTGCCAAAAGTCAGATTTTTGCTGAAATTGTGACCCCGGGGCTTAGGGATTTTTTCAAAAAAGTCTTTCCCGCAGGTTAAGTTTTCGAGGGCTGATTTCTTGTCCTGTGATAAAAAGACTTCTGTTTCCATCGCCAAAGCTTTCAGGGGAGCATTTGCAAGCTTCTGGCACCATTTTTGAGTGAATTGCCAAAAGTAGGATTTTTGCTGAAATTGTGACCCCGGGGCTTAGGGATTATTTCAAAAATGTCTTTCCCGCCGGTTAAGTTGTTGAGGGCTGATTTCTTGTCCTGTGATAAAAAGACTTCTGTTTCCATCGCCAAAGCTTTCTCGGGAGCATTATCAAGCTTCTGGCACCATTTTTGAGTGAATTGCCAAAAGTCAGATTTTTGCTGAAATTGTGACCCCGGGGCTTAGCGATTTTTTCAAAAAAGTCTTTTCCGCCGGTTAAGTTGTTGAGGGCTGATTTCTTGTCCTCTGATAAAAAAGACACCTGTTTCCATCACCAAAGCTTTCAGGGGATCATTTGCAAGCTTCTGGCACCATTTTTGAGTGAATTGCCAAAAGTCAGATTTTTGCTGAAATTGTGACCCTGGGGCTTAGGGATTTTTTCAAAAAAGTCTTTTCCGCCGGTTAAGTTGTTGAGGGCTGATTTCTTGTCCTGTGATACAAAGACTTCTGTTTCCATCGCCAAAGCTTTCTCGGGAGCATTATCAAGCTTCTGGCACCATTTTTGAGTGAATTGCCAAAAGTCAGATTTTTGCTGAAATTGTGACCCCGGGGCTTAGGGATTTTTTCAAAAAAGTCTTTTCCGCCGGTTAAGTTGTTGAGGGCTGATTTCTTGTCCTCTGATAAAAAAGACACCTGTTTCCATCACCAAAGCTTTCAGGGGATCATTTGCAAGCTTCTGGCACCATTTTTGAGTGAATTGCCAAAAGTCAGATTTTTGCTGAAATTGTGACCCCGGGGCTTACGGATTTTTTCAAAAAAGTCTTTTCCGCCGGTTAAGTTGTTGAGGGCTGATTTCTTGTTCTGTGATAAAAAGACTTCTGTTTCCATCGCCAAAGCTTTCTCGGGAGCATTAGCAAGCTTCTGGCACCATTTTTGAGTGAATTGCCAAAAGTCAGATTTTTGCTGAAATTGTGACCCCGGGGCTTAGGGATTATTTCAAAAATGTCTTTCCCGCCGGTTAAGTTGTTGAGGACTGATTTCTTGTCCTGTGATAAAAAGACTTCTGTTTCCATCGCCAAAGCTTTCAGGGGAGCATTAGCAAGCTTCTGGCACCATTTTTGAGTGAATTGCCAAAAGTCAGATTTTTGCTTTAATTGTGACCCCGGGGCTTAGGGATTTTTTCAAAAAAGTCTTTTCCGCCGGTTAAGTTGTTGAGGGCTGATTTCTTGTCCTCTGATAAAAAAGACACCTGTTTCCATCACGAAAGCTTTCAGGGGATCATTTGCAAGCTTCTGGCACCATTTTTGAGTGAATTGCCAAAAGTCAGATTTTTGCTGAAATTGTGACCCCGGGGCTTACGGATTTTTTCAAAAAAGTCTTTTCCGCCGGTTAAGTTTTCTAGGGCTGATTTCTTGTTCTGTGATAAAAAGACTTCTGTTTCCATCGCCAAAGCTTTCAGGGGATCATTTGCAAGCTTCTGGCACCATTTTTGAGTGAATTGCCAAAAGTCAGATTTTTGCTGAAATTATGACCCCGGGGCTTAGTGATTTTTTCAAAAAAGTCTTTTCCGCAGGTTAAGTTTTTGAGGGCTGATTTCTTATCCTGTGATAAAAAGACTTCTGTTTCCATCGCCAAAGCTTTCAGGGGATCATTTGCAAGCTTCTGGAATCATTTTTGAGTGAATTGCCAAAAGTCAGATTTTTGCTGAAATTGTGACCCCGGGGCTTAGGGATTTTTTCAAAAAAGTCTTTTCCGCAGGTTAAGTTTTCGAGGGCTGATTTCTTGTCCTGTGATAAAAAGACTTCTGTTTCCATCGCGAAAGCTTTCAGGGGAGCATTTGCAAGCTGCTGGCACCATTTTTGAGTGAATTGCCAAAAGTCAGATTTTTGCTGAAATTGTGACCCTGGGGCTTAGGGATTTTTTCAAAAAAGTCTTTTCCGCAGGTTAAGTTTTCGAGGGCTGATTTCTTGTCCTGTGATAAAAAGACTTCTGTTTCCATCGCCAAAGCTTTCAGGGGAGCATTAGCAAGCTTCTGGCACCATTTTTGAGTGAATTGCCAAAAGTAGGATTTTTGCTGAAATTGTGACCCCAGGGCCTAGGGATTTTTTCAAAAAAGTCTTTTCCGCAGGTTAAGTTGTTGAGGGCTGATTTCTTGTCCTGTGATAAAAAGACTTCTGTTTCCATCGCCAAAGCTTTCTCGGGAGCATTATCAAGCCTCTGGCACCATTTTTGAGTGAATTGCCAAAAGTCAGATTTTTGCTGAAATTGTGACCCCGGGGCTTAGGGATTTTTTCAAAAAAGTCTTTTCCGCCGGTTAAGTTGTTGAGGGCTGATTTCTTGTCCTCTGATAAAAAAGACACCTGTTTCCATCACCAAAGCTTTCAGGGGATCATTTGCAAGCTTCTGGCACCATTTTTGAGTGAATTGCCAAAAGTCAGATTTTTGCTGAAATTGTGACCCCGGGGCTTACGGATTTTTTCAAAAAAGTCTTTTCCGCCGGTTAAGTTTTCGAGGGCTGATTTCTTGTCCTGTGATAAAAAGACTTCTGTTTCCATCGCCAAAGCTTTCAGGGGAGCATTTGCAAGCTTCTGGCACCATTTTTGAGTGAATTGCCAAAAGTCAGATTTTTGCTGAAATTGTGACCCCGGGGCTTAGGGATTTTTTCAAAAAAGTCTTTTCCGCCGGTTAAGTTGTTGAGGGCTGATTTCTTGTCCTCTGATAAAAAAGACACCTGTTTCCATCACCAAAGCTTTCAGGGGATCATTTGCAAGCTTCTGGCACCATTTTTGAGTGAATTGCCAAAAGTCAGATTTTTGCTGAAATTGTGACCCCGGGGCTTACGGATTTTTTCAAAAAAGTCTTTTCCGCCGGTTAAGTTGTTGAGGGCTGATTTCTTGTCCTGTGATAAAAAGACTTCTGTTTCCATCGCCAAAGCTTTCTCGGGAGCATTAGCAAGCTTCTGGCACCATTTTTGAGTGAATTGCCAAAAGTCAGATTTTTGCTGAAATTGTGACCCCGGGGCTTAGGGATTATTTCAAAAATGTCTTTCCCGCCGGTTAAGTTTTCTAGGGCTGATTTCTTGTCCTGTGATAAAAAGACTTCTGTTTCCATCGCCAAAGCTTTCAGGGGAGCATTAGCAAGCTTCTGGCACCATTTTTGAGTGAATTGCCAAAAGTCAGATTTTTGCTTTAATTGTGACCCCGGGGCTTAGGGATTTTTTCAAAAAAGTCTTTTCCGCCGGTTAAGTTGTTGAGGGCTGATTTCTTGTCCTCTGATAAAAAAGACACCTGTTTCCATCACGAAAGCTTTCAGGGGATCATTTGCAAGCTTCTGGCACCATTTTTGAGTGAATTGCCAAAAGTCAGATTTTTGCTGAAATTGTGACCCCGGGGCTTACGGATTTTTTCAAAAAAGTCTTTTCCGCCGGTTAAGTTTTCTAGGGCTGATTTCTTGTTCTGTGATAAAAAGACTTCTGTTTCCATCGCCAAAGCTTTCAGGGGATCATTTGCAAGCTTCTGGCACCATTTTTGAGTGAATTGCCAAAAGTCAGATTTTTGCTGAAATTATGACCCCGGGGCTTAGTGATTTTTTCAAAAAAGTCTTTTCCGCAGGTTAAGTTTTTGAGGGCTGATTTCTTATCCTGTGATAAAAAGACTGCTGTTTCCATCGCCAAAGCTTTCAGGGGATCATTTGCAAGCTTCTGGAATCATTTTTGAGTGAATTGCCAAAAGTCAGATTTTTGCTGAAATAGTGACCCCGGGGCTTAGGGATTTTTTCAAAAAAGTCTTTTCCGCAGGTTAAGTTTTCGAGGGCTGATTTCTTGTCCTGTGATAAAAAGACTTCTGTTTCCATCGCCAAAGCTTTCAGGGGAGCATTAGCAAGCTTCTGGCACCATTTTTGAGTGAATTGCCAAAAGTCAGATTTTTGCTTTAATTGTGACCCCGGGGCTTAGGGATTTTTTCAAAAAAGTCTTTTCCGCAGGTTAAGTTTTCTAGGGCTGATTTCTTGTCCTGTGATAAAAAGACTTCTGTTTCCATCGCCAAAGCTTTCAGGGGAGCATTTGCAAGCTTCTGGCACCATTTTTGAGTGAATTGCCAAAAGTCAGATTTTTGCTGAAATTGTGACCCTGGTGCTTACGGATTTTTTCAAAAAAGTCTTTTCCGCCGGTTAAGTTTTCTAGGGCTGATTTCTTGTTCTGTGATAAAAAGACTTCTGTTTCCATCGCCAAAGCTTTCAGGGGAGCATTTGCAAGCTTCTGGCACCATTTTTGAGTAAATTGCCAAAAGTCAGATTTTTGCTGAAATTGTGACCCCGGGGCTTAGGGATTTTTTGAAAAAAGTCTTTTCCGCAGGTTAAGTTTTCTTGGGCTGATTTCTTGTCCTGTGATATAAAAGACTTCTGTTTCCATTGCCAAAGCTTTCAGGGGAGCATTTGCAAGCTTCTGGCACCATTTTTGAGTGAATTGCCAAAAGTAGGATTTTTGTTGAAATTGTGACCCCGGGGCTTAGGGATTATTTCAAAAATGTCTTTCCGCCGGTTAAGTTGTTGAGGGCTGATTTCTTGTCCTGTGATAAAAAGACTTCTGTTTCCATCGCCAAAGCTTTCTCGGGAGCATTATCAAGCTTCTGGCACCATTTTTGAGTGAATTGCCAAAAGTCAGATTTTTGCTGAAATTGTGACCCCGGGGCTTAGGGATTTTTTCAAAAAAGTCTTTTCCGCCGGTTAAGTTGTTGAGGGCTGATTTCTTGTCCTCTGATAAAAAAGACACCTGTTTCCATCACGAAAGCTTTCAGGGGATCATTTGCAAGCTTCTGGCACCATTTTTGAGTGAATTGCCAAAAGTCAGATTTTTGCTGAAATTGTGACCCCGGGGCTTAGGGATTTTTTCAAAAAAGTCTTTTCCGCCGGTTAAGTTGTTGAGGGCTGATTTCTTGTCCTGTGATACAAAGACTTCTGTTTCCATCGCCAAAGCTTTCTCGGGAGCATTATCAAGCTTCTGGCACCATTTTTGAGTGAATTGCCAAAAGTCAGATTTTTGCTGAAATTGTGACCCCGGGGCTTAGGGATTTTTTCAAAAAAGTCTTTTCCGCCGGTTAAGTTGTTGAGGGCTGATTTCTTGTCCTCTGATAAAAAAGACACCTGTTTCCATCACCAAAGCTTTCAGGGGATCATTTGCAAGCTTCTGGCACCATTTTTGAGTGAATTGCCAAAAGTCAGATTTTTGCTGAAATTGTGACCCCGGGGCTTACGGATTTTTTCAAAAAAGTCTTTTCCGCCGGTTAAGTTGTTGAGGGCTGATTTCTTGTCCTGTGATAAAAAGACTTCTGTTTCCATCGCCAAAGCTTTCTCGGGAGCATTAGCAAGCTTCTGGCACCATTTTTGAGTGAATTGCCAAAAGTCAGATTTTTGCTGAAATTGTGACCCCGGGGCTTAGGGATTATTTCAAAAATGTCTTTCCCGCCGGTTAAGTTGTTGAGGACTGATTTCTTGTCCTGTGATAAAAAGACTTCTGTTTCCATCGCCAAAGCTTTCAGGGGAGCATTATCAAGCTTCTGGCACCATTTTTGAGTGAATTGCCAAAAGTCAGATTTTTGCTTTAATTGTGACCCCGGGGCTTAGGGATTTTTTCAAAAAAGTCTTTTCCGCCGGTTAAGTTGTTGAGGGCTGATTTCTTGTCCTGTGATAAAAAGACTTCTGTTTCCATCGCCAAAGCTTTCAGGGGAGCATTTGCAAGCTTCTGGCACCATTTTTGAGTGAATTGCCAAAAGTCAGATTTTTGCTGAAATTGTGACCCTGGGGCTTAGGGATTTTTTCAAAAAAGTCTTTTCCGCCGGTTAAGTTGTTGAGGGCTGATTTCTTGTCCTGTGATAAAAAGACTTCTGTTTCCATCGCCAAAGCTTTCTCGGGAGCATTATCAAGCCTCTGGCACCATTTTTGAGTGAATTGCCAAAAGTCAGATTTTTGCTGAAATTGTGACCCCGGGGCTTACGGATTTTTTCAAAAAAGTCTTTTCCGCCGGTTAAGTTTTCTAGGGCTGATTTCTTGTTCTGTGATAAAAAGACTTCTGTTTCCATCGCCAAAGCTTTCAGGGGAGCATTTGCAAGCTTCTGGCACCATTTTTGAGTGAATTGCCAAAAGTCAGATTTTTGCTGAAATTGTGACCCCGGGGCTTAGGGATTATTTCAAAAATGTCTTTCCCGCCGGTTAAGTTGTTGAGGACTGAATTCTTGCCCTGTGAGAAAAAGACTTCTGTTTCCATCAACAAAGCTTTCAGGGGATCATTTGCAAGCTTCTGGCACCATTTTTGAGTGAATTGCCAAAAGTCAGATTTTTGCTGAAATTATGACCCCGGGGCTTAGGGATTTTTTCAAAAAAGTCTTTTCCGCAGGTTAAGTTTTTGAGGGCTGATTTCTTATCCTGTGATAAAAAGACTTCTGTTTCCATCGCCAAAGCTTTCAGGGGATCATTTGCAAGCTTCTGGAATCATTTTTGAGTGAATTGCCAAAAGTCAGATTTTTGCTGAAATTGTGACCCCGGGGCTTAGGGATTTTTTCAAAAAAGTCTTTTCCGCAGGTTAAGTTTTCGAGGGCTGATTTCTTGTCCTGTGATAAAAAGACTTCTGTTTCCATCGCCAAAGCTTTCAGGGGAGCATTAGCAAGCTGCTGGCACCATTTTTGAGTGAATTGCCAAAAGTCAGATTTTTGCTGAAATTGTGACCCCGGGGCTTAGGGATTTTTTCAAAAAAGTCTTTTCCGCCGGTTAAGTTTTCTAGGGCTGATTTCTTGTCCTGTGATAAAAAGACTTCTGTTTCCATCGCCAAAGCTTTCAGGGGAGCATTTGCAAGCTTCTGGCACCATTTTTGAGTGAATTGCCAAAAGTCAGATTTTTGCTGAAATTGTGACCCCGGGGCTTACGGATTTTTTCAAAAAAGTCTTTTCCGCCGGTTAAGTTTTCTAGGGCTGATTTCTTGTTCTGTGATAAAAAGACTTCTGTTTCCATCGCCAAAGCTTTCAGGGGATCATTTGCAAGCTTCTGGCACCATTTTTGAGTGAATTGCCAAAAGTCAGATTTTTGCTGAAATTATGACCCCGGGGCTTAGTGATTTTTTCAAAAAAGTCTTTTCCGCAGGTTAAGTTTTTGAGGGCTGATTTCTTATCCTGTGATAAAAAGACTTCTGTTTCCATCGCCAAAGCTTTCAGGGGATCATTTGCAAGCTTCTGGAATCATTTTTGAGTGAATTGCCAAAAGTCAGATTTTTGCTGAAATTGTGACCCCGGGGCTTAGGGATTTTTTCAAAAAAGTCTTTTCCGCAGGTTAAGTTTTTGAGGGCTGATTTCTTATCCTGTGATAAAAAGACTTCTGTTTCCATCGCCAAAGCTTTCAGGGGATCATTTGCAAGCTTCTGGAATCATTTTTGAGTGAATTGCCAAAAGTCAGATTTTTGCTGAAATTGTGACCCCGGGGCTTAGGGATTTTTTCAAAAAAGTCTTTTCCGCAGGTTAAGTTTTCGAGGGCTGATTTCTTGTCCTGTGATAAAAAGACTTCTGTTTCCATCGCCAAAGCTTTCAGGGGAGCATTAGCAAGCTTCTGGCACCATTTTTGAGTGAATTGCCAAAAGTCAGATTTTTGCTGAAATTGTGACCCCAGGGCCTAGGGATTTTTTCAAAAAAGTCTTTTCCGCAGGTTAAGTTTTCGAGGGCTTATTTCTTGTCCTGTGATAAAAAGACTTCTGTTTCCATCGCCAAAGCTTTCTCGGGAGCATTAGCAAGCTTCTGGCACCATTTTTGAGTGAATTGCCAAAAGTCAGATTTTTGCTGAAATTGTGACCCCGGGGCTTAGGGATTTTTTCAAAAAAGTCTTTTCCGCAGGTTAAGTTTTCGAGGGCTGATTTCTTGTCCTGTGATAAAAAGACTTCTGTTTCCATCGCCAAAGCTTTCAGGGGAGCATTTGCAAGCTTCTGGCACCATTTTTGAGTGAATTGCCAAAAGTAGGATTTTTGCTGAAATTGTGACCCCAGGGCCTAGGGATTTTTTCAAAAAAGTCTTTTCCGCAGGTTAAGTTTTCGAGGGCTGATTTCTTGTCCTGTGATAAAAAGACTTGTGTTTCCATCGCCAAAGTTTTCAGGGGAGCATTTGCAAACTTCTGGAATCATTTTTGAGTGAATTGCCAAAAGTCAGATTTTTGCTGAAATTGTGACCCCGGGGCTTAGGGATTTTTTCAAAACAGTCTTTTCCGGAGGTTAAGTTTTCGAGGGCTGATTTCTTGTCCTGTGATAAAAAGACTTCTGTTTCCATCGCGAAAGCTTTCAGGGGAGCATTTGCAAGCGTCTGGCACCATTTTTGAGTGAATTGCCAAAAGTCAGATTTTTGCTGAAATTGTGACCCCGGGGCTTAGGGATTTTTTCAAAAAAGTCTTTTCCGCCGGTTAAGTTGTTGAGGGCTGATTTCTTGTCCTGTGATAAAAAGACTTCTGTTTCCATCGCCAAAGCTTTCTTGGGAGCATTATCAAGCTTCTGGCACCATTTTTGAGTGAATTGCCAAAAGTCAGATTTTTGCTGAAATTGTGACCCCGGGGCTTAGGGATTTTTTCAAAAAAGTCTTTTCCGCAGGTTAAGTTGTTGAGGGCTGATTTCTTGTCCTCTGATAAAAAAGACACCTGTTTCCATCACCAAAGCTTTCAGGGGATCATTTGCAAGCTTCTGGCACCATTTTTGAGTGAATTGCCAAAAGTCAGATTTTTGCTGAAATTGTGACCCCGGGGCTTACGGATTTTTTCAAAAAAGTCTTTTCCGCCGGTTAAGTTTTCTAGGGCTGATTTCTGGTTCTGTGATAAAAAGACTTCTGTTTCCATCGCCAAAGCTTTCAGGGGAGCATTTGCAAGCTTCTGGCACCATTTTTGAGTGAATTGCCAAAAGTCAGATTTTTGCTGTAATTGTGACCCCGGGGCTTAGGGATTTTTTCAAAAAAGTCTTTTCCGCAGGTTAAGTTTTTTAGGGCTGATTTCTTGTCCTGTGATAAAAAGACTTCTGTTTCCATCACCAAAGCTTTCAGGGGAGCATTAGCAAGCTTCTGGCACCATTTTTTAGTGAATTGCCAAAAGTCGGATTTTTGCTGAAATTATGACCCCGGGGTTGAGGGATTTTTTCAAAAAAGTCTTTTCCGCAGGTTAAGTTTTCGAGGGCTGATTTCTTGTCCTGTGATAAAAAGACTTCTGTTTCCATCGCCAAAGCTTTCAGGGGAGCATTTGCAAGCTTCTGGAATCATTTTTGAGTGAATTGCCAAAAGTCAGATTTTTGCTGAAATTGTGACCCCGGGGCTTAGGGATTTTTTCAAAAAAGTCTTTTCCGCAGGTTAAGTTTTCGAGGGCTGATTTCTTGTCCTGTGATAAAAAGACTCCTGTTTCCATCGCCAAAGCTTTCAGTGGATCATTTGCAAGCCTCTGGCACCATTTTTGAGTGAATTGCCAAAAGTCAGATTTTTGCTGAAATTGTGACCCCGCCGGGGCTTAGGGATTTTTTCAAAAAAGTCTTTTCCGCCGGTTAAGTTTTCTAGGGCTGATTTCTTGTCCTGTGATAAAAAAGATTTCTGTTTCCATCACCAAAGCTTTCAGGGGAGCATTTGCAAGCTTCTGACACCATTTTTGATTGAATTGCCAAAAGTCAGATTTTTGCTGAAATTGTGACCCCGGGGCTTAGGGATTTTTTCAAAAAAGTCTTTTCTGCAGGTTAAGTTTTCTAGGGCTGATTTCTTGTCCTGTGATAAAAAGACTTCTGTTTCCATCGCCAAAGCTTTCTCGGGAGCATTAGCAATCTTCTGGCACCATTTTTGGGTAAATTGCCAAAAGTCAGATTTTTGCTTTGATTGTGACCCCGGGGCTTAGGGATTTTTTCAAAAAAGTCTTTTCCGCAGGTTAAGTTTTCTAGGGCTGATTTCTTGTCCTGTGATAAAAAGACTTCTGTTTCCATCGCCAAAGCTTTCAGGGGAGCATTTGCAAGCTTCTGGCACCATTTTTGAGTGAATTGCCAAAAGTCAGATTTTTGCTGAAATTGTGACCCTGGGGCTTAGGGATTTTTTCAAAAAAGTCTTTTCCGCCGGTTAAGTTGTTGAGGGCTGATTTCTTGTCCTGTGATAAAAAGACTTCTGTTTCCATCGCCAAAGCTTTCTTGGGAGCATTATCAAGCTTCTGGCACCATTTTTGAGTGAATTGCCAAAAGTCAGATTTTTGCTGAAATTGTGACCCCGGGGCTTAGGGATTTTTTCAAAAAAGTCTTTTCCGCCGGTTAAGTTGTTGAGGGCTGATTTCTTGTCCTCTGATAAAAAAGACACCTGTTTCAATCACCAAAGCTTTCAGGGGATCATTTGCAAGCTTCTGGCACCATTTTTGAGTGAATTGCCAAAAGTCAGATTTTGCTGAAATTGTGACCCCGGGGCTTAGGGATTTTTTCAAAAAAGTCTTTTCCGCCGGTTAAGTTGTTGAGGGCTGATTTCTTGTCCTGTGATAAAAAGACTTCTGTTTCCATCGCCAAAGCTTTCAGGGGATCATTTGCAAGCTTCTGGCACCATTTTTGAGTGAATTGCCAAAAGTCGGATTTTTGCTGAAATTATGACCCCGGGGTTTAGGGATTTTTTCAAAAAAGTCTTTTCCGCAGGTTAAGTTTTCGAGGGCTGATTTCTTGTCCTGTGATAAAAAGACTTCTGTTTCCATCGCCAAAGCTTTCAGGGGAGCATTTGCAAGCTTCTGGCACCATTTTTGAGTGAATTGCCAAAAGTCAGATTTTTGCTGAAATTGTGACCCCGGGGCTTAGGGATTTTTTCAAAAAAGTCTTTTCTGCAGGTTAAGTTTTCGAGGGCTGATTTCTTGTCCTGTGATAAAAAGACTCCTGTTTCCATCGCCAAAGCTTTCAGTGGATCATTTGCAAGCCTCTGGCACCATTTTTGAGTGAATTGCCAAAAGTCAGATTTTTGCTGAAATTGTGACCCCGGGGCTTAGGGATTTTTTCAAAAAAGTCTTTTCCGCCGGTTAAGTTTTCTAGGGCTGATTTCTTGTCCTGTGATAAAAAAGATTTCTGTTTCCATCACCAAAGCTTTCAGGGGAGCATTTGCAAGCTTCTGACACCATTTTTGAGTGAATTGCCAAAAGTCAGATTTTTGCTGAAATTGTGACCCCGGGGCTTAGGGATTTTTTCAAAAAAGTCTTTTCTGCAGGTTAAGTTTTCTAGGGCTGATTTCTTGTCCTGTGATAAAAAGACTTCTGTTTCCATCGCAAAAGCTTTCTCGGGAGCATTAGCAATCTTCTGGCACCATTTTTGGGTAAATTGCCAAAAGTCAGATTTTTGCTTTGATTGTGACCCCGGGGCTTAGGGATTTTTTCAAAAAAGTCTTTTCCGCAGGTTAAGTTTTCTAGGGCTGATTTCTTGTCCTGTGATAAAAAGACTTCTGTTTCCATCGCCAAAGCTTTCAGGGGAGCATTTGCAAGCTTCTGGCACCATTTTTGAGTGAATTGCCAAAAGTCAGATTTTTGCTGAAATTGTGACCCTGGGGCTTAGGGATTTTTTCAAAAAAGTCTTTTCCGCCGGTTAAGTTGTTGAGGGCTGATTTCTTGTCCTGTGATAAAAAGACTTCTGTTTCCATCGCCAAAGCTTTCTTGGGAGCATTATCAAGCTTCTGGCACCATTTTTGAGTGAATTGCCAAAAGTCAGATTTTTGCTGAAATTGTGACCCCGGGGCTTAGGGATTTTTTCAAAAAAGTCTTTTCCGCCGGTTAAGTTGTTGAGGGCTGATTTCTTGTCCTCTGATAAAAAAGACACCTGTTTCAATCACCAAAGCTTTCAGGGGATCATTTGCAAGCTTCTGGCACCATTTTTGAGTGAATTGCCAAAAGTCAGATTTTTGCTGAAATTGTGACCCCGGGGCTTAGGGATTTTTTCAAAAAAGTCTTTTCCGCCGGTTAAGTTGTTGAGGGCTGATTTCTTGTCCTGTGATAAAAAGACTTCTGTTTCCATCGCCAAAGCTTTCTCGGGAGCATTAGCAAGCTTCTGGCACCATTTTTGAGTGAATTGCCAAAAGTCAGATTTTTGCTGAAATTGTGACCCCGGGGCTTAGGGATTTTTTCAAAAAAGTCTTTTCCGCCGGTTAAGTTTTCTAGGGCTGATTTCTTGTCCTGTGATAAAAAAGACTTCTGTTTCCATCACCAAAGCTTTCAGGGGAGCATTAGCAAGCTTCTGGCACCATTTTTGAGTGAATTGCCAAAAGTCAGATTTTTGCTGAAATTGTGACCCTGGGGCTTAGGGATTTTTTCAAAAAAGTCTTTTCCGCCGGTTAAGTTGTTGAGGGCTGATTTCTTGTCCTGTGATAAAAAGACTTCTGTTTCCATCGCCAAAGCTTTCTCGGGAGCATTATCAAGCCTCTGTCACCATTTTTGAGTGAATTGCCAAAAGTCAGATTTTTGCTGAAATTGTGACCCCGGGGCTTAGGGATTTTTTCAAAAAAGTCTTTTCCGCCGGTTAAGTTGTTGAGGGCTGATTTCTTGTCCTCTGATAAAAAAGACACCTGTTTCCATCACCAAAGCTTTCAGGGGATCATTTGCAAGCTTCTGGCACCATTTTTGAGTGAATTGCCAAAAGTCAGATTTTTGCTGAAATTGTGACCCCGGGGCTTAGGGATTTTTTGAAAAAAGTCTTTTCCGCAGGTTAAGTTTTCTTGGGCTGATTTCTTGTCCTGTGATATAAAAGACTTCTGTTTCCATTGCCAAAGCTTTCAGGGGAGCATTTGCAAGCTTCTGGCACCATTTTTGAGTGAATTGCCAAAAGTCAGATTTTTGCTGAAATTGTGACCCCGGGGCTTAGGGATTTTTTCAAAAAAGTCTTTTCCGCAGGTTAAGTTTTCGAGGGCTGATTTCTTGTCCTGTGATAAAAAGACTTCTGTTTCCATCGCCAAAACTTTCAGGGGAGCATTTGCAAGCTTCTGGCACCATTTTTGAGTGAATTGCCAAAAGTAGGATTTTTGCTGAAATTGTGACCCCGGGGCCTAGGGATTTTTTCAAAAAAGTCTTTTCCGCAGGTTAAGTTTTCGAGGGCTGATTAATTGTCCCGTGATAAAAAGACTTCTGTTTCCATCGCCAAAGTTTTCAGGGGAGCATTTGCAAGCTTCTGGAATCATTTTTGAGTGAATTGCCAAAAGTCAGATTTTTGCTGAAATTGTGACCCCGGGGCTTAGGGATTTTTTCAAAAAAGTCTTTTCCGCAGGTTAAGTTTTCGAGGGCTGATTTCTTGTCCTGTGATAAAAAGACTTCTGTTTCCATCGCGAAAGCTTTCAGGGGAGCATTTGCAAGCTTCTGGCACCATTTTTGAGTGAATTGCCAAAAGTAGGATTTTTGCTGAAATTGTGACCCCGGGGCTTAGGGATTATTTCAAAAATGTCTTTTCCGCAGGTTAAGTTTTCGAAGGCTGATTTCTTGTCCTGTGATAAAAAGACTTCTGTTTCCATCGCCAAAGCTTTCAGGGGAGCATTTGCAAGCTTCTGGCACCATTTTTGAGTGAATTGCCAAAAGTAGGATTTTTGCTGAAATTGTGACCCCGGGGCTTAGGGATTATTTCAAAAATGTCTTTCCCGTCGGTTAAGTTGTTGAGGACTGAATTCTTGTCCTGTGAGAAAAAGACTTCTGTTTCCATCGCCAAAGCTTTCAGTGGATCATTTGCACGCCTCTGGCACCATTTTTGAGTGAATTGCCAAAAGTCAAATTTTTGCTGAAATTGTGACCCCGGGGCTTAGGGATTTTTTCAAAAAAGTCTTTTCCGCCGGTTAAGTTTTCTAGGGCTGATTTCTTGTCCTGTGATAAAAAGACTTCTGTTTCCATCGCCAAAGCTTTCAGGGGAGCATTTTCAACTCATTGGCACCATTTTTGAGTGAATTGCCAAAAGTCAGATTTTTGCTGTAATTCTGACCCCGGGGCTTAGGGATTTTTTCAAAAAAGTCTTTTCCGCAGGTTAAGTTTTCGAGGGCTGATTTCTTGTCCTGTGATAAAAAGACTTCTGTTTCCATCGCCAAAGCTTTCAGGGCAGCATTTGCAAGCTTCTGGCACCATTTTTGAGTGAATTGCCAAAAGTCAGATTTTTGCTGAAATTGTGACCCCGGGGCTTAGGGATTTTTTCAAAAAAGTCTTTTCCGCAGGTTAAGTTTTTTAGGGCTGATTTCTTGTCCTGTGATAAAAAAGACTTCTGTTTCCATCACCAAAGCTTTCAGGGGATCATTTGCAAGCTTCTGGCACCATTTTTGATTGAATTGCCAAAAGTCAGATTTTTGCTGAAATTGTGACCCCGGGGCTTAGGGATTTTTTCAAAAAAGTCTTTTCCGCAGGTTAAGTTTTCGAGGGCTGATTTCTTGTCCTGTGATAAAAAGACTTCTGTTTCCATCGCCAAAGCTTTCAGGGGAGCATTTGCAAGCTGCTGGCACCATTTTTGAGTGAATTGCCAAAAGTCAGATTTTTGCTGAAATTGTGACCCCGGGGCTTAGGGATTTTTTCAAAAAAGCCTTTTCCGCAGGTTAAGTTTTCGAGGGCTGATTTCTTGTCCTGTGATAAAAAGACTTCTGTTTCCATCGCCAAAGCTTTCAGGGGAGCATTTGCAAGCTTCTGGCACCATTTTTGAGTGAATTGCCAAAAGTAGGATTTTTGCTGAAATTGTGACCCCGGGGCCTAGGGATTTTTTCAAAAAAGTCTTTTCCGCAGGTTAAGTTTTCGAGGGCTGATTTCTTGTCCTGTGATAAAAAGACTTCTGTTTCCATCGCCAAAGTTTTCAGGGGAGCATTTGCAAGCTTCTGGAATCATTTTTGAGTGAATTGCCAAAAGTCAGATTTTTGCTGAAATTGTGACCCCGGGGCTTAGGGATTTTTTCAAAAAAGGCTTTTCCGCAGGTTAAGTTTTCGAGGGCTGATTTCTTGTCCTGTGATAAAAAGACTTCTGTTTCCATCGCCAAAGCTTTCAGGGGAGCATTTGCAAGCTTCTGGCACCATTTTTGAGTGAATTGCCAAAAGTCAGATTTTTGCTGAAATTGTGACCCCGGGGCTTAGGGATTTTTTCAAAAAAGTCTTTTCCGCCGGTTAAGTTGTTGAGGGCTGATTTCTTGTCCTCTGATAAAAAAGACACCTGTTTCCATCACCAAAGCTTTCAGGGGATCATTTGCAAGCTTCTGGCACCATTTTTGAGTGAATTGCCAAAAGTCAGATTTTTGCTGAAATTGTGACCCTGGGGCTTAGGGATTTTTTCAAAAAAGTCTTTTCCGCCGGTTAAGTTGTTGAGGGCTGATTTCTTGTCCTGTGATAAAAAGACTTCTGTTTCCATCGCGAAAGCTTTCTCGGGAGCATTATCAAGCTTCTGGCACCATTTTTGAGTGAATTGCCAAAAGTCAGATTTTTGCTGAAATTGTGACCCCGGAGCTTAGGGATTTTTTCAAAAAAGTCTTTTCCGCCGGTTAAGTTGTTGAGGGCTGATTTCTTGTCCTCTGATAAAAAAGACACCTGTTTCCATCACCAAAGCTTTCAGGGGATCATTTGCAAGCTTCTGGCACCATTTTTGAGTGAATTGCAAAAGTCAGATTTTTGCTGAAATTGTGACCCCGGGGCTTACGGATTTTTTCAAAAAAGTCTTTTCCACCGGTTAAGTTTTCTAGGGCTGATTTCTTGTTCTGTGATAAAAAGACTTCTGTTTCCATCGCCAAAGCTTTCAGGGGAGCATTTGCAAGCTTCTGGCACCATTTTTGAGTGAATTGCCAAAAGTCAGATTTTTGCTGAAATTATGACCCCGGGGCTTAGGGATTTTTTCAAAAAAGTCTTTTCCGCAGGTTAAGTTTTTGAGGGCTGATTTCTTATCCTGTGATAAAAAGACTTCTGTTTCCATCGCCAAAGCTTTCAGGGGAGCATTTGCAAGCTTCTGGAATCATTTTTGAGTGAATTGCCAAAAGTCAGATTTTTGCTGAAATTGTGACCCCGGGGCTTAGGGATTTTTTCAAAAAAGTCTTTTCCGCAGGTTAAGTTTTCGAGGGCTGATTTCTTGTCCTGTGATAAAAAGACTTCTGTTTCCATCGCCAAAGCTTTCTTGGGAGCATTATCAAGCTTCTGGCACCATTTTTGAGTGAATTGCCAAAAGTCAGATTTTTGCTGAAATTGTGACCCCGGGGCTTAGGGATTTTTTCAAAAAAGTCTTTTCCGCCGGTTAAGTTGTTGAGGGCTGATTTCTTGTCCTCTGATAAAAAAGACACCTCTTTCCATCACCAAAGCTTTCAGGGGATCATTTGCAAGCTTCTGGCACCATTTTTGAGTGAATTGCCAAAAGTCAGATTTTTGCTGAAATTGTGACCCCGGGGCTTACGGATTTTTTCAAAAAAGTCTTTTCCACCGGTTAAGTTTTCTAGGGCTGATTTCTTGTTCTGTGATAAAAAGACTTCTGTTTCCATCGCCAAAGCTTTCAGGGGAGCATTTGCAAGCTTCTGGCACCATTTTTGAGTGAATTGCCAAAAGTCAGATTTTTGCTGAAATTATGACCCCGGGGCTTAGGGATTTTTTCAAAAAAGTCTTTTCCGCAGGTTAAGTTTTTGAGGGCTGATTTCTTATCCTGTGATAAAAAGACTTCTGTTTCCATCGCCAAAGATTTCAGGGGAGCATTTGCAAGCTTCTGGAATCATTTTTGAGTGAATTGCCAAAAGTCAGATTTTTGCTGAAATTGTGACCCCGGGGCTTAGGGATTTTTTCAAAAAAGTCTTTTCCGCAGGTTAAGTTTTCGAGGGCTGATTTCTTGTCCTGTGATAAAAAGACTTCTGTTTCCATCGCCAAAACTTTCAGGGGAGCATTTGCAAGCTTCTGGCACCATTTTTGAGTGAATTGCCAAAAGTAGGATTTTTGCTGAAATTGTGACCCCGGGGCTTAGGGATTTTTTCAAAAAAGTCTTTTCCGCAGGTTAAGTTTTCGAGGGCTGATTTCTTGTCCTGTGATAAAAAGACTTCTGTTTCCATCGCCAAAGTTTTCAGGGGAGCATTATCAAGCTTCTGGCACCATTTTTGAGTGAATTGCCAAAAGTCAGATTTTTGCTGAAATTGTGACCCCGGAGCTTAGGGATTTTTTCAAAAAAGTCTTTTCCGCCGGTTAAGTTGTTGAGGGCTGATTTCTTGTCCTCTGATAAAAAAGACACCTGTTTCCATCACCAAAGCTTTCAGGGGATCATTTGCAAGCTTCTGGCACCATTTTTGAGTGAATTGCAAAAGTCAGATTTTTGCTGAAATTGTGACCCCGGGGCTTACGGATTTTTTCAAAAAAGTCTTTTCCACCGGTTAAGTTTTCTAGGGCTGATTTCTTGTTCTGTGATAAAAAGACTTCTGTTTCCATCGCCAAAGCTTTCAGGGGAGCATTTGCAAGCTTCTGGCACCATTTTTGAGTGAATTGCCAAAAGTCAGATTTTTGCTGAAATTATGACCCCGGGGCTTAGGGATTTTTTCAAAAAAGTCTTTTCCGCAGGTTAAGTTTTTGAGGGCTGATTTCTTATCCTGTGATAAAAAGACTTCTGTTTCCATCGCCAAAGCTTTCAGGGGAGCATTTGCAAGCTTCTGGAATCATTTTTGAGTGAATTGCCAAAAGTCAGATTTTTGCTGAAATTGTGACCCCGGGGCTTAGGGATTTTTTCAAAAAAGTCTTTTCCGCAGGTTAAGTTTTCGAGGGCTGATTTCTTGTCCTGTGATAAAAAGACTTCTGTTTCCATCGCCAAAGCTTTCTTGGGAGCATTATCAAGCTTCTGGCACCATTTTTGAGTGAATTGCCAAAAGTCAGATTTTTGCTGAAATTGTGACCCCGGGGCTTAGGGATTTTTTCAAAAAAGTCTTTTCCGCCGGTTAAGTTGTTGAGGGCTGATTTCTTGTCCTCTGATAAAAAAGACACCTCTTTCCATCACCAAAGCTTTCAGGGGATCATTTGCAAGCTTCTGGCACCATTTTTGAGTGAATTGCCAAAAGTCAGATTTTTGCTGAAATTGTGACCCCGGGGCTTACGGATTTTTTCAAAAAAGTCTTTTCCACCGGTTAAGTTTTCTAGGGCTGATTTCTTGTTCTGTGATAAAAAGACTTCTGTTTCCATCGCCAAAGCTTTCAGGGGAGCATTTGCAAGCTTCTGGCACCATTTTTGAGTGAATTGCCAAAAGTCAGATTTTTGCTGAAATTATGACCCCGGGGCTTAGGGATTTTTTCAAAAAAGTCTTTTCCGCAGGTTAAGTTTTTGAGGGCTGATTTCTTATCCTGTGATAAAAAGACTTCTGTTTCCATCGCCAAAGATTTCAGGGGAGCATTTGCAAGCTTCTGGAATCATTTTTGAGTGAATTGCCAAAAGTCAGATTTTTGCTGAAATTGTGACCCCGGGGCTTAGGGATTTTTTCAAAAAAGTCTTTTCCGCAGGTTAAGTTTTCGAGGGCTGATTTCTTGTCCTGTGATAAAAAGACTTCTGTTTCCATCGCCAAAACTTTCAGGGGAGCATTTGCAAGCTTCTGGCACCATTTTTGAGTGAATTGCCAAAAGTAGGATTTTTGCTGAAATTGTGACCCCGGGGCTTAGGGATTTTTTCAAAAAAGTCTTTTCCGCAGGTTAAGTTTTCGAGGGCTGATTTCTTGTCCTGTGATAAAAAGACTTCTGTTTCCATCGCCAAAGTTTTCAGGGGAGCATTTGCAAGCTTCTGGAATCATTTTTGAGTGAATTGCCAAAAGTCAGATTTTTGCTGAAATTGTGACCCCGGGGCTTAGGGATTTTTTCAAAAAAGTCTTTTCCGCAGGTTAAGTTTTCGAGGGCTGATTTCTTGTCCTGTGATAAAAAGACTTCTGTTTCCATCGCCAAAGCTTTCAGGGGAGCATTTGCAAGCTTCTGGCACCATTTTTGAGTGAATTGCCAAAAGTAGGATTTTTGCTGAAATTGTGACCCCGGGGCTTAGGGATTATTTCAAAAATGTCTTTTCCGCAGGTTAAGTTTTCGAAGGCTGATTTCTTGTCCTGTGATAAAAAGACTTCTGTTTCCATCGCCAAAGCTTTCAGGGGAGCATTTGCAAGCTTCTGGCACCATTTTTGAGTGAATTGCCAAAAGTAGGATTTTTGCTGAAATTGTGACCCCGGGGCTTAGGGATTATTTCAAAAAGGTCTTTCCCGTCGGTTAAGTTGTTGAGGACTGAATTCTTGTCCTGTGAGAAAAAGACTTCTGTTTCCATCGCCAAAGCTTTCAGTGGATCATTTGCAAGCCTCTGGCACCATTTTTGAGTGAATTGCCAAAAGTCAAATTTTCGCTGAAATTGTGACCCCGGGGCTTAGGGATTTTTTCAAAAAAGTCTTTTCCGCCGGTTAAGTTTTCTAGGGCTGATTTCTTGTCCTGTGATAAAAAAGACTTCTGTTTCCATCACCAAAGCTTTCAGGGGAGCATTAGCAAGCTTCTGGCACCATTTTTGAGTGAATTGCCAAAAGTCAGATTTTTGCTGTAATTGTGACCCCGGGGCTTAGGGATTTTTTCAAAAAAGTCTTTTCCGCAGGTTAAGTTTTCGAGGGCTGATTTCTTGTCCTGTGATAAAAAGACTTCTGTTTCCATCACCAAAGCTTTCAGGGGATCATTTGCAAGCTTCTGGCACCATTTTTGAGTGAATTGCCAAAAGTCAGATTTTTGCTGAAATTATGACCCCGGGGCTTAGGGATTTTTTCAAAAAAGTCTTTTCTGCAGGTTAAGTTTTTGAGGGCTGATTTCTTATCCTGTGATAAAAAGACTTCTGTTTCCATCACCAAAGCTTTCAGGGGAGCATTTGCAAGCTTCTGGCACCATTTTTGACTGAATTGCCAAAAGTCAGATTTTTGCTGAAATTGTGACCCCGGGGCTTAGGGATTTTTTCAAAAAAGTCTTTTCCGCCGGTTAAGTTTTCTAGGGCTGATTTCTTGTCCTGTGATAAAAAAGACTTCTGTTTCCATCACCAAAGCTTTCAGGGGAGCATTAGCAAGCTTCTGGCACCATTTTTGAGTGAATTGCCAAAAGTCAGATTTTTGCTGAAATTGTGACCCTGGGGCTTAGGGATTTTTTCAAAAAAGTCTTTTCCGCCGGTTAAGTTGTTGAGGGCTGATTTCTTGTCCTGTGATAAAAAGACTTCTGTTTCCATCGCCAAAGCTTTCTCGGGAGCATTATCAAGCCTCTGTCACCATTTTTGAGTGAATTGCCAAAAGTCAGATTTTTGCTGAAATTGTGACCCCGGGGCTTAGGGATTTTTTCAAAAAAGTCTTTTCCGCCGGTTAAGTTGTTGAGGGCTGATTTCTTGTCCTCTGATAAAAAAGACACCTGTTTCCATCACCAAAGCTTTCAGGGGATCATTTGCAAGCTTCTGGCACCATTTTTGAGTGAATTGCCAAAAGTCAGATTTTTGCTGAAATTGTGACCCCGGGGCTTAGGGATTTTTTGAAAAAAGTCTTTTCCGCAGGTTAAGTTTTCTTGGGCTGATTTCTTGTCCTGTGATATAAAAGACTTCTGTTTCCATTGCCAAAGCTTTCAGGGGAGCATTTGCAAGCTTCTGGCACCATTTTTGAGTGAATTGCCAAAAGTCAGATTTTTGCTGAAATTGTGACCCCGGGGCTTAGGGATTTTTTCAAAAAAGTCTTTTCCGCAGGTTAAGTTTTCGAGGGCTGATTTCTTGTCCTGTGATAAAAAGACTTCTGTTTCCATCGCCAAAACTTTCAGGGGAGCATTTGCAAGCTTCTGGCACCATTTTTGAGTGAATTGCCAAAAGTAGGATTTTTGCTGAAATTGTGACCCCGGGGCTTAGGGATTTTTTCAAAAAAGTCTTTTCCGCAGGTTAAGTTTTCGAGGGCTGATTTCTTGTCCTGTGATAAAAAGACTTCTGTTTCCATCGCCAAAGTTTTCAGGGGAGCATTTGCAAGCTTCTGGAATCATTTTTGAGTGAATTGCCAAAAGTCAGATTTTTGCTGAAATTGTGACCCCGGGGCTTAGGGATTTTTTCAAAAAAGTCTTTTCCGCAGGTTAAGTTTTCGAGGGCTGATTTCTTGTCCTGTGATAAAAAGACTTCTGTTTCCATCGCCAAAGCTTTCAGGGGAGCATTTGCAAGCTTCTGGCACCATTTTTGAGTGAATTGCCAAAAGTAGGATTTTTGCTGAAATTGTGACCCCGGGGCTTAGGGATTATTTCAAAAATGTCTTTTCCGCAGGTTAAGTTTTCGAAGGCTGATTTCTTGTCCTGTGATAAAAAGACTTCTGTTTCCATCGCCAAAGCTTTCAGGGGAGCATTTGCAAGCTTCTGGCACCATTTTTGAGTGAATTGCCAAAAGTAGGATTTTTGCTGAAATTGTGACCCCGGGGCTTAGGGATTATTTCAAAAAGGTCTTTCCCGTCGGATAAGTTGTTGAGGACTGAATTCTTGTCCTGTGAGAAAAAGACTTCTGTTTCCATCGCCAAAGCTTTCAGTGGATCATTTGCAAGCCTCTGGCACCATTTTTGAGTGAATTGCCAAAAGTCAAATTTTCGCTGAAATTGTGACCCCGGGGCTTAGGGATTTTTTCAAAAAAGTCTTTTCCGCCGGTTAAGTTTTCTAGGGCTGATTTCTTGTCCTGTGATAAAAAAGACTTCTGTTTCCATCACCAAAGCTTTCAGGGGAGCATTAGCAAGCTTCTGGCACCATTTTTGAGTGAATTGCCAAAAGTCAGATTTTTGCTGTAATTGTGACCCCGGGGCTTAGGGATTTTTTCAAAAAAGTCTTTTCCGCAGGTTAAGTTTTCGAGGGCTGATTTCTTGTCCTGTGATAAAAAGACTTCTGTTTCCATCACCAAAGCTTTCAGGGGATCATTTGCAAGCTTCTGGCACCATTTTTGAGTGAATTGCCAAAAGTCAGATTTTTGCTGAAATTATGACCCCGGGGCTTAGGGATTTTTTCAAAAAAGTCTTTTCTGCAGGTTAAGTTTTTGAGGGCTGATTTCTTATCCTGTGATAAAAAGACTTCTGTTTCCATCACCAAAGCTTTCAGGGGAGCATTTGCAAGCTTCTGGCACCATTTTTGACTGAATTGCCAAAAGTCAGATTTTTGCTGAAATTGTGACCCCGGGGCTTAGGGATTTTTTCAAAAAAGTCTTTTCCGCCGGTTAAGTTTTCTAGGGCTGATTTCTTGTCCTGTGATAAAAAAGACTTCTGTTTCCATCACCAAAGCTTTCAGGGGAGCATTAGCAAGCTTCTGGCACCATTTTTGAGTGAATTGCCAAAAGTCAGATTTTTGCTGAAATTGTGACCCTGGGGCTTAGGGATTTTTTCAAAAAAGTCTTTTCCGCCGGTTAAGTTGTTGAGGGCTGATTTCTTGTCCTGTGATAAAAAGACTTCTGTTTCCATCGCCAAAGCTTTCTCGGGAGCATTATCAAGCCTCTGTCACCATTTTTGAGTGAATTGCCAAAAGTCAGATTTTTGCTGAAATTGTGACCCCGGGGCTTAGGGATTTTTTCAAAAAAGTCTTTTCCGCCGGTTAAGTTGTTGAGGGCTGATTTCTTGTCCTCTGATAAAAAAGACACCTGTTTCCATCACCAAAGCTTTCAGGGGATCATTTGCAAGCTTCTGGCACCATTTTTGAGTGAATTGCCAAAAGTCAGATTTTTGCTGAAATTGTGACCCCGGGGCTTAGGGATTTTTTGAAAAAAGTCTTTTCCGCAGGTTAAGTTTTCTTGGGCTGATTTCTTGTCCTGTGATATAAAAGACTTCTGTTTCCATTGCCAAAGCTTTCAGGGGAGCATTTGCAAGCTTCTGGCACCATTTTTGAGTGAATTGCCAAAAGTCAGATTTTTGCTGAAATTGTGACCCCGGGGCTTAGGGATTTTTTCAAAAAAGTCTTTTCCGCAGGTTAAGTTTTCGAGGGCTGATTTCTTGTCCTGTGATAAAAAGACTTCTGTTTCCATCGCCAAAACTTTCAGGGGAGCATTTGCAAGCTTCTGGCACCATTTTTGAGTGAATTGCCAAAAGTAGGATTTTTGCTGAAATTGTGACCCCGGGGCCTAGGGATTTTTTCAAAAAAGTCTTTTCCGCAGGTTAAGTTTTCGAGGGCTGATTAATTGTCCCGTGATAAAAAGACTTCTGTTTCCATCGCCAAAGTTTTCAGGGGAGCATTTGCAAGCTTCTGGAATCATTTTTGAGTGAATTGCCAAAAGTCAGATTTTTGCTGAAATTGTGACCCCGGGGCTTAGGGATTTTTTCAAAAAAGTCTTTTCCGCAGGTTAAGTTTTCGAGGGCTGATTTCTTGTCCTGTGATAAAAAGACTTCTGTTTCCATCGCGAAAGCTTTCAGGGGAGCATTTGCAAGCTTCTGGCACCATTTTTGAGTGAATTGCCAAAAGTAGGATTTTTGCTGAAATTGTGACCCCGGGGCTTAGGGATTATTTCAAAAATGTCTTTTCCGCAGGTTAAGTTTTCGAAGGCTGATTTCTTGTCCTGTGATAAAAAGACTTCTGTTTCCATCGCCAAAGCTTTCAGGGGAGCATTTGCAAGCTTCTGGCACCATTTTTGAGTGAATTGCCAAAAGTAGGATTTTTGCTGAAATTGTGACCCCGGGGCTTAGGGATTATTTCAAAAATGTCTTTCCCGTCGGTTAAGTTGTTGAGGACTGAATTCTTGTCCTGTGAGAAAAAGACTTCTGTTTCCATCGCCAAAGCTTTCAGTGGATCATTTGCACGCCTCTGGCACCATTTTTGAGTGAATTGCCAAAAGTCAAATTTTTGCTGAAATTGTGACCCCGGGGCTTAGGGATTTTTTCAAAAAAGTCTTTTCCGCCGGTTAAGTTTTCTAGGGCTGATTTCTTGTCCTGTGATAAAAAAGACTTCTGTTTCCATCACCAAAGCTTTCAGGGGAGCATTAGCAAGCTTCTGGCACCATTTTTGAGTGAATTGCCAAAAGTCAGATTTTTGCTGTAATTCTGACCCCGGGGCTTAGGGATTTTTTCAAAAAAGTCTTTTCCGCAGGTTAAGTTTTCGAGGGCTGATTTCTTGTCCTGTGATAAAAAGACTTCTGTTTCCATCGCCAAAGCTTTCAGGGCAGCATTTGCAAGCTTCTGGCACCATTTTTGAGTGAATTGCCAAAAGTCAGATTTTTGCTGAAATTGTGACCCCGGGGCTTAGGGATTTTTTCAAAAAAGTCTTTTCCGCAGGTTAAGTTTTCGAGGGCTGATTTCTTGTCCTGTGATAAAAAGACTTCTGTTTCCATCGCCAAAACTTTCAGGGGAGCATTTGCAAGCTTCTGGCACCATTTTTGAGTGAATTGCCAAAAGTAGGATTTTTGCTGAAATTGTGACCCCGGGGCCTAGGGATTTTTTCAAAAAAGTCTTTTCCGCAGGTTAAGTTTTCGAGGGCTGATTAATTGTCCCGTGATAAAAAGACTTCTGTTTCCATCGCCAAAGTTTTCAGGGGAGCATTTGCAAGCTTCTGGAATCATTTTTGAGTGAATTGCCAAAAGTCAGATTTTTGCTGAAATTGTGACCCCGGGGCTTAGGGATTTTTTCAAAAAAGTCTTTTCCGCAGGTTAAGTTTTCGAGGGCTGATTTCTTGTCCTGTGATAAAAAGACTTCTGTTTCCATCGCGAAAGCTTTCAGGGGAGCATTTGCAAGCTTCTGGCACCATTTTTGAGTGAATTGCCAAAAGTAGGATTTTTGCTGAAATTGTGACCCCGGGGCTTAGGGATTATTTCAAAAATGTCTTTTCCGCAGGTTAAGTTTTCGAAGGCTGATTTCTTGTCCTGTGATAAAAAGACTTCTGTTTCCATCGCCAAAGCTTTCAGGGGAGCATTTGCAAGCTTCTGGCACCATTTTTGAGTGAATTGCCAAAAGTAGGATTTTTGCTGAAATTGTGACCCCGGGGCTTAGGGATTATTTCAAAAATGTCTTTCCCGTCGGTTAAGTTGTTGAGGACTGAATTCTTGTCCTGTGAGAAAAAGACTTCTGTTTCCATCGCCAAAGCTTTCAGTGGATCATTTGCACGCCTCTGGCACCATTTTTGAGTGAATTGCCAAAAGTCAAATTTTTGCTGAAATTGTGACCCCGGGGCTTAGGGATTTTTTCAAAAAAGTCTTTTCCGCCGGTTAAGTTTTCTAGGGCTGATTTCTTGTCCTGTGATAAAAAAGACTTCTGTTTCCATCACCAAAGCTTTCAGGGGAGCATTAGCAAGCTTCTGGCACCATTTTTGAGTGAATTGCCAAAAGTCAGATTTTTGCTGTAATTCTGACCCCGGGGCTTAGGGATTTTTTCAAAAAAGTCTTTTCCGCAGGTTAAGTTTTCGAGGGCTGATTTCTTGTCCTGTGATAAAAAGACTTCTGTTTCCATCGCCAAAGCTTTCAGGGCAGCATTTGCAAGCTTCTGGCACCATTTTTGAGTGAATTGCCAAAAGTCAGATTTTTGCTGAAATTGTGACCCCGGGGCTTAGGGATTTTTTCAAAAAAGTCTTTTCCGCAGGTTAAGTTTTTTAGGGCTGATTTCTTGTCCTGTGATAAAAAAGACTTCTGTTTCCATCACCAAAGCTTTCAGGGGATCATTTGCAAGCTTCTGGCACCATTTTTGATTGAATTGCCAAAAGTCAGATTTTTGCTGAAATTGTGACCCCGGGGCTTAGGGATTTTTTCAAAAAAGTCTTTTCCGCAGGTTAAGTTTTCGAGGGCTGATTTCTTGTCCTGTGATAAAAAGACTTCTGTTTCCATCGCCAAAGCTTTCAGGGGAGCATTTGCAAGCTGCTGGCACCATTTTTGAGTGAATTGCCAAAAGTCAGATTTTTGCTGAAATTGTGACCCCGGGGCTTAGGGATTTTTTCAAAAAAGCCTTTTCCGCAGGTTAAGTTTTCGAGGGCTGATTTCTTGTCCTGTGATAAAAAGACTTCTGTTTCCATCGCCAAAGCTTTCAGGGGAGCATTTGCAAGCTGCTGGCACCATTTTTGAGTGAATTGCCAAAAGTCAGATTTTTGCTGAAATTGTGACCCCGGGGCTTAGGGATTTTTTCAAAAAAGTCTTTTCCGCAGGTTAAGTTTTCGAGGGCTGATTTCTTGTCCTGTGATAAAAAGACTTCTGTTTCCATCGCCAAAGTTTTCAGGGGAGCATTTGCAAGCTTCTGGAATCATTTTTGAGTGAATTGCCAAAAGTCAGATTTTTGCTGAAATTGTGACCCCGGGGCTTAGGGATTTTTTCAAAAAAGGCTTTTCCGCAGGTTAAGTTTTCGAGGGCTGATTTCTTGTCCTGTGATAAAAAGACTTCTGTTTCCATCGCCAAAGCTTTCAGGGGAGCATTTGCAAGCTTCTGGCACCATTTTTGAGTGAATTGCCAAAAGTCAGATTTTTGCTGAAATTGTGACCCCGGGGCTTAGGGATTTTTTCAAAAAAGTCTTTTCCGCCGGTTAAGTTGTTGAGGGCTGATTTCTTGTCCTCTGATAAAAAAGACACCTGTTTCCATCACCAAAGCTTTCAGGGGATCATTTGCAAGCTTCTGGCACCATTTTTGAGTGAATTGCCAAAAGTCAGATTTTTGCTGAAATTGTGACCCTGGGGCTTAGGGATTTTTTCAAAAAAGTCTTTTCCGCCGGTTAAGTTGTTGAGGGCTGATTTCTTGTCCTGTGATAAAAAGACTTCTGTTTCCATCGCGAAAGCTTTCTCGGGAGCATTATCAAGCTTCTGGCACCATTTTTGAGTGAATTGCCAAAAGTCAGATTTTTGCTGAAATTGTGACCCCGGAGCTTAGGGATTTTTTCAAAAAAGTCTTTTCCGCCGGTTAAGTTGTTGAGGGCTGATTTCTTGTCCTCTGATAAAAAAGACACCTGTTTCCATCACCAAAGCTTTCAGGGGATCATTTGCAAGCTTCTGGCACCATTTTTGAGTGAATTGCAAAAGTCAGATTTTTGCTGAAATTGTGACCCCGGGGCTTACGGATTTTTTCAAAAAAGTCTTTTCCACCGGTTAAGTTTTCTAGGGCTGATTTCTTGTTCTGTGATAAAAAGACTTCTGTTTCCATCGCCAAAGCTTTCAGGGGAGCATTTGCAAGCTTCTGGCACCATTTTTGAGTGAATTGCCAAAAGTCAGATTTTTGCTGAAATTATGACCCCGGGGCTTAGGGATTTTTTCAAAAAAGTCTTTTCCGCAGGTTAAGTTTTTGAGGGCTGATTTCTTATCCTGTGATAAAAAGACTTCTGTTTCCATCGCCAAAGCTTTCAGGGGAGCATTTGCAAGCTTCTGGAATCATTTTTGAGTGAATTGCCAAAAGTCAGATTTTTGCTGAAATTGTGACCCCGGGGCTTAGGGATTTTTTCAAAAAAGTCTTTTCCGCAGGTTAAGTTTTCGAGGGCTGATTTCTTGTCCTGTGATAAAAAGACTTCTGTTTCCATCGCCAAAGCTTTCTTGGGAGCATTATCAAGCTTCTGGCACCATTTTTGAGTGAATTGCCAAAAGTCAGATTTTTGCTGAAATTGTGACCCCGGGGCTTAGGGATTTTTTCAAAAAAGTCTTTTCCGCCGGTTAAGTTGTTGAGGGCTGATTTCTTGTCCTCTGATAAAAAAGACACCTCTTTCCATCACCAAAGCTTTCAGGGGATCATTTGCAAGCTTCTGGCACCATTTTTGAGTGAATTGCCAAAAGTCAGATTTTTGCTGAAATTGTGACCCCGGGGCTTACGGATTTTTTCAAAAAAGTCTTTTCCACCGGTTAAGTTTTCTAGGGCTGATTTCTTGTTCTGTGATAAAAAGACTTCTGTTTCCATCGCCAAAGCTTTCAGGGGAGCATTTGCAAGCTTCTGGCACCATTTTTGAGTGAATTGCCAAAAGTCAGATTTTTGCTGAAATTATGACCCCGGGGCTTAGGGATTTTTTCAAAAAAGTCTTTTCCGCAGGTTAAGTTTTTGAGGGCTGATTTCTTATCCTGTGATAAAAAGACTTCTGTTTCCATCGCCAAAGATTTCAGGGGAGCATTTGCAAGCTTCTGGAATCATTTTTGAGTGAATTGCCAAAAGTCAGATTTTTGCTGAAATTGTGACCCCGGGGCTTAGGGATTTTTTCAAAAAAGTCTTTTCCGCAGGTTAAGTTTTCGAGGGCTGATTTCTTGTCCTGTGATAAAAAGACTTCTGTTTCCATCGCCAAAACTTTCAGGGGAGCATTTGCAAGCTTCTGGCACCATTTTTGAGTGAATTGCCAAAAGTAGGATTTTTGCTGAAATTGTGACCCCGGGGCTTAGGGATTTTTTCAAAAAAGTCTTTTCCGCAGGTTAAGTTTTCGAGGGCTGATTTCTTGTCCTGTGATAAAAAGACTTCTGTTTCCATCGCCAAAGTTTTCAGGGGAGCATTATCAAGCTTCTGGCACCATTTTTGAGTGAATTGCCAAAAGTCAGATTTTTGCTGAAATTGTGACCCCGGAGCTTAGGGATTTTTTCAAAAAAGTCTTTTCCGCCGGTTAAGTTGTTGAGGGCTGATTTCTTGTCCTCTGATAAAAAAGACACCTGTTTCCATCACCAAAGCTTTCAGGGGATCATTTGCAAGCTTCTGGCACCATTTTTGAGTGAATTGCAAAAGTCAGATTTTTGCTGAAATTGTGACCCCGGGGCTTACGGATTTTTTCAAAAAAGTCTTTTCCACCGGTTAAGTTTTCTAGGGCTGATTTCTTGTTCTGTGATAAAAAGACTTCTGTTTCCATCGCCAAAGCTTTCAGGGGAGCATTTGCAAGCTTCTGGCACCATTTTTGAGTGAATTGCCAAAAGTCAGATTTTTGCTGAAATTATGACCCCGGGGCTTAGGGATTTTTTCAAAAAAGTCTTTTCCGCAGGTTAAGTTTTTGAGGGCTGATTTCTTATCCTGTGATAAAAAGACTTCTGTTTCCATCGCCAAAGCTTTCAGGGGAGCATTTGCAAGCTTCTGGAATCATTTTTGAGTGAATTGCCAAAAGTCAGATTTTTGCTGAAATTGTGACCCCGGGGCTTAGGGATTTTTTCAAAAAAGTCTTTTCCGCAGGTTAAGTTTTCGAGGGCTGATTTCTTGTCCTGTGATAAAAAGACTTCTGTTTCCATCGCCAAAGCTTTCTTGGGAGCATTATCAAGCTTCTGGCACCATTTTTGAGTGAATTGCCAAAAGTCAGATTTTTGCTGAAATTGTGACCCCGGGGCTTAGGGATTTTTTCAAAAAAGTCTTTTCCGCCGGTTAAGTTGTTGAGGGCTGATTTCTTGTCCTCTGATAAAAAAGACACCTCTTTCCATCACCAAAGCTTTCAGGGGATCATTTGCAAGCTTCTGGCACCATTTTTGAGTGAATTGCCAAAAGTCAGATTTTTGCTGAAATTGTGACCCCGGGGCTTACGGATTTTTTCAAAAAAGTCTTTTCCACCGGTTAAGTTTTCTAGGGCTGATTTCTTGTTCTGTGATAAAAAGACTTCTGTTTCCATCGCCAAAGCTTTCAGGGGAGCATTTGCAAGCTTCTGGCACCATTTTTGAGTGAATTGCCAAAAGTCAGATTTTTGCTGAAATTATGACCCCGGGGCTTAGGGATTTTTTCAAAAAAGTCTTTTCCGCAGGTTAAGTTTTTGAGGGCTGATTTCTTATCCTGTGATAAAAAGACTTCTGTTTCCATCGCCAAAGATTTCAGGGGAGCATTTGCAAGCTTCTGGAATCATTTTTGAGTGAATTGCCAAAAGTCAGATTTTTGCTGAAATTGTGACCCCGGGGCTTAGGGATTTTTTCAAAAAAGTCTTTTCCGCAGGTTAAGTTTTCGAGGGCTGATTTCTTGTCCTGTGATAAAAAGACTTCTGTTTCCATCGCCAAAACTTTCAGGGGAGCATTTGCAAGCTTCTGGCACCATTTTTGAGTGAATTGCCAAAAGTAGGATTTTTGCTGAAATTGTGACCCCGGGGCTTAGGGATTTTTTCAAAAAAGTCTTTTCCGCAGGTTAAGTTTTCGAGGGCTGATTTCTTGTCCTGTGATAAAAAGACTTCTGTTTCCATCGCCAAAGTTTTCAGGGGAGCATTTGCAAGCTTCTGGAATCATTTTTGAGTGAATTGCCAAAAGTCAGATTTTTGCTGAAATTGTGACCCCGGGGCTCAGGGATTTTTTCAAAAAAGTCTTTTCCGCAGGTTAAGTTTTCGAGGGCTGATTTCTTGTCCTGTGATAAAAAGACTTCTGTTTCCATCGCCAAAGCTTTCAGGGGAGCATTTGCAAGCTTCTGGCACCATTTTTGAGTGAATTGCCAAAAGTAGGATTTTTGCTGAAATTGTGACCCCGGGGCTTAGGGATTATTTCAAAAATGTCTTTTCCGCAGGTTAAGTTTTCGAAGGCTGATTTCTTGTCCTGTGATAAAAAGACTTCTGTTTCCATCGCCAAAGCTTTCAGGGGAGCATTTGCAAGCTTCTGGCACCATTTTTGAGTGAATTGCCAAAAGTAGGATTTTTGCTGAAATTGTGACCCCGGGGCTTAGGGATTATTTCAAAAAGGTCTTTCCCGTCGGTTAAGTTGTTGAGGACTGAATTCTTGTCCTGTGAGAAAAAGACTTCTGTTTCCATCGCCAAAGCTTTCAGTGGATCATTTGCAAGCCTCTGGCACCATTTTTGAGTGAATTGCCAAAAGTCAAATTTTCGCTGAAATTGTGACCCCGGGGCTTAGGGATTTTTTCAAAAAAGTCTTTTCCGCCGGTTAAGTTTTCTAGGGCTGATTTCTTGTCCTGTGATAAAAAAGACTTCTGTTTCCATCACCAAAGCTTTCAGGGGAGCATTAGCAAGCTTCTGGCACCATTTTTGAGTGAATTGCCAAAAGTCAGATTTTTGCTGTAATTGTGACCCCGGGGCTTAGGGATTTTTTCAAAAAAGTCTTTTCCGCAGGTTAAGTTTTCGAGGGCTGATTTCTTGTCCTGTGATAAAAAGACTTCTGTTTCCATCACCAAAGCTTTCAGGGGATCATTTGCAAGCTTCTGGCACCATTTTTGAGTGAATTGCCAAAAGTCAGATTTTTGCTGAAATTATGACCCCGGGGCTTAGGGATTTTTTCAAAAAAGTCTTTTCTGCAGGTTAAGTTTTTGAGGGCTGATTTCTTATCCTGTGATAAAAAGACTTCTGTTTCCATCACCAAAGCTTTCAGGGGAGCATTTGCAAGCTTCTGGCACCATTTTTGACTGAATTGCCAAAAGTCAGATTTTTGCTGAAATTGTGACCCCGGGGCTTAGGGATTTTTTCAAAAAAGTCTTTTCCGCAGGTTAAGTTTTCGAGGGCTGATTTCTTGTCCTGTGATAAAAAGACTTCTGTTTCCATCGCCAAAGCTTTCAGCGGAGCATTTGCAAGCTGCTGGCACCATTTTTGAGTGAATTGCCAAAAGTCAGATTTTTGCTGAAATTGTGACCCCGGGGCTTAGGGATGTTTTCAAAAAAGCCTTTTCCGCAGGTTAAGTTTTCGAGGGCTGATTTCTTGTCCTGTGATAAAAAGACTTCTGTTTCCATCGCCAAAGCTTTCAGGGGAGCATTTGCAAGCTTCTGGCACCATTTTTGAGTGAATTGCCAAAAGTAGGATTTTTGCTGAAATTGTGACCCCGGGGCCTAGGGATGTTTTCAAAAAAGTCTTTTCCGCAGGTTAAGTTTTCGAGGGCTGATTTCTTGTCCTGTGATAAAAAGACTTCTGTTTCCATCGCCAAAGTTTTCAGGGGAGCATTTGCAAGCTTCTGGAATCATTTTTGAGTGAATTGCCAAAAGTCAGATTTTTGCTGAAATTGTGACCCCGGGGCTTAGGGATTTTTTCAAAAAAGGCTTTTCCGCAGGTTAAGTTTTCGAGGGCTGATTTCTTGTCCTGTGATAAAAAGACTTCTGTTTCCATCGCCAAAGCTTTCAGGGGAGCATTTGCAAGCTTCTGGCACCATTTTTGAGTGAATTGCCAAAAGTCAGATTTTTGCTGAAATTGTGACCCCGGGGCTTAGGGATTTTTTCAAAAAAGTCTTTTCCGCAGGTTAAGTTTTTTAGGGCTGATTTCTTGTCCTGTGATAAAAAAGACTTCTGTTTCCATCACCAAAGCTTTCAGGCGATCATTTGCAAGCTTCTGGCACCATTTTTGAGTGAATTGCCAAAAGTCAGATTTTTGCTGAAATTATGACCCCGGGGCTTAGGGATTTTTTCAAAAAAGTCTTTTCTGCAGGTTAAGTTTTTGAGGGCTGATTTCTTATCCTGTGATAAAAAGACTTCTGTTTCCATCGCCAAAGCTTTCAGGGGAGCATTTGCAAGCTTCTGGCACCATTTTTGAGTGAATTGCCAAAAGTCAGATTTTTGCTGAAATTGTGACCCCGGGGCTTAGGGATTTTTTCAAAAAAGTCTTTTCCGCAGGTTAAGTTTTCGAGGGCTGATTTCTTGTCCTGTGATAAAAAGACTTCTGTTTCCATCGCGAAAGCTTTCAGGGGAGCATTTGCAAGCTGCTGGCACCATTTTTGAGTGAATTGCCAAAAGTCAGATTTTTGCTGAAATTGTGACCCCGGGGCTTAGGGATTTTTTCAAAAAAGCCTTTTCCGCAGGTTAAGTTTTCGAGGGCTGATTTCTTGTCCTGTGATAAAAAGACTTCTGTTTCCATCACCAAAGCTTTCAGGGGATCATTTGCAAGCTTCTGGCACCATTTTTGAGTGAATTGCCAAAAGTAGGATTTTTGCTGAAATTGTGACCCCGGGGCCTAGGGATTTTTTCAAAAAAGTCTTTTCCGCAGGTTAAGTTTTCGAGGGCTGATTTCTTGTCCTGTGATAAAAAGACTTCTGTTTCCATCGCCAAAGTTTTCAGGGGAGTATTTGCAAGTTTCTGGAATCATTTTTGAGTGAATTGCCAAAAGTCAGATTTTTGCTGAAATTGTGACCCCGGGGCTTAGGGATTTTTTCAAAAAAGGCTTTTCCGCAGGTTAAGTTTTCGAGGGCTGATTTCTTGTCCTGTGATAAAAAGACTTCTGTTTCCATCGCCAAAGCTTTCAGGGGAGCATTTGCAAGCTTCTGGCACCATTTTTGAGTGAATTGCCAAAAGTCAGATTTTTGCTGAAATTGTGACCCTGGGGCTTAGGGATTTTTTCAAAAAAGTCTTTTCCGCCGGTTAAGTTGTTGAGGGCTGATTTCTTGTCCTGTGATAAAAAGACTTCTGTTTCCATCGCGAAAGCTTTCTCGGGAGCATTATCAAGCTTCTGGCACCATTTTTGAGTGAATTGCCAAAAGTCAGATTTTTGCTGAAATTGTGACCCCGGGGCTTAGGGATTTTTTCAAAAAAGTCTTTTCCGCCGGTTAAGTTGTTGAGGGCTGATTTCTTGTCCTCTGATAAAAAAGACACCTGTTTCCATCACCAAAGCTTTCAGGGGATCATTTGCAAGCTTCTGGCACCATTTTTGAGTGAATTGCCAAAAGTCAGATTTTTGCTGAAATTGTGACCCCGGGGCTTACGGATTTTTTTCAAAAAAGTCTTTTCCACCGGTTAAGTTTTCTAGGGCTGATTTCTTGTTCTGTGATAAAAAGACTTCTGTTTCCATCGCCAAAGCTTTCAGGGGAGCATTTGCAAGCTTCTGGCACCATTTTTGAGTGAATTGCCAAAAGTCAGATTTTTGCTGAAATTGTGACCCCGGGGCTTAGGGATTTTTTGAAAAAAGTCTTTTCCGCAGGTTAAGTTTTCTTGGGCTGATTTCTTGTCCTGTGATATAAAAGACTTCTGTTTCCATTGCCAAAGCTTTCAGGGGAGCATTTGCAAGCTTCTGGCACCATTTTTGAGTGAATTGCCAAAAGTCAGATTTTTGCTGAAATTCTGACCCCGGGGCTTAGGGATTATTTCAAAAATGTCTTTCCCGCCGGTTAAGTTGTTGAGGACTGAATTCTTGCCCTGTGAGAAAAAGACTTCTGTTTCCATCGCCAAAGCTTTCAGTGGATCATTTGCAAGCCTCTGGCACCATTTTTGAGTGAATTGCCAAAAGTCAAATTTTTGCTGAAATTGTGACCCCGGGGCTTACGGATTTTTTCAAAAAAGTCTTTTCCGCCGGTTAAGTTTTCTAGGGCTGATTTCTTGTCCTGTGATAAAAAAGACTTCTGTTTCCATCACCAAAGCTGTCAGGGGAGCATTAGCAAGCTTCTGGCACCATTTTTGAGTGAATTGCCAAAAGTCAGATTTTTGCTGTAATTGTGACCCCGGGGCTTAGGGATTTTTTCAAAAAAGTCTTTTCCGCAGGTTAAGTTTTCGAGGGCTGATTTCTTGTCCTGTGATAAAAAGACTCCTGATTCCATCGCCAAAGCTTTCAGGGGACCATATGCAAGCTTCTGGAATCATTTTTGAGTGAATTGCCTAAAGTCAGAATTTTGCTGAAATTGTGACCCCGGGGCTTAGGGATTTTTTCAAAAAAGTCTTTTCCGCAGGTAAAGTTTTTGAGGGCTGATTTCTTGTCCTGTGATAAAAAGACTTCTGTTTCCATCGCCAAAGCTTTCAGGGGAGCATTTGCAAGCTTCTGGCACCATTTTTGAGTGAATTGCCAAAAGTCAGATTTTTGCTGAAATTATGACCCCGGGGCTTAGGGATTTTTTCAAAAAAGTCTTTTCTGCAGGTTAAGTTTTTGAGGGCTGATTTCTTGTCCTGTGATAAAAAGACTTCTGTTTCCATCGCCAAAGCTTTCAGGGGAGCATTTGCAAGCTTCTGGCACCATTTTTGAGTGAATTGCCAAAAGTCAGATTTTTGCTGAAATTGTGACCCCGGGGCTTAGGGATTTTTTCAAAAAAGTCTTTTCCGCAGGTTAAGTTGTTGAGGGCTGATTTCTTGTCCTGTGATAAAAAGACTTCTGTTTCCATCGCGAAAGCTTTCTCGGGAGCATTATCAAGCTTCTGGCACCATTTTTGAGTGAATTGCCAAAAGTCAGATTTTTGCTGAAATTGTGACCCCGGGGCTTAGGGATTTTTTCAAAAAAGTCTTTTCCGCCGGTTAAGTTGTTGAGGGCTGATTTCTTGTCCTCTGATAAAAAAGACACCTGTTTCCATCACCAAAGCTTTCAGGGGGTCATTTGCAAGCTTCTGGCACCATTTTTGAGTGAATTGCCAAAAGTCAGATTTTTGCTGAAATTGTGACCCCGGGGCTGACGGATTTTTTCAAAAAAGTCTTTTCCGCCGGTTAAGTTGTTGAGGGCTGATTTCTTGTCCTGTGATAAAAAGACTTCTGTTTCCATCGCCAAAGCTTTCTCGGGAGCATTAGCAAGCTTCTGGCACCATTTTTGAGTGAATTGCCAAAAGTCAGATTTTTGCTTTAATTGTGACCCCGGGGCTTAGGGATTTTTTCAAAAAAGTCTTTTCCGCAGGTTAAGTTTTCGAGGGCTGATTTCTTGTCCTGTGATAAAAAGACTTCTGTTTCCATCGCCAAAGCTTTCAGGGGAGCATTTGCAAGCTTCTGGCACCATTTTTGAGTGAATTGCCAAAAGTCAGATTTTTGCTGAAATTGTGACCCCGGGGCTTACGGATTTTTTCAAAAAAGTCTTTTCCGCCGGTTAAGTTGTTGAGGGCTGATTTCTTGTCCTGTGATAAAAAGACTTCTGTTTCCATCGCCAAAGCTTTCTCGGGAGCATTAGCAAGCTTCTGGCACCATTTTTGAGTGAATTGCCAAAAGTCAGATTTTTGCTTTAATTGTGACCCCGGGGCTTAGGGATTTTTTCAAAAAAGTCTTTTCCGCAGGTTAAGTTTTCGAGGGCTGATTTCTTGCCCTGTGAGAAAAAGACTTCTGTTTCCATCGCCAAAGCTTTCAGTGGATCATTTGCAAGCCTCTGGCACCATTTTTGAGTGAATTGCCAAAAGTCAAATTTTTGCTGAAATTGTGACCCCGGGGCTTACGGATTTTTTCAAAAAAGTCTTTTCCGCCGGTTAAGTTTTCTAGGGCTGATTTCTTGTCCTGTGATAAAAAAGACTTCTGTTTCCATCACCAAAGCTGTCAGGGGAGCATTAGCAAGCTTCTGGCACCATTTTTGAGTGAATTGCCAAAAGTCAGATTTTTGCTGTAATTGTGACCCCGGGGCTTAGGGATTTTTTCAAAAAAGTCTTTTCCGCAGGTTAAGTTTTCGAGGGCTGATTTCTTGTCCTGTGATAAAAAGACTCCTGTTTCCATCGCCAAAGCTTTCAGGGGACCATATGCAAGCTTCTGGAATCATTTTTGAGTGAATTGCCTAAAGTCAGAATTTTGCTGAAATTGTGACCCCGGGGCTTAGGGATTTTTTCAAAAAAGTCTTTTCCGCAGGTAAAGTTTTTGAGGGCTGATTTCTTGTCCTGTGATAAAAAGACTTCTGTTTCCATCGCCAAAGCTTTCAGGGGAGCATTTGCAAGCTTCTGGCACCATTTTTGAGTGAATTGCCAAAAGTCAGATTTTTGCTGAAATTATGACCCCGGGGCTTAGGGATTTTTTCAAAAAAGTCTTTTCTGCAGGTTAAGTTTTTGAGGGCTGATTTCTTGTCCTGTGATAAAAAGACTTCTGTTTCCATCGCCAAAGCTTTCAGGGGAGCATTTGCAAGCTTCTGGCACCATTTTTGAGTGAATTGCCAAAAGTCAGATTTTTGCTGAAATTGTGACCCCGGGGCTTAGGGATTTTTTCAAAAAAGTCTTTTCCGCAGGTTAAGTTGTTGAGGGCTGATTTCTTGTCCTGTGATAAAAAGACTTCTGTTTCCATCGCGAAAGCTTTCTCGGGAGCATTATCAAGCTTCTGGCACCATTTTTGAGTGAATTGCCAAAAGTCAGATTTTTGCTGAAATTGTGACCCCGGGGCTTAGGGATTTTTTCAAAAAAGTCTTTTCCGCCGGTTAAGTTGTTGAGGGCTGATTTCTTGTCCTCTGATAAAAAAGACACCTGTTTCCATCACCAAAGCTTTCAGGGGATCATTTGCAAGCTTCTGGCACCATTTTTGAGTGAATTGCCAAAAGTCAGATTTTTGCTGAAATTGTGACCCCGGGGCTTACGGATTTTTTCAAAAAAGTCTTTTCCGCCGGTTAAGTTGTTGAGGGCTGATTTCTTGTCCTGTGATAAAAAGACTTCTGTTTCCATCGCCAAAGCTTTCTCGGGAGCATTAGCAAGCTTCTGGCACCATTTTTGAGTGAATTGCCAAAAGTCAGATTTTTGCTTTAATTGTGACCCCGGGGCTTAGGGATTTTTTCAAAAAAGTCTTTTCCGCAGGTTAAGTTTTCGAGGGCTGATTTCTTGTCCTGTGATAAAAAGACTTCTGTTTCCATCGCCAAAGCTTTCAGGGGAGCATTTGCAAGCTTCTGGCACCATTTTTGAGTGAATTGCCAAAAGTCAGATTTTTGCTGAAATTGTGACCCCGGGGCTTACGGATTTTTTCAAAAAAGTCTTTTCCGCCGGTTAAGTTGTTGAGGGCTGATTTCTTGTCCTGTGATAAAAAGACTTCTGTTTCCATCGCCAAAGCTTTCTCGGGAGCATTAGCAAGCTTCTGGCACCATTTTTGAGTGAATTGCCAAAAGTCAGATTTTTGCTTTAATTGTGACCCCGGGGCTTAGGGATTTTTTCAAAAAAGTCTTTTCCGCAGGTTAAGTTTTCGAGGGCTGATTTCTTGTCCTGTGATAAAAAGACTTCTGTTTCCATCGCCAAAGCTTTCAGGGGAGCATTTGCAAGCTTCTGGCACCATTTTTGAGTGAATTGCCAAAAGTCAGATTTTTGCTGAATTTGTGACCCCGGGGCTTACGGATTTTTTCAAAAAAGTCTTTTCCGCCGGTTAAGTTGTTGTGGGCTGATTTCTTGTCCTGTGATAAAAAGACTTCTGTTTCCATCGCCAAAGCTTTCTCGGGAGCATTAGCAAGCTTCTGGCACCATTTTTGAGTGAATTGCCAAAAGTCAGATTTTTGCTGAAATTGTGACCCCGGGGCTTAGGGATTTTTTCAAAAAAGTCTTTTCCGCAGGTTAAGTTTTTTAGGGCTGATTTCTTGTCCTGTGATAAAAAAGACTTCTGTTTCCATCACCAAAGCTTTCAGGGGATCATTTGCAAGCTTCTGGCACCATTTTTGAGTGAATTGCCAAAAGTCAGATTTTTGCTGAAATTATGACCCCGGGGCTTAGGGATTTTTTCAAAAAAGTCTTTTCTGCAGGTTAAGTTTTTGAGGGCTGATTTCTTATCCTGTGATAAAAAGACTTCTGTTTCCATCGCCAAAGCTTTCAGGGGAGCATTTGCAAGCTTCTGGCACCATTTTTGAGTGAATTGCCAAAAGTCAGATTTTTGCTGAAATTGTGACCCCGGGGCTTACGGATTTTTTCAAAAAAGTCTTTTCCGCCGGTTAAGTTGTTGAGGGCTGATTTCTTGTCCTGTGATAAAAAGACTTCTGTTTCCATCGCCAAAGCTTTCAGGGGAGCATTTGCAAGCTTCTGGCACCATTTTTGAGTGAATTGCCAAAAGTCAGATTTTTGCTGAAATTGTGACCCCGGGGCTTAGGGATTTTTTCAAAAAAGTCTTTTCCGCCGGTTAAGTTTTCGAGGGCTGATTTCTTGTCCTGTGATAAAAAGACTCCTGTTTCCATCGCCAAAGCTTTCAGGGGAGCATTTGCAAGCTTCTGGCACCATTTTTGAGTGAATTGCCAAAAGTCAGATTTTTGCTTTAATTGTGACCCCGGGGCTTAGGGATTTTTTCCAAAAAGTCTTTTCCGCAGGTTAAGTTTTCGAGGGCTGATTTCTTGTCCTGTGATAAAAAGACTTCTGTTTCCATCGCCAAAGCTTTCAGGGGAGCATTTGCAAGCTTCTGGCACCATTTTTGAGTGAATTGCCAAAAGTCAGATTTTTGCTGAATTTGTGACCCCGGGGCTTACGGATTTTTTCAAAAAAGTCTTTTCCGCCGGTTAAGTTGTTGAGGGCTGATTTCTTGTCCTGTGATAAAAAGACTTCTGTTTCCATCGCCAAAGCTTTCTCGGGAGCATTAGCAAGCTTCTGGCACCATTTTTGAGTGAATTGCCAAAAGTCAGATTTTTGCTGAAATTGTGACCCCGGGGCTTAGGGATTTTTTCAAAAAAGTCTTTTCCGCCGGTTAAGTTTTCTAGGGCTGATTTCTTGTCCTGTGATAAAAAGACTTCTGTTTCCATCGCCAAAGCTTTCAGGGGAGCATTAGCAAGCTTCTGGCACCATTTTTGAGTGAATTGCCAAAAGTCAGATTTTTGCTTTAATTGTGACCCCGGGGCTTAGGGATTTTTTCAAAAAAGTCTTTTCCGCCGGTTAAGTTGTTGAGGGCTGATTTCTTGTCCTGTGATAAAAAGACTTCTGTTTCCATCGCCAAAGCTTTCTCGGGAGCATTATCAAGCCTCTGGCACCATTTTTGAGTGAATTGCCAAAAGTCAGATTTTTGCTGAAATTGTGACCCCGGGGCTTAGGGATTTTTTCAAAAAAATCTTTTCCGCCGGTTAAGTTGTTGAGGGCTGATTTCTTGTCCTCTGATAAAAAAGACACCTGTTTCCATCACCAAAGCTTTCAGGGGATCATTTGCAAGCTTCTGGCACCATTTGTGAGTGAATTGCCAAAAGTCAGATTTTTGCTGAAATTGTGACCCCGGGGCTTACGGATTTTTTCAAAAAAGTCTTTTCCGCCGGTTAAGTTTTCTTGGGCTGATTTCTTGTCCTGTGATATAAAAGACTTCTGATTCCATTGCCAAAGCTTTCAGGGGAGCATTTGCAAGCTTCTGGCACCATTTTTGAGTGAATTGCCAAAAGTCAGATTTTTGCTGAAATTGTGACCCCGGGGCTTACGGATTTTTTCAAAAAAGTCTTTTCCGCCGGTTAAGTTGTTGAGGGCTGATTTCTTGTCCTGTGATAAAAAGACTTCTGTTTCCATCGCCAAAGCTTTCTCGGGAGCATTAGCAAGCTTCTGGCACCATTTTTGAGTGAATTGCCAAAAGTCAGATTTTTGCTTTAATTGTGATCCCGGGGCTTAGGGATTTTTTCAAAAAAGTCTTTTCCGCAGGTTAAGTTTTCGAGGGCTGATTTCTTGTCCTGTGATAAAAAGACTTCTGTTTCCATCGCCAAAGCTTTCAGGGGAGCATTTGCAAGCTTCTGGCACCATTTTTGAGTGAATTGCCAAAAGTCAGATTTTTGCTGAATTTGTGACCCCGGGGCTTACGGATTTTTTCAAAAAAGTCTTTTCCGCCGGTTAAGTTGTTGAGGGCTGATTTCTTGTCCTGTGATAAAAAGACTTCTGTTTCCATCGCCAAAGCTTTCTCGGGAGCATTAGCAAGCTTCTGGCACCATTTTTGAGTGAATTGACAAAAGTCAGATTTTTGCTTTAATTGTGACCCCGGGGCTTAGGGATTTTTTCAAAAAAGTCTTTTCCGCAGGTTAAGTTTTCGAGGGCTGATTTCTTGTCCTGTGATAAAAAGACTTCTGTTTCCATCGCCAAAGCTTTCAGGGGAGCATTTGCAAGCTTCTGGCACCATTTTTGAGTGAATTGCCAAAAGTCAGATTTTTGCTGAATTTGTGACCCCGGGGCCTACGGATTTTTTCAAAAAAGTCTTTTCCGCCGGTTAAGTTTTCTTGGGCTGATTTCTTGTCCTGTGATATAAAAGACTTCTGTTTCCATTGCCAAAGCTTTCAGGGGAGCATTTGCAAGCTTCTGGCACCATTTTTGAGTGAATTGCCAAAAGTCAGATTTTTGCTGAAATTGTGACCCCGGGGCTTACGGATTTTTTCAAAAAAGTCTTTTCCGCCGGTTAAGTTGTTGAGGGCTGATTTCTTGTCCTGTGATAAAAAGACTTCTGTTTCCATCGCCAAAGCTTTCTCGGGAGCATTATCAAGCCTCTGGCACCATTTTTGAGTGAATTGCCAAAAGTCAGATTTTTGCTGAAATTGTGACCCCGGGGCTTAGGGATTTTTTCAAAAAAATCTTTTCCGCCGGTTAAGTTGTTGAGGGCTGATTTCTTGTCCTCTGATAAAAAAGACACCTGTTTCCATCACCAAAGCTTTCAGGGGATCATTTGCAAGCTTCTGGCACCATTTTTGAGTGAATTGCCAAAAGTCAGATTTTTGCTGAAATTGTGACCCCGGGGCTTACGGATTTTTTCAAAAAAGTCTTTTCCGCCGGTTAAGTTTTCTTGGGCTGATTTCTTGTCCTGTGATATAAAAGACTTCTGTTTCCATTGCCAAAGCTTTCAGGGGAGCATTTGCAAGCTTCTGGCACCATTTTTGAGTGAATTGCCAAAAGTCAGATTTTTGCTGAAATTGTGACCCCGGGGCTTACGGATTTTTTCAAAAAAGTCTTTTCCGCCGGTTAAGTTGTTGAGGGCTGATTTCTTGTCCTGTGATAAAAAGACTTCTGTTTCCATCGCCAAAGCTTTCTCGGGAGCATTAGCAAGCTTCTGGCACCATTTTTGAGTGAATTGCCAAAAGTCAGATTTTTGCTTTAATTTTGACCCCGGGGCTTAGGGATTTTTTCAAAAAAGTCTTTTCCGCAGGTTAAGTTTTCGAGGGCTGATTTCTTGTCCTGTGATAAAAAGACTTCTGTTTCCATCGCCAAAGCTTTCAGGGGAGCATTTGCAAGCTTCTGGCACCATTTTTGAGTGAATTGCCAAAAGTCAGATTTTTGCTTTAATTGTGACCCCGGGGCTTAGGGATTTTTTCAAAAAAGTCTTTTCCGCAGGTTAAGTTTTCAAGGGCTGATTTCTTGTCCTGTGATAAAAAGACTTCTGTTTCCATCGCCAAAGCTTTCAGGGGAGCATTTGCAAGCTTCTGGCACCATTTTTGAGTGAATTGCCAAAAGTCAGATTTTTGCTGAATTTGTGACCCCGGGGCTTACGGATTTTTTCAAAAAAGTCTTTTCCGCCGGTTAAGTTGTTGAGGGCTGATTTCTTGTCCTGTGATAAAAAGACTTCTGTTTCCATCGCCAAAGCTTTCTCGGGAGCATTAGCAAGCTTCTGGCACCATTTTTGAGTGAATTGCCAAAAGTCAGATTTTTGCTGAAATTGTGACCCCGGGGCTTAGGGATTTTTTCAAAAAAGTCTTTTCCGCAGGTTAAGTTTTTTAGGGCTGATTTCTTGTCCTGTGATAAAAAAGACTTCTGTTTCCATCACCAAAGCTTTCAGGGGATCATTTGCAAGCTTCTGGCACCATTTTTGAGTGAATTGCCAAAAGTCAGATTTTTGCTGAAATTATGACCCCGGGGCTTAGGGGTTTTTTCAAAAAAGTCTTTTCTGCAGGTTAAGTTGTTGAGGGCTGATTTCTTGTCCTCTGATAAAAAAGACACCTGTTTCCATCACCAAAGCTTTCAGGGGATCATTAGCAAGCTTCTGGCACCATTTTTGAGTGAATTGCCAAAAGTCAGATTTTTGCTTTAATTGTGACCCCGGGGCTTAGGGATTTTTTCAAAATGTCTTTTCCGCAGGTTAAGTTTTCGAGGGCTGATTTCTTGTCCTGTGATAAAAAGACTTCTGTTTCCATCGCCAAAGCTTTCAGGGGAGCATTTGCAAGCTTCTGGCACCATTTTTGAGTGAATTGCCAAAAGTCAGATTTTTGCTGAATTTGTGACCCCGGGGCGTACGGATTTTTTCAAAAAAGTCTTTTCCGCCGGTTAAGTTGTTGAGGGCTGATTTCTTGTCCTGTGATAAAAAGACTTCTGTTTCCATCGCCAAAGCTTTCTCGGGAGCATTAGCAAGCTTCTGGCACCATTTTTGAGTGAATTGCCAAAAGTCAGATTTTTGCTGAAATTGTGACCCCGGGGCTTAGGGATTTTTTCAAAAAAGTCTTTTCCGCCGGTTAAGTTTTCTAGAGCTGATTTCTTGTCCTGTGATAAAAAGACTTCTGTTTCCATCGCCAAAGCTTTCAGGGGAGCATTAGCAAGCTTCTGGCACCATTTTTGAGTGAATTGCCAAAAGTCAGATTTTTGCTTTAATTGTGACCCCGGGGCTTAGGGATTTTTTCAAAAAAGTCTTTTCCGCCGGTTAAGTTGTTGAGGGCTGATTTCTTGTCCTGTGATAAAAAGACTTCTGTTTCCATCGCCAAAGCTTTCTCGGGAGCATTATCAAGCCTCTGGCACCATTTTTGAGTGAATTGCCAAAAGTCAGATTTTTGCTGAAATTGTGACCCCGGGGCTTAGGGATTTTTTCAAAAAAATCTTTTCCGCCGGTTAAGTTGTTGAGGGCTGATTTCTTGTCCTCTGATAAAAAAGACACCTGTTTCCATCACCAAAGCTTTCAGGGGATCATTTGCAAGCTTCTGGCACCATTTTTGAGTGAATTGCCAAAAGTCAGATTTTTGCTGAAATTGTGACCCCGGGGCTTAGGGATTTTTTCAAAAAAGTCTTTTCCGCAGGTTAAGTTTTCGAGGGCTGATTTCTTGTCCTGTGATAAAAAGACTTCTGTTTCCATCGCCAAAGCTTTCAGGGGAGCATGTGCAAGCTTCTGGCACCATTTTTGAGTGAATTGCCAAAAGTCAGATTTTTGCTGAAATTGTGACCCCGGGGCTTAGGGATTTTTTCAAAAAAGTCTTTTCCGCAGGTTAAGTTTTTTAGGGCTGATTTCTTGTCCTGTGATAAAAAAGACTTCTGTTTCCATCACCAAAGCTTTCAGGGGATCATTTGCAAGCTTCTGGCACCATTTTTGAGTGAATTGCCAAAAGTCAGATTTTTGCTGAAATTATGACCCCGGGGCTTAGGGATTTTTTCAAAAAAGTCTTTTCCGCAGGTTAAGTTTTTGAGGGCTGATTTCTTATCCTGTGATAAAAAGACTTCTGTTTCCATCGCCAAAGCTTTCAGGGGAGCATTTGCAAGCTTCTGGAATCATTTTTGAGTGAATTGCCAAAAGTCAGATTTTTGCTGAAATTGTGACCCCGGGGCTTAGGGATTTTTTCAAAAAAGTCTTTTCCGCAGGTTAAGTTTTCGAGGGCTGATTTCTTGTCCTGTGATAAAAAGACTTCTGTTTCCATCGCGAAAGCTTTCAGGGGAGCATTTGCAAGCTTCTGGCACCATTTTTGAGTGAATTGCCAAAAGTAGGATTTTTGCTGAAATTGTGACCCCGGGGCTTAGGGATTATTTCAAAAATGTCTTTTCCGCAGGTTAAGTTTTCGAGGGCTGATTTCTTGTCCTGTGATAAAAAGACTTCTGTTTCCATCGCCAAAGCTTTCAGGGGAGCATTTGCAAGCTTCTGGCACCATTTTTGAGTGAATTGCCAAAAGTCAAATTTTTGCTGAAATTGTGACCCCGGGGCCTAGGGATTTTTTCAAAAAAGTCTTTTCCGCAGGTTAAGTTTTCGAGGGCTGATTTCTTGTCCTGTGATAAAAAGACTTCTGTTTCCATCGCCAAAGTTTTCAGGGGAGCATTTGCAAGCTTCTGGAATCATTTTTGAGTGAATTGCCAAAAGTCAGATTTTTGCTGAAATTGTGACCCCGGGGCTTAGGGATTATTTCAAAAATGTCTTTCCCGCCGGTTAAGTTGTTGAGGACTGAATTCTTGCCCTGTGAGAAAAAGACTTCTGTTTCCATCGCCAAAGCTTTCAGTGGATCATTTGCAAGCCTCTGGCACCATTTTTGAGTGAATTGCCAAAAGTCAAATTTTTGCTGAAATTGTGACCCCGGGGCTTAGGGATTTTTTCAAAAAAGTCTTTTCCGCAGGTTAAGTTTTCGAGGGCTGATTTCTTGTCCTGTGATAAAAAGACTCCTGTTTCCATCGCCAAAGCTTTCAGGGGAGCATTTGCAAGCTTCTGGCACCATTTTTGAGTGAATTGCCAAAAGTCAGATTTTTGCTGAAATTGTGACCCCGGGGCTTAGGGATTTTTTCAAAAAAGTCTTTTCCGCAGGTTAAGTTTTCGAGGGCTGATTTCTTGTCCTGTGATAAAAAGACTTCTGTTTCCATCGCGAAAGCTTTCAGGGGAGCATTAGCAAGCTTCTGGCACCATTTTTGAGTGAAATGCCAAAAGTCAGATTTTTGCTGAAATTGTGACCCCGGGGCTTAGGGATTATTTCAAAAATGTCTTTTCCGCAGGTTAAGTTTTCGAGGGCTGATTTCTTGTCCTGTGATAAAAAGATTTCTGTTTCCATCGCCAAAGCTTTCAGGGGAGCATTTGCAAGCTTCTGGCACCATTTTTGAGTGAATTGCCAAAAGTAGGATTTTTGCTGAAATTGTGACCCCGGGGCTTAGGGATTATTTCAAAAATGTCTTTCCCGCCGGTTAAGTTGTTGAGGACTGAATTCTTGCCCTGTGAGAAAAAGACTTCTGTTTCCATCGCCAAAGCTTTCAATGGATCATTTGCAAGCCTCTGGCACAATTTTTGAGTGTATTGCCAAAAGTCAGATTTTTGCTGAAATTGTGACCCCGGGGCTTAGGGATTTTTTCAAAAAAGTCTTTTCCGCAGGTTAAGTTTTTTAGGGCTGATTTCTTGTCCTGTGATAAAAAAGACTTCTGTTTCCATCACCAAAGCTTTCAGGGGATCATTTGCAAGCTTCTGGCACCATTTTTGAGTGAATTGCCAAAAGTCAGATTTTTGCTGAAATTATGACCCCGGGGCTTAGGGATTTTTTCAAAAAAGTCTTTTCCGCAGGTTAAGTTTTTGAGGGCTGATTTCTTATCCTGTGATAAAAAGACTTCTGTTTCCATCGCCAAAGCTTTCAGGGGAGCATTTGCAAGCTTCTGGAATCATTTTTGAGTGAATTGCCAAAAGTCAGATTTTTGCTGAAATTGTGACCCCGGGGCTTAGGGATTTTTTCAAAAAAGTCTTTTCCGCAGGTTAAGTTTTCGAGGGCTGATTTCTTGTCCTGTGATAAAAAGACTTCTGTTTCCATCGCGAAAGCTTTCAGGGGAGCATTTGCAAGCTTCTGGCACCATTTTTGAGTGAATTGCCAAAAGTAGGATTTTTGCTGAAATTGTGACCCCGGGGCTTAGGGATTATTTCAAAAATGTCTTTTCCGCAGGTTAAGTTTTCGAGGGCTGATTTCTTGTCCTGTGATAAAAAGACTTCTGTTTCCATCGCCAAAGCTTTCAGGGGAGCATTTGCAAGCTTCTGGCACCATTTTTGAGTGAATTGCCAAAAGTCAAATTTTTGCTGAAATTGTGACCCCGGGGCCTAGGGATTTTTTCAAAAAAGTCTTTTCCGCAGGTTAAGTTTTCGAGGGCTGATTTCTTGTCCTGTGATAAAAAGACTTCTGTTTCCATCGCCAAAGTTTTCAGGGGAGCATTTGCAAGCTTCTGGAATCATTTTTGAGTGAATTGCCAAAAGTCAGATTTTTGCTGAAATTGTGACCCCGGGGCTTAGGGATTATTTCAAAAATGTCTTTCCCGCCGGTTAAGTTGTTGAGGACTGAATTCTTGCCCTGTGAGAAAAAGACTTCTGTTTCCATCGCCAAAGCTTTCAGTGGATCATTTGCAAGCCTCTGGCACCATTTTTGAGTGAATTGCCAAAAGTCAAATTTTTGCTGAAATTGTGACCCCGGGGCTTAGGGATTTTTTCAAAAAAGTCTTTTCCGCAGGTTAAGTTTTCGAGGGCTGATTTCTTGTCCTGTGATAAAAAGACTCCTGTTTCCATCGCCAAAGCTTTCAGGGGAGCATTTGCAAGCTTCTGGCACCATTTTTGAGTGAATTGCCAAAAGTCAGATTTTTGCTGAAATTGTGACCCCGGGGCTTAGGGATTTTTTCAAAAAAGTCTTTTCCGCAGGTTAAGTTTTCGAGGGCTGATTTCTTGTCCTGTGATAAAAAGACTTCTGTTTCCATCGCGAAAGCTTTCAGGGGAGCATTAGCAAGCTTCTGGCACCATTTTTGAGTGAAATGCCAAAAGTCAGATTTTTGCTGAAATTGTGACCCCGGGGCTTAGGGATTATTTCAAAAATGTCTTTTCCGCAGGTTAAGTTTTCGAGGGCTGATTTCTTGTCCTGTGATAAAAAGATTTCTGTTTCCATCGCCAAAGCTTTCAGGGGAGCATTTGCAAGCTTCTGGCACCATTTTTGAGTGAATTGCCAAAAGTAGGATTTTTGCTGAAATTGTGACCCCGGGGCTTAGGGATTATTTCAAAAATGTCTTTCCCGCCGGTTAAGTTGTTGAGGACTGAATTCTTGCCCTGTGAGAAAAAGACTTCTGTTTCCATCGCCAAAGCTTTCAATGGATCATTTGCAAGCCTCTGGCACAATTTTTGAGTGTATTGCCAAAAGTCAAATTTTTGCTGAAATTGTGACCCCGGGGCTTAGGGATTTTTTTCAAAAAAGTCTTTTCCGCCGGTTAAGTTTTCTAGGGCTGATTTCTTGTCCTGTGATAAAAAAGACTTCTGTTTCCATCACCAAAGCTTTCAGGGGAGCATTAGCAAGCTTCTGGCACCATTTTTGAGTGAATTGCCAAAAGTCAGATTTTTGCTGAAATTGTGACCCCGGGGCTTAGGGATTTTTTCAAAAAAGTCTTTTCCGCAGGTTAAGTTTTCGAGGGCTGATTTCTTGTCCTGTGATAAAAAGACTCCTGTTTCCATCGCCAAAGCTTTCAGGGGAGCATTTGCAAGCTTCTGGCACCATTTTTGAGTGAATTGCCAAAAGTCAGATTTTTGCTGAAATTGTGACCCCGGGGCTTAGGGATTTTTTCAAAAAAGTCTTTTCCGCAGGTTAAGTTTTTTAGGGCTGATTTCTTGTCCTGTGATAAAAAAGACTTCTGTTTCCATCACCAAAACTTTCAGGGGATCATTTGCAAGCTTCTGGCACCATTTTTGAGTGAATTGCCAAAAGTCAGATTTTTGCTGAAATTATGACCCCGGGGCTTAGGGATTTTTTCAAAAAAGTCTTTTCTGCAGGTTAAGTTTTTGAGGGCTGATTTCTTATCCTGTGATAAAAAGACTTCTGTTTCCATCGCCTAAGCTTTCAGGGGAGCATTTGCAAGCTGCTGGCACCATTTTTGAGTGAATTGCCAAAAGTCAGATTTTTGCTGAAATTGTGACCCGGGGGCTTAGGGATTTTTTCAAAAAAGTCTTTTCCGCAGGTTAAGTTTTCGAGGGCTGATTTCTTGTCCTGTGATAAAAAAGACTTCTGTTTCCATCGCCAAAGCTTTCAGGGGAGCATTTGCAAGCTTCTGGCACCATTTTTGAGTGAATTGCCAAAAGTCAGATTTTTGCTGAAATAGTGACCCCGGGGCTTAGGTATTTTTTAAAAAAGTCTTTTCCGCAGGTTAAGTTTTTGAGGGCTGATTTCTTGTCCTGTGATAAAAAGACTTCTGTTTCCATCGCCAAAGCTTTCAGGGCAGCATTTGCAAGCTTCTGGCAACATTTTTGAGTGAATTGCCAAAAGTAGGATTTTTGCTGAAATTGTGACCCCGGGGCCTAGGGATTTTTTCAAAAAAGTCTTTTCCGCAGGTTAAGTTTTCGAGGGCTGATTTCTTGTCCTGTGATAAAAAGACTTCTGTTTCCATCGCCAAAGTTTTCAGGGGAGCATTTGCAAGCTTCTGGAATCATTTTTGAGTGACTTGCCAAAAGTCAGATTTTTGCTGAAATTGTGACCCCGGGGCTTAGGGATTTTTTCAAAAAAGGCTTTTCCGCAGGTTAAGTTTTCGAGGGCTGATTTCTTGTCCTGTGATAAAAAGACTTCTGTTTCCATCGCGAAAGCTTTCAGGGGAGCATTTGCAAGCTTCTGGCACCATTTTTGAGTGAATTGCCAAAAGTAGTATTTTTGCTGAAATTGTGACCCCGGGGCTTAGGGATTATTTCAAGAATGTCTTTTCCGCAGGTTAAGTTTTTGAGGGCTGATTTCTTGTCCTGTGATAAAAAGACTTCTGTTTCCATCGCCAAAGCTTTCAGGGGAGCATTTGCAAGCTTCTGGCACCATTTTTGAGTGAATTGCCAAAAGTCAAATTTTTGCTGAAATTGTGACCCCGGGGCCTAGGGATTTTTTCAAAAAAGTCTTTTCCGCAGGTTAAGTTTTCGAGGGCTGATTTCTTGTCCTGTGATAAAAAGACTTCTGTTTCCATCGCCAAAGCTTTCAGGGGAGCATTTGCAAGCTGCTGGCACCATTTTTGAGTGAATTGTCAAAAGTCAGATTTTTGCTGAAATTGTGACCCCGGGGCTTACGGATTTTTTCAAAAAAGTCTTTTCCGCAGGTTAAGTTTTCGAGGGCTGATTTCTTGTCCTGTGATAAAAAAGACTTCTGTTTCCATCACCAAAGCTTTCAGGGGAGCATTTGCAAGCTTCTGTTTCCATCGCCAAAGCTTTCAGTGGATCATTTGCAAGCCTTTGGCACCATTTTTGAGTGAATTGCCAAAAGTCAGATTTTTGCTGAAATTATGACCCCGGGGCTTAGGGATTTTTTCAAAAAAGTCTTTTCTGCAGGTTAAGTTTTTGAGGGCTGATTTCTTATCCTGTGATAAAAAGACTTCTGTTTCCATCGCCAAAGCTTTCAGGGGAGCATTTGCAAGCTTCTGGAATCATTTTTGAGTGAATTGCCAAAAGTCAGATTTTTGCTGAAATTGTGACCCCGGGGCTTAGGGATTTTTTCAAAAAAGTCTTTTCTGCAGGTTAAGTTTTCGAGGGCTGATTTCTTGTCCTGTGATAAAAAGACTTCTGTTTCCATCGCCAAAGCTTTCAGGGGAGCATTTGCAAGCTTCTGGCACCATTTTTGAGTGAATTGCCAAAAGTAGGATTTTTGCTGAAATTGTGACCCCGGGGCCTAGGGATTTTTTCAAAAAAGTCTTTTCCGCAGGTTAAGTTTTCGAGGGCTGATTTCTTGTCCTGTGATAAAAAAGACTTCTGTTTCCATCACCAAAGCTTTCAGGGGATCATTTGCAAGCTTCTGGCACCATTTTTGAGTGAATTGCCAAAAGTCAGATTTTTGCTGAAATTATGACCCCGGGGCTTAGGGATTTTTTCAAAAAAGTCTTTTCTGCAGGTTAAGTTTTTGAGGGCTGATTTCTTATCCTGTGATAAAAAGACTTCTGTTTCCATCGCCAAAGCTTTCAGGGGAGCATTTGCAAGCTTCTGGAATCATTTTTGAGTGAATTGCCAAAAGTCAGATTTTTGCTGAAATTGTGACCCCGGGGCTTAGGGATTTTTTCAAAAAAGTCTTTTCCGCAGGTTAAGTTTTCGAGGGCTGATTTCTTGTCCTGTGATAAAAAGACTTCTGTTTCCATCGCCAAAGCTTTCAGGGGAGCATTTGCAAGCTTCTGGCACCATTTTTGAGTGAATTGCCAAAAGTAGGATTTTTGCTGAAATTGTGACCCCGGGGCTTAGGGATTTTTTCAAAACAGTCTTTTCCGCAGGTTATGTTTTCGAGGGCTGATTTCTTGTCCTGTGATAAAAAGACTTCTGTTTCCATCGCCAAAGCTTTCAGGGGAGCATTTGCAAGCTTCTGGCACCATTTTTGAGTGAATTGCCAAAAGTAGGATTTTTGCTGAAATTGTGACCCCGGGGCCTAGGGATTTTTTCAAAAAAGTCTTTTCCGCAGGTTAAGTTTTCGAGGGCTGATTTCTTGTCCTGTGATAAAAAGACTTCTGTTTCCATCGCGAAAGCTTTCAGGGGAGCATTTGCAAGCTTCTGGCACCATTTTTGAGTGAATTGCCAAAAGTAGGATTTTTGCTGAAATTGTGACCCCGGGGCCTAGGGATTTTTTCAAAAAAGTCTTTTCTGCAGGTTAAGTTTTCGAGGGCTGATTTCTTGTCCTGTGATAAAAAGACTTCTGTTTCCATCGCCAAAGTTTTCAGGGGAGCATTTGCAAGCTTCTGGAATCATTTTTGAGTGAATTGCCAAAAGTCAGATTTTTGCTGAAATTGTGACCCCGGGGCTTAGGGATTTTTTCAAAAAAGTCTTTTCCGCAGGTTAAGTTTTTGAGGGCTGATTTCTTGTCCTGTGATAAAAAGACTTCTGTTTCCATCGCCAAAGCTTTCAGGGGAGCATTTGCAAGCTTCTGGCACCATTTTTGAGTGAATTGCCAAAAGTCAGATTTTTGCTGAAATTGTGACCCTGGGGCTTAGGGATTTTTTCAAAAAAGGCTTTTCCGCAGGTTAAGTTTTCTAGGGCTGATTTCTTGTCCTGTGATAAAAAGACTTCTGTTTCCATCGCCAAAGCTTTCAGGGGAGCATTTGCAAGCTTCTGGCACCATTTTTGAGTGAATTGCCAAAAGTAGGATTTTTGCTGAAATTATGAACCCGGGTCTTAGGGATTATTTCAAAAAAGTCTTTTCCGCTGGTTAAGTTTTCTAGGGCTGATTTCTTGTCCTGTGATAAAAAGACTTCTGTTTCCATCGCCAAAGCTTTCAGGGGACCATTAGCAAGCTGCTGGCACCATTTTTGAGTGAATTGCCAAAAGTCAGATTTTTGCTGAAATTGTGACCCCGGGGCTTAGGGATTTTTTCAAAAAAGTCTTTTCCGCAGGTTAAGTTTTTTAGGGCTGATTTCTTGTCCTGTGATAAAAAAGACTTCTGTTTCCATCACCAAAGCTTTCAGGGGATCATTTGCAAGCTTCTGGCACCATTTTTGAGTGAATTGCCAAAAGTCAGATTTTTGCTGAAATTATGACCCCGGGGCTTAGGGATTTTTTCAAAAAAGTCTTTTCTGCAGGTTAAGTTTTTGAGGGCTGATTTCTTATCCTGTGATAAAAAGACTTCTGTTTCCATCGCCAAAGCTTTCAGGGGAGCATTTGCAAGCTTCTGGAATCATTTTTGAGTGAATTGCCAAAAGTCAGATTTTTGCTGAAATTGTGACCCCGGGGCTTAGGGATTTTTTCAAAAAAGTCTTTTCCGCAGGTTAAGTTTTCGAGGGCTGATTTCTTGTCCTGTGATAAAAAGACTTCTGTTTCCATCGCCAAAGCTTTCAGGGGAGCATTTGCAAGCTTCTGGCACCATTTTTGAGTGAATTGCCAAAAGTAGGATTTTTGCTGAAATTGTGACCCCGGGGCCTAGGGATTTTTTCAAAAAAGTCTTTTCCGCAGGTTAAGTTTTCGAGGGCTGATTTCTTGTCCTGTGATAAAAAAGACTTCTGTTTCCATCACCAAAGCTTTCAGGGGATCATTTGCAAGCTTCTGGCACCATTTTTGAGTGAATTGCCAAAAGTCAGATTTTTGCTGAAATTATGACCCCGGGGCTTAGGGATTTTTTCAAAAAAGTCTTTTCTGCAGGTTAAGTTTTTGAGGGCTGATTTCTTATCCTGTGATAAAAAGACTTCTGTTTCCATCGCCAAAGCTTTCAGGGGAGCATTTGAAAGCTTCTGGAATCATTTTTGAGTGAATTGCCAAAAGTCAGATTTTTGCTGAAATTGTGACCCCGGGGCTTAGGGATTATTTCAAAAAAGTCTTTTCCGCAGGTTAAGTTTTCGAGGGCTTATTTCTTGTCCTGTGATAAAAAGACTTCTGTTTCCATCGCGAAAGCTTTCAGGGGAGCATTTGCAAGCTGCTGGCACCATTTTTGAGTGAATTGCCAAAAGTCAGATTTTTGCTGAAATTTTGACCCCGGGGCTTAGGGATTTTTTCAAAAAAGTCTTTTCCGCAGGTTAAGTTTTCGAGGGCTGATTTCTTGTCCTGTGATAAAAAGACTTCTGTTTCCATCGCGAAAGCTTTCAGGGGAGCATTTGCAAGCTTCTGGCACCATTTTTGAGTGAATTGCCAAAAGTAGGATTTTTGCTGAAATTGTGACCCCGGGGCCTAGGGATTTTTTCAAAAAAGTCTTTTCTGCAGGTTAAGTTTTCGAGGGCTGATTTCTTGTCCTGTGATAAAAAGACTTCTGTTTCCATCGCCAAAGTTTTCAGGGGAGCATTTGCAAGCTTCTGGAATCATTTTTGAGTGAATTGCCAAAAGTCAGATTTTTGCTGAAATTGTGACCCCGGGGCTTAGGGATTTTTTCAAAAAAGTCTTTTCCGCAGGTTAAGTTTTTTAGGGCTGATTTCTTGTCCTGTGATAAAAAGACTTCTGTTTCCATCGCCAAAGCTTTCAGGGGAGCATTTGCAAGCTTCTGGCACCATTTTTGAGTGAATTGCCAAAAGTCAGATTTTTGCTGAAATTGTGACCCTGGGGCTTAGGGATTTTTTCAAAAAAGGCTTTTCCGCAGGTTAAGTTTTCTAGGGCTGATTTCTTGTCCTGTGATAAAAAGACTTCTGTTTCCATCGCCAAAGCTTTCAGGGGAGCATTTGCAAGCTTCTGGCACCATTTTTGAGTGAATTGCCAAAAGTAGGATTTTTGCTGAAATTATGAACCCGGGTCTTAGGGATTATTTCAAAAAAGTCTTTTCCGCTGGTTAAGTTTTCTAGGGCTGATTTCTTGTCCTGTGATAAAAAGACTTCTGTTTCCATCGCCAAAGCTTTCAGGGGAGCATTCGCAAGCTGCTGGCACCATTTTTGAGTGAATTGCCAAAAGTCAGATTTTTGCTGAAATTGTGACCCCGGGGCTTAGGGATTTTTTCAAAAAAGTCTTTTCCGCAGGTTAAGTTTTTTAGGGCTGATTTCTTGTCCTGTGATAAAAAAGACTTCTGTTTCCATCACCAAAGCTTTCAGGGGATCATTTGCAAGCTTCTGGCACCATTTTTGAGTGAATTGCCAAAAGTCAGATTTTTGCTGAAATTATGACCCCGGGGCTTAGGGATTTTTTCAAAAAAGTCTTTTCTGCAGGTTAAGTTTTTGAGGGCTGATTTCTTATCCTGTGATAAAAAGACTTCTGTTTCCATCGCCAAAGCTTTCAGGGGAGCATTTGCAAGCTTCTGGAATCATTTTTGAGTGAATTGCCAAAAGTTAGATTTTTGCTGAAATTGTGACCCCGGGGCTTAGGGATTTTTTCAAAAAAGTCTTTTCCGCAGGTTAAGTTTTCGAGGGCTGATTTCTTGTCCTGTGATAAAAAGACTTCTGTTTCCATCGCCAAAGCTTTCAGGGGAGCATTTGCAAGCTTCTGGCACCATTTTTGAGTGAATTGCCAAAAGTAGGATTTTTGCTGAAATTGTGACCCCGGGGCTTAGGGATTTTTTCAAAACAGTCTTTTCCGCAGGTTATGTTTTCGAGGGCTGATTTCTTGTCCTGTGATAAAAAGACTTCTGTTTCCATCGCCAAAGCTTTCAGGGGAGCATTTGCAAGCTTCTGGCACCATTTTTGAGTGAATTGCCAAAAGTAGGATTTTTGCTGAAATTGTGACCCCGGGGCCTAGGGATTTTTTCAAAAAAGTCTTTTCCGCAGGTTAAGTTTTCGAGGGCTGATTTCTTGTCCTGTGATAAAAAGACTTCTGTTTCCATCGCCAAAGCTTTCAGGGGAGCATTTGCAAGCTTCTGGCACCATTTTTGAGTTAATTGCCAAAAGTAGGATTTTTGCTGAAATTGTGACCCCGGGGCCTATGGATTTTTTCAAAAAAGTCTTTTCCGCAGGTTAAGTTTTCGAGGGCTGATTTCTTGTCCTGTGATAAAAAGACTTCTGTTTCCATCGCCAAAGCTTTCAGGGGAGCATTTGCAAGCTTCTGGCACCATTTTTGAGTGAATTGCCAAAAGTAGGATTTTTGCTGAAATTGTGACCCCGGGGCCTAGGGATTTTTTCAAAAAAGTCTTTTCCGCAGGTTAAGTTTTCGAGGGCTGATTTCTTGTCCTGTGATAAAAAGACTTCTGTTTCTATCGCCAAAGCTTTCAGGGGAGCATTTGCAAGCTTCTGGCACCATTTTTGAGTGAATTGCCAAAAGTAGGATTTTTGCTGAAATTGTGACCCCGGGGCCTAGGGATTTTTTCAAAAAAGTCTTTTCCGCAGGTTAAGTTTTTTAGGGCTGATTTCTTGTCCTGTGATAAAAAGACTTCTGTTTCCATCGCCAAAGTTTTCAGGGGAGCATTTGCAAGCTTCTGGAATCATTTTTGAGTGAATTGCCAAAAGTCAGATTTTTGCTGAAATTGTGACCCCGGGGCTTAGGGATTTTTTCAAAAAAGTCTTTTCCGCAGGTTAAGTTTTTGAGGGCTGATTTCTTGTCCTGTGATAAAAAGACTTCTGTTTCCATCGCCAAAGCTTTCAGGGGAGCATTTGCAAGCTTCTGGCACCATTTTTGAGTGAATTGCCAAAAGTCAGATTTTTGCTGAAATTGTGACCCCGGGGCTTAGGGATTTTTTCAAAAAAGTCTTTTCCGCAGGTTAAGTTTTCGAGGGCTGATTTCTTGTCCTGTGATAAAAAGACTTCTGTTTCCATCGCCAAAGCTTTCAGGGGAGCATTTGCAAGCTTCTGGCACCATTTTTGAGTGAATTGCCAAAAGTAGGATTTTTGCTGAAATTGTGACCCCGGGGCCTAGGGATTTTTTCAAAAAAGTCTTTTCCGCAGGTTAAGTTTTTTAGGGCTGATTTCTTGTCCTGTGATAAAAAGACTTCTGTTTCCATCGCCAAAGTTTTCAGGGGAGCATTTGCAAGCTTCTGGAATCATTTTTGAGTGAATTGCCAAAAGTCAGATTTTTGCTGAAATTGTGACCCCGGGGCTTAGGGATTTTTTCAAAAAAGTCTTTTCCGCAGGTTAAGTTTTCGAGGGCTGATTTCTTGTCCTGTGATAAAAAGACTTCTGTTTCCATCGCCAAAGTTTTCAGGGGAGCATTTGCAAGCTTCTGGAATCATTTTTGAGTGAATTGCCAAAAGTCAGATTTTTGCTGAAATTGTGACCCCGGGGCTTAGGGATTTTTTCAAAAAAGTCTTTTCCGCAGGTTAAGTTTTTGAGGGCTGATTTCTTGTCCTGTGATAAAAAGACTTCTGTTTCCATCGCCAAAGCTTTCAGGGGAGCATTTGCAAGCTTCTGGCACCATTTTTGAGTGAATTGCCAAAAGTCAGATTTTTGCTGAAATTGTGACCCTGGGGCTTAGGGATTTTTTCAAAAAAGGCTTTTCCGCAGGTTAAGTTTTCTAGGGCTGATTTCTTGTCCTGTGATAAAAAGACTTCTGTTTCCATCGCCAAAGCTTTCAGGGGAGCATTTGCAAGCTTCTGGCACCATTTTTGAGTGAATTGCCAAAAGTAGGATTTTTGCTGAAATTATGAACCCGGGTCTTAGGGATTATTTCAAAAAAGTCTTTTCCGCTGGTTAAGTTTTCTAGGGCTGATTTCTTGTCCTGTGATAAAAAGACTTCTGTTTCCATCGCCAAAGCTTTCAGGGGACCATTCGCAAGCTGCTGGCACCATTTTTGAGTGAATTGCCAAAAGTCAGATTTTTGCTGAAATTGTGACCCCGGGGCTTAGGGATTTTTTCAAAAAAGTCTTTTCCGCAGGTTAAGTTTTTTAGGGCTGATTTCTTGTCCTGTGATAAAAAAGACTTCTGTTTCCATCACCAAAGCTTTCAGGGGATCATTTGCAAGCTTCTGGCACCATTTTTGAGTGAATTGCCAAAAGTCAGATTTTTGCTGAAATTATGACCCCGGGGCTTAGGGATTTTTTCAAAAAAGTCTTTTCTGCAGGTTAAGTTTTTGAGGGCTGATTTCTTATCCTGTGATAAAAAGACTTCTGTTTCCATCGCCAAAGCTTTCAGGGGAGCATTTGGAAGCTTCTGGAATCATTTTTGAGTGAATTGCCAAAAGTCAGATTTTTGCTGAAATTGTGACCCCGGGGCTTAGGGATTATTTCAAAAAAGTCTTTTCCGCAGGTTAAGTTTTCGAGGGCTGATTTCTTGTCCTGTGATAAAAAGACTTCTGTTTCCATCGCCAAAGCTTTCAGGGGAGCATTTGCAAGCTTCTGGCACCATTTTTGAGTGAATTGCCAAAAGTAGGATTTTTGCTGAAATTGTGACCCCGGGGCCTAGGGATTTTTTCAAAAAAGTCTTTTCCGCAGGTTAAGTTTTCGAGGGCTGATTTCTTGTCCTGTGATAAAAAATACTTCTGTTTCCATCACCAAAGCTTTCAGGGGATCATTTGCAAGCTTCTGGCACCATTTTTGAGTGAATTGCCAAAAGTCAGATTTTTGCTGAAATTATGACCCCGGGGCTTAGGGATTATTTCAAAAAAGTCTTTTCTGCAGGTTAAGTTTTTGAGGGCTGATTTCTTATCCTGTGATAAAAAGACTTCTGTTTCCATCGCGAAAGCTTTCAGGGGAGCATTTGCAAGCTGCTGGCACCATTTTTGAGTGAATTGCCAAAAGTCAGATTTTTGCTGAAATTTTGACCCCGGGGCTTAGGGATTTTTTCAAAAAAGTCTTTTCCGCAGGTTAAGTTTTCGAGGGCTGATTTCTTGTCCTGTGATAAAAAGACTTCTGTTTCCATCGCGAAAGCTTTCAGGGGAGCATTTGCAAGCTTCTGGCACCATTTTTGAGTGAATTGCCAAAAGTAGGATTTTTGCTGAAATTGTGACCCCGGGGCCTAGGGATTTTTTCAAAAAAGTCTTTTCTGCAGGTTAAGTTTTCGAGGGCTGATTTCTTGTCCTGTGATAAAAAGACTTCTGTTTCCATCGCCAAAGTTTTCAGGGGAGCATTTGCAAGCTTCTGGAATCATTTTTGAGTGAATTGCCAAAAGTCAGATTTTTGCTGAAATTGTGACCCCGGGGCTTAGGGATTTTTTCAAAAAAGTCTTTTCCGCAGGTTAAGTTTTTGAGGGCTGATTTCTTGTCCTGTGATAAAAAGACTTCTGTTTCCATCGCGAAAGCTTTCAGGGGAGCATTTGCAAGCTTCTGGCACCATTTTTGAGTGAATTGCCAAAAGTCAGATTTTTGCTGAAATTGTGACCCTGGGGCTTAGGGATTTTTTCAAAAAAGGCTTTTCCGCAGGTTAAGTTTTCTAGGGCTGATTTCTTGTCCTGTGATAAAAAGACTTCTGTTTCCATCGCCAAAGCTTTCAGGGGAGCATTTGCAAGCTTCTGGCACCATTTTTGAGTGAATTGCCAAAAGTAGGATTTTTGCTGAAATTATGAACCCGGGTCTTAGGGATTATTTCAAAAAAGTCTTTTCCGCTGGTTAAGTTTTCTAGGGCTGATTTCTTGTCCTGTGATAAAAAGACTTCTGTTTCCATCGCCAAAGCTTTCAGGGGAGCATTTGCAAGCTGCTGGCACCATTTTTGAGTGAATTGCCAAAAGTCAGATTTTTGCTGAAATTGTGACCCCGGGGCTTAGGGATTTTTTCAAAAAAGTCTTTTCCGCAGGTTAAGTTTTTTAGGGCTGATTTCTTGTCCTGTGATAAAAAAGACTTCTGTTTCCATCACCAAAGCTTTCAGGGGATCATTTGCAAGCTTCTGGCACCATTTTTGAGTGAATTGCCAAAAGTCAGATTTTTGCTGAAATTATGACCCCGGGGCTTAGGGATTTTTTCAAAAAAGTCTTTTCTGCAGGTTAAGTTTTTGAGGGCTGATTTCTTATCCTGTGATAAAAAGACTTCTGTTTCCATCGCCAAAGCTTTCAGGGGAGCATTTGCAAGCTTCTGGAATCATTTTTGAGTGAATTGCCAAAAGTTAGATTTTTGCTGAAATTGTGACCCCGGGGCTTAGGGATTTTTTCAAAAAAGTCTTTTCCGCAGGTTAAGTTTTCGAGGGCTGATTTCTTGTCCTGTGATAAAAAGACTTCTGTTTCCATCGCCAAAGCTTTCAGGGGAGCATTTGCAAGCTTCTGGCACCATTTTTGAGTGAATTGCCAAAAGTAGGATTTTTGCTGAAATTGTGACCCCGGGGCTTAGGGATTTTTTCAAAACAGTCTTTTCCGCAGGTTATGTTTTCGAGGGCTGATTTCTTGTCCTGTGATAAAAAGACTTCTGTTTCCATCGCCAAAGCTTTCAGGGGAGCATTTGCAAGCTTCTGGCACCATTTTTGAGTGAATTGCCAAAAGTAGGATTTTTGCTGAAATTGTGACCCCGGGGCCTAGGGATTTTTTCAAAAAAGTCTTTTCCGCAGGTTAAGTTTTCGAGGGCTGATTTCTTGTCCTGTGATAAAAAGACTTCTGTTTCCATCGCCAAAGCTTTCAGGGGAGCATTTGCAAGCTTCTGGCACCATTTTTGAGTTAATTGCCAAAAGTAGGATTTTTGCTGAAATTGTGACCCCGGGGCCTATGGATTTTTTCAAAAAAGTCTTTTCCGCAGGTTAAGTTTTCGAGGGCTGATTTCTTGTCCTGTGATAAAAAGACTTCTGTTTCCATCGCCAAAGCTTTCAGGGGAGCATTTGCAAGCTTCTGGCACCATTTTTGAGTGAATTGCCAAAAGTCAGATTTTTGCTGAAATTGTGACCCCGGGGCCTAGGGATTTTTTCAAAAAAGTCTTTTCCGCAGGTTAAGTTTTCGAGGGCTGATTTCTTGTCCTGTGATAAAAAGACTTCTGTTTCCATCGCCAAAGCTTTCAGGGGAGCATTTGCAAGCTTCTGGCACCATTTTTGAGTGAATTGCCAAAAGTAGGATTTTTGCTGAAATTGTGACCCCGGGGCCTAGGGATTTTTTCAAAAAAGTCTTTTCCGCAGGTTAAGTTTTTTAGGGCTGATTTCTTGTCCTGTGATAAAAAGACTTCTGTTTCCATCGCCAAAGTTTTCAGGGGAGCATTTGCAAGCTTCTGGAATCATTTTTGAGTGAATTGCCAAAAGTCAGATTTTTGCTGAAATTGTGACCCCGGGGCTTAGGGATTTTTTCAAAAAAGTCTTTTCCGCAGGTTAAGTTTTTGAGGGCTGATTTCTTGTCCTGTGATAAAAAGACTTCTGTTTCCATCGCCAAAGCTTTCAGGGGAGCATTTGCAAGCTTCTGGCACCATTTTTGAGTGAATTGCCAAAAGTCAGATTTTTGCTGAAATTGTGACCCCGGGGCTTAGGGATTTTTTCAAAAAAGTCTTTTCCGCAGGTTAAGTTTTCGAGGGCTGATTTCTTGTCCTGTGATAAAAAGACTTCTGTTTCCATCGCCAAAGCTTTCAGGGGAGCATTTGCAAGCTTCTGGCACCATTTTTGAGTGAATTGCCAAAAGTAGGATTTTTGCTGAAATTGTGACCCCGGGGCTTAGGGATTATTTCAAAAATGTCTTTCCCGCCGGTTAAGTTGTTGAGGACCGAATTCTTGCCCTGTGAGAAAAAGACTTCTGTTTCCATCGCCAAAGCTTTCAGTGGATCATTTGCAAGCCTCTGGCACTATTTTTGAGTGAATTGCCAAAAGTCAAATTTTTGCTGAAATTGTGACCCCGGGGCTTAGGGATTTTTTCAAAAAAGTCTTTTCCGCCGGTTAAGTTTTCTAGGGCTGATTTCTTGTCCTGTGATAAAAAGACTTCTGTTTCCATCGCCAAAGCTTTCAGGGGAGCATTAGCAAGCTTCTGGCACCATTTTTGAGTGAATTGCCAAAAGTCAGATTTTTGCTTTAATTGTGACCCCGGGGCTTAGGGATTTTTTCAAAAAAGTCTTTTCCGCAGGTTAAGTTTTCTAGGGCTGATTTCTTGTCCTGTGATAAAAAGACTTCTGTTTCCATCGCCAAAGCTTTCAGGGGAGCATTTGCAAGCTTCTGGCACCATTTTTGAGTGAATTGCCAAAAGTCAGATTTTTGCTGAAATTGTGACCCTGGGGCTTAGGGATTTTTTCAAAAAAGTCTTTTCCGCCGGTTAAGTTGTTGAGGGCTGATTTCTTGTCCTGTGATAAAAAGACTTCTGTTTCCATCGCCAAAGCTTTCTCGGGAGCAGTATCAAGCCTCTGGCACCATTTTTGAGTGAATTGCCAAAAGTCAGATTTTTGCTGAAATTGTGACCCCGGGGCTTAGGGATTTTTTCAAAAAAGTCTTTTCCGCCGGTTAAGTTGTTGAGGGCTGATTTCTTGTCCTGTGATAAAAAGACACCTGTTTCCATCACCAAAGCTTTCAGGGGATCATTTGCAAGCTTCTGGCACCATTTTTGAGTGAATTGCCAAAAGTCAGATTTTTGCTGAAATTGTGACCCCGGGGCTTACGGATTTTTTCAAAAAAGTCTTTTCCGCCGGTTAAGTTTTCTTGGGCTGATTTCTTGTCCTGTGATATAAAAGACTTCAGTTTCCATCGCCAAAGCTTTCAGTGGATCATTTGCAAGCCTCTGGCACCATTTTTGAGTGAATTGCCAAAAGTCAGATTTTTGCTGAAATTGTGACCCCGGGGCTTACGGATTTTTTCAAAAAAGTCTTTTCCGCCGGTTAAGTTTTCTTGGGCTGATTTCTTGTCCTGTGATAAAAAGACTTCTGTTTCCATCGCCAAAGCTTTCAGTGGATCATTTGCAAGCCTCTGGCACCATTTTTGAGTGAATTGCCAAAAGTCAAATTTTTGCTGAAATTGTGACCCCGGGGCTTAGGGATTTTTTCAAAAAAGTCTTTTCCGCCGGTTAAGTTTTCTAGGGCTGATTTCTTGTCCTGTGATAAAAAAGACTTCTGTTTCCATCACCAAAGCTTTCAGGGGAGCATTAGCAAGCTTCTGGCACCATTTTTGAGTGAATTGCCAAAAGTCAGATTTTTGCTGTAATTGTGACCCCGGGGCTTAGGGATTTTTTCAAAAAAGTCTTTTCCGCAGGTTAAGTTTTCGAGGGCTGATTTCTTGACCTGTGATAAAAAGACTCCTGTTTCCATCGCCAAAGCTTTCAGGGGAGCATTTGCAAGCTTCTGGAATCATTTTTGAGTGAATTGCCAAAAGTCAGATTTTTGCTGAAATTGTGACCCCGGGGCTTAGGGATTTTTTCAAAAAAGTCCTTTCCGCAGGTTAAGTTTTCGAGGGCTGATTTCTTGTCCTGTGATAAAAAGACTTCTGTTTCCATCGCCAAAGCTTTCAGGGGAGCATTAGCAAGCTTCTGGCACCATTTTTGAGTGAATTGCCAAAAGTCAGATTTTTGCTTTAATTGTGACCCCGGGGCTTAGGGATTTTTTCAAAAAAGTCTTTTCCGCAGGTTAAGTTTTCTAGGGCTGATTTCTTGTCCTGTGATAAAAAGACTTCTGTTTCCATCGCCAAAGCTTTCAGGGGAGCATTTGCAAGCTTCTGGCACCATTTTTGAGTGAATTGCCAAAAGTCAGATTTTTGCTGAAATTGTGACCCTGGGGCTTAGGGATTTTTTCAAAAAAGTCTTTTCCGCCGGTTAAGTTGTTGAGGGCTGATTTCTTGTCCTGTGATAAAAAGACTTCTGTTTCCATCGCCAAAGCTTTCTCGGGAGCAGTATCAAGCCTCTGGCACCATTTTTGAGTGAATTGCCAAAAGTCAGATTTTTGCTGAAATTGTGACCCCGGGGCTTAGGGATTTTTTCAAAAAAGTCTTTTCCGCCGGTTAAGTTGTTGAGGGCTGATTTCTTGTCCTGTGATAAAAAGACACCTGTTTCCATCACCAAAGCTTTCAGGGGATCATTTGCAAGCTTCTGGCACCATTTTTGAGTGAATTGCCAAAAGTCAGATTTTTGCTGAAATTGTGACCCCGGGGCTTAGGGATTTTTTCAAAAAAGTCTTTTCCGCCGGTTAAGTTTTCTAGGGCTGATTTCTTGTCCTGTGATATAAAAGACTTCAGTTTCCATCGCCAAAGCTTTCAGTGGATCATTTGCAAGCCTCTGGCACCATTTTTGAGTGAATTGCCAAAAGTCAGATTTTTGCTGAAATTGTGACCCCGGGGCTTACGGATTTTTTCAAAAAAGTCTTTTCCGCCGGTTAAGTTTTCTTGGGCTGATTTCTTGTCCTGTGATAAAAAGACTTCTGTTTCCATCGCCAAAGCTTTCAGTGGATCATTTGCAAGCCTCTGGCACCATTTTTGAGTGAATTGCCAAAAGTCAAATTTTTGCTGAAATTGTGACCCCGGGGCTTAGGGATTTTTTCAAAAAAGTCTTTTCCGCAGGTTAAGTTTTCGAGGGCTGATTTCTTGACCTGTGATAAAAAGACTCCTGTTTCCATCGCCAAAGCTTTCAGGGGAGCATTTGCAAGCTTCTGGAATCATTTTTGAGTGAATTGCCAAAAGTCAGATTTTTGCTGAAATTGTGACCCCGGGGCTTAGGGATTTTTTCAAAAAAGTCCTTTCCGCAGGTTAAGTTTTCGAGGGCTGATTTCTTGTCCTGTGATAAAAAGACTTCTGTTTCCATCGCCAAAGCTTTCAGGGGAGCATTTGCAAGCTTCTGGCACCATTTTTGAGTGAATTGCCAAAAGTCAGATTTTTGCTGAAATTGTGACCCCGGGGCTTAGGGATTTTTTCAAAAAAGTCTTTTCCGCAGGTTAAGTTTTTTAGGGCTGATTTCTTGTCCTGTGATAAAAAAGACTTCTGTTTCCATCACCAAAGCTTTCAGGGGATCATTTGCAAGCCTCTGGCACCATTTTTGAGTGAATTGCCAAAAGTCAAATTTTTGCTGAAATTGTGACCCCGGGGCTTAGGGATTTTTTCAAAAAAGTCTTTTCCGCAGGTTAAGTTTTCGAGGGCTGATTTCTTGTCCTGTGATAAAAAGACTTCTGTTTCCATCGCGAAAGCTTTCAGGGGAGCATTTGCAAGCTGCTGGCACCATTTTTGAGTGAATTGCCAAAAGTCAGATTTTTGCTGAAATTGTGACCCCGGGGCTTAGGGATTTTTTCAAAAAAGTCTTTTCCGCAGGTTAAGTTTTCGAGGGCTGATTTCTTGTCCTGTGATAAAAAGACTTCTGTTTCCATCGCCAAAGCTTTCAGGGGAGCATTTGCAAGCTTCTGGCACCATTTTTGAGTGAATTGCCAAAAGTAGGATTTTTGCTGAAATTGTGACCCCGGGGCCTAGGGATTTTTTCAAAAAAGTCTTTTCCGCAGGTTAAGTTTTCGAGGGCTGATTTCTTGTCCTGTGATAAAAAAGACTTCTGTTTCCATCACCAAAGCTTTCAGGGGATCATTTGCAAGCTTCTGGCACCATTTTTGAGTGAATTGCCAAAAGTCAGATTTTTGCTGAAATTATGACCCCGGGGCTTAGGGATTTTTTCAAAAAAGTCTTTTCTGCAGGTTAAGTTTTTGAGGGCTGATTTCTTATCCTGTGATAAAAAGACTTCTGTTTCCATCGCCAAAGCTTTCAGGGGAGCATTTGCAAGCTTCTGGAATCATTTTTGAGTGAATTGCCAAAAGTCAGATTTTTGCTGAAATTGTGACCCCGGGGCTTAGGGATTTTGTCAAAAAAGTCTTTTCCGCAGGTTAAGTTTTCGAGGGCTGATATCTTGTCCTGTGATAAAAAGACTTCTGTTTCCATCGCCAAAGCTTTCAGGGGAGCATTAGCAAGCTTCTGGCACCATTTTTGAGTGAATTGCCAAAAGTCAGATTTTTGCTGTAATTGTGACCCCGGGGCTTAGGGATTTTTTCAAAAAAGTCTTTTCCGCAGGTTAAGTTTTCGAGGGCTGATTTCTTGTCCTGTGATAAAAAGACTCCTGTTTCCATCGCCAAAGCTTTCAGGGGAGCATTTGCAAGCTTCTGGCACCATTTTTGAGTGAATTGCCAAAAGTCAGATTTTTGCTGAAATTGTGACCCCGGGGCTTAGGGATTTTTTCAAAAAAGTCTTTTCCGCAGGTTAAGTTTTTGAGGGCTGATTTCTTGTCCTGTGATAAAAAAGACTTCTGTTTCCATCACCAAAGCTTTCAGGGGATCATTTGCAAGCTTCTGGCACCATTTTTGAGTGAATTGCCAAAAGTCAGATTTTTGCTGAAATTATGACCCCGGGGCTTAGGGATTTTTTCAAAACAGTCTTTTCTGCAGGTTAAGTTTTTGAGGGCTGATTTCTTATCCTGTGATAAAAAGACTTCTGTTTCCATCGCCAAAGCTTTCAGGGGAGCATTTGCAAGCTTCTGGAATCATTTTTGAGTGAATTGCCAAAAGTCAGATTTTTGCTGAAATTGTGACCCCGGGGCTTAGGGATTTTTTCAAAAAAGTCTTTTCCGCAGGTTAAGTTTTCGAGGGCTGATTTCTTGTCCTGTGATAAAAAGACTTCTGTTTCCATCGCGAAAGCTTTCAGGGGAGCATTTGCAAGCTTCTGGCACCATTTTTGAGTGAATTGCCAAAAGTAGGATTTTTGCTGAAATTATGACCCCGGGGCTTAGGGATTATTTCATAAAAGTCTTTTCCACTGGTTAAGTTTTCTAGGGCTGATTTCTTGTCCTGTGATAAAAAGACTTCTGTTTCCATCGCCAAAGCTTTCTCGGGAGCATTATCAAGCCTCTGGCACCATTTTTGAGGGAATTGGCAAAAGTCAGATTTTTGCTGAAATTGTGACCCCGGGGCTTAGGGATTTTTTCAAAAAAGTCTTTTCCGCCGGTTAAGTTGTTGAGGGCTGATTTCTTGTCCTCTGATAAAAAAGACTTCTGTTTCCATCACCAAAGCTTTCAGGGGAGCATTAGCAAGCTTCTGGCACCATTTTTGAGTGAATTGCCAAAAGTCAGATTTTTGCTGTAATTGTGACCCCGGGGCTTAGGGATTTTTTCAAAAAAGTCTTTTCCGCAGGTTAAGTTTTCGAGGGCTGATTTCTTGTCCTGTGATAAAAAGACTCCTGTTTCCATCGCCAAAGCTTTCAGGGGAGCATTTGCAAGCTTCTGGCACCATTTTTGAGTGAATTGCCAAAAGTCAGATTTTTGCTGAAATTGTGACCCCGGGGCTTAGGGATTTTTTCAAAAAAGTCTTTTCCGCAGGTTAAGTTTTTGAGGGCTGATTTCTTGTCCTGTGATAAAAAAGACTTCTGTTTCCATCGCCAAAGCTTTCAGGGGAGCATTTGCAAGCTTCTGGAATCATTTTTGAGTGAATTGCCAAAAGTCAGATTTTTGCTGAAATTGTGACCCCGGGGCTTAGGGATTTTTTCAAAAAAGTCTTTTCCGCAGGTTAAGTTTTCGAGGGCTGATTTCTTGTCCTCTGATAAAAAAGACACCTGTTTCCATCACCAAAGCTTTCAGGGTATCATTTGCAAGCTTCTGGCACCATTTTTGAGTGAATTGCCAAAAGTCAGATTTTTGCTGAAATTGTGACCCCGGGGCTTACGGATTTTTTCAAAAAAGTCTTTTCCGCCGGTTAAGTTTTCTTGGGCTGATTTCTTGTCCTGTGATATAAAAGACTTCTGTTTCCATCGCCAAAGCTTTCAGTGGATCATTTGCAAGCCTCTGGCACCATTTTTGAGTGAATTGCCAAAAGTCAGATTTTTGCTGAAATTGAGACCCCGGGGCTTACGGATTTTTTCAAAAAAGTCTTTTCCGCCGGTTAAGTTTTCTTGGGCTGATTTCTTGTCCTGTGATAAAAAGACTTCTGTTTCCATCGCGAAAGCTTTCAGGGGAGCATTTGCAAGCTGCTGGCACCATTTTTGAGTGAATTGCCAAAAGTAGGATTTTTGCTGAAATTGTGACCCCGGAGCCTAGGGATTTTTTCAAAAAAGTCTTTTCCGCAGGTTAAGTTTTCGAGGGCTGATTTCTTGTCCTGTGATAAAAAAGACTTCTGTTTCCATCACCAAAGCTTTCAGGGGAGCATTAGCAAGCTTCTGGCACCATTTTTGAGTGAATTGCCAAAAGTCAGATTTTTGCTGTAATTGTGACCCCGGGGCTTAGGGATTTTTTCAAAAAAGTCTTTTCCGCAGGTTAAGTTTTCGAGGGCTGATTTCTTGTCCTGTGATAAAAAGACTCCTGTTTCCATCGCCAAAGCTTTCAGGGGAGCATTTGCAAGCTTCTGGCACCATTTTTGAGTGAATTGCCAAAAGTCAGATTTTTGCTGAAATTGTGACCCCGGGGCTTAGGGATTTTTTCAAAAAAGTCTTTTCCGCAGGTTAAGTTTTCGAGGGCTGATTTCTTGTCCTGTGATAAAAAGACTTCTGTTTCCATCGCGAAAGCTTTCAGGGGAGCATTTGCAAGCTGCTGGCACCATTTTTGAGTGAATTGCCAAAAGTAGGATTTTTGCTGAAATTGTGACCCCGGAGCCTAGGGATTTTTTCAAAAAAGTCTTTTCCGCAGGTTAAGTTTTCGAGGGCTGATTTCTTGTCCTGTGATAAAAAAGACTTCTGTTTCCATCACCAAAGCTTTCAGGGGAGCATTAGCAAGCTTCTGGCACCATTTTTGAGTGAATTGCCAAAAGTCAGATTTTTGCTGTAATTGTGACCCCGGGGCTTAGGGATTTTTTCAAAAAAGTCTTTTCCGCAGGTTAAGTTTTCGAGGGCTGATTTCTTGTCCTGTGATAAAAAGACTCCTGTTTCCATCGCCAAAGCTTTCAGGGTATCATTTGCAAGCTTCTGGCACCATTTTTGAGTGAATTGCCAAAAGTCAGATTTTTGCTGAAATTGTGACCCCGGGGCTTACGGATTTTTTCAAAAAAGTCTTTTCCGCCGGTTAAGTTTTCTTGGGCTGATTTCTTGTCCTGTGATATAAAAGACTTCTGTTTCCATCGCCAAAGCTTTCAGTGGATCATTTGCAAGCCTCTGGCACCATTTTTGAGTGAATTGCCAAAAGTCAGATTTTTGCTGAAATTGTGACCCCGGGGCTTACGGATTTTTTCAAAAAAGTCTTTTCCGCCGGTTAAGTTTTCTTGGGCTGATTTCTTGTCCTGTGATAAAAAGACTTCTGTTTCCATCGCGAAAGCTTTCAGGGGAGCATTTGCAAGCTGCTGGCACCATTTTTGAGTGAATTGCCAAAAGTAGGATTTTTGCTGAAATTGTGACCCCGGAGCCTAGGGATTTTTTCAAAAAAGTCTTTTCCGCAGGTTAAGTTTTCGAGGGCTGATTTCTTGTCCTGTGATAAAAAAGACTTCTGTTTCCATCACCAAAGCTTTCAGGGGAGCATTAGCAAGCTTCTGGCACCATTTTTGAGTGAATTGCCAAAAGTCAGATTTTTGCTGTAATTGTGACCCCGGGGCTTAGGGATTTTTTCAAAAAAGTCTTTTCCGCAGGTTAAGTTTTCGAGGGCTGATTTCTTGTCCTGTGATAAAAAGACTCCTGTTTCCATCGCCAAAGCTTTCAGGGGAGCATTTGCAAGCCTCTGGCACCATTTTTGAGTGAATTGCCAAAAGTCAGATTTTTGCTGAAATTGTGACCCCGGGGCTTAGGGATTTTTTCAAAAAACTCTTTTCCGCAGGTTAAGTTTTTGAGGGCTGATTTCTTGTCCTGTGATAAAAAAGACTTCTGTTTCCATCGCCAAAGCTTTCAGGGGAGCATTTGCAAGCTTCTGGAATCATTTTTGAGTGAATTGCCAAAAGTCAGATTTTTGCTGAAATTGTGACCCCGGGGCTTAGGGATTTTTTCAAAAAAGTCTTTTCCGCAGGTTAAGTTTTCGAGGGCTGATTTCTTGTCCTGTGATAAAAAGACTTCTGTTTCCATCGCGAAAGCTTTCAGGGGAGCATTTGCAAGCTGCTGGCACCATTTTTGAGTGAATTGCCAAAAGTCAGATTTTTGCTGAAATTGTGACCCCGGGGCTTAGGGATTTTTTCAAAAAAGTCTTTTCCGCAGGTTAAGTTTTCGAGGGCTGATTTCTTGTCCTGTGATAAAAAGACTTCTGTTTCCATCGCCAAAGCTTTCAGGGGAACATTTGCAAGCTTCTGGCACCATTTTTGAGTGAATTGCCAAAAGTAGGATTTTTGCTGAAATTATGACCCCGGGGCTTAGGGATTATTTCATAAAAGTCTTTTCCGCTGGTTAAGTTTTCTAGGGCTGATTTCTTGTCCTGTGATAAAAAGACTTCTGTTTCCATCGCCAAAGCTTTCTCGGGAGCATTATCAAGCCTCTGGCACCATTTTTGAGTGAATTGCCAAAAGTCAGATTTTTGCTGAAATTGTGACCCCGGGGCTTAGGGATTTTTTCAAAAAAGTCTTTTCCGCCGGTTAAGTTGTTGAGGGCTGATTTCTTGTCCTCTGATAAAAAAGACACCTGTTTCCATCACCAAAGCTTTAAGGGGATCATTTGCAAGCTTCTGGCACCATTTTTGAGTGAATTGCCAAAAGTCAGATTTTTGCTGAAATTGTGACCCCGGGGCTTAGGGATTTTTTCAAAAAAGTCTTTTCCGCCGGTTAAGTTTTCTTGGGCTGATTTCTTGTCCTGTGATAAAAAGACTTCTGTTTCCATCGCCAAAGCTTTCAGTGGATCATTTGCAAGCCTCTGGCACCATTTTTGAGTGAATTGCCAAAAGTCAAATTTTTGCTGAAATTGTGACCCCGGGGCTTAGGGATTTTTTCAAAAAAGTCTTTTCCGCAGGTTAAGTTTTCGAGGGCTGATTTCTTGACCTGTGATAAAAAGACTCCTGTTTCCATCGCCAAAGCTTTCAGGGGAGCATTTGCAAGCTTCTGGCACCATTTTTGAGTGAATTGCCAAAAGTCAGATTTTTGCTGTAATTGTGACCCCGGGGCTTAGGGATTTTTTCAAAAAAGTCTTTTCCGCAGGTTAAGTTTTCGAGGGCTGATTTCTTGACCTGTGATAAAAAGACTCCTGTTTCCATTGCCAAAGCTTTCAGGGGAGCATTTGCAAGCTTCTGGCACCATTTTTGAGTGAATTGCCAAAAGTCAGATTTTTGCTGAAATTGTGACCCCGGGGCTTAGGGATTTTTTCAAAAAAGTCTTTTCCGCAGGTTAAGTTTTTTAGGGCTGATTTCTTGTCCTGTGATAAAAAAGACTTCTGTTTCCATCACCAAAGCTTTCAGGGGATCATTTGCAAGCCTCTGGCACCATTTTTGAGTGAATTGCCAAAAGTCAAATGTTTGCTGAAATTGTGACCCCGGGGCTTAGGGATTTTTTCAAAAAAGTCTTTTCCGCAGGTTAAGTTTTCGAGGGCTGATTTCTTGTCCTGTGATAAAAAGACTTCTCTTTCCATCGCGAAAGCTTTCAGGGGAGCATTTGCAAGCTGCTGGCACCATTTTTGAGTGAATTGCCAAAAGTCAGATTTTTGCTGAAATTGTGACCCCGGGGCTTAGGGATTTTTTCAAAAAAGTCTTTTCCGCAGGTTAAGTTTTCGAGGGCTGATTTCTTGTCCTGTGATAAAAAGACTTCTGTTTCCATCGCCAAAGCTTTCAGGGGAGCATTTGCAAGCTTCTGGCACCATTTCTGAGTGAATTGCCAAAAGTAGGATTTTTGCTGAAATTGTGACCCCGGGGCCTAGGGATTTTTTCAAAAAAGTCTTTTCCGCAGGTTAAGTTTTCGAGGGCTGATTTCTTGTCCTGTGATAAAAAAGACTTCTGTTTCCATCACCAAAGCTTTCAGGGGATCATTTGCAAGCTTCTGGCACCATTTTTGAGTGAATTGCCAAAAGTCAGATTTTTGCTGAAATTATGACCCCGGGGCTTAGGGATTTTTTCAAAAAAGTCTTTTCTGCAGGTTAAGTTTTTGAGGGCTGATTTCTTATCCTGTGATAAAAAGACTTCTGTTTCCATCGCCAAAGCTTTCAGGGGAGCATTTGCAAGCTTCTGGAATCATTTTTGAGTGAATTGCCAAAAGTCAGATTTTTGCTGAAATTGTGACCCCGGGGCTTAGGGATTTTTTCAAAAAAGTCTTTTCCGCAGGTTAAGTTTTCGAGGGCTGATTTCTTGTCCTGTGATAAAAAGACTTCTGTTTCCATCGCGAAAGCTTTCAGGGGAGCATTTGCAAGCTGCTGGCACCATTTTTGAGTGAATTGCCAAAAGTCAGATTTTTGCTGAAATTGTGACCCCGGGGCTTAGTGATTTTTTCAAAAAAGTCTTTTCCGCAGGTTAAGTTTTCGAGGGCTGATTTCTTGTCCTGTGATAAAAAGACTTCTGTTTCCATCGCCAAAGCTTTCAGGGGAGCATTTGCAAGCTTCCGGCACCATTTTTGAGTGAATTGCCAAAAGTAGGATTTTTGCTGAAATTGTGACCCCGGGGCCTAGGGATTTTTTCAAAAAAGTCTTTTCCGCAGGTTAAGTTTTCGAGGGCTGATTTCTTGTCCTGTGATAAAAAGACTCCTGTTTCCATTGCCAAAGCTTTCAGGGGAGCATTTGCAAGCTTCTGGCACCATTTTTGAGTGAATTGCCAAAAGTCAGATTTTTGCTGAAATTGTGACCCCGGGGCTTAGGGATTTTTTCAAAAAAGTCTTTTCCGCAGGTTAAGTTTTTTAGGGCTGATTTCTTGTCCTGTGATAAAAAAGACTTCTGTTTCCATCACCAAAGCTTTCAGGGGATCATTTGCAAGCCTCTGGCACCATTTTTGAGTGAATTGCCAAAAGTCAAATTTTTGCTGAAATTGTGACCCCGGGGCTTAGGGATTTTTTCAAAAAAGTCTTTTCCGCAGGTTAAGTTTTCGAGGGCTGATTTCTTGTCCTGTGATAAAAAGACTTCTGTTTCCATCGCGAAAGCTTTCAGGGGAGCATTTGCAAGCTGCTGGCACCATTTTTGAGTGAATTGCCAAAAGTCAGATTTTTGCTGAAATTGTGACCCCGGGGCTTAGTGATTTTTTCAAAAAAGTCTTTTCCGCAGGTTAAGTTTTCGAGGGCTGATTTCTTGTCCTGTGATAAAAAGACTTCTGTTTCCATCGCCAAAGCTTTCAGGGGAGCATTTGCAAGCTTCTGGCACCATTTTTGAGTGAATTGCCAAAAGTAGGATTTTTGCTGAAATTGTGACCCCGGGGCCTAGGGATTTTTTCAAAAAAGTCTTTTCCGCAGGTTAAGTTTTCGAGGGCTGATTTCTTGTCCTGTGATAAAAAAGACTTCTGTTTCCATCACCAAAGCTTTCAGGGGATCATTTGCAAGCTTCTGGCACCATTTTTGAGTGAATTGCCAAAAGTCAGATTTTTGCTGAAATTATGACCCCGGGGCTTAGGGATTTTTTCAAAAAAGTCTTTTCCGCAGGTTAAGTTTTCGAGGGCTGATTTCTTGTCCTGTGATAAAAAGACTTCTGTTTCCATCGCGAAAGCTTTCAGGGGAGCATTTGCAAGCTGCTGGCACCATTTTTGAGTGAATTGCCAAAAGTCAGATTTTTGCTGAAATTGTGACCCCGGGGCTTAGGGATTTTTTCAAAAAAGTCTTTTCCGCAGGTTAAGTTTTCGAGGGCTGATTTCTTGTCCTGTGATAAAAAAGACTTCTGTTTCCATCACCAAAGCTTTCAGGGGATCATTTGCAAGCTTCTGGCACCATTTTTGAGTGAATTGCCAAAAGTCAGATTTTTGCTGAAATTATGAACCCGGGGCTTAGGGATTTTTTCAAAAAAGTCTTTTCTGCAGGTTAAGTTTTTGAGGGCTGATTTCTTATCCTGTGATAAAAAGACTTCTGTTTCCATCGCCAAAGCTTTCAGGGGAGCATTTGCAAGCTTCTGGAATCATTTTTGAGTGAATTGCCAAAAGTCAGATTTTTGCTGAAATTGTGACCCCGGGGCTTAGGGATTTTTTCAAAAAAGTCTTTTCCGCAGGTTAAGTTTTCGAGGGCTGATTTCTTGTCCTGTGATAAAAAGACTTCTGTTTCCATCGCGAAAGCTTTCAGGGGAGCATTTGCAAGCTGCTGGCACCATTTTTGAGTGAATTGCCAAAAGTCAGATTTTTGCTGAAATTGTGACCCCGGGGCTTAGTGATTTTTTCAAAAAAGTCTTTTCCGCAGGTTAAGTTTTCGAGGGCTGATTTCTTGTCCTGTGATAAAAAGACTTCTGTTTCCATCGCCAAAGCTTTCAGGGGAGCATTTGCAAGCTTCTGGCACCATTTTTGAGTGAATTGCCAAAAGTAGGATTTTTGCTGAAATTGTGACCCCGGGGCCTAGGGATTTTTTCAAAAAAGTCTTTTCCGCAGGTTAAGTTTTCGAGGGCTGATTTCTTGTCCTGTGATAAAAAGACTTCTGTTTCCATCGCGAAAGCTTTCAGGGGAGCATTTGCAAGCTGCTGGCACCATTTTTGAGTGAATTGCCAAAAGTCAGATTTTTGCTGAAATTGTGACCCCGGGGCTTAGGGATTTTTTCAAAAAAGTCTTTTCCGCAGGTTAAGTTTTCGAGGGCTGATTTCTTGTCCTGTGATAAAAAAGACTTCTGTTTCCATCACCAAAGCTTTCAGGGGATCATTTGCAAGCTTCTGGCACCATTTTTGAGTGAATTGCCAAAAGTCAGATTTTTGCTGAAATTATGAACCCGGGGCTTAGGGATTTTTTCAAAAAAGTCTTTTCTGCAGGTTAAGTTTTTGAGGGCTGATTTCTTATCCTGTGATAAAAAGACTTCTGTTTCCATCGCCAAAGCTTTCAGGGGAGCATTTGCAAGCTTCTGGAATCATTTTTGAGTGAATTGCCAAAAGTCAGATTTTTGCTGAAATTGTGACCCCGGGGCTTAGGGATTTTTTCAAAAAAGTCTTTTCCGCAGGTTAAGTTTTCGAGGGCTGATTTCTTGTCCTGTGATAAAAAGACTTCTGTTTCCATCGCGAAAGCTTTCAGGGGAGCATTTGCAAGCTGCTGGCACCATTTTTGAGTGAATTGCCAAAAGTCAGATTTTTGCTGAAATTGTGACCCCGGGGCTTAGTGATTTTTTCAAAAAAGTCTTTTCCGCAGGTTAAGTTTTCGAGGGCTGATTTCTTGTCCTGTGATAAAAAGACTTCTGTTTCCATCGCCAAAGCTTTCAGGGGAGCATTTGCAAGCTTCTGGCACCATTTTTGAGTGAATTGCCAAAAGTAGGATTTTTGCTGAAATTGTGACCCCGGGGCCTAGGGATTTTTTCAAAAAAGTCTTTTCCGCAGGTTAAGTTTTCGAGGGCTGATTTCTTGTCCTGTGATAAAAATGACTTCTGTTTCCATCACCAAAGCTTTCAGGGGAGCATTAGCAAGCTTCTGGCACCATTTTTGAGTGAATTGCCAAAAGTCAGATTTTTGCTGTAATTGTGACCCCGGGGCTTAGGGATTTTTTCAAAAAAGTCTTTTCCGCAGGTTAAGTTTTCGAGGGCTGATTTCTTGTCCTGTGATAAAAAGACTTCTGTTTCCATCGCCAAAGCTTTCAGGGGAGCATTTGCAAGCTTCTGGCACCATTTTTGAGTGAATTGCCAAAAGTAGGATTTTTGCTGAAATTATGACCCCGGGTGTCAGGGGCTGCCTCAGGTCTCAGCTCACAAAAGACCAACGCCAAGCTCTTCTTATATACAGGGATGTTTATTGCAGTTCATTATAGATTCCACAACCGAGGCGTGCAGCCCCGTGTCTTTAACGTCAGACGTTTGAAGTCCCCTCTGACTCGCTCCCTCCCCTGCACCAACTTAAGAGGCTTGTGCTAGACCACCTCTTCCTGTCTTTCCTTTTCCGCAGGGTCTTTCTGCCCCCCTGGGTTCCTTCCCTCCTGCTCTCTCCTGAAGCGGATTCCTGAGATGCCTGTTCCCCCCTCCTTCGTGCTTTGGGGCTGGGCTCCTCCTCCGGGCTTTCTTCATTTCCGCGCGCCTCCACATTTGAACTTGGCGCGCGCTCGCTACCCCTGACCTTCCTTTTGACACTGACACTACTCCCTGTACTACTCTCCCCCTCTTCCGGCAGGACGTTCTCCCCAGATCTCCTTCCCCTGTCTCTTTCCTGCTCCGCTCCGTGTGTCACACTGGGAACCCCCCTCTCTTCCCTTCGTTCCTGCTGGGAAGTCGGCCCCGATCTCCCACTCCCGCTCGGGGTTTCCCTGCTGCTTCCCTGCTCCTGGCAGGTCCCCCCTGTGACCCCCCTTGTCCTGACTAGGGGCGCCCCCTCCTGAGAATCCTCCGATTCACTTGAGAGACTCATGGAAGATCTCAAGTCATTGTCCTCCTCTTCCTCACTGTCCTGGGATTCTTCCTCGTCGCTCTCCGTCTCCTCCCTCACCTGTGTCTCTGTCTCTGAACCCCTGACATCCATCCCCCCCTCGAAGCCCCCCCTTCCCCCCTCCCGCTGCTCGGACGCAGGTTCCGGGGGCTCCGTCGTTGCAGAGGTCGCTGCCGGACACAGGTCGTCGACGTCGATCTCCTCTGCTTCCAGTTCATTGTTTGTGTACTCGAACCCATTGTCCTCTCCCAACATGTTCACGTCCTCCCCTCCCCCTGTTGCCTGGGTGGGGTCTGCTTGCCAAGGACCCACCCGCCACCTCATGCGCCAGTCCTCTTCTGGTTGATCGTCCCACCAGTAAGAAGGGTCGGTGTCCACCCCCGAACACGATCCCCTTGGAGGGCTCGACTCTGGCGTCGTCTCCTCTGCGGAGGAGAACCCTCGGAAGGTGCTGGCGGAAAGTGTGGGCGTAAAAAGCCAATCGTCGAAAAACTGTGCTGGCATGGGCCTGTGTGGGAAAAGGGCATGGAACTCGTCCTTGAGGAGGGGTTCGTCCAAAGCGTAGTCTGGCACCCAACTGTTGGTGCTGGCCGGGGCGCCCTCCCTGGCGAGAAAATATTCTACTCCCTCTTCCCCCCATCTCGAGTCCAGAATCTCTGTGACCTCGTTGACTGGTTCGTCCTTAGGTGACCTCCCCCTCTTGGGCGACTCCCTGCTTGGTTCTGGTGCCGTCCCTGACTCCTGAAATCTGTGTGGGGCCTTGTAGGGGGTGAGCATCGACCTATGAAAGACCGGGTGCATTCTGGAACCCTCGGGGAGGGTCAATCGAAACGCTACGGGATTGATCCTGGCCTCAACTTGGTACGGCCCTAGTTGCCTGTGTCCTAGCTTCTTTTTAGCTAACGACTTGGCCGGCACCGCTTGGGCCGCTAACCATACCCAGTCTCCCACCTGGATGTCTTCCCCCTCCCTCCTGTGTTTGTCGGCCTGCACCTTATAGGCTTGTTTAGCTAGCTCTAAATGTCTCCGTAGCTCGTCGTGCACCTCTTGCAATTCTGCTGCGAAATGGTCGGCTTCCTGTGGCTCCCCCTCCCCCGTCGTTACGAGCCCCGGGAAGGTTCTGGGATGCCTTCCATTGTTAGCAAAGAACGGCGTCACCCCCGTAGACGCGTGCTTCGTGTTGTTGTAGGCAAACTCAGCCATCGGCAGGTAATCCACCCAAGCCGCGGGTCGCTGATTGGCGTAACATCTCAGGTACTGCTGCATGATCGCGTTGACCCTCTCTGCTTGGCCGTTGGTCTGCGGATGTCTCGCCGACGACAGGTTGATTTTGACGTGCAGGATCCCTAGGAGCTTCCGCCAGAAACTGGACACAAACTGGCGCCCCCTGTCAGACAGAATGGACCGTGGCAAGCCATGCACCTTGAACACGTGGTCGATGAACAGTTTGGCTGTCTGCTCCGCTGTCGCCACCTTCGCACAAGGAATGAAATGCGCCATCTTGGTGAACAGGTCTACAACCACAAGCATCGCCGTCTTGCCTCGCGAACTGGGCAGATCAGTGACAAAGTCCAGCGCCACCCTCTCCCACGGTTGCAGTGGCGTTTCCAGTGGTTCCAGCAGTCCCGCTGGCTTCTGGTGCACTGGCTTGGACCTCTGGCACGTGTCACACCTGGCGACGTACTCCGCGACCTCCCCTCGCATCTGGGGCCACCAAAAGTCTCTGGCCACTAATTCTGTCGTCTTTTCCTTGCCGAAGTGGCCAGCGCTGGGTGCGTCGTGCAACTGCTGCAGAACTTTCGCGCGGAGATCGTCTCCCGGAATGTAGAGAGCACCTTTACGGGTCAGCAGGCCGTCGCGTATCTGGAACTCGTCGTCCTTCGCTGTGCCCCTCCGCACCTCTTCCATCTTGGACTGTGCGAATGGATCCGCCTGCAACGCGTGACGCACCGCCTCCAGGTCCACGGCGGCTGAAGCGCACGCCCACGCCTGCGGTGCAAAAATGTGCTTGGCTGCCACCGGTGCCGCTGCCTCGAGATACTGCGGTTTCCTGGAGAGCGCATCTGCTATGACATTGTTGTCGCCTGGGATGTACTCTATCCTGAAATCGAAATCCGCAAAGAACTCTGCCCAGCGTATGTGCCTCTGGCTCTGTAGCTTCGCCGTGCGCCAGTACTCTAGGTTCTTGTGGTCCGTGCGGACCTGCACGGTGTGCTTGGCTCCGATGAGAAAGTGCCTCCACGCCTTGAAAGCTGCGTGGATGGCCAGCAACTCCCTGTCCCAAATGGTGTAGTTCTGCTCCGACTTGCTGAGCTTCCGGGAGTAGAAAGCACAGGGCCTCCAGTTTCCCTGCGGGTCTTCCTGTAAGAGGACGGCCCCCACCGCTCTGTCAGATGCGTCAGTCTCCACCCTCATGGGCCTGCCAGGATTCACGTGTAGCAGCTGTTCTTCGGACGCGAAGAGACTCTTAAGTCTCCTGAAGGACTGCTCCGCTTGGTCCGTCCAGGTGAACTTCTTCTTCTTGGAGCTGAGAGTGTCCGTGATAGCTGCCGTCTCCTTGGCGAAACCCTTGATGAACTTGCGGTAAAAGTTGGCGAAGCCGACGAACCTCTGGACCTCTTTCCGATTTCGCGGGCTCTTCCAGTCCAACACCGCGCGGACCTTGGCACTGTCCATGGCTAGTCCCCTGTCGGACAGCCTATAGCCCAGAAAATCCACCTCCGTCACGTCGAATTGGCACTTCTCCAACTTGGCGTAGAGCCTGTGCTCCCGTAGCCTCTGCAGGACCTCCTTCACGTCGCTCTCGTGAGCCTCCGGCGATTCTGAGAAGATCAGAATGTCGTCGAGGAAACATACGCACTTCTTGTAGAGGAGTCCCGCCAGCACATGATGCATAAAAGCTTGGAAAAAGTGGGAGCCATTTTGGAGACCAAACGGCATAACTCTGTATTCGTAGGTGCCCAACGGCGTGAACATGGCCGTCTTCCACTCATCACCCTCTCGCACACGTATGAGATTGTAAGCTCCGCGGAGATCCAACTTGGTGAAGATCTTCCCTCTCCGCACCGTCGCGAGCAGGTCGTCGATCTTGGGCATGGGAAAGGCCGCGGGCTTTGTTTTTGAGTTTATGAATCTGAAGTCTACGATGAGCCTCTTTTGGGGCGTGTCCTTCTTCTTTACAAAAAACACAGGACTGCCCCCTACAGCCTTCGATTCTCGGATGAATCCCCGCTGCAGATTGTGGTCTATGAATTCCCGGAGCTCCTGCAGCTCCTCCTCGGACATGGAATACAGCTTCACAGGCGGCAGTGTTGTCCCTGGCAAGAGGTCAATAGCGCAATCGTAGGGCCGGTGAGGTGGCAATTGGTCAGCCTCCTTTTCGCAGAAAACCTCCAAAAACCCCTTGTACTTGAGGGGTACTGCTTGCGCCATGCTGAGACGTAGCTGCTGCCCCTCCTCTTGGCCCTCCTCCTCCTGACCGGTCTGGATGCAATGCTGCGCGCAATAGGACGAGCCGAAGGTGAGCTGCCGCTGGTACCACGCCATGGTCGGGCTGTGCCTATCCAGCCAACTCATGCCTAACACTATAGGCGTGTCTGACAGGCGGGTGACGTTGAAACTGATGACTTCTCGGTGATTGCCAATCTGCATCACCATGGGCGGCGTCTGTTGTACCACTTGCCCCCCCAGCAGTTTCCTGCCATCCACTGTGACGACGTTCAATGGCAGCGTGGCTGGCAGAAGCTCAATGCGATGCTGCTTGACGAACTGCACCCCCACGAAGTCTGCGTTGCTCCCACTGTCAATTGTGATGGGGACCTCCAGGGTGCGTCCATTAGGTAGCTGGAGGGTTGCAGTGAGCTGCACTACAGGTTTGGGTGGCAGGGGGTCTGTAGGCTGCAAAAGCGCTGGGGACTGCTCTACTGACTTGCCTGGCTGTGCCCCAACATTGCTGATTCCAGCCAGGCATTGTCGTTTCCCTGAAACAGCTCTTCATGCTGTGCTGCTGCATTTACTGTTGCCAAGGCTGCAGTGTGCTGCCGGAGCCTCTGGGGACACTCTTTCGCCATGTGCGTTGCACAGTCACAGATGTAACACTTTCTGTTCCCTCTAGGAGGCTTCTTCTTGACTGTTCCAGACGCTGGGGCTCCGGCCACTGACTGAGCCTTAGCACTCCCCAGTTCCATAGGCTCCTCCCCTGGCTGCAGCTGAGGGGAGAGACGCGGACGTCCTGGATCTCTGGGAAAGAAAGGAGGCACTCTGGGCGGTGCGTGAAGCTGGCTACCCCCCTCATTGCGCCAAGGGCGTTCTTCCTGGCGCACTCCAATGGCAAGCGCTCGCTGCACCACGTCTGCCAGGGTTTTAGGTCTGTCCCCCCTAGCCAACTCGTCCTTCACAGGGCCAGATAGCCCCTCCCAAAATAAGTCTCTGACAGCCAAAGAATCCTTCTCCCAGCGCAGCACATTCAGCAAGGCGAAGAAGCGAGCATGATACTGACGTACGGAAGCCTTGCCCTGCCTTAAACCATGGATTTGATGGCGTGCCACATCCACATCCACACTAGACTGGAAGCAAGCGTCCATGCATTTGATAAATTCATCAGAGTCCCTTCGAGCAGGACAATCCTCACGCCACAGATTGCGCAACCAAGCCCTCGCTTCCCCATGCAAGTGGGACACAATGAACCCCACTTTCTCTTCCTCATCTTTAAAGTCGTCGCGAAGCAAGTGCAACGCATATTCTACGTCTGCTTTAAAACTGGGGTATTGCTGCAGGTTCCCATCGAAGTGGGCTACCAAGTTGCCCCCTCTTCTGCCCAGTGCTACTCCAGCCGCTTTGGTCCCCGGGAACCCCACCTGGCATGCATGATCCCACCTGGCTTGCAGATCTTGGCACCGCTTTTCTGCCTCTTCCCCCTTCTTCTGGGAGACCACTACCTCAGTGGTAAGCCGGGAGACTGCGTTGCGTAGCTCAGCTATCTGCTGCTCCATACTCAGGGCTGCCAAACTTCGTGAGCTTTGCAAAAAAAAATTTTGCGTAGTTTTGGAGGGGACTTACTGTCAGGGGCTGCCTCAGGTCTCAGCTCACAAAAGACCAACGCCAAGCTCTTCTTATATACAGGGATGTTTATTGCAGTTCATTATAGATTCCACAACCGAGGCGTGCAGCCCCGTGTCTTTAACGTCAGACGTTTGAAGTCCCCTCTGACTCGCTCCCTCCCCTGCACCAACTTAAGAGGCTTGTGCTAGACCACCTCTTCCTGTCTTTCCTTTTCCGCAGGGTCTTTCTGCCCCCCTGGGTTCCTTCCCTCCTGCTCTCTCCTGAAGCGGATTCCTGAGATGCCTGTTCCCCCCTCCTTCGTGCTTTGGGGCTGGGCTCCTCCTCCGGGCTTTCTTCATTTCCGCGCGCCTCCACATTTGAACTTGGCGCGCGCTCGCTACCCCTGACCTTCCTTTTGACACTGACACTACTCCCTGTACTACTCTCCCCCTCTTCCGGCAGGACGTTCTCCCCAGATCTCCTTCCCCTGTCTCTTTCCTGCTCCGCTCCGTGTGTCACACTGGGAACCCCCCTCTCTTCCCTTCGTTCCTGCTGGGAAGTCGGCCCCGATCTCCCACTCCCGCTCGGGGTTTCCCTGCTGCTTCCCTGCTCCTGGCAGGTCCCCCCTGTGACCCCCCTTGTCCTGACTAGGGGCGCCCCCTCCTGAGAATCCTCCGATTCACTTGAGAGACTCATGGAAGATCTCAAGTCATTGTCCTCCTCTTCCTCACTGTCCTGGGATTCTTCCTCGTCGCTCTCCGTCTCCTCCCTCACCTGTGTCTCTGTCTCTGAACCCCTGACACCGGGGCTTAGGGATTATTTCATAAAAGTCTTTTCCGCTGGTTAAGTTTTCTAGGGCTGATTTCTTGTCCTGTGATAAAAAGACTTCTGTTTCCATCGCCAAAGCTTTCAGGGGATCATTTGCAAGCTGCTGGCACCATTTTTGAGTGAATTGCCAAAAGTCAGATTTTTGCTGAAATTGTGACCCCGGGGCTTAGGGATTTTTTCAAAAAAGTCTTTTCCGCAGGTTAAGTTTTTTAGGGCTGATTTCTTGTCCTGTGATAAAAAAGACTTCTGTTTCCATCACCAAAGCTTTCAGGGGATCATTTGCAAGCTTCTGGCACCATTTTTGAGTGAATTGCCAAAAGTCAGATTTTTGCTGAAATTATGACCCCGCGGCTTAGGGATTTTTTCAAAATAGTCTTTTCCGCAGGTTAAGTTTTCGAGGGCTGATTTCTTGTCCTGTGATAAAAAGACTTCTGTTTCCATCGCGAAAGCTTTCAGGGGAGCATTTGCAAGCTTCTGGCACCATTTTTTAGTGAATTGCCAAAAGTAGGATTTTTGCTGAAATTGTGACCCCGGGGCCTAGGGATTTTTTCAAAAAAGTCTTTTCCGCAGGTTAAGTTTTCGAGGGCTGATTTCTTGTCCTGTGATAAAAAGACTTCTGTTTCCATCGCCAAAGTTTTCAGGGGAGCATTTGCAAGTTGCTGGCACCATTTTTGAGTGAATTGCCAAAAGTCAGATTTTTGCTGAAATTGTGACCCCGGGGCTTAGGGATTTTTTCAAAAAAGTCTTTTCCGCAGGTTAAGTTTTTGAGGGCTGATTTCTTGTCCTGTGATAAAAAGACTTCTGTTTCCATCGCCAAAGCTTTCAGGGGAGCATTTGCAAGCTTCTGGCACCATTTTTGAGTGAATTGCCAAAAGTCAGATTTTTGCTGAAATTGTGACCCCGGGGCTTAGGGATTTTTTCAAAAAAGTCTTTTCCGCAGGTTAAGTTTTCTTGGGCTGATTTTTTGTCCTGTGATAAAAAGACTTCTGTTTCCATCGCCAAAGCTTTCAGGGGAGCATTTGCAAGCTTCTGGCACCATTTTTGAGTGAATTGCCAAAAGTAGGATTTTTGCTGAAATTGTGACCCCGGGGCTTAGGGATTATTTCAAAAATGTCTTTCCCGCTGGTTAAGTTGTTGAGGACTGAATTCTTGCCCTGTGAGAAAAAGACTTCTGTTTCCATCGCCAAAGCTTTCAGTGGATCATTTGCAAGCCTCTGGCACCATTTTTGAGTGAATTGCCAAAAGTCAAATTTTTGCTGAAATTGTGACCCCGGGGCTTAGGGATTTTTTCAAAAAAGTCTTTTCCGCCGGTTAAGTTTTCTAGGGCTGATTTCTTGTCCTGTGATAAAAAGACTTCTGTTTCCATCGCCAAAGCTTTCTCGGGAGCATTATCAAGCCTCTGGCACCATTTTTGAGTGAATTGCCAAAAGTCAGATTTTTGCTGAAATTGTGACCCCGGGGCTTAGGGATTTTTTTCAAAAAAGTCTTTTCCGCCGGTTAAGTTGTTGAGGGCTGATTTCCTGTCCTCTGATAAAAAAGACACCTGTTTCCATCACCAAAGCTTTCAGGGGATCATTTGCAAGCTTCTGGCACCATTTTTGAGTGAATTGCCAAAAGTCAGATTTTTGCTGAAATTGTGACCCCGGGGCTTAGGGATTATTTCAAAAATGTCTTTCCCGCCGGTTAAGTTGTTGAGGACTGAATTCTTGCCCTGTGAGAAAAAGACTTCTGTTTCCATCGCCAAAGCTTTCAGTGGATCATTTGCAAGCCTCTGGCACCATTTTTGAGTGAATTGCCAAAAGTCAAATTTTTGCTGAAATTGTTACCCCGGGGCTTAGGGATTTTTTCAAAAAAGTCTTTTCCGCCGGTTAAGTTTTCTAGGGCTGATTTCTTGTCCTGTGATAAAAAAGACTTCTGTTTCCATCACCAAAGCTTTCAGGGGAGCATTAGCAAGCTTCTGGCACCATTTTTGAGTGAATTGCCAAAAGTCAGATTTTTGCTGTAATTGTGACCCCGGGGCTTAGGGATTTTTTCAAAAAAGTCTTTTCCGCAGGTTAAGTTTTCGAGGGCTGATTTCTTGTCCTGTGATAAAAAGACTCCTGTTTCCATCGCCAAAGCTTTCAGGGGAGCATTTGCAAGCTTCTGGAATCATTTTTGAGTGAATTGCCAAAAGTTAGATTTTTGCTGAAATTGTGACCCCGGGGCTTAGGGATTTTTTCAAAAAAGTCTTTTCCGCAGGTTAAGTTTTTGAGGGCTGATTTCTTGTCCTGTGATAAAAAGACTTCTGTTTCCATCGCCAAAGCTTTCAGGGGAGCATTTGCAAGCTTCTGGCACCATTTTTGAGTGAATTGCCAAAAGTCAGATTTTTGCTGAAATTGTGACCCCGGGGCTTAGGGATTTTTTCAAAAAAGTCTTTTCCGCAGGTTAAGTTTTTTAGGGCTGATTTCTTGTCCTGTGATAAAAAAGACTTCTGTTTCCATCACCAAAGCTTTCAGGGGATCATTTGCCAGCTTCTGGCACCATTTTTGAGTGAATTGCCAAAAGTCAGATTTTTGCTGAAATTATGACCCCGGGGCTTAGGGATTTTTTCAAAAAAGTCTTTTCCGCAGGTTAAGTTTTTGAGGGCTGATTTCTTATCCTGTGATAAAAAGACTTCTGTTTCCATCGCGAAAGCTTTCAGGGGAGCATTTGCAAGCTGCTGGCACCATTTTTGAGTGAATTGCCAAAAGTCAGATTTTTGCTGAAATTGTGACCCCGGGGCTTAGGGATTTTTTCAAAAAAGTCTTTTCCGCAGGTTAAGTTTTCGAGGGCTGATTTCTTGTCCTGTGATAAAAAGACTTCTGTTTCCATCGCCAAAGCTTTCAGGGGAGCATTTGCAAGCTTCTGGCACCATTTTTGAGTGAATTGCCAAAAGTAGGATTTTTGCTGAAATTGTGACCCCGGGACCTAGGGATTTTTTCAAAAAAGTCTTTTCCGCAGGTTAAGTTTTCAAGGGCTGATTTCTTGTCCTGTGATAAAAAGACTTCTGTTTCCATCGCCAAAGTTTTCAGGGGAGCATTTGCAAGCTTCTGGAATCATTTTTGAGTGAATTGCCAAAAGTCAGATTTTTGCTGAAATTGTGACCCCGGGGCTTAGGGATTTTTTCAAAAAAGTCTTTTCCGCAGGTTAAGTTTTCGAGGGCTGATTTCTTGTCCTGTGATAAAAAGACTTCTGTTTCCATCGCGAAAGCTTTCAGGGGAGCATTTGCAAGCTTCTGGCACCATTTTTGAGTGAATTGCCAAAAGTAGGATTTTTGCTGAAATTGTGACCCCGGGGCTTAGGGATTATTTCAAAAATGTCTTTTCCGCAGGTTAAGTTTTCGAGGGCTGATTTCTTGTCCTGTGATAAAAAGACTTCTGTTTCCATCGCCAAAGCTTTCAGGGGAGCATTTGCAAGCTTCTGGCACCATTTTTGAGTGAATTGCCAAAAGTAGGATTTTTGCTGAAATTGTGACCCCGGGGCTTAGGGATTATTTCAAAAATGTCTTTCCCGCCGGTTAAGTTGTTGAGGACTGAATTCTTGCCCTGTGAGAAAAAGACTTCTGTTTCCTTCGCCAAAGCTTTCAGTGGATCATTTGCAAGCCTCTGGCACCATTTTTGAGTGAATTGCCAAAAGTCAAATTTTTGCTGAAATTGTGACCCCGGGGCTTAGGGATTTTTTCAAAAAGTCTTTTCCGCCGGTTAAGTTTTCTAGGGCTGATTTCTTGTCCTGTGATAAAAAAGACTTCTGTTTCCATCACCAAAGCTTTCAGGGGAGCATTAGCAAGCTTCTGGCACCATTTTTGAGTGAATTGCCAAAAGTCAGATTTTTGCTGAAATTATGACCCCGGGGCTTAGGGATTTTTTCAAAAAAGTCTTTTCTGCAGGTTAAGTTTTTGAGGGCTGATTTCTTATCCTGTGATAAAAAGACTTCTGTTTCCATCGCCAAAGCTTTCAGGGGAGCATTTGCAAGCTTCTGGCACCATTTTTGAGTGAATTGCCAAAAGTCAGATTTTTGCTGAAATTGTGACCCCGGGGCTTAGGGATTTTTTCAAAAAAGTCTTTTCCACAGGTTAAGTTTTTTAGGGCTGATTTCTTGTCCTGTGATAAAAAAGACTTCTGTTTCCATCACCAAAGCTTTCAGGGGATCATTTGCAAGCTTCTGGCACCATTTTTGAGTGAATTGACAAAAGTCAGATTTTTGCTGAAATTATGACCCCGGGGCTTAGGGATTTTTTCAAAAAAGTCTTTTGCGCAGGTTAAGTTTTTGAGGGCTGATTTCTTATCCTGTGATAAAAAGACTTCTGTTTCCATCGCCAAAGTTTTCAGGGGAGCATTTGAAAGCTTCTGGAATCATTTTTGAGTGAATTGCCAAAAGTCAGATTTTTGCTGAAATTGTGACCCCGGGGCTTAGGGATTTTTTCAAAAAAGTCTTTTCCGCAGGTTAAGTTTTCGAGGGCTGATTTCTTGTCCTGTGATAAAAAGACTTCTGTTTCCATCGCGAAAGCTTTCAGGGGAGCATTTGCAAGCTTCTGGCACCATTTTTGAGTGAATTGCCAAAAGTAGGATTTTTGCTGAAATTGTGACCCCGGGGCTTAGGGATTATTTCAAAAATGTCTTTCCCGCTGGTTAAGTTGTTGAGGACTGAATTCTTGCCCTGTGAGAAAAAGACTTCTGTTTCCATCGCCAAAGCTTTCAGTGGATCATTTGCAAGCCTCTGGCACCATTTTTGAGTGAATTGCCAAAAGTCAAATTTTTGCTGAAATTGTGACCCCGGGGCTTAGGGATTTTTTCAAAAAAGTCTTTTCCGCCGGTTAAGTTTTCTAGGGCTGATTTCTTGTCCTGTGATAAAAAGACTTCTGTTTCCATCGCCAAAGCTTTCTCGGGAGCATTATCAAGCCTCTGGCACCATTTTTGAGTGAATTGCCAAAAGTCAGATTTTTGCTGAAATTGTGACCCCGGGGCTTAGGGATTTTTTTCAAAAAAGTCTTTTCCGCCGGTTAAGTTGTTGAGGGCTGATTTCCTGTCCTCTGATAAAAAAGACACCTGTTTCCATCACCAAAGCTTTCAGGGGATCATTTGCAAGCTTCTGGCACCATTTTTGAGTGAATTGCCAAAAGTCAGATTTTTGCTGAAATTGTGACCCCGGGGCTTAGGGATTATTTCAAAAATGTCTTTCCCGCCGGTTAAGTTGTTGAGGACTGAATTCTTGCCCTGTGAGAAAAAGACTTCTGTTTCCATCGCCAAAGCTTTCAGTGGATCATTTGCAAGCCTCTGGCACCATTTTTGAGTGAATTGCCAAAAGTCAAATTTTTGCTGAAATTGTTACCCCGGGGCTTAGGGATTTTTTCAAAAAAGTCTTTTCCGCCGGTTAAGTTTTCTAGGGCTGATTTCTTGTCCTGTGATAAAAAAGACTTCTGTTTCCATCACCAAAGCTTTCAGGGGAGCATTAGCAAGCTTCTGGCACCATTTTTGAGTGAATTGCCAAAAGTCAGATTTTTGCTGAAATTGTGACCCCGGGGCTTAGGGATTTTTTCAAAAAAGTCTTTTCCGCAGGTTAAGTTTTCGAGGGCTGATTTCTTGTCCTGTGATAAAAAGACTCCTGTTTCCATCGCCAAAGCTTTCAGGGGAGCATTTGCAAGCTTCTGGAATCATTTTTGAGTGAATTGCCAAAAGTTAGATTTTTGCTGAAATTGTGACCCCGGGGCTTAGGGATTTTTTCAAAAAAGTCTTTTCCGCAGGTTAAGTTTTTGAGGGCTGATTTCTTGTCCTGTGATAAAAAGACTTCTGTTTCCATCGCCAAAGCTTTCAGGGGAGCATTTGCAAGCTTCTGGCACCATTTTTGAGTGAATTGCCAAAAGTCAGATTTTTGCTGAAATTGTGACCCCGGGGCTTAGGGATTTTTTCAAAAAAGTCTTTTCCGCAGGTTAAGTTTTTTAGGGCTGATTTCTTGTCCTGTGATAAAAAAGACTTCTGTTTCCATCACCAAAGCTTTCAGGGGATCATTTGCCAGCTTCTGGCACCATTTTTGAGTGAATTGCCAAAAGTCAGATTTTTGCTGAAATTATGACCCCGGGGCTTAGGGATTTTTTCAAAAAAGTCTTTTCCGCAGGTTAAGTTTTTGAGGGCTGATTTCTTATCCTGTGATAAAAAGACTTCTGTTTCCATCGCGAAAGCTTTCAGGGGAGCATTTGCAAGCTGCTGGCACCATTTTTGAGTGAATTGCCAAAAGTCAGATTTTTGCTGAAATTGTGACCCCGGGGCTTAGGGATTTTTTCAAAAAAGTCTTTTCCGCAGGTTAAGTTTTCGAGGGCTGATTTCTTGTCCTGTGATAAAAAGACTTCTGTTTCCATCGCCAAAGCTTTCAGGGGAGCATTTGCAAGCTTCTGGCACCATTTTTGAGTGAATTGCCAAAAGTAGGATTTTTGCTGAAATTGTGACCCCGGGACCTAGGGATTTTTTCAAAAAAGTCTTTTCCGCAGGTTAAGTTTTCAAGGGCTGATTTCTTGTCCTGTGATAAAAAGACTTCTGTTTCCATCGCCAAAGTTTTCAGGGGAGCATTTGCAAGCTTCTGGAATCATTTTTGAGTGAATTGCCAAAAGTCAGATTTTTGCTGAAATTGTGACCCCGGGGCTTAGGGATTTTTTCAAAAAAGTCTTTTCCGCAGGTTAAGTTTTCGAGGGCTGATTTCTTGTCCTGTGATAAAAAGACTTCTGTTTCCATCGCGAAAGCTTTCAGGGGAGCATTTGCAAGCTTCTGGCACCATTTTTGAGTGAATTGCCAAAAGTAGGATTTTTGCTGAAATTGTGACCCCGGGGCTTAGGGATTATTTCAAAAATGTCTTTTCCGCAGGTTAAGTTTTCGAGGGCTGATTTCTTGTCCTGTGATAAAAAGACTTCTGTTTCCATCGCCAAAGCTTTCAGGGGAGCATTTGCAAGCTTCTGGCACCATTTTTGAGTGAATTGCCAAAAGTAGGATTTTTGCTGAAATTGTGACCCCGGGGCTTAGGGATTATTTCAAAAATGTCTTTCCCGCCGGTTAAGTTGTTGAGGACTGAATTCTTGCCCTGTGAGAAAAAGACTTCTGTTTCCTTCGCCAAAGCTTTCAGTGGATCATTTGCAAGCCTCTGGCACCATTTTTGAGTGAATTGCCAAAAGTCAAATTTTTGCTGAAATTGTGACCCCGGGGCTTAGGGATTTTTTCAAAAAAGTCTTTTCCGCCGGTTAAGTTTTCTAGGGCTGATTTCTTGTCCTGTGATAAAAAAGACTTCTGTTTCCATCACCAAAGCTTTCAGGGGAGCATTAGCAAGCTTCTGGCACCATTTTTGAGTGAATTGCCAAAAGTCAGATTTTTGCTGAAATTATGACCCCGGGGCTTAGGGATTTTTTCAAAAAAGTCTTTTCTGCAGGTTAAGTTTTTGAGGGCTGATTTCTTATCCTGTGATAAAAAGACTTCTGTTTCCATCGCCAAAGCTTTCAGGGGAGCATTTGCAAGCTTCTGGCACCATTTTTGAGTGAATTGCCAAAAGTCAGATTTTTGCTGAAATTGTGACCCCGGGGCTTAGGGATTTTTTCAAAAAAGTCTTTTCCACAGGTTAAGTTTTTTAGGGCTGATTTCTTGTCCTGTGATAAAAAAGACTTCTGTTTCCATCACCAAAGCTTTCAGGGGATCATTTGCAAGCTTCTGGCACCATTTTTGAGTGAATTGACAAAAGTCTGATTTTTGCTGAAATTATGACCCCGGGGCTTAGGGATTTTTTCAAAAAAGTCTTTTGCGCAGGTTAAGTTTTTGAGGGCTGATTTCTTATCCTGTGATAAAAAGACTTCTGTTTCCATCGCCAAAGCTTTCAGGGGAGCATTTGAAAGCTTCTGGAATCATTTTTGAGTGAATTGCCAAAAGTCAGATTTTTGCTGAAATTGTGACCCCGGGGCTTAGGGATTTTTTCAAAAAAGTCTTTTCCGCAGGTTAAGTTTTCAAGGGCTGATTTCTTGTCCTGTGATAAAAAGACTTCTGTTTCCATCGCCAAAGTTTTCAGGGGAGCATTTGAAAGCTTCTGGAATCATTTTTGAGTGAATTGCCAAAAGTCAGATTTTTGCTGAAATTGTGACCCCGGGGCTTAGGGATTTTTTCAAAAAAGTCTTTTCCGCAGGTTAAGTTTTCGAGGGCTGATTTCTTGTCCTGTGATAAAAAGACTTCTGTTTCCATCGCGAAAGCTTTCAGGGGAGCATTTGCAAGCTTCTGGCACCATTTTTGAGTGAATTGCCAAAAGTAGGATTTTTGCTGAAATTGTGACCCCGGGGCTTAGGGATTATTTCAAAAATGTCTTTTCCGCAGGTTAAGATTTCGAGGGCTGATTTCTTGTCCTGTGATAAAAAGACTTCTGTTTCCATCGCCAAAGCTTTCAGGGGAGCATTTGCAAGCTTCTGGCACCATTTTTGAGTGAATTGCCAAAAGTCAGATTTTTGCTATAATTATGACCCCGGGGCTTAGGGATTTTTTCAAAAAAGGCTTTTCCGCAGGTTAAGTTTTTTAGGGCTGATTTCTTGTCCTGTGATAAAAAAGACTTCTGTTTCCATCAACAAAGCTTTCAGGGGATCATTTGCAAGCTTCTGGAATCATTTTTGAGTGAATTGCCAAAAGTCAGATTTTTGCTGAAATTGTGACCCCGGGGCTTAGGGATTATTTCAAAAATGTCTTTTCCGCAGGTTAAGTTTTCGAGGGCTGATTTCTTGTCCTGTGATAAAAAGACTTCTGTTTCCATCGCCAAAGCTTTCAGGGGAGCATTTGCAAGCTTCTGGCACCATTTTTGAGTGAATTGCCAAAAGTAGGATTTTTGCTGAAATTGTGACCCCGGGGCTTAGGGATTATTTCAAAAATGTCTTTCCCGCCAGTTAAGTTGTTGAGGACTGAATTCTTGCCCTGTGAGAAAAAGACTTCTGTTTCCATCGCCAAAGCTTTCAGTGGATCATTTGCAAGCCTCTGGCACCATCTTTGAGTGAATTGCCAAAAGTCAAATTTTTGCTGAAATTGTGACCCCGGGGCTTAGGGATTTTTTCAAAAAAGTCTTTTCCGCCGGTTAAGTTTTCTAGGGCTGATTTCTTATCCTGTGATAAAAAAGACTTCTGTTTCCATCGCCAAAGCTTTCAGGGGAGCATTTGCAAGCTTCTGGCACCATTTTTGAGTGAATTGCCAAAAGTCAGATTTTTGCTGAAATTGTGACCCTGGGGCTTAGGGATTTTTTCAAAAAAGTCTTTTCCGTAGGTTAAGTTTTTGAGGGCTGATTTCTTGTCCTGTGATAAAAAGACTTCTGTTTCCATCGCCAAAGCTTTCAGGGGAGCATTTGCAAGCTTCTGGCACCATTTTTGAGTGAATTGCCAAAAGTAGGATTTTTGCTGAAATTGTGACCCCGGGGCTTAGGGATTTTTTCAAAAAAGGCTTTTCCGCAGGTTAAGTTTTCTAGGGCTGATTTCTTGTCCTGTGATAAAAAGACTTCTGTTTCCATCGCCAAAGCTTTCAGGGGAGCATTTGCAAGCTTCTGGCACCATTTTTGAGTGAATTGCCAAAAGTCAGATTTTTGCTATAATTATGACCCCGGGGCTTAGGGATTTTTTCAAAAAAGGCTTTTCCGCAGGTTAAGTTTTTTAGGGCTGATTTCTTGTCCTGTGATAAAAAAGACTTCTGTTTCCATCAACAAAGCTTTCAGGGGATCATTTGCAAGCTTCTGGAATCATTTTTGAGTGAATTGCCAAAAGTAGGATTTTTGCTGAAATTGTGACCCCGGGGCTTAGGGATTATTTCAAAAATGTCTTTTCCGCAGGTTAAGTTTTCGAGGGCTGATTTCTTGTCCTGTGATAAAAAGACTTCTGTTTCCATCGCCAAAGCTTTCAGGGGAGCATTTGCAAGCTTCTGGCACCATTTTTGAGTGAATTGCCAAAAGTTGGATTTTTGCTGAAATTGTGACCCCGGGGCTTAGGGATTATTTCAAAAATGTCTTTCCCGCCGGTTAAGTTGTTGAGGACTGAATTCTTGCCCTGTGAGAAAAAGACTTCTGTTTCCATCGCCAAAGCTTTCAGTGGATCATTTGCAAGCCTCTGGCACCATTTTTGAGTGAATTGCCAAAAGTCAAATTTTTGCTGAAATTGTGACCCCGGGGCTTAGGGATTTTTTCAAAAAAGTCTTTTCCGCCGGTTAAGTTTTCTAGGGCTGATTTCTTGTCCTGTGATAAAAAAGACTTCTGTTTCCATCACCAAAGCTTTCAGGGGAGCATTAGCAAGCTTCTGGCACCATTTTTGAGTGAATTGCCAAAAGTCAGATTTTTGCTGAAATTATGACCCCGGGGCTTAGGGATTTTTTCAAAAAAGTCTTTTCTGCAGGTTAAGTTTTTGAGGGCTGATTTCTTATCCTGTGATAAAAAGACTTCTGTTTCCATCGCCAAAGCTTTCAGGGGAGCATTTGCAAGCTTCTGGCACCATTTTTGAGTGAATTGCCAAAAGTCAGATTTTTGCTGAAATTGTGACCCCGGGGCTTAGGGATTTTTTCAAAAAAGTCTTTTCCGCAGGTTAAGTTTTTTAGGGCTGATTTCTTGTCCTGTGATAAAAAAGACTTCTGTTTCCATCACCAAAGCTTTCAGGGGATCATTTGCAAGCTTCTGGCACCATTTTTGAGTGAATTGACAAAAGTCAGATTTTTGCTGAAATTATGACCCCGGGGCTTAGGGATTTTTTCAAAAAAGTCTTTTGCGCAGGTTAAGTTTTTGAGGGCTGATTTCTTATCCTGTGATAAAAAGACTTCTGTTTCCATCGCCAAAGCTTTCAGGGGAGCATTTGAAAGCTTCTGGAATCATTTTTGAGTGAATTGCCAAAAGTCAGATTTTTGCTGAAATTGTGACCCCGGGGCTTAGGGATTTTTTCAAAAAAGTCTTTTCCGCAGGTTAAGTTTTCGAGGGCTGATTTCTTGTCCTGTGATAAAAAGACTTCTGTTTCCATCGCCAAAGTTTTCAGGGGAGCATTTGAAAGCTTCTGGAATCATTTTTGAGTGAATTGCCAAAAGTCAGATTTTTGCTGAAATTGTGACCCCGGGGCTTAGGGATTTTTTCAAAAAAGTCTTTTCCGCAGGTTAAGTTTTCGAGGGCTGATTTCTTGTCCTGTGATAAAAAGACTTCTGTTTCCATCGCGAAAGCTTTCAGGGGAGCATTTGCAAGCTTCTGGCACCATTTTTGAGTGAATTGCCAAAAGTAGGATTTTTGCTGAAATTGTGACCCCGGGGCTTAGGGATTATTTCAAAAATGTCTTTTCCGCAGGTTAAGTTTTCGAGGGCTGATTTCTTGTCCTGTGATAAAAAGACTTCTGTTTCCATCGCCAAAGCTTTCAGGGGAGCATTTGCAAGCTTCTGGCACCATTTTTGAGTGAATTGCCAAAAGTAGGATTTTTGCTGAAATTGTGACCCCGGGGCTTAGGGATTATTTCAAAAATGTCTTTCCCGCCGGTTAAGTTGTTGAGGACTGAATTCTTGCCCTGTGAGAAAAAGACTTCTGTTTCCATCGCCAAAGCTTTCAGTGGATCATTTGCAAGCCTCTGGCACCATTTTTGAGTGAATTGCCAAAAGTCAAATTTTTGCTGAAATTGTGACCCCGGGGCTTAGGGATTTTTTCAAAAAAGTCTTTTCCGCCGGTTAAGTTTTCTAGGGCTGATTTCTTGTCCTGTGATGAAAAAGACTTCTGTTTCCATCACCAAAGCTTTCAGGGGAGCATTAGCAAGCTTCTGGCACCATTTTTGAGTGAATTGCCAAAAGTCAGATTTTTGCTGAAATTATGACCCCGGGGCTTAGGGATTTTTTCAAAAAAGTCTTTTCCGCAGGTTAAGTTTTCGAGGGCTGATTTCTTGTCCTGTGATAAAAATACTTCTGTTTCCATCGCCAAAGTTTTCAGGGGAGCATTTGCAAGCTTCTGGAATCATTTTTGAGTGAATTGCCAAAAGTCAGATTTTTGCTGAAATTGTGACCCCGGGGCTTAGGGATTTTTTCAAAAAAGTCTTTTCCGCAGGTTAAGTTTTTGAGGGCTGATTTCTTGTCCTGTGATAAAAAGACTTCTGTTTCCATCGCCAAAGCTTTCAGGGGAGCATTTTCAAGCTTCTGGCACCATTTTTGAGTGAATTGCCAAAAGTCAGATTTTTGCTGAAATTGTGACCCTGGGGCTTAGGGATTTTTTCAAAAAAGTCTTTTCCGTAGGTTAAGTTTTTGAGGGCTGATTTCTTGTCCTGTGATAAAAAGACTTCTGTTTCCATCGCCAAAGCTTTCAGGGGAGCATTTGCAAGCTTCTGGCACCATTTTTGAGTGAATTGCCAAAAGTAGGATTTTTGCTGAAATTGTGACCCCGGGGCTTAGGGATTTTTTCAAAAAAGGCTTTTCCGCAGGTTAATTTTTCTAGGGCTGATTTCTTGTCCTGTGATAAAAAGACTTCTGTTTCCATCGCCAAAGCTTTCAGGGGAGCATTTGCAAGCTTCTGGCACCATTTTTGAGTGAATTGCCAAAAGTCAGATTTTTGCTATAATTATGACCCCGGGGCTTAGGGATTTTTTCAAAAAAGGCTTTTCCGCAGGTTAAGTTTTTTAGGGCTGATTTCTTGTCCTGTGATAAAAAAGACTTCTGTTTCCATCAACAAAGCTTTCAGGGGATCATTTGCAAGCTTCTGGAATCATTTTTGAGTGAATTGCCAAAAGTCAGATTTTTGCTGAAATTGTGACCCCGGGGCTTAGGGATTATTTCAAAAATGTCTTTTCCGCAGGTTAAGTTTTCGAGGGCTGATTTCTTGTCCTGTGATAAAAAGACTTCTGTTTCCATCGCCAAAGCTTTCAGGGGAGCATTTGCAAGCTTCTGGCACCATTTTTGAGTGAATTGCCAAAAGTCGGATTTTTGCTGAAATTGTGACCCCGGGGCTTAGGGATTATTTCAAAAATGTCTTTCCCGCCAGTTAAGTTGTTGAGGACTGAATTCTTGCCCTGTGAGAAAAAGACTTCTGTTTCCATCGCCAAAGCTTTCAGTGGATCATTTGCAAGCCTCTGGCACCATTTTTGAGTGAATTGCCAAAAGTCAAATTTTTGCTGAAATTGTGACCCCGGGGCTTAGGGATTTTTTCAAAAAAGTCTTTTCCGCCGGTTAAGTTTTCTAGGGCTGATTTCTTATCCTGTGATAAAAAAGACTTCTGTTTCCATCGCCAAAGCTTTCAGGGGAGCATTTGCAAGCTTCTGGCACCATTTTTGAGAGAATTGCCAAAAGTCAGATTTTTGCTGAAATTGTGACCCTGGGGCTTAGGGATTTTTTCAAAAAAGTCTTTTCCGTAGGTTAAGTTTTTGAGGGCTGATTTCTTGTCCTGTGATAAAAAGACTTCTGTTTCCATCGCCAAAGCTTTCAGGGGAGCATTTGCAAGCTTCTGGCACCATTTTTGAGTGAATTGCCAAAAGTAGGATTTTTGCTGAAATTGTGACCCCGGGGCTTAGGGATTTTTTCAAAAAAGGCTTTTCCGCAGGTTAAGTTTTCTAGGGCTGATTTCTTGTCCTGTGATAAAAAGACTTCTGTTTCCATCGCCAAAGCTTTCAGGGGAGCATTTGCAAGCTTCTGGCACCATTTTTGAGTGAATTGCCAAAAGTCAGATTTTTGCTATAATTATGACCCCGGGGCTTAGGGATTTTTTCAAAAAAGGCTTTTCCGCAGGTTAAGTTTTTTAGGGCTGATTTCTTGTCCTGTGATAAAAAAGACTTCTGTTTCCATCAACAAAGCTTTCAGGGGATCATTTGCAAGCTTCTGGAATCATTTTTGAGTGAATTGCCAAAAGTCAGATTTTTGCTGAAATTGTGACCCCGGGGCTTAGGGATTATTTCAAAAATGTCTTTTCCGCAGGTTAAGTTTTCGAGGGCTGATTTCTTGTCCTGTGATAAAAAGACTTCTGTTTCCATCGCCAAAGCTTTCAGGGGAGCATTTGCAAGCTTCTGGCAGCATTTTTGAGTGAATTGCCAAAAGTAGGATTTTTGCTGAAATTGTGACCCCGGGGCTTAGGGATTATTTCAAAAATGTCTTTCCCGCCAGTTAAGTTGTTGAGGACTGAATTCTTGCCCTGTGAGAAAAAGACTTCTGTTTCCATCGCCAAAGCTTTCAGTGGATCATTTGCAAGCCTCTGGCACCATTTTTGAGTGAATTGCCAGAAGTCAAATTTTTGCTGAAATTGTGACCCCGGGTCTTAGGGATTTTTTCAAAAAAGTCTTTTCCGCCGGTTAAGTTTTCTAGGGCTGATTTCTTATCCTGTGATAAAAAAGACTTCTGTTTCCATCGCCAAAGCTTTCAGGGGAGCATTTGCAAGCTTCTGGCACCATTTTTGAGTGAATTGCCAAAAGTCAGATTTTTGCTGAAATTGTGACCCTGGGGCTTAGGGATTTTTTCAAAAAAGTCTTTTCCGTAGGTTAAGTTTTTGAGGGCTGATTTCTTGTCCTGTGATAAAAAGACTTCTGTTTCCATCGCCAAAGCTTTCAGGGGAGCATTTGCAAGCTTCTGGCACCATTTTTGAGTGAATTGCCAAAAGTAGGATTTTTGCTGAAATTGTGACCCCGGGGCTTAGGGATTTTTTCAAAAAAGGCTTTTCCGCAGGTTAAGTTTTCTAGGGCTGATTTCTTGTCCTGTGATAAAAAGACTTCTGTTTCCATCGCCAAAGCTTTCAGGGGAGCATTTGCAAGCTTCTGGCACCATTTTTGAGTGAATTGCCAAAAGTCAGATTTTTGCTATAATTATGACCCCGGGGCTTAGGGATTTTTTCAAAAAAGGCTTTTCCGCAGGTTAAGTTTTTTAGGGCTGATTTCTTGTCCTGTGATAAAAGAGACTTCTGTTTCCATCAACAAAGCTTTCAGGGGATCATTTGCAAGCTTCTGGAATCATTTTTGAGTGAATTGCCAAAAGTCAGATTTTTGCTGAAATTGTGACCCCGGGGCTTAGGGATTATTTCAAAAATGTCTTTTCCGCAGGTTAAGTTTTCGAGGGCTGATTTCTTGTCCTGTGATAAAAAGACTTCTGTTTCCATCGCCAAAGCTTTCAGGGGAGCATTTGCAAGCTTCTGGCACCATTTTTAAGTGAATTGCCAAAAGTAGGATTTTTGCTGAAATTGTGACCCCGGGGCTTAGGGATTATTTCAAAAATGTCTTTCCCGCCGGTTAAGTTGTTGAGGACTGAATTCTTGCCCTGTGAGAAAAAGACTTCTGTTTCCATCGCCAAAGCTTTCAGTGGATCATTTGCAAGCCTCTGGCACCATTTTTGAGTGAATTGCCAAAAGTCAAATTTTTGCTGAAATTGTGACCCCGGGGCTTAGGGATTTTTTCAAAAAAGTCTTTTCCGCCGGTTAAGTTTTCTAGGGCTGATTTCTTATCCTGGGATAAAAAAGACTTCTGTTTCCATCACCAAAGCTTTCAGGGGAGCATTAGCAAGCTTCTGGCACCATTTTTGAGTGAATTGCCAAAAGTCAGATTTTTGCTGTAATTGTGACCCCGGGGCTTAGGGATTTTTTCAAAAAAGTCTTTTCCGCAGGTTAAGTGTTCGAGGGCTGATTTCTTGTCCTGTGATAAAAAGACTTCTGTTTCCATCGCCAAAGCTTTCAGGGGAGCATTTGCAAGCTTCTGGCACCATTTTTGAGTGAATTGCCAAAAGTCAGATTTTTGCTGAAATTGTGCCCCCGGGGCTTAGGGATTTTTTCAAAAAAGTCTTTTCCGCAGGTTAAGTTTTTTAGGGCTGATTTCTTGTCCTGTGATAAAAAAGACTTCTGTTTCCATCACCAAAGCTTTCAGGGGATCATTTGCAAGCTTCTGGCACCATTTTTGAGTGAATTGCCAAAAGTCAGATTTTTGCTGAAATTGTGACCCCGGGGCTTAGGGATTTTTTCAAAAAAGTCTTTTCTGCAGGTTAAGTTTTTGAGGGCTGATTTCTTATCCTGTGATAAAAAGACTTCTGTTTCCATCGCCAAAGCTTTCAGGGGAGCATTTGCAAGCTTCTGGAATCATTTTTGAGTGAATTGCCAAAAGTAGGATTTTTGCTGAAATTGTGACCCCGGGGCTTAGGGATTTTTTCAAAAAAGGCTTTTCCGCACTTTAAGTTTTCGAGGGCTGATTTCTTGTCCTGTGATAAAAAGACTTCTGTTTCCATCGCCAAAGCTTTCAGGGGAGCATTTGCAAGCTTCTGGCACCATTCTTGAGTGAATTGCCAAAAGTCAGATTTTTGCTGAAATTGTGACCCCGGGGCTTAGGGATTTTTTAAAAAAAGTCTTTTCCGCAGGTTAAGTTTTTGAGGGCTGATTTCTTGTCCTGTGATAAAAAAGACTTCTGTTTCCATCACCAAAGCTTTCAGGGGAGCATTAGCAAGCTTCTGGCACCATTTTTGAGTGAATTGCCAAAAGTCAGATTTTTGCTGTAATTGTGACCCCGGGGCTTAGGGATTTTTTCAAAAAAGTCTTTTCCGCAGGTTAAGTGTTCGAGGGCTGATTTCTTGTCCTGTGATAAAAAGACTCCTGTTTCCATCGCCAAAGCTTTCAGGGGAGCATTTGCAAGCTTCTGGCACCATTTTTGAGTGAATTGCCAAAAGTCAGATTTTTGCTGAAATTGTGACCCCGGGGCTTAGGGATTTTTTCAAAAAAGTCTTTTCCGCAGGTTAAGTTTTTTAGGGCTGATTTCTTGTCCTGTGATAAAAAAGACTTCTGTTTCCATCACCAAAGCTTTCAGGGGATCATTTGCAAGCTTCTGGCACCATTTTTGAGTGAATTGCCAAAAGTCAGATTTTTGCTGAAATTATGACCCCGGGGCTTAGGGATTTTTTCAAAAAAGTCTTTTCTGCAGGTTAAGTTTTTGAGGGCTGATTTCTTATCCTGTGATAAAAAGACTTCTGTTTCCATCGCCAAAGCTTTCAGGGGAGCATTTGCAAGCTTCTGGAATCATTTTTGAGTGAATTGCCAAAAGTAGGATTTTTGCTGAAATTGTGACCCCGGGGCTTAGGGATTTTTTCAAAAAAGTCTTTTCCGCCGGTTAAGTTGTTGAGGGCTGATTTCTTGTCCTCTGATAAAAAAGACACCTGTTTCCATCACCAAAGCTTTCAGGGGGTCATTTGCAAGCTTCTGGCACCATTTTTGAGTGAATTGCCAAAAGTCAGATTTTTGCTGAAATTGTGACCCCGGGGCTTACGGATTTTTTCAAAAAAGTCTTTTCCGCCGGTTAAGTTGTTGAGGGCTGATTTCTTGTCCTGTGATAAAAAGACTTCTGTTTCCATCGCCAAAGCTTTCTCGGGAGCATTAGCAAGCTTCTGGCACCATTTTTGAGTGAATTGCCAAAAGTCAGATTTTTGCTTTAATTGTGACCCCGGGGCTTAGGGATTTTTTCAAAAAAGTCTTTTCCGCAGGTTAAGTTTTCGAGGGCTGATTTCTTGTCCTGTGATAAAAAGACTTCTGTTTCCATCGCCAAAGCTTTCAGGGGAGCATTTGCAAGCTTCTGGCACCATTTTTGAGTGAATTGCCAAAAGTCAGATTTTTGCTGAAATTGTGACCCCGGGGCTTACGGATTTTTTCAAAAAAGTCTTTTCCGCCGGTTAAGTTGTTGAGGGCTGATTTCTTGTCCTGTGATAAAAAGACTTCTGTTTCCATCGCCAAAGCTTTCTCGGGAGCATTAGCAAGCTTCTGGCACCATTTTTGAGTGAATTGCCAAAAGTCAGATTTTTGCTTTAATTGTGACCCCGGGGCTTAGGGATTTTTTCAAAAAAGTCTTTTCCGCAGGTTAAGTTTTCGAGGGCTGATTTCTTGCCCTGTGAGAAAAAGACTTCTGTTTCCATCGCCAAAGCTTTCAGTGGATCATTTGCAAGCCTCTGGCACCATTTTTGAGTGAATTGCCAAAAGTCAAATTTTTGCTGAAATTGTGACCCCGGGGCTTACGGATTTTTTCAAAAAAGTCTTTTCCGCCGGTTAAGTTTTCTAGGGCTGATTTCTTGTCCTGTGATAAAAAGACTTCTGTTTCCATCGCCAAAGCTTTCAGGGGAGCATTTGCAAGCTTCTGGCACCATTTTTGAGTGAATTGCCAAAAGTCAGATTTTTGCTGAAATTGTGACCCCGGGGCTTAGGGATTTTTTCAAAAAAGTCTTTTCCGCAGGTTAAGTTTTTGAGGGCTGATTTCTTGTCCTGTGATAAAAAAGACTTCTGTTTCCATCACCAAAGCTTTCAGGGGAGCATTAGCAAGCTTCTGGCACCATTTTTGAGTGAATTGCCAAAAGTCAGATTTTTGCTGTAATTGTGACCCCGGGGCTTAGGGATTTTTTCAAAAAAGTCTTTTCCGCAGGTTAAGTGTTCGAGGGCTGATTTCTTGTCCTGTGATAAAAAGACTCCTGTTTCCATCGCCAAAGCTTTCAGGGGAGCATTTGCAAGCTTCTGGCACCATTTTTGAGTGAATTGCCAAAAGTCAGATTTTTGCTGAAATTGTGACCCCGGGGCTTAGGGATTTTTTCAAAAAAGTCTTTTCCGCAGGTTAAGTTTTTTAGGGCTGATTTCTTGTCCTGTGATAAAAAAGACTTCTGTTTCCATCACCAAAGCTTTCAGGGGATCATTTGCAAGCTTCTGGCACCATTTTTGAGTGAATTGCCAAAAGTCAGATTTTTGCTGAAATTGTGACCCCGGGGCTTAGGGATTTTTTCAAAAAAGTCTTTTCTGCAGGTTAAGTTTTTGAGGGCTGATTTCTTATCCTGTGATAAAAAGACTTCTGTTTCCATCGCCAAAGCTTTCAGGGGAGCATTTGCAAGCTTCTGGAATCATTCTTGAGTGAATTGCCAAAAGTCAGATTTTTGCTGAAATTGTGACCCCGGGGCTTAGGGATTTTTTAAAAAAAGTCTTTTCCGCAGGTTAAGTTTTTGAGGGCTGATTTCTTGTCCTGTGATAAAAAAGACTTCTGTTTCCATCACCAAAGCTTTCAGGGGAGCATTAGCAAGCTTCTGGCACCATTTTTGAGTGAATTGCCAAAAGTCAGATTTTTGCTGTAATTGTGACCCCGGGGCTTAGGGATTTTTTCAAAAAAGTCTTTTCCGCAGGTTAAGTGTTCGAGGGCTGATTTCTTGTCCTGTGATAAAAAGACTCCTGTTTCCATCGCCAAAGCTTTCAGGGGAGCATTTGCAAGCTTCTGGCACCATTTTTGAGTGAATTGCCAAAAGTCAGATTTTTGCTGAAATTGTGACCCCGGGGCTTAGGGATTTTTTCAAAAAAGTCTTTTCCGCAGGTTAAGTTTTTTAGGGCTGATTTCTTGTCCTGTGATAAAAAAGACTTCTGTTTCCATCACCAAAGCTTTCAGGGGATCATTTGCAAGCTTCTGGCACCATTTTTGAGTGAATTGCCAAAAGTCAGATTTTTGCTGAAATTATGACCCCGGGGCTTAGGGATTTTTTCAAAAAAGTCTTTTCTGCAGGTTAAGTTTTTGAGGGCTGATTTCTTATCCTGTGATAAAAAGACTTCTGTTTCCATCGCCAAAGCTTTCAGGGGAGCATTTGCAAGCTTCTGGAATCATTTTTGAGTGAATTGCCAAAAGTAGGATTTTTGCTGAAATTGTGACCCCGGGGCTTAGGGATTTTTTCAAAAAAGTCTTTTCCGCAGGTTAAGTTTTCGAGGGCTGATTTCTTGTCCTGTGATAAAAAGACTTCTGTTTCCATCGCCAAAGCTTTCAGGGGAGCATTTGCAAGCTTCTGGCACCATTTTTGAGTGAATTGCCAAAAGTCAGATTTTTGCTGAAATTGTGACCCCGGGGCTTAGGGATTTTTTCAAAAAAGTCTTTTCCGCAGGTTAAGTTTTTGAGGGCTGATTTCTTGTCCTGTGATAAAAAAGACTTCTGTTTCCATCACCAAAGCTTTCAGGGGAGCATTAGCAAGCTTCTGGCACCATTTTTGAGTGAATTGCCAAAAGTCAGATTTTTGCTGTAATTGTGACCCCGGGGCTTAGGGATTTTTTCAAAAAAGTCTTTTCCGCAGGTTAAGTGTTCGAGGGCTGATTTCTTGTCCTGTGATAAAAAGACTCCTGTTTCCATCGCCAAAGCTTTCAGGGGAGCATTTGCAAGCTTCTGGCACCATTTTTGAGTGAATTGCCAAAAGTCAGATTTTTGCTGAAATTGTGACCCCGGGGCTTAGGGATTTTTTCAAAAAAGTCTTTTCCGCAGGTTAAGTTTTTTAGGGCTGATTTCTTGTCCTGTGATAAAAAAGACTTCTGTTTCCATCACCAAAGCTTTCAGGGGATCATTTGCAAGCTTCTGGCACCATTTTTGAGTGAATTGCCAAAAGTCAGATTTTTGCTGAAATTGTGACCCCGGGGCTTAGGGATTTTTTCAAAAAAGTCTTTTCTGCAGGTTAAGTTTTTGAGGGCTGATTTCTTATCCTGTGATAAAAAGACTTCTGTTTCCATCGCCAAAGCTTTCAGGGGAGCATTTGCAAGCTTCTGGAATCATTTTTGAGTGAATTGCCAAAAGTCAGATTTTTGCTGAAATTGTGACCCCGGGGCTTAGGGATTTTTTCAAAAAAGTCTTTTCCGCAGGTTAAGTTTTCGAGGGCTGATTTCTTGTCCTGTGATAAAAAGACTTCTGTTTCCATCGCCAAAGCTTTCAGGGGAGCATTTGCAAGCTTCTGGCACCATTTTTGAGTGAATTGCCAAAAGTCAGATTTTTGCTGAAATTGTGACCCCGGGGCTTAGGGATTATTTCAAAAATGTCTTTCCCGCCGGTTAAGTTGTTGAGGACTGAATTCTTGCCCTGTGAGAAAAAGACTTCTGTTTCCATCGCCAAAGCTTTCAGTGGATCATTTGCAAGCCTCTGGCACCATTTTTGAGTGAATTGCCAAAAGTCAAATTTTTGCTGAAATTGTGACCCCGGGGCTTAGGGATTTTTTTCAAAAAAGTCTTTTCCGCCGGTTAAGTTTTCTAGGGCTGATTTCTTGTCCTGTGATAAAAAGACTTCTGTTTCCATCGCCAAAGCTTTCTCGGGAGCATTATCAAGCCTCTGGCACCATTTTTGAGTGAATTGCCAAAAGTCAGATTTTTGCTGAAATTGTGACCTCGGGGCTTAGGGATTTTTTTCAAAAAAGTCTTTTCCGCAGGTTAAGTTTTCGAGGGCTGATTTCTTGTCCTGTGATAAAAAGACTCCTGTTTCCATCGCCAAAGCTTTCAGGGGAGCATTTGCAAGCTTCTGGAATCATTTTTGAGTGAATTGCCAAAAGTCAGATTTTTGCTGAAATTGTGACCCCGGGGCTTAGGGATTTTTTCAAAAAAGTCTTTTCCGCAGGTTAAGTTTTTGAGGGCTGATTTCTTGTCCTGTGATAAAAAGACTTCTGTTTCCATCGCCAAAGCTTTCAGGGGAGCATTTGCAAGCTTCTGGCACCATATTTGAGTGAATTGCCAAAAGTCAGATTTTTGCTGAAATTGTGACCCCGGGGCTTAGGGATTTTTTCAAAAAAGTCTTTTCCGCAGGTTAAGTTTTTTAGGGCTGATTTCTTGTCCTGTGATAAAAAAGACTTCTGTTTCCATCACCAAAGCTTTCAGGGGATCATTTGCCAGCTTCTGGCACCATTTTTGAGTGAATTGCCAAAAGTCAGATTTTTGCTGAAATTATGACCCCGGGGCTTAGGGATTTTTTCAAAAAAGTCTTTTCCGCAGGTTAAGTTTTCGAGGGCTGATTTCTTATCCTGTGATAAAAAGACTTCTGTTTCCATCGCGAAAGCTTTCAGGGGAGCATTTGCAAGCTTCTGGCACCATTTTTGAGTGAATTGCCAAAAGTAGGATTTTTGCTGAAATTGTGACCCCGGGGCTTAGGGATTTTTTCAAAAAAGTCTTTTCCGCAGGTTAAGTGTTCGAGGGCTGATTTCTTGTCCTGTGATAAAAAGACTCCTGTTTCCATCGCCAAAGCTTTCAGGGGAGCATTTGCAAGCTTCTGGCACCATTTTTGAGTGAATTGCCAAAAGTCAGATTTTTGCTGAAATTGTGACCCCGGGGCTTAGGGATTTTTTCAAAAAAGTCTTTTCCGCAGGTTAAGTTTTTTAGGGCTGATTTCTTGTCCTGTGATAAAAAAGACTTCTGTTTCCATCACCAAAGCTTTCAGGGGATCATTTGCAAGCTTCTGGCACCATTTTTGAGTGAATTGCCAAAAGTCAGATTTTTGCTGAAATTATGACCCCGGGGCTTAGGGATTTTTTCAAAAAAGTCTTTTCTGCAGGTTAAGTTTTTGAGGGCTGATTTCTTATCCTGTGATAAAAAGACTTCTGTTTCCATCGCCAAAGCTTTCAGGGGAGCATTTGCAAGCTTCTGGAATCATTTTTGAGTGAATTGCCAAAAGTCAGATTTTTGCTGAAATTGTGACCCCGGGGCTTAGGGATTTTTTCAAAAAAGTCTTTTCCGCAGGTTAAGTTTTCGAGGGCTGATTTCTTGTCCTGTGATAAAAAGACTTCTGTTTCCATCGCCAAAGCTTTCAGGGGAGCATTTGCAAGCTTCTGGCACCATTTTTGAGTGAATTGCCAAAAGTCAGATTTTTGCTGAAATTGTGACCCCGGGGCTTAGGGATTTTTTCAAAAAAGTCTTTTCCGCAGGTTAAGTTTTTGAGGGCTGATTTCTTGTCCTGTGATAAAAAGACTTCTGTTTCCATCGCCAAAGCTTTCAGGGGAGCATTTGCAAGCTTCTGGCACCATTTTTGAGTGAATTGCCAAAAGTCAGATTTTTGCTGAAATTGTGACCCCGGGGCTTAGGGATTTTTTCAAAAAAGTCTTTTCCGCAGGTTAAGTTTTTGAGGGCTGATTTCTTGTCCTGTGATAAAAAGACTTCTGTTTCCATCGCCAAAGCTTTCAGGGGAGCATTTGCAAGCTTCTGGCACCATTTTTGAGTGAATTGCCAAAAGTAGGATTTTTGCTGAAATTGTGACCCCGGGGCTTAGGGATTATTTCAAAAATGTCTTTCCCGCCGGTTAAGTTGTTGAGGACTGAATTCTTGCCCTGTGAGAAAAAGACTTCTTTTTCCATCGCCAAAGCTTTCAGTGGATCATTTGCAAGCCTCTGGCACCATTTTTGAGTGAATTGCCAAAAGTCAAATTTTTGCTGAAATTGTGACCCCGGGGCTTAGGGATTTTTTTCAAAAAAGTCTTTTCCGCCGGTTAAGTTTTCTAGGGCTGATTTCTTGTCCTGTGATAAAAAGACTTCTGTTTCCATCGCCAAAGCTTTCTCGGGAGCATTATCAAGCCTCTGGCACCATTTTTGAGTGAATTGCCAAAAGTCAGATTTTTGCTGAAATTGTGACCCCGGGGCTTAGGGATTTTTTTCAAAAAAGTCTTTTCCGCAGGTTAAGTTTTCGAGGGCTGATTTCTTGTCCTGTGATAAAAAGACTCCTGTTTCCATCGCCAAAGCTTTCAGGGGAGCATTTGCAAGCTTCTGGAATCATTTTTGAGTGAATTGCCAAAAGTCAGATTTTTGCTGAAATTGTGACCCCGGGGCTTAGGGATTTTTTCAAAAAAGTCTTTTCCGCAGGTTAAGTTTTTGAGGGCTGATTTCTTGTCCTGTGATAAAAAGACTTCTGTTTCCATCGCCAAAGCTTTCAGGGGAGCATTTGCAAGCTTCTGGCACCATATTTGAGTGAATTGCCAAAAGTCAGATTTTTGCTGAAATTGTGACCCCGGGGCTTAGGGATTTTTTCAAAAAAGTCTTTTCCGCAGGTTAAGTTTTTTAGGGCTGATTTCTTGTCCTGTGATAAAAAAGACTTCTGTTTCCATCACCAAAGCTTTCAGGGGATCATTTGCCAGCTTCTGGCACCATTTTTGAGTGAATTGCCAAAAGTCAGATTTTTGCTGAAATTATGACCCCGGGGCTTAGGGATTTTTTCAAAAAAGTCTTTTCCGCAGGTTAAGTTTTCGAGGGCTGATTTCTTATCCTGTGATAAAAAGACTTCTGTTTCCATCGCGAAAGCTTTCAGGGGAGCATTTGCAAGCTTCTGGCACCATTTTTGAGTGAATTGCCAAAAGTAGGATTTTTGCTGAAATTGTGACCCCGGGGCTTAGGGATTTTTTCAAAAAAGTCTTTTCCGCAGGTTAAGTTTTCGAGGGCTGATTTCTTGTCCTGTGATAAAAAGACTCCTGTTTCCATCGCGAAAGCTTTCAGGGGAGCATTTGCAAGCTGCTGGCACCATTTTTGAGTGAATTGCCAAAAGTCAGATTTTTGCTGAAATTGTGACCCCGGGGCTTAGGGATTTTTTCAAAAAAGTCTTTCCCGCAGGTTAAGTTTTCGAGGGCTGATTTCTTGCCCTGTGATAAAAAGACTTCTGTTTCCATCGCGAAAGCTTTCAGGGGAGCATTTGCAAGCTGCTGGCACCATTTTTGAGTGAATTGCCAAAAGTCAGATTTTTGCTGAAATTGTGACCCCGGGGCTTAGGGATTTTTTCAAAAAAGTCTTTTCCGCAGGTTAAGTTTTCGAGGGCTGATTTCTTGTCCTGTGATAAAAAGACTTCTGTTTCCATCGCCAAAGCTTTCAGGGGAGCATTTGCAAGCTTCTGGCACCATTTTTGAGTGAATTGCCAAAAGTAGGATTTTTGCTGAAATTGTGACCCCGGGGCCTAGGGATTTTTTCAAAAAAGTCTTTTCCGCAGGTTAAGTTTTTGAGGGCTGATTTCTTGTCCTGTGATAAAAAGACTTCTGTTTCCATCGCCAAAGTTTTCAGGGAAGCATTTGCAAGCTTCTGGAATCATTTTTGAGTGAATTGCCAAAAGTCAGATTTTTGCTGAAATTGTGACCCCGGGGCTTAGGGATTTTTTCAAAAAAGTCTTTTCCGCAGGTTAAGTTTTTGAGGGCTGATTTCTTGTCCTGTGATAAAAAGACTTCTGTTTCCATCGCCAAAGCTTTCAGGGGAGCATTTGCAAGCTTCTGGCACCATTTTTGAGTGAATTGCCAAAAGTCAGATTTTTGCTGAAATTGTGACCCCGGGGCTTAGGGATTTTTTCAAAAAAGTCTTTTCTGTAGGTTAAGTTTTTGAGGGCTGATTTCTTGTCCTGTGATAAAAAGACTTCTGTTTCCATCGCCAAAGCTTTCAGGGGAGCATTTGCAAGCTTCTGGCACCATTTTTGAGTGAATTGCCAAAAGTAGGATTTTTGCTGAAATTGTGACCCCGGGGCTTAGGGATTTTTTCAAAAAAGCCTTTTCCGCAGGTTAAGTTTTCTAGGGCTGATTTCTTGTCCTGTGATAAAAAGACTTCTGTTTCCATCGCCAAAGCTTTCAGGGGAGCATTTGCAAGCTTCTGGCACCATTTTTGAGTGAATTGCCAAAAGTCAGATTTTTGCTATAATTATGACCCCGGGGCTTAGGGATTTTTTCAAAAAAGGCTTTTCCGCACGTTAAGTTTTCGAGGGCTGATTTCTTGTCCTGTGATAAAAAGACTCCTGTTTCCATCGCCAAAGCTTTCAGGGGAGCATTTGCAAGCTTCTGGCACCATTTTTGAGTGAATTGCCAAAAGTCAGATTTTTGCTGAAATTGTGACCCCGGGGCTTAGGGATTTTTTCAAAAAAGTCTTTTCCGCAGGTTAAGTTTTCGAGGGCTGATTTCTTGTCCTGTGATAAAAAGACTTCTGTTTCCATCGCCAAAGCTTTCAGGGGAGCATTTGCAAGCTTCTGGCACCATTTTTGAGTGAATTGCCAAAAGTAGGATTTTTGCTGAAATTGTGACCCCGGGGCCTAGGGATTTTTTCAAAAAAGTCTTTTCCGCAGGTTAAGTTTTTGAGGGCTGATTTCTTGTCCTGTGATAAAAAGACTTCTGTTTCCATCGCCAAAGTTTTCAGGGAAGCATTTGCAAGCTTCTGGAATCATTTTTGAGTGAATTGCCAAAAGTCAGATTTTTGCTGAAATTGTGACCCCGGGGCTTAGGGATTTTTTCAAAAAAGTCTTTTCCGCAGGTTAAGTTTTTGAGGGCTGATTTCTTGTCCTGTGATAAAAAGACTTCTGTTTCCATCGCCAAAGCTTTCAGGGGAGCATTTGCAAGCTTCTGGCACCATTTTTGAGTGAATTGCCAAAAGTCAGATTTTTGCTGAAATTGTGACCCCGGGGCTTAGGGATTTTTTCAAAAAAGTCTTTTCTGTAGGTTAAGTTTTTGAGGGCTGATTTCTTGTCCTGTGATAAAAAGACTTCTGTTTCCATCGCCAAAGCTTTCAGGGGAGCATTTGCAAGCTTCTGGCACCATTTTTGAGTGAATTGCCAAAAGTAGGATTTTTGCTGAAATTGTGACCCCGGGGCTTAGGGATTTTTTCAAAAAAGCCTTTTCCGCAGGTTAAGTTTTCTAGGGCTGATTTCTTGTCCTGTGATAAAAAGACTTCTGTTTCCATCGCCAAAGCTTTCAGGGGAGCATTTGCAAGCTTCTGGCACCATTTTTGAGTGAATTGCCAAAAGTCAGATTTTTGCTATAATTATGACCCCGGGGCTTAGGGATTTTTTCAAAAAAGGCTTTTCCGCACGTTAAGTTTTCGAGGGCTGATTTCTTGTCCTGTGATAAAAAGACTCCTGTTTCCATCGCCAAAGCTTTCAGGGGAGCATTTGCAAGCTTCTGGCACCATTTTTGAGTGAATTGCCAAAAGTCAGATTTTTGCTGAAATTGTGACCCCGGGGCTTAGGGATTATTTCAAAAAAGTCTTTTCCGCTGGTTAAGTTTTCTAGGGCTGATTTCTTGTCCTGTGATAAAAAGACTTCTGTTTCCATCGCCAAAGCTTTCAGGGGATCATTTGCAAGCTGCTGGCACCATTTTTGAGTGAATTGCCAAAAGTCAGATTTTTGCTGAAATTGTGACCCCGGGGCTTAGGGATTTTTTCAAAAAAGTCTTTTCCGCAGGTTAAGTTTTTTAGGGCTGATTTCTTGTCCTGTGATAAAAAAGACTTCTGTTTCCATCAACAAAGCTTTCAGGGGATCATTTGCAAGCTTCTGGAATCATTTTTGAGTGAATTGCCAAAAGTCAGATTTTTGCTGAAATTGTGACCCCGGGGCTTAGGGATTATTTCAAAAATGTCTTTTCCGCAGGTTAAGTTTTCGAGGGCTGATTTCTTGTCCTGTGATAAAAAGACTTCTGTTTCCATCGCCAAAGCTTTCAGGGGAGCATTTGCAAGCTTCTGGCACCATTTTTGAGTGAATTGCCAAAAGTAGGATTTTTGCTGAAATTGTGACCCCGGGGCTTAGGGATTATTTCAAAAATGTCTTTCCCGCCGGTTAAGTTGTTGAGGACTGAATTCTTGCCCTGTGAGAAAAAGACTTCTGTTTCCATCGCCAAAGCTTTCAGTGGATCATTTGCAAGCCTCTGGCACCATTTTTGAGTGAATTGCCAAAAGTCAAATTTTTGCTGAAATTGTGACCCCGGGGCTTAGGGATTTTTTCAAAAAAGTCTTTTCCGCCGGTTAAGTTTTCTAGGGCTGATTTCTTATCCTGTGATAAAAAAGACTTCTGTTTCCATCACCAAAGCTTTCAGGGGAGCATTAGCAAGCTTCTGGCACCATTTTTGAGTGAATTGCCAAAAGTCAGATTTTTGCTGTAATTGTGACCCCGGGGCTTAGGGATTTTTTCAAAAAAGTCTTTTCCGCAGGTTAAGTGTTCGAGGGCTGATTTCTTGCCCTGTGATAAAAAGACTCCTGTTTCCATCGCCAAAGCTTTCAGGGGAGCATTTGCAAGCTTCTGGCACCATTTTTGAGTGAATTGCCAAAAGTAGGATTTTTGCTGAAATTGTGACCCCGGGGCTTAGGGATTTTTTCAAAAAAGGCTTTTCCGCACGTTAAGTTTTCGAGGGCTGATTTCTTGTCCTGTGATAAAAAGACTTCTGTTTCCATCGCGAAAGCTTTCAGGGGAGCATTTGCAAGCTTCTGGCACCATTTTTGAGTGAATTGCCAAAAGTAGGATTTTTGCTGAAATTGTGACCCCGGGGCTTAGGGATTATTTCAAAAATGTCTTTTCCGCAGGTTAAGTTTTCTAGGGCTGATTTCTTGTCCTGTGATAAAAAGACTTCTGTTTCCATCGCCAAAGCTTTCAGGGGATCATTTGCAAGCTGCTGGCACCATTTTTGAGTGAATTGCCAAAAGTCAGATTTTTGCTGAAATTGTGACCCCGGGGCTTAGGGATTTTTTCAAAAAAGTCTTTTCCGCAGGTTAAGTTTTCGAGGGCTGATTTCTTGTCCTGTGATAAAAAGACTTCTGTTTCCATCGCCAAAGCTTTCAGGGGAGCATTTGCAAGCTTCTGGCACCATTTTTGAGTGAATTGCCAAAAGTAGGATTTTTGCTGAAATTGTGACCCCGGGGCTTAGGGATTATTTCAAAAATGTCTTTCCCGCCGGTTAAGTTGTTGAGGACTGAATTCTTGCCCTGTGAGAAAAAGACTTCTGTTTCCATCGCCAAAGCTTTCAGTGGATCATTTGCAAGCCTCTGGCACCATTTTTGAGTGAATTGCCAAAAGTCAAATTTTTGCTGAAATTGTGTCCCCGGGGCTTAGGGATTTTTTCAAAAAAGTCTTTTCCGCCGGTTAAGTTTTCTAGGGCTGATTTCTTATCCTGTGATAAAAAAGACTTCTGTTTCCATCACCAAAGCTTTCAGGGGAGCATTAGCAAGCTTCTGGCACCATTTTTGAGTGAATTTGCCAAAAGTCAGATTTTTGTTGTAATTGTGACCCCGGGGCTTAGGGATTTTTTTAAAAAAGTCTTTTCCGCAGGTTAAGTGTTCGAGGGCTGATTTCTTGTCCTGTGATAAAAAGACTTCTGTTTCCATCGCCAAAGCTTTCAGGGGAGCATTTGCAAGCTTCTGGCACCATTTTTGAGTGAATTGCCAAAAGTCAGATTTTTGCTGAAATTGTGACCCCGGGGCTTAGGGATTTTTTCAAAAAAGTCTTTTCCGCAGGTTAAGTTTTTTAGGGCTGATTTCTTGTCCTGTGATAAAAAAGACTTCTGTTTCCATCACCAAAGCTTTCAGGGGATCATTTGCAAGCTTCTGGCACCATTTTTGAGTGAATTGCCAAAAGTCAGATTTTTGCTGAAATTATGACCCCGGGGCTTAGGGATTTTTTCAAAAAAGTCTTTTCTGCAGGTTAAGTTTTTGAGGGCTGATTTCTTATCCTGTGAGAAAAAGACTTCTGTTTCCATCGCCAAAGCTTTCAGGGGAGCATTTGCAAGCTTCTGGCACCATTTTTGAGTGAATTGCCAAAAGTCAGATTTTTGCTGAAATTGTGACCCCGGGGCTTAGGGATTTTTTCAAAAAAGTCTTTTCCGTAGGTTAAGTTTTCGAGGGCTGATTTCTTGTCCTGTGATAAAAAGACTTCTGTTTCCATCGCCAAAGCTTTCAGGGGAGCATTTGCAAGCTTCTGGCACCATTTTTGAGTGAATTGCCAAAAGTAGGATTTTTGCTGAAATTGTGACCCCGGGGCTTAGGGATTATTTCAAAAAAGTCTTTTCCGCTGGTTAAGTTTTCTAGGGCTGATTTCTTGTCCTGTAATTAAAAGACTTCTGTTTCCATCGCCAAAGCTTTCAGGGGATCATTTGCAAGCTGCTGGCACCATTTTTGAGTGAATTGCCAAAAGTCAGATTTTTGCTGAAATTGTGACCCCGGGGCTTAGGGATTTTTTCAAAAAAGTCTTTTCCGCAGGTTAAGTTTTTTAGGGCTGATTTCTTGTCCTGTGATAAAAAAGACTTCTGTTTCCATCACCAAAGCTTTCAGGGGATCATTTGCAAGCTTCTGGCACCATTTTTGAGTGAATTGCCAAAAGTCAGATTTTTGCTGAAATTATGACCCCGGGGCTTAGGGATTTTTTCAAAAAAGTCTTTTCCGCAGGTTAAGTTTTTGAGGGCTGATTTCTTATCCTGTGATAAAAAAGACTTCTGTTTCCATCACCAAAGCTTTCAGGGGATCATTTGCAAGCTTCTGGCACCATTTTTGAGTGAATTGCCAAAAGTCAGATTTTTGCTGAAATTATGACCCCGGGGCTTAGGGATTTTTTCAAAAAAGTCTTTTCCGCAGGTTAAGTTTTTGAGGGCTGATTTCTTATCCTGTGATAAAAAGACTTCTGTTTCCATCGCCAAAGCTTTCAGGGGAGCATTTGCAAGCTTCTGGAATCATTTTTGAGTGAATTGCCAAAAGTCAGATTTTTGCTGAAATTGTGACCCCGGGGCTTAGGGATTTTTTCAAAAAAGTGTTTTCCGCAGGTTAAGTTTTCTTGGGCTGATTTCTTGTCCTGTGATATAAAAGACTTCTGTTTCCATTGCCAAAGCTTTCAGGGGAGCATTTGCAAGCTTCTGGCACCATTTTTGAGTGAATTGCCAAAAGTCAGATTTTTGCTGAAATTGTGACCCCGGGGCTTAGGGATTATTTCAAAAATGTCTTTCCCGCCGGTTAAGTTGTTGAGGACTGAATTCTTGCCCTGTGAGAAAAAGACTTCTGTTTCCATCGCCAAAGCTTTCAGTGGATCATTTGCAAGCCTCTGGCACCATTTTTGAGTGAATTGCCAAAAGTCAAATTTTTGCTGAAATTGTGACCCCGGGGCTTAGGGATTTTTTCAAAAAAGTCTTTTCCGCCGGTTAAGTTTTCTAGGGCTGATTTCTTGTCCTGTGATAAAAAAGACTTCTGTTTCCATCACCAAAGCTTTCAGGGGAGCATTAGCAAGCTTCTGGCACCATTTTTGAGTGAATTGCCAAAAGTCAGATTTTTGCTGTAATTGTGACCCCGGGGCTTAGGGATTTTTTCAAAAAAGTCTTTTCCGCAGGTTAAGTTTTCGAGGGCTGATTTCTTGTCCTGTGATAAAAAGACTCCTGTTTCCATCGCCAAAGCTTTCAGGGGAGCATTTGCAAGCTTCTGGCACCATTTTTGAGTGAATTGCCAAAAGTCAGATTTTTGCTGAAATTATGACCCCGGGGCTTAGGGATTTTTTCAAAAAAGTCTTTTCCGCAGGTTAAGTTTTTGAGGGCTGATTTCTTATCCTGTGATAAAAAGACTTCTGTTTCCATCGCCAAAGCTTTCAGGGGAGCATTTGCAAGCTTCTGGCACCATTTTTGAGTGAATTGCCAAAAGTCAGATTTTTGCTGTAATTGTGACCCCGGGGCTTAGGGATTTTTTCAAAAAAGTCTTTTCCGCAGGTTAAGTTTTCGAGGGCTGATTTCTTGTCCTGTGATAAAAAGACTCCTGTTTCCATCGCCAAAGCTTTCAGGGGAGCATTAGCAAGCTTCTGGCACCATTTTTGAGTGAATTGCCAAAAGTCAGATTTTTGCTGAAATTATGACCCCGGGGCTTAGGGATTTTTTCAAAAAAGTCTTTTCCGCAGGTTAAGTTTTTTAGGGCTGATTTCTTATCCTGTGATAAAAAGACTTCTGTTTCCATCGCCAAAGCTTTCAGGGGAGCATTTGCAAGCTTCTGGAATCATTTTTGAGTGAATTGCCAAAAGTCAGATTTTTGCTGAAATTGTGACCCCGGGGCTTAGGGATTTTTTCAAAAAAGTCTTTTCCGCAGGTTAAGTTTTCGAGGGCTGATTTCTTGTCCTGTGATAAAAAGACTTCTGTTTCCATCGCCAAAGCTTTCAGGGGAGCATTTGCAAGCTTCTGGCACCATTTTTGAGTGAATTGCCAAAAGTAGGATTTTTGCTGAAATTGTGACCCCGGGGCCTAGGGATTTTTTCAAAAAAGTCTTTTCCGCAGGTTAAGTTTTCGAGGGCTGATTTCTTGTCCTGTGATAAAAAGACTTCTGTTTCCATCGCCAAAGTTTTCAGGGGAGCATTTGCAAGCTTCTGGAATCATTTTTGAGTGAATTGCCAAAAGTCAGATTTTTGCTGAAATTGTGACCCCGGGGCTTATGGATTTTTTCAAAAAAGTCTTTTCCGCAGGTTAAGTTTTTGAGGGCTGATTTCTTGTCCTGTGATAAAAAGACTTCTGTTTCCATCACCAAAGCTTTCAGGGGAGCATTAGCAAGCTTCTGGCACTATTTTTGAGTGAATTGCCAAAAGTCAGATTTTTGCTGAAATTGTGACCCCGGGGCTTAGGGATTTTTTCAAAAAAGTGTTTTCCGCAGGTTAAGTTTTCTTGGGCTGATTTCTTATCCTGTGATAAAAAAGACTTCTGTTTCCATCACCAAAGCTTTCAGGGGATCATTTGCAAGCTTCTGGCACCATTTTTGAGTGAATTGCCAAAAGTCAGATTTTTGCTGAAATTATGACCCCGGGGCTTAGGGATTTTTTCAAAAAAGTCTTTTCCGCAGGTTAAGTTTTTGAGGGCTGATTTCTTATCCTGTGATAAAAAGACTTCTGTTTCCATCGCCAAAGCTTTCAGGGGAGCATTTGCAAGCTTCTGGAATCATTTTTGAGTGAATTGCCAAAAGTCAGATTTTTGCTGAAATTGTGACCCCGGGGCTTAGGGATTTTTTCAAAAAAGTGTTTTCCGCAGGTTAAGTTTTCTTGGGCTGATTTCTTGTCCTGTGATATAAAAGACTTCTGTTTCCATTGCCAAAGCTTTCAGGGGAGCATTTGCAAGCTTCTGGCACCATTTTTGAGTGAATTGCCAAAAGTCAGATTTTTGCTGAAATTGTGACCCCGGGGCTTAGGGATTATTTCAAAAATGTCTTTCCCGCCGGTTAAATTGTTGAGGACTGAATTCTTGCCCTGTGAGAAAAAGACTTCTGTTTCCATCGCCAAAGCTTTCAGTGGATCATTTGCAAGCCTCTGGCACCATTTTTGAGTGAATTGCCAAAAGTCAAATTTTTGCTGAAATTGTGACCCTGGGGCTTAGGGATTTTTTCAAAAAAGTCTTTTCCGCCGGTTAAGTTTTCTAGGGCTGATTTCTTGTCCTGTGATAAAAAAGACTTCTGTTTCCATCACCAAAGCTTTCAGGGGAGCATTAGCAAGCTTCTGGCACCATTTTTGAGTGAATTGCCAAAAGTCAGATTTTTGCTGAAATTGTGACCCCGGGGCTTAGGGATTTTTTCAAAAAAGTCTTTTCCGCAGGTTAAGTTTTCGAGGGCTGATTTCTTGTCCTGTGATAAAAAGACTCCTGTTTCCATCGCCAAAGCTTTCAGGGGAGCATTTGCAAGCTTCTGGAATCATTTTTGAGTGAATTGCCAAAAGTCAGATTTTTGCTGAAATTGTGACCCCGGGGCTTAGGGATTTTTTCAAAAAAGTCTTTTCCGCAGGTTAAGTTTTTGAGGGCTGATTTCTTGTCCTGTGATAAAAAGACTTCTGTTTCCATCGCCAAAGCTTTCAGGGGAGCATTTGCAAGCTTCTGGCACCATTTTTGAGTGAATTGCCAAAAGTCAGATTTTTGCTGAAATTGTGACCCCGGGGCTTAGGGATTTTTTCAAAAAAGTCTTTTCCGCAGGTTAAGTTTTTTAGGGATGATTTCTTGTCCTGTGATAAAAAAGACTTCTGTTTCCATCACCAAAGCTTTCAGGCGATCATTTGCAAGCTTCTGGCACCATTTTTGAGTGAATTGCCAAAAGTCAGATTTTTGCTGAAATTATGACCCCGGGGCTTAGGGATTTTTTCAAAAAAGTCTTTTCCGCAGGTTAAGTTTTCGAGGGCTGATTTCTTGTCCTGTGATAAAAAGACTTCTGTTTCCATCGCCAAAGCTTTCAGGGGAGCATTTGCAAGCTTCTGGCACCATTTTTGAGTGAATTGCCAATTGTAGGATTTTTGCTGAAATTGTGACCCCGGGGCTTAGGGATTTTTTCAAAAAAGTCTTTTCCGCCGGTTAAGTTTTCTAGGGCTGATTTCTTGTCCTGTGATAAAAAAGACTTCTGTTTCCATCACCAAAGCTTTCAGGGGAGCATTAGCAAGCTTCTGGCACCATTTTTGAGTGAATTGCCAAAAGTCAGATTTTTGCTGTAATTGTGACCCCGGGGCTTAGGGATTTTTTCAAAAAAGTCTTTTCCGCAGGTTAAGTTTTCTAGGGCTGATTTCTTGTCCTGTGATAAAAAGACTCCTGTTTCCATCGCCAAAGCTTTCAGGGGAGCATTTGCAAGCTTCTGGCACCATTTTTGAGTGAATTGCCAAAAGTAGGATTTTTGCTGAAATTATGACCCCGGGGCTTAGGGATTTTTTCAAAAAAGTCTTTTCTGCCGGTTAAGTTTTCGAGGGCTGATTTCTTGTCCTGTGATAAAAAGACTTCTGTTTCCATCGCCAAAGCTTTCAGGGGAGCATTTGCAAGCTTCTGGCACCATTTTTGAGCGAATTGCCAAAAGTCAGATTTTTGCTGAAATTGTGACCCCGGGGCTTAGGGATTATTTCAAAAAAGTCTTTTCCGCTGGTTAAGTTTTCTAGGGCTGATTTCTTGTCCTGTGATAAAAAGACTTCTGTTTCCATCGCCAAAGCTTTCAGGGGATCATTTGCAAGCTGCTGGCACCATTTTTGAGTGAATTGCCAAAAGTCAGATTTTTGCTGAAATTGTGACCCCGGGGCTTAGGGATTTTTTCAAAAAAGTCTTTTCCGCAGGTTAAGTTTTTTAGGGCTGATTTCTTGTCCTGTGATAAAAAAGACTTCTGTTTCCATCACCAAAGCTTTCAGGGGATCATTTGCAAGCTTCTGGCACCATGTTTGAGTGAATTGCCAAAAGTCAGATTTTTGCTGAAATTATGACCCCGGGGCTTAGGGATTTTTTCAAAAAAGTCTTTTCCGCAGGTTAAGTTTTTGAGGGCTGATTTCTTATCCTGTGATAAAAAGACTTCTGTTTCCATCGCCAAAGCTTTCAGGGGAGCATTTGCAAGCTTCTGGCACCATTTTTGAGTGAATTGCCAAAAGTCGGATTTTTGCTGAAATTGTGACCCCGGGGCTTAGGGATTTTTTCAAAAAAGTCTTTTCCGCAGGTTAAGTTTTCTTGGGCTGATTTCTTGTCCTGTGATATAAAAGACTTCTGTTTCCATTGCCAAAGCTTTCAGGGGAGCATTTGCAAGCTTCTGGCACCATTTTTGAGTGAGTTGCCAAAAGTCAGATTTTTGCTGAAATTGTGACCCCGGGGCTTAGGGATTATTTCAAAAATGTCTTTCCCACCGGTTTAGTTGTTGAGGACTGAATTCTTGCCCTGTGAGAAAAAGACTTCTGTTTCCATCGCCAAAGCTTTCAGTGGATCATTTGCAAGCCTCTGGCACCATTTTTGAGTGAATTGCCAAAAGTCAAATTTTTGCTGAAATTGTGACCCCGGGGCTTAGGGATTTTTTCAAAAAAGTCTTTTCTGCCGGTTAAGTTTTCTAGGGCTGATTTCTTGTCCTGTGATAAAAAGACTTCTGTTTCCATCGCCAAAGCTTTCAGGGGATCATTTGCAAGCTGCTGGCACCATTTTTGAGTGAATTGCCAAAAGTCAGATTTTTGCTGAAATTGTGACCCCGGGGCTTAGGGATTTTTTCAAAAAAGTCTTTTCCGCAGGTTAAGTTTTTTAGGGCTGATTTCTTGTCCTGTGATAAAAAAGACTTCTGTTTCCATCACCAAAGCTTTCAGGGGATCATTTGCAAGCTTCTGGCACCATGTTTGAGTGAATTGCCAAAAGTCAGATTTTTGCTGAAATTATGACCCCGGGGCTTAGGGATTTTTTCAAAAAAGTCTTTTCCGCAGGTTAAGTTTTTGAGGGCTGATTTCTTATCCTGTGATAAAAAGACTTCTGTTTCCATCGCCAAAGCTTTCAGGGGAGCATTTGCAAGCTTCTGGAATCATTTTTGAGTGAATTGCCAAAAGTCAGATTTTTGCTGAAATTGTGACCCCGGGGCTTAGGGATTTTTTCAAAAAAGTCTTTTCCGCAGGTTAAGTTTTCTTGGGCTGATTTCTTGTCCTGTGATATAAAAGACTTCTGTTTCCATTGCCAAAGCTTTCAGGGGAGCATTTGCAAGCTTCTGGCACCATTTTTGAGTGAATTGCCAAAAGTCAGATTTTTGCTGAAATTGTGACCCCGGGGCTTAGGGATTATTTCAAAAATGTCTTTCCCACCGGTTTAGTTGTTGAGGACTGAATTCTTGCCCTGTGAGAAAAAGACTTCTGTTTCCATCGCCAAAGCTTTCAGTGGATCATTTGCAAGCCTCTGGCACCATTTTTGAGTGAATTGCCAAAAGTCAAATTTTTGCTGAAATTGTGACCCCGGGGCTTAGGGATTTTTTCAAAAAAGTCTTTTCTGCCGGTTAAGTTTTCTAGGGCTGATTTCTTGTCCTGTGATAAAAAAGACTTCTGTTTCCATCACCAAAGCTTTCAGGGGAGCATTAGCAAGCTTCTGGCACCATTTTTGAGTGAATTGCCAAAAGTCAAATTTTTGCTGTAATTGTGACCCCGGGGCTTAGGGATTTTTTCAAAAAAGTCTTTTCCGCAGTGTGAGGGATTGATTAGCTGCTTGTGCGTAAAACGTGCTCCCTCAGAGTTTGTGCGACCCCACAAACCTCCGTGTGTGACGGAGCTCCTCAGACATGTCTGCTCTAGTCACTAGTAGAGTCCGACAGTGGCTGTCTGCGGAAGCGTTTCCAGCAAAGCAGCTCCTTAACGGAAACGCGTCTCCTGGACTCACGGCGTGACAGTTTCCGGCGAGGTGTGGGTCTCCCTATGGGAGACTCAGATACCTCCCCACTGTTCTCCCTCCTGCTCGCCTTCCCTCAGAGATCCACTCCTCCCCCTGCTGGTCCCTGCTTCAGCTGTTCAGTCTCTTTCTTCCTCCCTGAGCCCCTCCACCACCTGATGCTCCGATGGCAGTTCCCTGACATCCACCTCCCCTCCAGGGCCCCCCTCACCCCCTCCCATTTCCTCTCCCCTGGGAGGTGAAGGGCTAAAACCCCGAAAAGAATCTTCCTCATCTTCCGACGTCTCGAACAATTCCCTCCATCGATCGTCGTCCTGGCTCGCTGAATCCTCTTCCTCTTCAGAATCTGGGAACCCCTCCAACTCCTCTTCCTCGTCGGTGGTGGCAAAGTATTCCCTTCGGAACCTCGCTACAGGCTGAGGTTTACGTGGGAACCTCTGATGAAAAGTCTCTATTAAAACTTCGTCATTGACATCCTCTGCCCTAACCCAGGTGTTTTCCGACTCCGGTTCCCCTTCCCACATTACCAAATACTCTACTTGATCTCCCTTCCACCTGGAATCGAGGATCTCCGCTACATGGTAGCTGTGTTCCTTCTCCTCCATTGCTGGTCCCCTAGTGACCCTCCCTTCACTGTCTCCTCTATACGGTGACAGCAACGACCTGTGAAAAACTGGGTGCAGCTTCATGTGGTTCGGTAACCGGAGCCTGAAAGCCACTGGATTGACCTGCTGCATGACTTCAAACGGACCCAGCCTTTTGGTTCTTAATTTCTTACCACCTCCTTTGAACGGCAACCCTTGGGTTGACAGCCACACCTGGTCCCCCACCCTGATGCTTTCACCTTCCCTTCTGTTTTTGTCCGCCTGCCTCTTATATTCCTCCTTAGCCCTGTTTAAGTTGAGTTGGAGCTGGCGATGGATCGCTTCCATTTCTTCAACGAACTGTTCTGCAGCTGGAACGCTGCAGTTCTCCCCCTCCCCCCCTGGGAAGGCTCTGGGATGGCACCCGTGATTAGCCAAAAAGGGGCTCATCCCCGTGGACACGTTCTCTGCATTGTTGTAGGCAAATTCTGCCAACGCCAGCTTCTCCACCCAATCATTCTCTCTGTCATTAACATAACACCGCAAATATTGTTGGAGAACCCCATTTGCTCTTTCCGCCTGCCCGTTGGTTTCTGGATGACGGGCCGTTGAAAAATTAACCTCTACATGCAGTAAGCTCATGAGCTTCCTCCAGAACCTGGAAGTAAATTGTTTCCCTCGGTCTGAAACCACCCTCAAGGGGGCGCCATGCAACCGAAACACATTCTCTACAAACAATTTGGCTGTTTCTTCTGCTGTGACCGCATGTGAGCAGGCTATAAAGTGGGCCATTTTAGTTAACAGGTCTACTACAACCATGATGGCTGTTTTCCCTCTAGACCTTGGCAGATCAGTCATGAAATCTATTGCCACTGCTTCCCACGGTCTTTCAGGTGTGGGCAGTGGTTCTAATAAACCAGCCGGTGCCCGCCTCTCCCCCTTGGCTCTTTGGCATTGTTCACACCCTCTCACATACTCCCGCACATCTTCCCTGACCTTGGGCCACCAAAATTCCCTGGTAACCAGCCACATGGTCTTGTGTTGCCCAAAATGCCCTGCTGTGGGGCTATCGTGCAGCTGCTTGAGTACCTTCTCCCTCAATTCCCCTTCAGGTATATATAACGCTCCCTTATAATACAATGCCCCGTTTCTCTCCTCAAAACCACCGGATTTGTCTTCCTCCCTCCTGAGACCCCTGAGTTTGTCCTGGGCGTATGCATCATGCACCGTACCCTCTACCAATTCCCTTTGCCCCACCAAAGTCGCCCCACACACCCAGCGGTCCTCTGGAATGATATGGGTTTCTTCGGGTGCTCCCTCCCCCTCCAAATATTCAGGTTTGCGTGAGAGAGCGTCCGCCCTAACATTCTCTGGGCCTGGCACGTAACAAATCTCAAAGTTAAATTTGGAGAACTCCTGGGCCCATCTCAACTGCCTTTGGTTGAGCACTCGCGCAGTTCTCCAGTACTCTAGATTTTTATGGTCCGTGCACACTTGCACCTTATGTTGTGCACCAACTAGCAGATGCCTCCATCTCCGGAACGCCTCATGAATAGCAAGAAGTTCTCGGTCGTACACCGTGTAGTTCCTCTCGGATTTGTTCAGCTTTCGCGAAAAGAAGGCACACGGTCGCCACTCTGACTCCTCCTTCCCCGGCTGCAGAAGAAGCACCGCCCCTATGGCTCTGTCAGATGCGTCTGTTTCAACCCTTAGCTTCTTTCGTAAATCCACATGCAGAAGTTGTTCTTCAGAGGCGAAGGCCCTTTTCAGCTCCTCAAACGCTCGCTCCGCCTCCGCCGTCCATACAAACTTCTTTTTACTGCTGAGACAGTCAGTGATGGGCGCCGTCAGATGGGCGAAGTTGCGGATGAACTTACGATAAAAGTTTCCAAACCCTAGGAACCTCTGCACATCCTTCTTGGTTTTGGGTGTTTTCCATTCCAGCACTGCCTGTACCTTGCCGGGATCCATGGCCAATCCCTTGTCTGACAGGCGGTACCCCAGGAATTCCACCTCCTTGGTATGGAACCGACACTTCTCCAGTTTCACCCACAGCCTGTTGGCTTGCAGTCTGCTCAACACTTCTCTGACGTCTCTCACATGTTGCTCCTCATTCTCCGAATACACCAACACATCATCTAGGAAAGCAACGCAATTCTTGTAGAGCAAAGGGCCCAGTACGTGGTTCATAAAAGATTGAAAACACGCTGAGCCTGCTTGTAATCCAAATGGCATAACGAGGTATTCAAATGCCCCCAAAGGGGTAAACATGGTGGTTTTCCATTCATCCCCTTTCCTTATGCGTATCAGGTTGTACGCCCCCCTTAGATCCAGCTTTGTAAAAATCTTTCCGTTCCTCACCCTGGTCAAAATATCATCAATCCTGGGCATAGGGAAAGCCACTGGTTCAGTCACTGCATTTAACCTCCTAAAATCACATACAAGTCTCGGCTTGTCCGCGTTTTTTTTGTCCACAAAAAACACTGGGCTACCCCCTGCTGCTTTGGACTCTCTGATGAAGCCTCTCTTCAGGTTCTTGTCAATAAACCCTCGCAACTCCTGCATTTCTCTGTCTGACATGGCATACAACTTGCCCACGGGAAGCTGTGCTCCAGGGAGTAAATTGATCTGGCAATCAAAGGGCCTATGAGGTGGTAGTTGGTCAGCTTCCTTCTCGCTGAACACGTCGCTGAGATCTGCATACTGTGGTGGTACCTTCCCCTTCTCCATTACTTCAGTCCCTGCTAGGGTGGCTTGGGCCCCTGCTGAACCCTTTTCCCCTTTGCAGTGTTCTAAGCAATGTGCTGAACCAAAGGACACCACTCTTTGATGCCAGCCAACCAGCGGATCATGTAGAGCTAGCCAGCTCATTCCCAAAATAATGGGAGCGCCTCCCAGGGTGGCCACATTAAACGCTATCAGTTCTGTGTGCCTTGCCACCCTCATTATCATTGGGACAGTCTGCAAGCTGACTCCTCCTCCCAACAACTCCCTGCCATCAATCATGGTCACCTGCAGGGGGTTGCTTAAAGGGATAGTCTGTATCTGGTGTTCAGCAGCAAACTCCTTGCTCATAAAATTGCAGGAGCTGCCTGAGTCCAATAGCGCCTTTATTTTTAGGGGGTGCCCATTTTGCAGCTCTAGCGACACTTCAATCACTAGAGCAGGTCGAGGAGCTTCTGGCACGGGCACTTTCACTGCTCTTTGGCCTGGCTGCAGTGCCCCGATTGTGGCAACCAGGCGTTGGCTTTTACCTGCTCCGTTCCCCCCTGTTCTCCCCCCTCAACAGCTCCCACCATCCCTTGCCATTCCTTCCTCTGGGGGCAGACTCTGGCAAAGTGGCCTGGCTGTTGGCAGAGATAGCATTTCCGGGCGCCCTTTCCCTCCTTCTTAGCCCCCTCGCTGGTTTTTGAAAATGCGCGCGCGCGCGCTGTTCCGATTTCCATCGGCTCTGCCGGCGGGAAAGCTGGCTCAGGAATGTCTGGAATGCGGAACTCCCTCCAACGTTCCCCTCTCCCTTCCCGCCTCTCCAAGGCTCTTGCCTCCTGCCGCGCTCCTATGGTCAGCGCAGATTTGGTCAGCTGATCCATAGACCCCGCCCTGGGGCTCCGTGACAGCTCGTCTTTCACCGCCGAAGAAAGACCTTCTTCAAATAGCATCTGAATGGGTGGCGCCGATAAATCCCAACCCAGTCTGTGAATCAGCATGGTAAACTCAGTCCAGTACTCACGGACAGATCGACTTCCCTGCTTGCAAGCCATTAGCTGTCTGCGCACCACCCCTTCCTCAATATCGCTGGAAAACATGATATCCATTGCACGAAAGAACTTCATCGTGTCCTTTAATACGTCATTGTGCGTTGCCATTAGGGGTCGAACCCAGTCTCTCGCCCCTTTCTCAAGATGCCCAATTACGAAAGCAACTCGCGATTCCTCATCAGGGAACTCATCGAACTGCACATTAATGGCATATTGCATCTCTGTCCTAAAGGCATGGTAATCCTTGGGGTCCCCCCCAAATTTCTGCACCAATCCTGGTACCTTTCTGGGGAACTGAGTGGCTCTCCCCTTCTTGTCTGCATCCTGAGCCCTTCTCTCCTCCAGCCTCGCCGTCTGCAGCGCCAGTTGGACCTCCAACGCTCGGTATCTATCTTCCAAGCTTGGACCAGCTCCAGCCCCCGCTCCTCCGGTTCCGGTTGGTTCGCTCATGATGCTTTCTCTTGCACAGGCAGCGTACAGAGACTGTCGGACTGCTGTGAGGGATTGATTAGCTGCTTGTGCGTAAAACGTGCTCCCTCAGAGTTTGTGCGACCCCACAAACCTCCGTGTGTGACGGAGCTCCTCAGACATGTCTGCTCTAGTCACTAGTAGAGTCCGACAGTGGCTGTCTGCGGAAGCGTTTCCAGCAAAGGAGCTCCTTAACGGAAACGCGTCTCCTGGACTCACGGCGTGACAGTTTCCGGCGAGGTGTGGGTCTCCCTATGGGAGACTCAGATACCTCCCCACTGTTCTCGCTGGAAGCGTCCCTGAGCCCTCCCTCCTGCTCGCCTTCCCTCAGAGATCCACTCCTCCCCCTGCTGGTCCCTGCTTCAGCTGTTGAGTCTCTTTCTTCCTCCCTGAGCCCCTCCACCACCTGATGCTCCGATGGCAGTTCCCTGACACGCAGGTTAAGTTTTTTAGGGCTGATTTCTTGTCCTGTGATAAAAAAGACTTCTGTTTCCATCGCCAAAGCTTTCAGGGGATCATTTGCAAGCTTCTGGCACCATTTTTGAGTGAATTGCCAAAAGTCAGATTTTTGCTGAAATTATGACCCCGGGGCTTAGGGATTTTTGCAAAAAAGTCTTTTCTGCAGGTTAAGTTTTTGAGGGCTGATTTCTTATCCTGTGATAAAAAGACTTCTGTTTCCATCGCCAAAGCTTTCAGGGGAGCATTTGCAAGCTTCTGGCACCATTTTTGAGTGAATTGCCAAAAGTCAGATTTTTGCTGAAATTATGACCCCGGGGCTTAGGGATTTTTGCAAAAAAGTCTTTTCTGCAGGTTAAGTTTTTGAGGGCTGATTTCTTATCCTGTGATAAAAAGACTTCTGTTTCCATCGCCAAAGCTTTCAGGGGAGCATTTGCAAGCTTCTGGAATCATTTTTGAGTGAATTGCCAAAAGTCAGATTTTTGCTGAAATTGTGACCCCGGGGCTTAGGGATTTTTTCAAAAAAGTCTTTTCCGCAGGTTAAGTTTTCGAGGGCTGATTTCTTGTCCTGTGATAAAAAGACTTCTGTTTCCATCGCGAAAGCTTTCAGGGGAGCATTTGCAAGCTGCTGGCACCATTTTTGAGTGAATTGCCAAAAGTCAGATTTTTGCTGAAATTGTGACTCCGGGGCCTAGGGATTTTTTCAAAAAAGTCTTTTCCGCAGGTTAAGTTTTCGAGGGCTGATTTCTTGTCCTGTGATAAAAAGACTTCTGTTTCCATCGCCAAAGTTTTCAGGGGAGCATTTGCAAGCTTCTGGAATCATTTTTGAGTGAATTGCCAAAAGTCAGATTTTTGATGAAATTGTGACCCCGGGGCTTAGGGATTTTTTGAAAAAAGTCTTTTCCGCAGGTTAAGTTTTCTTGGGCTGATTTCTTGTCCTGTGATATAAAAGACTTCTGTTTCCATTGCCAAAGCTTTCAGGGGAGCATTTGCAAGCTTCTGGCACCATTTTTGAGTGAATTGCCAAAAGTCAGATTTTTGCTGAAATTGTGACCCCGGGGCTTAGGGATTTTTTCAAAAAAGTCTTTTCCGCAGGTTAAGTTTTTTAGGGCTGATTTCTTGTCCTGTGATAAAAAAGACTTCTGTTTCCATCACCAAAGCTTTCAGGGGATCATTTGCAAGCTTCTGGCACCATTTTTGAGTGAATTGCCAAAAGTCAGATTTTTGCTGAAATTGTGACCCCGGGGCCTAGGGATTTTTTCAAAAAAGTCTTTTCCGCAGGTTAAGTTTTCGAGGGCTGATTTCTTGTCCTGTGATAAAAAGACTTCTGTTTCCATCGCCAAAGTTTATAGGGGAGCATTTGCAAGCTTCAGGAATCATTTTTGAGTGAATTGCCAAAAGTCAGATTTTTGCTGAAATTATGACCCCGGGGCTTAGGGATTTTTTCAAAAAAGTCTTTTCCGCAGGTTAAGTTTTTGAGGGCTGATTTCTTGTCCTGTGATAAAAAGACTTCTGTTTCCATCGCCAAAGCTTTCAGGGGAGCATTTGCAAGCTTCTGGCACCATTTTTGAGTGAATTGCCAAAAGTCAGATTTTTGCTGAAATTGTGACCCCGGGGCTTAGGGATTTTTTCAAAAAAGTCTTTTCCGCAGGTTAAGTTTTTTAGGGCTGATTTCTTGTCCTGTGATAAAAAAGACTCCTGTTTCCATCGCCAAAGCTTTCAGGGGAGCATTTGCAAGCTTCTGGAATCATTTTTGAGTGAATTGCCAAAAGTCAGATTTTTGCTGAAATTGTGACCCCGGGGCTTAGGGATTTTTTCAAAAAAGTCTTTTCCGCAGGTTAAGTTTTTGAGGGCTGATTTCTTGTCCTGTGATAAAAAGACTTCTGTTTCCATCGCCAAAGCTTTCAGGGGAGCATTTGCAAGCTTCTGGCACCATTTTTGAGTGAATTGCCAAAAGTCAGATTTTTGCTGAAATTGTGACCCCGGGGCTTAGGGATTTTTTCAAAAAAGTCTTTTCCGCAGGTTAAGTTTTCGAGGGCTGATTTCTTGTCCTGTGATAAAAAGACTTCTGTTTCCATCGCCAAAGCTTTCAGGGGAGCATTTGCAAGCTTCTGGCACCATTTTTGAGTGAATTGCCAAAAGTCAGATTTTTGCTGAAATTGTGACCCCGGGGCTTAGGGATTTTTTCAAAAAAGTCTTTTCCGCAGGTTAAGTTTTCGAGGGCTGATTTCTTGTCCTGTGATAAAAAGACTTCTGTTTCCATCGCCAAAGCTTTCAGGGGAGCATTTGCAAGCTTCTGGCACCATTTTTGAGTGAATTGCCAAAAGTAGGATTTTTGCTGAAATTGTGACCCCGGGGCCTAGGGATTTTTTCAAAAAAGTCTTTTCCGCAGGTTAAGTTTTCGAGGGCTGATTTCTTGTCTTGTGATAAAAAGACTCCTGTTTCCATCGCCAAAGCTTTCAGGGGAGCATTTGCAAGCTTCTGGAATCATTTTTGAGTGAATTGCCAAAAGTCAGATTTTTGCTGAAATTGTGACCCCGGGGCTTAGGGATTTTTTCAAAAAAGTCTTTTCCGCAGGTTAAGTTTTTGAGGGCTGATTTCTTGTCCTGTGATAAAAAGACTTCTGTTTCCATCGCCAAAGCTTTCAGGGGAGCATTTGCAAGCTTCTGGCACCATTTTTGAGTGAATTGCCAAAAGTCAGATTTTTGCTGAAATTGTGACCCCGGGGCTTAGGGATTTTTTCAAAAAAGTCTTTTCCGCAGGTTAAGTTTTCGAGGGCTGATTTCTTGTCCTGTGATAAAAAGACTTCTGTTTCCATCGCCAAAGCTTTCAGGGGAGCATTTGCAAGCTTCTGGCACCATTTTTGAGTGAATTGCCAAAAGTCAGATTTTTGCTGAAATTGTGACCCCGGGGCTTAGGGATTTTTTCAAAAAAGTCTTTTCCGCAGGTTAAGTTTTCGAGGGCTGATTTCTTGTCCTGTGATAAAAAGACTTCTGTTTCCATCGCCAAAGCTTTCAGGGGAGCATTTGCAAGCTTCTGGCACCATTTTTGAGTGAATTGCCAAAAGTAGGATTTTTGCTGAAATTGTGACCCCGGGGCCTAGGGATTTTTTCAAAAAAGTCTTTTCCGCAGGTTAAGTTTTCGAGGGCTGATTTCTTGTCTTGTGATAAAAAGACTCCTGTTTCCATCGCCAAAGCTTTCAGGGGAGCATTTGCAAGCTTCTGGAATCATTTTTGAGTGAATTGCCAAAAGTCAGATTTTTGCTGAAATTGTGACCCCGGGGCTTAGGGATTTTTTCAAAAAAGTCTTTTCCGCAGGTTAAGTTTTTGAGGGCTGATTTCTTGTCCTGTGATAAAAAGACTTCTGTTTCCATCGCCAAAGCTTTCAGGGGAGCATTTGCAAGCTTCTGGCACCATTTTTGAGTGAATTGCCAAAAGTCAGATTTTTGCTGAAATTGTGACCCCGGGGCTTAGGGATTTTTTCAAAAAAGTCTTTTCCGCAGGTTAAGTTTTTTAGGGCTGATTTCTTGTCCTGTGATAAAAAAGACTTCTGTTTCCATCACCAAAGCTTTCAGGGGATCATTTGTAAGCTTCTGGCACCATTTTTGAGTGAATTGCCAAAAGTCAGATTTTTGCTTTAATTGTGACCCCGGGGCTTAGGGATTTTTTCAAAAAAGTCTTTTCCGCAGGTTAAGTTTTTTAGGGCTGATTTCTTGTGCTGTGATAAAAAAGACTTCTGTTTCCATCACCAAAGCTTTCAGGGGATCATTTGCAAGCTTCTGGCACCATTTTTGAGTGAATTGCCAAAAGTCAGATTTTTGCTGAAATTGTGACCCCGGGGCCTAGGGATTTTTTCAAAAAAGTCTTTTCCGCAGGTTAAGTTTTCGAGGGCTGATTTCTTGTCCTGTGATAAAAAGACTTCTGTTTCCATCGCCAAAGTTTTCAGGGGAGCATTTGCAAGCTTCAGGAATCATTTTTGAGTGAATTGCCAAATGTCAGATTTTTGCTGAAATTATGACCCCGGGGCTTAGGGATTTTTTCAAAAAAGTCTTTTCCGCAGGTTAAGTTTTTGAGGGCTGATTTCTTGTCCTGTGATAAAAAGACTTCTGTTTCCATCGCCAAAGCTTTCAGGGGAGCATTTGCAAGCTTCTGGCACCATTTTTGAGTGAATTGCCAAAAGTCAGATTTTTGCTGAAATTGTGACCCCGGGGCTTAGGGATTTTTTCAAAAAAGTCTTTTCCGCAGGTTAAGTTTTTTAGGGCTGATTTCTTGTCCTGTGATAAAAAAGACTCCTGTTTCCATCGCCAAAGCTTTCAGGGGAGCATTTGCAAGCTTCTGGAATCATTTTTGAGTGAATTGCCAAAAGTCAGATTTTTGCTGAAATTGTGACCCCGGGGCTTAGGGATTTTTTCAAAAAAGTCTTTTCCGCAGGTTAAGTTTTTGAGGGCTGATTTCTTGTCCTGTGATAAAAAGACTTCTGTTTCCATCGCCAAAGCTTTCAGGGGAGCATTTGCAAGCTTCTGGCACCATTTTTGAGTGAATTGCCAAAAGTCAGATTTTTGCTGAAATTGTGACCCCGGGGCTTAGGGATTTTTTCAAAAAAGTCTTTTCCGCAGGTTAAGTTTTCGAGGGCTGATTTCTTGTCCTGTGATAAAAAGACTTCTGTTTCCATCGCCAAAGCTTTCAGGGGAGCATTTGCAAGCTTCTGGCACCATTTTTGAGTGAATTGCCAAAAGTCAGATTTTTGCTGAAATTGTGACCCCGGGGCTTAGGGATTTTTTCAAAAAAGTCTTTTCCGCAGGTTAAGTTTTCGAGGGCTGATTTCTTGTCTTGTGATAAAAAGACTCCTGTTTCCATCGCCAAAGCTTTCAGGGGAGCATTTGCAAGCTTCTGGAATCATTTTTGAGTGAATTGCCAAAAGTCAGATTTTTGCTGAAATTGTGACCCCGGGGCTTAGGGATTTTTTCAAAAAAGTCTTTTCCGCAGGTTAAGTTTTTGAGGGCTGATTTCTTGTCCTGTGATAAAAAGACTTCTGTTTCCATCGCCAAAGCTTTCAGGGGAGCATTTGCAAGCTTCTGGCACCATTTTTGAGTGAATTGCCAAAAGTCAGATTTTTGCTGAAATTGTGACCCCGGGGCTTAGGGATTTTTTTCAAAAAAGTCTTTTCCGCAGGTTAAGTTTTTTAGGGCTGATTTCTTGTCCTGTGATATAAAAGACTTCTGTTTCCATCACCAAAGCTTTCAGGGGATCATTTGTAAGCTTCTGGCACCATTTTTGAGTGAATTGCCAAAAGTCAGATTTTTGCTTTAATTGTGACCCCGGGGCTTAGGGATTTTTTCAAAAAAGTCTTTTCCGCAGGTTAAGTTTTTTAGGGCTGATTTCTTGTGCTGTGATAAAAAAGACTTCTGTTTCCATCACCAAAGCTTTCAGGGGATCATTTGCAAGCTTCTGGCACCATTTTTGAGTGAATTGCCAAAAGTCAGATTTTTGCTGAAATTGTGACCCCGGGGCCTAGGGATTTTTTCAAAAAAGTCTTTTCCGCAGGTTAAGTTTTCGAGGGCTGATTTCTTGTCCTGTGATAAAAAGACTTCTGTTTCCATCGCCAAAGTTTTCAGGGGAGCATTTGCAAGCTTCAGGAATCATTTTTGAGTGAATTGCCAAAAGTCAGATTTTTGCTGAAATTATGACCCCGGGGCTTAGGGATTTTTTCAAAAAAGTCTTTTCCGCAGGTTAAGTTTTTGAGGGCTGATTTCTTGTCCTGTGATAAAAAGACTTCTGTTTCCATCGCCAAAGCTTTCAGGGGAGCATTTGCAAGCTTCTGGCACCATTTTTGAGTGAATTGCCAAAAGTCAGATTTTTGCTGAAATTGTGACCCCGGGGCTTAGGGATTTTTTCAAAAAAGTCTTTTCCGCAGGTTAAGTTTTTTAGGGCTGATTTCTTGTCCTGTGATAAAAAAGACTCCTGTTTCCATCGCCAAAGCTTTCAGGGGAGCATTTGCAAGCTTCTGGAATCATTTTTGAGTGAATTGCCAAAAGTCAGATTTTTGCTGAAATTGTGACCCCGGGGCTTAGGGATTTTTTCAAAAAAGTCTTTTCCGCAGGTTAAGTTTTTGAGGGCTGATTTCTTGTCCTGTGATAAAAAGACTTCTGTTTCCATCGCCAAAGCTTTCTTGGGAGCATTTGCAAGCTTCTGGCACCATTTTTGAGTGAATTGCCAAAAGTCAGATTTTTGCTGAAATTGTGACCCCGGGGCTTAGGGATTTTTTCAAAAAAGTCTTTTCCGCAGGTTAAGTTTTCGAGGGCTGATTTCTTGTCCTGTGATAAAAAGACTTCTGTTTCCATCGCCAAAGCTTTCAGGGGAGCATTTGCAAGCTTCTGGCACCATTTTTGAGTGAATTGCCAAAAGTCAGATTTTTGCTGAAATTGTGACCCCGGGGCTTAGGGATTTTTTCAAAAAAGTCTTTTCCGCAGGTTAAGTTTTCGAGGGCTGATTTCTTGTCCTGTGATAAAAAGACTTCTGTTTCCATCGCCAAAGCTTTCAGGGGAGCATTTGCAAGCTTCTGGCACCATTTTTGAGTGAATTGCCAAAAGTAGGATTTTTGCTGAAATTGTGACCCCGGGGCCTAGGGATTTTTTCAAAAAAGTCTTTTCCGCAGGTTAAGTTTTCGAGGGCTGATTTCTTGTCTTGTGATAAAAAGACTCCTGTTTCCATCGCCAAAGCTTTCAGGGGAGCATTTGCAAGCTTCTGGAATCATTTTTGAGTGAATTGCCAAAAGTCAGATTTTTGCTGAAATTGTGACCCCGGGGCTTAGGGATTTTTTCAAAAAAGTCTTTTCCGCAGGTTAAGTTTTTGAGGGCTGATTTCTTGTCCTGTGATAAAAAGACTTCTGTTTCCATCGCCAAAGCTTTCAGGGGAGCATTTGCAAGCTTCTGGCACCATTTTTGAGTGAATTGCCAAAAGTCAGATTTTTGCTGAAATTGTGACCCCGGGGCTTAGGGATTTTTTCAAAAAAGTCTTTTCCGCAGGTTAAGTTTTTTAGGGCTGATTTCTTGTCCTGTGATAAAAAAGACTTCTGTTTCCATCACCAAAGCTTTCAGGGGATCATTTGTAAGCTTCTGGCACCATTTTTGAGTGAATTGCCAAAAGTCAGATTTTTGCTGAAATTGTGACCCCGGGGCTTAGGGATTTTTTCAAAAAAGTCTTTTCCGCAGGTTAAGTTTTCTAGGGCTGATTTCTTGTCCTGTGATAAAAAGGACAAAGACTGTTTCCATCGCCAAAGCTTTCAGGGGAGCATTTGCAAGGTTCTGGAATCATTTTTGAGTGAATTGCCAAAAGTCAGATTTTTGATGAAATTGTGACCCCGGGGCTTAGGGATTTTTTCAAAAAAGTCTTTTCCGCAGGTTAAGTTTTTGAGGGCTGATTTCTTGTCCTGTGATAAAAAGACTTCTGTTTCCATCGCGAAAGCTTTCAGGGGAGCATTTGCAAGCTGCTGGCACCATTTTTGAGTGAATTGCCAAAAGTCAGATTTTTGCTGAAATTGTGACCCCGGGGCTTAGGGATTTTTTCAAAAAAGTCTTTTCCGCAGGTTAAGTTTTCTAGGGCTGATTTCTTGTCCTGTGATAAAAAGACTTCTGTTTCCATCGCCAAAGCTTTCAGGGGATCATTTGCAAGCTGCTGGCACCATTTTTGAGTGAATTGCCAAAAGTAGGATTTTTGCTGAAATTGTGACCCCGGGGCTTAGGGATTATTTCAAAAAAGTCTTTTCCGCTGGTTAAGTTTTCTAGGGCTGATTTCTTGTCCTGTGATAAAAAGACTTCTGTTTCCATCGCCAAAGCTTTCAGGGGATCATTTGCAAGCTGCTGGCACCATTTTTGAGTGAATTGCCAAAAGTCAGATTTTTGCCGAAATTGTGACCCCGGGGCTTAGGGATTTTTTCAAAAAAGTCTTTTCCGCAGGTTAAGTTTTTTAGGGCTGATTTCTTGTCCTGTGATAAAAAAGACTTCTGCTTCCATCACCAAAGCTTTCAGGGGATCATTTGCAAGCTTCTGGCACCATTTTTGAGTGAATTGCCAAAAGTCAGATTTTTGCTGAAATTATGATCCCGGGGCTTAGGGATTTTTTCAAAAAAGTCTTTTCCGCAGGTTAAGTTTTTGAGGGCTGATTTCTTATCCTGTGATAAAAAGACTTCTGTTTCCATCGCCAAAGCTTTCAGGGGAGCATTTGCAAGCTTCTGGAATCATTTTTGAGTGAATTGCCAAAAGTCAGATTTTTGCTGAAATTGTGACCCCGGGGCTTAGGGATTTTTTCAAAAAAGTCTTTTCCGCAGGTTAAGTTTTCGAGGGCTGATTTCTTGTCCTGTGATAAAAAGACTTCTGTTTCCATCGCCAAAGCTTTCAGGGGAGCATTTGCAATATTCTGGCACCATTTTTGAGTGAATTGCCAAAAGTAGGATTTTTGCTGAAATTGTGACCCCGGGGCTTAGGGATTATTTCAAAAAAGTCTTTTCCGCTGGTTAAGTTTTCTAGGGCTGATTTCTTGTCCTGTGATAAAAAGACTTCTGTTTCCATCGCCAAAGCTTTCAGGGGATCATTTGCAAGCTTCTGGCACCATTTTTGAGTGAATTGCCAAAAATCAGATTTTTGCTGAAATTGTGACCCCGGGGCTTAGGGATTTTTTCAAAAAAGTCTTTTCCGCCGGTTAAGTTTTTTAGGGCTGATTTCTTGTCCTGTGATAAAAAAGACTTCTGTTTCCATCGCCAAAGCTTTCAGGGGAGCATTTGCAAGCTTCTGGAATCATTTTTGAGTGAATTGCCAAAAGTCAGATTTTTGCTGAAATTGTGACCCCGGGGCTTAGGGATTTTTTCAAAAAAGTCTTTTCCGCTGGTTAAGTTTTCGAGGGCTGATTTCTTGTCCTGTCATAAAAAGACTTCTGTTTCCATCGCCAAAGCTTTCAGGGGATCATTTGCAAGCTGCTGGCACCATTTTTGAGTGAATTGCCAAAAGTCAGATTTTTGCCGAAATTGTGACCCCGGGGCTTAGGGATTTTTTCAAAAAAGTCTTTTCCGCAGGTTAAGTTTTTTAGGGCTGATTTCTTGTCCTGTGATAAAAAAGACTTCTGCTTCCATCACCAAAGCTTTCAGGGGATCATTTGCAAGCTTCTGGCACCATTTTTGAGTGAATTGCCAAAAGTCAGATTTTTGCTGAAATTATGATCCCGGGGCTTAGGGATTTTTTCAAAAAAGTCTTTTCCGCAGGTTAAGTTTTTGAGGGCTGATTTCTTATCCTGTGATAAAAAGACTTCTGTTTCCATCGCCAAAGCTTTCAGGGGAGCATTTGCAAGCTTCTGGAATCATTTTTGAGTGAATTGCCAAAAGTCAGATTTTTGCTGAAATTGTGACCCCGGGGCTTAGGGATTTTTTCAAAAAAGTCTTTTCCGCAGGTTAAGTTTTCGAGGGCTGATTTCTTGTCCTGTGATAAAAAGACTTCTGTTTCCATCGCCAAAGCTTTCAGGGGAGCATTTGCAATATTCTGGCACCATTTTTGAGTGAATTGCCAAAAGTAGGATTTTTGCTGAAATTGTGACCCCGGGGCTTAGGGATTATTTCAAAAAAGTCTTTTCCGCTGGTTAAGTTTTCTAGGGCTGATTTCTTGTCCTGTGATAAAAAGACTTCTGTTTCCATCGCCAAAGCTTTCAGGGGATCATTTGCAAGCTTCTGGCACCATTTTTGAGTGAATTGCCAAAAATCAGATTTTTGCTGAAATTGTGACCCCGGGGCTTAGGGATTTTTTCAAAAAAGTCTTTTCCGCCGGTTAAGTTTTTTAGGGCTGATTTCTTGTCCTGTGATAAAAAAGACTTCTGTTTCCATCGCCAAAGCTTTCAGGGGAGCATTTGCAAGCTTCTGGAATCATTTTTGAGTGAATTGCCAAAAGTCAGATTTTTGCTGAAATTGTGACCCCGGGGCTTAGGGATTTTTTCAAAAAAGTCTTTTCCGCAGGTTAAGTTTTCGAGGGCTGATTTCTTGTCCTGTCATAAAAAGACTTCTGTTTCCATCGCCAAAGCTTTCAGGGGAGCATTTGCAAGCTGCTGGCACCATTTTTGAGTGAATTGCCAAAAGTAGGATTTTTGCTGAAATTGTGACCCCGGGGCCTAGGGATTTTTTCAAAAAAGTCTTTTCCGCAGGTTAAGTTTTCGAGGGCTGATTTCTTGTCCTGTGATAAAAAGACTTCTGTTTCCATCGCCAAAGTTTTCAGGGGAGCATTTGCAAGCTTCTGGAATCATTTTTGAGTGAATTGCCAAAAGTCAGATTTTTGCTGAAATTGTGACCCCGGGGCTTAGGGATTTTTTCAAAAAAGTCTTTTCCACAGGTTAAGTTTTTGAGGGCTGATTTCTTGTCCTGTGATAAAAAGACTTCTGTTTCCATCGCCAAAGCTTTCAGGGGAGCATTTGCAAGCTTCTGGCACCATTTTTGAGTGAATTGCCAAAAGTCAGATTTTTGCTGAAATTGTGACCCCGGGGCTTAGGGATTTTTTCAAAAAAGTCTTTTCCGCAGGTTAAGTTTTTGAGGGCTGATTTCTTGTCCTGTGATAAAAAGACTTCTGTTTCCATCACCAAAGCTTTCAGGGGAGCATTTGCAAGCTTCTGGCACCATTTTTGAGTGAATTGCCAAAAGTAGGATTTTTGCTGGCTTCCGGAGGCGGCGCGTTCGGTAATGGCTGCCTGCTCCTTGTTAGGAGAGGGGAGCTCCGCTGAAAACGGGTCGTCCGCTACGGCAAAGCGGAGACCCACTAAGGAAAACCACAGGTGGTAGAAGCCTGTGGTCCCGAGACCCGGTGGGTGCCAGAAGCAGCCCCTAAAACATTGAAGGGACCCCGTAACGGGGCTCCGGATCGCGGAGGGGGTAGCGGCGCTGAGGGTCGTTTCGCAGTCAACGGAGCGAAGCCGCGCTGCTGTTGCCGATCAGCGCTGACCTTTCTTCCTGAAACTTTCGAATTCGGAAAACTACAATCCGTGAGTAATTGGGACTTTACAATCTTAAGATTTTCAAGATTTTGAATTTGGCTGAAAGCGGAATGACGAGAAACAGGAAGTCCGTCTTCCGGCAAAGCTTATAGATCAAAGGCAAAGGAACTGACAGGCTGGACGCAGTGAAAAAAAGTTTTTAAAGTGGAAGTATTATGCGTCTGACAACACTGAGGTTTGAAATGAATGGCAAGTTTTCTTATTAATTTATTCTATAGAGTGGAAGTAATTTGGGAACCTTCTCCTCTGATGGACTTTAAAGTTCAAGATCCAGCCTCGGGGTGGCAGGGGAAAAGAAATGTCTTTTGCTGATACAATCTATAAAATTGAAACAGATACATAGAGGCAATTTTGGACTATATAACTAAGTAACTGTATCCTGCGCCTTGAGAGGTGATACTTGTGGCAACTTTGGAAGGGTTCTGCCAGTGGAAAAAGTTTTAAGGACTATTGGAAAATTATTTAGTTGCAGGAACTTTAATGGCGACTATAACTTTTTTCCTTCCTTCCTGAACTCCAATTGTTCTCCCTCCAACTGTACTCCCTCTAGTGGAGACTGGGATTTACAATTCCTTGGGAACTAACTTTGTTTTGTCTCTCCGCTGCTGTTATCTATACGGAGGCCTGTCCTTCCCATGGAACTTTTGACAGCTTGACCTTGACTCATAGACAGGTGGGGAATGAGTGGCCAACCGAAAACAAGATCTAAAACGAAAGCAACAAAAGGCCAGCTTGTGCAAACAACCCTGACCTCTCAGTCACGTAGATCATCAGTCCCTGCTGTACTGAAGGGAATTGAACTTCCAACAGTAGCTGAATTGAAGGGAACTGAGCCTTCAGCAACAGCTGAACTTAAGGGAGCTGAACAACCAGCAACAGAGGATATGGCTGTAGGTGGATCTGATGCACTTCTGAAGGAAATGTTACAACAATTTGCAATCTTAAATAAGAAGGTTGATGACCAAACAGCAAAAATTGACTTAGCCACATCCTCTATTACAAAGCTATCTGAACAAGTGGCACAGCACTCACAAACAATTGGGAACCTAAAAGACGCTACGTCCGAGAACCGGAAACTGGCCGAAGCTGCGAACGAAAAAGCTGACCAAGCAATTCAAAAAGTGGATGAACTGAAAGGAGAGGTAAAGCCACTACACAAGCATATCAGTGACCAGCAGGCCTACCTGTCTATGGTGGAGTTGAGAAACAGGGAAAATAATTTAAGATTACGCTCTATCCCAGAGATTGAAAAAGAAGATTTGATTGGCTTTTTGACAGTAGAATTCTCCAAATTCTGGGGAATAAAGGAAGACGAAGACTTTAAAATAACAACGGCATTTAGACTGGGAAGTGTTACCAGAAAGGACAGACCCAGAGACTGCCTGATCATCCTAAAGACTAAACAGGAGAGAGACAAAATACTTGACCTTCATTTTAATAAATCACTTGAGATCCAGGATAGAAGAGTGGAAATTTATAAGGATATACCAAAACAACTATTGGATCTCAGAGCCATCTACACTGACCTAGCAAGACTCTTGAGAGGCAACGGAATACCTTACAGGTGGGAGTTCCCACAAGGCCTATCATTTAAATACAAAGGAAAGAAGGTTAGAATTAAGTCAAAAGAGGACAACCAGAAGTTCCTGCACGACAACGGAGAAGATCTTCAGAAGGGAACAGCAGCCCCCTGGCCTCTGCCACAGCCTGGACCTGAACCAACACCATCTCCCTCGGACCCGGACAAAAAGGAGGACACCCCATAAAGAGCAACAACAGATTGATACAGGATGTCTCTGCAGCTGTACAGTTGGAACATTAATGGCGTAAATTCCCCGGAAAAACGAAAAAGGATCTTCCATATTTTGAAAAAGGAAAATTTAGATATAATTTGCTTGCAAGAAACGCACGTGACTAGGCTCCATAGGAAAGTACTAATTAACAAAAGACTAGGCCAAGAATTTATTTCATCAGACAAAGTAAAAAAGAGGGGCCTGGTGATCTACGCAAAGGAGAACCTGGCACCGAAATTTTTGTTTAAAGATGAGCAAGGGAGAATCTTGGCAATTGAAATACAATCCCAAGGAGAAAAAGTTTTGATATTAGGAATTTACGCACCAAATGAGGGGAAAGCAGAATTTTACAAGAAGCTACATGAGACACTACTGGACTATCTGGACTATTCGAACATCATTATGATGGGAGACATGAATGGGGTGGTCTCCACTTTGATGGATAAGTCACAAAATCAAATAACTAAGGACGGCAGACTACCGAAAACCTTTTTTGAATTGACAGACAATATGGATTTGATTGACATCTGGCGGACAAGGAACCCCCTAGGTAGAGAGGGAACTTTCTTTTCTGAGGCCCACTCATCATGGACGAGAATCGACCAAATTTGGACAACTAGAGGGCTGGCACCGAAGACCACAAGAGTGGAAATCTGCCCTAAGACTTGCTCCGACCACAACGCCCTGAAAATGGAATTGAGACTTACTCCAGCCGGTTCCTTCAGATGGAAAATGAATGACACCCTCTTTAGAGATCAAGAGATCGTAAAGAAGGCCCAAAAAACTTTAAAGGACTATTTTGAAATCAACTTGAACACTTCAGTGGAAAAAAGAACAATCTGGGACGCCAGTAAAGCTGTAATGAGGGGGTTTCTGATACAACAAAACACAATTAAGAAAAAGCTCTGGAATGGGAAAAAGGATAAAATATTAGAGAAGATAAGAGATGGAGAGAAAAGGTTGAGATCTAAACCAAAATCCAAAGAGATCTTGCGAGAAATTAAAATCCATCAGGCACAATATTTGAAATTGATAAATCAAGAAGTGGAATGGAAAATTAAACAAATGAGACAAAGATCCTTTGAGTCAGCAAACAAATGTGGGAAACTGCTGGCATGGCAGTTGAAAAAAAGACAGAAACTTAATTATGTTACCAATCTAGAGGTGGAAGGGAAAAATATCCAGAAACCAGGTGAAATTAGAAAGTGTTTCCAGAAATACTTCAAAAAGTTGTATACACAAGGGCCGGAGGAAGTGTCTGAGATGGAACGATTTTTGAAACTCAATGGCTTACCAGAACTGTCTCAGGAGAAGAGATCAATCTTGAATTGTAAAATAACACAACAGGAAATTGAGGATGCCATTCAGAATATGCAGCTGGGCAAATCTCCAGGCCCAGATGGGCTTACCTCCAAATACTATAAGACATTAAAAGACTATTTGATTCTACCACTAATGGAGGTTTGCAATCAGATTATGGGGGGAGGAAGGGCACCGGAAACGTGGAAAGAAGCTTTCATCACATTGATACCCAAAGTGGAAACTGAAAAGACTCAACTTAGGAACTACCGTCCCATCTCACTCCTAAATGTGGATTACAAAATATTTGCAGACATTTTGGCAAGTAGACTGAAAAAGGTCTTAAATGAAGTAATTCATAAGGACCAAGCGGGCTTTCTTCCTGGCAGGCATTTGTTTGACAATACTCGGAATATAATCGATATTCTGGAACTTTTACAAACAAATATTAACACTAAAGCAGTGTTAATTTTTATCGATGCTGAGAAGGCCTTTGACAATATTTCTTGGAAATTTATGAAAAAAAACTTGGAAGGGATGGGAGTGGGACGAGGGTTTGAAAATGGTATAGAAGCAATTTATTCAGAACAAAAAGCTAAGTTGATAGTGAACAATGTGGTGACAGAGGAGTTCCATATTGAAAAAGGAACACGCCAGGGGTGCCCCCTATCCCCTCTACTATTTATATCAGTCCTGGAGGTTTTGCTGAACATGATCAGGAGGGACCGGCAAATACAGGGGATTACGGTCGGAGTGAAACAATATAAACTGAAAGCATTTGCAGATGACTTAGTAATAACATTACAGGAGCCAGAATCTAGCACAAAAAGAGTTCTGGAACTGATACAAGAATTTGGTCGGGTGGCAGGATTTAAGTTGAACAAACAAAAAACTAAAGTTTTGGGGAAAAACTTGACGCCCTTAGAAATAGAGGGGTTTCAGAAGGAAACAGAGTTAGTTGTGGTTAAGAAGGTGAAATACCTGGGGGTAAACTTGACGCCTAAAAATTTGAACTTGTTTAAGGATAACTATGAGAAATGCTGGTCAGAAGTTAAGAAAGATTTGGAAACATGGTCGAGACTGAAGCTCTCCTTGCTGGGCCGAATTGCTGCTGTTAAGATGAATGTTTTGCCAAAAATGTTGTTTCTATTTCAAACCTTGCAGGTCGTGGACAGAGTGGAATGTTTTGGAAAGTGGCAGAGGGATATCTCAAAGTTTGTCTGGCAGGGCAAAAAGCCCCGAATAAAGTTTAAAATACTAACTGACGCAAAAGAAAGAGGGGGGTTTGCCCTGCCAGACTTAAGGTTATATTACGAGGCGGCAGCCTTCTGCTGGTTGAAAGATTGGATTTTATTAGAGAATATAGATGTCCTAGACCTGAAAGGTTTTAACAATTCGTTAGGATGGCATGCGTATCTGTGGTACGGCAAGGCAAAAACACATGGAATGTTCAAAAACCATATTGTCAGGAAAGCAATTTTTATGGTCTGGCTGAAATACAAAGACTTACTTGAAAGTAAGACCCCGAGGTGGTTATCACCAGTGGAGGCTAAGGCGTGGAAAAAACCCAATATGGAGGCCGGCTGGCCGAAATATTGGGAACTAATAGAAAAAGTTGGTGACAATTGGAGGTTGCGGAGCTTTGAGAACTTAAAAGATAAGGTGCAAGATTGGTTTCACTATGCCCAAATTAATGAGGTTGTTAAGTCGGATAAAAAAACAGGATTCCAGGTGGAAAAATCGAAACTTGAGACAGAGTTGTTAGAACCAAAGACCAAGGTTTTATCGAGAATGTATAACTTGCTGCTTAAGTGGAATACACAGGATGAGACAGTTAAATCAGCCATGATAAAGTGGGCTCAAGACATTGGTTACAATATCATGTCTGAAGACTGGGAAAGGTTATGGACCACCGGTATGAAATTTACGGCATGTAATGCCTTGAAAGAAAACATTATGAAAATGGTATACAGGTGGTACATGACCCCAGTCAAGCTTGCTAAGATATACCACTTGTCTGATAACAAATGTTGGAAGTGTAGGGAGGCTGAAGGAACATTCTTTCACCTTTGGTGGACTTGCCCAAGAGTGAAGGCCTTCTGGGAAATGATCTACAACGAGTTAAAAAAGGTGTTTAAGTACACCTTCCCTAAAAAACCGGAGGCCTTCCTATTGGGTATTGTTGGCCAAAAGGTTTTAAAGAAGGATAGAACGTTTTTTATGTATGCTACCACTGCAGCAAGAATTCTGATCGCCAAATATTGGAAGACTCAAGATTTACCCACGTTGGAAGAGTGGCAAACGCAACTGATTGACTACATGGAGTTGGCCGAAATGACTGCCAGAATCCGAGACCTGGGAGAAGAAGCAATGGAGGAGGACTGGAAAAAATTTAAGAACTATTTGCAAAAACTTTATAAGTTATATGAACTATAAAATGACGCATAATTTGAAATGCTAGCTCCAGCAATGAGAGTGCAATATTTATGAAATTGGATAACAATATTGAAGGGATCAAAGTTTAAATGTTAAAAAGGATAATACGTTTTGTTTTTAGAGTAAATGGACAATAAGGGATTTAAACTTAAATTGCAATTGAAAGTACCAAAGAAACACATGAAACAAGGTTACAATTTGCTGATAAATTTATTATTAAGAATACATTGTGCGGGAGATGTGGGGAAGTTCGATGGAAAGTTGGAATAAGCTGTTGAAGGGTTATGATCTTTTTTATCTTCTTTTACATTTTTCTGTCTTTTTTTTCTTTTCTTCTTCTGTTTTCTGTCTGTGTCTGAAAAAATGCAATAAAAAGTATTTTAAAAAAAACCAAAGGAGGATTTTTGCTGAAATTGTGACCCCGGGGCCTAGGGATTTTTTCAAAAAAGTCTTTTCCGCAGGTTAAGTTTTCGAGGGCTGATTTCTTGTCCTGTGATAAAAAGACTTCTGTTTCCATCGCCAAAGTTTTCAGGGGAGCATTTGCAAGCTTCTGGAATCATTTTTGAGTGAATTGCCAAAAGTCAGATTTTTGCTGAAATTGTGACCCCGGGGCTTAGGGATTTTTTCAAAAAAGTCTTTTCCGCAGGTTAAGTTTTTGAGGGCTGATTTCTTGTCCTGTGATAAAAAGACTTCTGTTTCCATCGCCAAAGCTTTCAGGGGAGCATTTGCAAGCTTCTGGCAACATTTTTGAGTGAATTGCCAAAAGTCAGATTTTTGCTGAAATTGTGACCCCGGGGCTTAGGGATTTTTTCAAAAAAGGCTTTTCCGCAGGTTAAGTTTTCTAGGGCTGATTTCTTGTCCTGTGATAAAAAGACTTCTGTATCCATCGCCAAAGCTTTCAGGGGAGCATTTGCAAGCTTCTGGCACCATTTTTGAGTGAATTGCCAAAAGTCAGATTTTTGCTGAAATTGTGACCCCGGGGCTTAGGGATTTTTTCAAAAAAGTCTTTTCCGCAGGTTAAGTTTTCGAGGGCTGATTTCTTGTCCTGTGATAAAAAGACTTCTGTTTCCATCGCCAAAGCTTTCAGGGGAGCATTTGCAAGCTTCTGGCACCATTTTTGAGTGAATTGCCAAAAGTCAGATTTTTGCTGAAATTGTGACCCCGGGGCTTAGGGATTTTTTCAAAAAAGTCTTTTCCGCAGGTTAAGTTTTTGAGGGCTGATTTCTTGTCCTGTGATAAAAAGACTTCTTTTTCCATCGCCAAAGCTTTCAGGGGAGCATTTGCAAGCTGCTGGCACCATTTTTGAGTGAATTGCCAAAAGTCAGATTTTTGCTGAAATTGTGACCCCGGGGCTTAGGGATTTTTTCAAAAAAGGCTTTTCCGCACGTTAAGTTTTCGAGGGCTGATTTCTTGTCCTGTGATAAAAAGACTTCTGTTTCCATCGCCAAAGCTTTCAGGGGATCATTTGCAAGCCTCTGGCACCATTTTTGAATGAATTGCCAAAAGTCAGATTTTTGCTGAAATTGTGACCCCGGGGCTTAGGGTTTTTTTAAAAAAAGTCTTTTCCGCAGGTTAAGTTTTCGAGGGCTGATTTCTTGTCCTGTGATAAAAAGACTTCTGTTTTCATCGCGAAAGCTTTCAGGGGATCATTTGCAAGCTGCTGGCACCATTTTTGAGTGAATTGCCAAAAGTCAGATTTTTGCTGAAATTGTGACCCCGGGGCTTAGGGATTTTTTCAAAAAAGTCTTTTCCGCAGGTTAAGTTTTTCAGGGCTGATTTCTTGTCCTGTGATAAAAAGACTTCTGTTTCCATCGCCAAAGCTTTCAGGGGAGCATTTGCAAGCTTCTGGAATCATTTTTGAGTGAATTGCCAAAAGTCAGATTTTTGCTGAAATTGTGACCCCGGGGCTTAGGGATTTTTTCAAAGAAGTCTTTTCCGCCGGTTAAGTTTTCTAGGGCTGATTTCTTGTCCTGTGATAAAAAAGACTTCTGTTTCCATCACCAAAGCTTTCAGGGGAGCATTTGCAAGCTTCTGGAATCATTTTTGAGTGAATTGCCAAAAGTCAGATTTTGCTGAAATTGTGACCCCGGGGCTTAGGTATTTTTTTCAAAAAAGTCTTTTCCGCAGGTTAACTTTTCTAGGGCTGATTTCTTGTCCTGTGATAATAAGACTTCTGCTTCCATCGCCAAAGATTTCTCGGGAGCATTAGCAAGCTTCTGGCACCATTTTTGAGTGAATTGCCGAAAGTCAGATTTTTGCTGTAATTGTGACCCCGGGGCTTAGGGATTTTTTCAAAAAAGTCTTTTCCGCCGGTTAAGTTTTCTAGGGCTGATTTCTTGTCCTGTGATAAAAATTCTTCTGTTTCCATCGCCAAAGCTTTCAGGGGATCATTTGCAAGCTTCTGGCACCATTTTTGAATGAATTGCCAAAAGTCAGATTTTTGCTGAAATTGTGACCCCGGGGCTTAGGGATTTTTTCAAAAAAGTCTTTTCCGCAGGTTAAGTTTTTGAGGGCTGATTTCTTGTCCTGTGATAAAAAGACTTCTGTTTCCATCGCCAAAGCTTTCAGGGGAGCATTTACAAGCTTCTGGCACCATTTTTGAGTGAATTGCCAAAAGTCAGATTTTTGCTGAAATTGTGACCCCGGGGCTTAGGGATTTTTTCAAAAAAGTCTTTTCCGCAGGTTAAGTTTTCTAGGGCTGATTTCTTGTCCTGTGATAAAAAGACTTCTGTTTCCATCGCCAAAGCTTTCTCGGGAGCATTTGCAAGCTTCTGGCACCATTTTTGAGTGAATTGCCAAAAGTCAGATTTTTGCTGAAATTATGACCCCGGGGCTTAGGGATTTTTTCAAAAAAGTCTTTTCCGCAGGTTAAGTTTTTGAGGGCTGATTTCTTGTCCTGTGATAAAAAGACTTCTGTTTTCATCGCAAAAGCTTTCAGGGGAGCATTTGCAAGCTTCTGGCACCATTCTTGAGTGAATTGCCAAAAGTCAGATTTTTGCTGAAATTGTGACCCCGGGGCTTAGGGATTTTTTCAAAAAAGTCTTTTCCGCAGGTTAAGTTTTTGAGGGCTGATTTCTTGTCCTGTGATAAAAAGACTTCTGTTTCCATCGCCAAAGCTTTCTTGGGAGCATTTGCAAGCTTCTGGCACCATTTTTGAGTGAATTGCCAAAAGTCAGATTTTTGCTGAAATTGTGACCCCGGGGCTTAGGGATTTTTTCAAAAAAGTCTTTTCCGCAGGTTAAGTTTTTTAGGGCTGATTTCTTGTCCTGTGATAAAAAAGACTTCTGTTTCCATCGCCAAAGCTTTCAGGGGATCATTTGCAAGCTTCTGGCACCATTTTTGAGTGAATTGCCAAAAGTCAGATTTTTGCTGAAATTATGACCCCGGGGCTTAGGGATTTTTTCAAAAAAGTCTTTTCCGCAGGTTAAGTTTTTGAGGGCTGATTTCTTGTCCTGTGATAAAAAGACTTTTGTTTTAATCGCAAAAGCTTTCAGGGGAGCATTTGCAAGCTGCTGGCACCATTTTTGAGTGAATTGCCAAAAGTCAGATTTTTGCTGAAATTGTGACCCCGGGGCTTAGGGATTTTTTCAAAAAAGTCTTTTCCGCAGGTTAAGTTTTTGAGGGCTGATTTCTTATCCTGTGATAAAAAGACTTCTGTTTCCATCGCCAAAGCTTTCAGGGGAGCATCTGCAAGCTTCTGGAATCATTTTTGAGTGAATTGCCAAAAGTCAGATTTTGCTGAAATTGTGACCCCGGGGCTTAGGGATTTTTTCAAAAAAGTCTTTTCCGCAGGTTAACTTTTCTAGGGCTGATTTCTTGTCCTGTGATAATAAGACTTCTGTTTCCATCGCCAAAGCTTTCTCGGGAGCATTAGCAAGCTTCTGGCACCATTTTTGAGTGAATTGCCGAAAGTCACATTTTTGCTGTAATTGTGACCCCGGGGCTTAGGGATTATTTCAAAAAAGTCTTTTCCGCCGGTTAAGTTTTCTAGGGCTGATTTCTTGTCCTGTGATAAAAAGACTTCTGTTTCCATCGCCAAAGCTTTCTCGGGAGCATTAGCAAGCTTCTGGAATCATTCTTGAGTGAATTGCCAAAAGTCAGATTTTTGCTGAAATTGTGACCCCGGGGCTTAGGGATTTTTTCAAAAAAGTCTTTTCCGCAAGTTAAGTTTTTGAGGGCTGATTTCTTGTCCTGTGATAAAAAGACTTCTGTTTCCATCGCCAAAGCTTTCAGGGGAGCATTTGCAAACTTCTGGCACCATTTTTGAGTGAATTGCCAAAAGTCAGATTTTTGCTGAAATTGTGACCCCGGCGCTTAGGGATTTTTTCAAAAAAGTCTTTTCCGCAGGTTAAGTTTTTTAGGGCTGATTTCTTGTCCTGTGATAAAAAGACTTCTGTTTCCATCGCCAAAGCTTTCTCGGGAGCATTTGCAAGCTTCTGGCACCATTTTTGAGTGAATTGCCAAAAGTCAGATTTTTGCTGAAATTGTGACCCCGGGGCTTAGGGATTTTTTCAAAAAAGTCTTTTCCGCAGGTTAAGTTTTCGAGGGCTGATTTCTTGTCCTGTGATAAAAAGACTTCTGTTTCCATCGCCAAAGCTTTCTCGGGAGCATTAGCAAGCTTCTGGAATCATTTTTGAGTGAATTGCCAAAAGTCAGATTTTTGCTGAAATTGTGACCCCGGGGCTTAGGGATTTTTTCAAAAAAGTCTTTTCCGCAGGTTAACTTTTCTAGGGCTGATTTCTTGTCCTGTGATAATAAGACTTCTGTTTCCATCGCCAAAGCTTTCTCGGGAGCATTAGCAAGCTTCTGGCACCATTTTTGAGTGAATTGCCGAAAGTCACATTTTTGCTGTAATTGTGACCCCGGGGCTTAGGGATTATTTCAAAAAAGTCTTTTCCGCCGGTTAAGTTTTCTAGGGCTGATTTCTTGTCCTGTGATAAAAAGACTTCTGTTTCCATCGCCAAAGCTTTCTCGGGAGCATTAGCAAGCTTCTGGAATCATTCTTGAGTGAATTGCCAAAAGTCAGATTTTTGCTGAAATTGTGACCCCGGGGCTTAGGGATTTTTTCAAAAAAGTCTTTTCCGCAAGTTAAGTTTTTGAGGGCTGATTTCTTATCCTGTGATAAAAAGACTTCTGTTTCCATCGCCAAAGCTTTCAGGGGAGCATTTGCAAGCTTCTGGCACCATTTTTGAGTGAATTGCCAAAAGTCAGATTTTTGCTGAAATTGTGACCCCGGCGCTTAGGGATTTTTTCAAAAAAGTCTTTTCCGCAGGTTAAGTTTTTTAGGGCTGATTTCTTGTCCTGTGATAAAAAGACTTCTGTTTCCATCGCCAAAGCTTTCTCGGGAGCATTTGCAAGCTTCTGGCACCATTTTTGAGTGAATTGCCAAAAGTCAGATTTTTGCTGAAATTGTGACCCCGGGGCTTAGGGATTTTTTCAAAAAAGCCTTTTCCGCAGGTTAAGTTTTCGAGGGCTGATTTCTTGTCCTGTGATAAAAAGACTTCTGTTTCCATCGCCAAAGCTTTCTCGGGAGCATTAGCAAGCTTCTGGAATCATTTTTGAGTGAATTGCCAAAAGTCAGATTTTTGCTGAAATTGTGACCCCGGGGCTTAGGGATTTTTTCAAAAAAGTCTTTTCCGCAGGTTAAGTTTTTGAGGGCTGATTTCTTGTCCTGTGATAAAAAGACCTCCGTTTCCATCACCAAAGCTTTCTCGGGAGCATTTGCAAGCTTCTGGCACCATTCTTGAGTGAATTGCCAAAAGTCAGATTTTTGCTGAAATTGTGACCCCGGGGCTTAGGGATTTTTTCAAAAAAGTCTTTTCCGCAGGTTAAGTTTTTGAGGGCTGATTTCTTGTCCTGTGATAAAAAGACTTCTGTTTACATCGCCAAAGCTTTCAGGGGAGCATTTGCAAGCTTCTGGCACCATTTTTGAGTGAATTGCCAAAAGTCAGATTTTTGCTGAAATTGTGACCCCGGCGCTTAGGGATTTTTTCAAAAAAGTCTTTTCAGCAGGTTAAGTTTTTGAGGGCTGATTTCTTGTCCTGTGATAAAAAGACTTCTGTTTCCATCGCCAAAGCTTTCAGGGGAGCATTTGCAAGCTTCTGGCACCATTTTTGAGTGAATTGCCAAAAGTAGGATTTTTGCTGAAATTGTGACCCCGGGGCCTAGGGATTTTTTCAAAAAAGTCTTTTCCGCAGGTTAAGTTTTCGAGGGCTGATTTCTTGTCCTGTGATAAAAAGACTTCTGTTTCCATCGCCAAAGTTTTCAGGGGAGCATTTGCAAGCTTCTGGAATCATTTTTGAGTGAATTGCCAAAAGTCAGATTTTTGCTGAAATTGTGACCCCGGGGCTTAGGGATTTTTTCAAAAAAGTCTTTTCCGCAGGTTAAGTTTTCGAGGGCTGATTTCTTGTCCTGTGATAAAAAGACTCCTGTTTCCATCGCCAAAGCTTTCAGGGGAGCATTTGCAAGCTTCTGGAATCATTTTTGAGTGAATTGCCAAAAGTCAGATTTTTGCTGAAATTGTGACCCCGGGGCTTAGGGATTTTTTCAAAAAAGTCTTTTCCGCAGGTTAAGTTTTTTAGGGCTGATTTCTTGTCCTGTGATAAAAAAGACTTCTGTTTCCATCACCAAAGCTTTCAGGGGATCATTTGCGAGCTTCTAGCACCATTTTTGAGTGAATTGCCAAAAGTCAGATTTTTGCTTTAATTGTGACCCCGGGGCTTAGGGATTTTTTCAAAAAAGTCTTTTCCGCAGGTTAAGTTTTCTAGGGCTGATTTCTTGTCCTGTGATAAAAAGACTTCTGTTTCCATCGCCAAAGCTTTCAGGGGAGCATTTGCAAGCTTCTGGAATCATTTTTGAGTGAATTGCCAAAAGTCAGATTTTTGTTGAAATTGTGACCCCGGGGCTTAGGGATTTTTTCAAAAAAGGCTTTTCCGCACGTTAAGTTTTCGAGGGCTGATTTCTTGTCCTGTGATAAAAAGACTTCTGTTTCCATCGCCAAAGCTTTCAGGGGAGCACTTGCAAGCTTCTGGCACCATTTTTGAGTGAATTGCCAAAAGTCAGATTTTTGCTGAAATTGTGACCCCGGGGCTTACGGATTATTTCAAAAAAGTCTTTTCCGCTGGTTAAGTTTTCTAGGGCTGATTTCTTGTCCTGTGATAAAAAGACTTCTGTTTCCATCGCCAAAGCTTTCAGGGGATCATTTGCAAGCTTCTGGCACCATTTTTGAGTGAATTGCCAAAAGTCAGATTTTTGCTGAAATTATGACCCCGGGGCTTAGGGATTTTTTCAAAAAAGTCTTTTCCGCAGGTTAAGTTTTTGAGGGCTGATTTCTTATCCTGTGATAAAAAGACTTCTGTTTCCATCGCCAAAGCTTTCAGGGGAGCATTTGCAAGCTTCTGGAATCATTTTTGAGTGAATTGCCAAAAGTCAGATTTTTGCTGAAATTGTGACCCCGGGGCTTAGGGATTTTTTCAAAAAAGTCTTTTCCGCAGGTTAAGTTTTCGAGGGCTGATTTCTTGTCCTGTGATAAAAAGACTTCTGTTTCCATCGCCAAAGCTTTCAGGGGAGCATTTGCAAGCTGCTGGCACCATTTCTGAGTGAATTGCCAAAAGTCAGATTTTTGCTGAAATTGTGACCCCGGGGCTTAGGGATTTTTTCAAAAAAGTCTTTTCCGCAGGTTAAGTTTTTGAGGGCTGATTTCTTGTCCTGTGATAAAAAGACTTCTGTTTCCATCGCCAAAGCTTTCAGGGGAGCATTTGCAAGCTTCTGGCACCATTTTTGAGTGAATTGCCAAAAGTCAGATTTTTGCTTTAATTGTGACCCCGGGGCTTAGGGATTTTTTCAAAAAAGTCTTTTCCGCAGGTTAAGTTTTCTAGGGCTGATTTCTTGTCCTGTGATAAAAAGACTTCTGTTTCCATCGCCAAAGCTTTCAGGGGAGCATTTGCAAGCTTCTGGAATCATTTTTGAGTGAATTGCCAAAAGTCAGATTTTTGCTGAAATTGTGACCCCGGGGCTTAGGGATTTTTTCAAAAAAGGCTTTTCCGCACGTTAAGTTTTCGAGGGCTGATTTCTTGTCCTGTGATAAAAAGACTTCTGTTTCCATCGCCAAAGCTTTCAGGGGAGCACTTGCAAGCTTCTGGCACCATTTTTGAGTGAATTGCCAAAAGTCAGATTTTTGCTGAAATTGTGACCCCGGGGCTTACGGATTATTTCAAAAAAGTCTTTTCCGCTGGTTAAGTTTTCTAGGGCTGATTTCTTGTCCTGTGATAAAAAGACTTCTGTTTCCATCGCCAAAGCTTTCAGGGGATCATTTGCAAGCTTCTGGCACCATTTTTGAGTGAATTGCCAAAAGTCAGATTTTTGCTGAAATTATGACCCCGGGGCTTAGGGATTTTTTCAAAAAAGTCTTTTCCGCAGGTTAAGTTTTTGAGGGCTGATTTCTTATCCTGTGATAAAAAGACTTCTGTTTCCATCGCCAAAGCTTTCAGGGGAGCATTTGCAAGCTTCTGGAATCATTTTTGAGTGAATTGCCAAAAGTCAGATTTTTGCTGAAATTGTGACCCCGGGGCTTAGGGATTTTTTCAAAAAAGTCTTTTCCGCAGGTTAAGTTTTCGAGGGCTGATTTCTTGTCCTGTGATAAAAAGACTTCTGTTTCCATCGCCAAAGCTTTCAGGGGAGCATTTGCAAGCTTCTGGCACCATTTTTGAGTGAATTGCCAAAAGTCAGATTTTTGCTGAAATTGTGACCCCGGGGCCTAGGGATTTTTTCAAAAAAGTCTTTTCCGCAGGTTAAGTTTTCGAGGGCTGATTTCTTGTCCTGTGATAAAAAGACTTCTCTTTCCATCGCCAAAGTTTTCAGGGGAGCATTTGCAAGCTTCTGGAATCATTTTTGAGTGAATTGCCAAAAGTCAGATTTTTGCTGAAATTGTGACCCCGGGGCTTACGGATTTTTTCAAAAAAGTCTTTTCCGCAGGTTAAGTTTTTGAGGGCTGATTTCTTGTCCTGTGATAAAAAGACTTCTGTTTCCATCGCCAAAGCTTTCAGGGGAGCATTTGCAAGCTTCTGGCACCATTTTTGAGTGAATTGCCAAAAGTCAGATTTTTGCTGAAATTGTGACCCCGGGGCTTAGGGATTTTTTCAAAAAAGTCTTTTCCGCAGGTTAAGTTTTTTTAGGGCTGATTTCTTGTCCTGTGATAAAAAAGACTCCTGTTTCCATCGCCAAAGCTTTCAGGGGAGCATTTGCAAGCTTCTGGAATCATTTTTGAGTGAATTGCCAAAAGTCAGATTTTTGCTGAAATTGTGACCCCGGGGCTTAGGGATTTTTTCAAAAAAGTCTTTTCCGCAGGTTAAGTTTTTGAGGGCTGATTTCTTGTCCTGTGATAAAAAGACTTCTGTTTCCATCGCCAAAGCTTTCAGGGGAGCACTTGCAAGCTGCTGGCACCATTTCTGAGTGAATTGCCAAAAGTCAGATTTTTGCTGAAATTGTGACCCCGGGGCCTAGGGATTTTTTCAAAAAAGTCTTTTCCGCAGGTTAAGTTTTCGAGGGCTGATTTCTTGTCCTGTGATAAAAAGACTTCTGTTTCCATCGCCAAAGTTTTCAGGGGAGCATTTGCAAGCTTCTGGAATCATTTTTGAGTGAATTGCCAAAAGTCAGATTTTTGCTGAAATTGTGACCCCGGGGCTTACGGATTTTTTCAAAAAAGTCTTTTCCGCAGGTTAAGTTTTTGAGGGCTGATTTCTTGTCCTGTGATAAAAAGACTTCTGTTTCCATCGCCAAAGCTTTCAGGGGAGCATTTGCAAGCTTCTGGCACCATTTTTGAGTGAATTGCCAAAAGTCAGATTTTTGCTGAAATTGTGACCCCGGGGCTTAGGGATTTTTTCAAAAAAATCTTTTCCGCAGGTTAAGTTTTTTAGGGTTGATTTCTTGTCCTGTGATAAAAAAGACTCCTGTTTCCATCGCCAAAGCTTTCAGGGGAGCATTTGCAAGCTTCTGGAATCATTTTTGAGTGAATTGCCAAAAGTCAGATTTTTGCTGAAATTATGACCCCGGGGCTTAGGGATTTTTTCAAAAAAGTCTTTTCCGCAGGTTAAGTTTTTGAGGGCTGATTTCTTGTCCTGTGATAAAAAGACTTCTGTTTCCATCGCCAAAGCTTTCAGGGGAGCATTTGCAAGCTTCTGGCACCATTTTTGAGTGAATTGCCAAAAGTCAGATTTTTGCTGAAATTGTGACCCCGGGGCTTAGGGATTTTTTCAAAAAAGTCTTTTCCGCAGGTTAAGTTTTTTAGGGCTGATTTCTTGTCCTGTGATAAAAAAGACTCCTGTTTCCATCGCCAAAGCTTTCAGGGGAGCATTTGCAAGCTTCTGGAATCATTTTTGAGTGAATTGCCAAAAGTCAGATTTTTGCTGAAATTGTGACCCCGGGGCTTAGGGATTTTTTCAAAAAAGTCTTTTCCGCAGGTTAAGTTTTTGAGGGCTGATTTCTTGTCCTGTGATAAAAAGACTTCTGTTTCCATCGCCAAAGCTTTCAGGGGAGCATTTGCAAGCTTCTGGCACCATTTTTGAGTGAATTGCCAAAAGTAGGATTTTTGCTGAAATTGTGACCCCGGGGCTTAGGGATTTTTTCAAAAAAGTCTTTTCCGCAGGTTAAGTTTTTTAGGGCTGATTTCTTGTCCTGTGATAAAAAAGACTTCTGTTTCCATCACCAAAGCTTTCAGGGGATCATTTGCAAGCTTCTGGCACCATTTTTGAGTGAATTGCCAAAAGTCAGATTTTTGCTTTAATTGTGACCCCGGGGCTTAGGGATTTTTTCAAAAAAGTCTTTTCCGCAGGTTAAGTTTTCTAGGGCTGATTTCTTGTCCTGTGATAAAAAGACTTCTGTTTCCATCGCCAAAGCTTTCAGGGGAGCATTTGCAAGCTTCTGGAATCATTTTTGAGTGAATTGCCAAAAGTCAGATTTTTGCTGAAATTGTGACCCCGGGGCTTAGGGATTTTTTCAAAAAAGTCTTTTCCGCAGGTTAAGTTTTTGAGGGCTGATTTCTTGTCCTGTGATAAAAAGACTTCTGTTTCCATCGCGAAAGCTTTCAGGGGAGCATTTGCAAGCTGCTGGCACCATTTTTGAGTGAATTGCCAAAAGTCAGATTTTTGCTGAAATTGTGACCCCGGGGCTTAGGGATTTTTTCAAAAAAGGCTTTTCCGCACGTTAAGTTTTCTAGGGCTGATTTCTTGTCCTGTGATAAAAAGACTTCTGTTTCCATCGCCAAAGCTTTCAGGGGAGCATTTGCAAGCTTCTGGCACCATTTTTGAGTGAATTGCCAAAAGTAGGATTTTTGCTGAAATTATGACCCCGGGGCTTAGGGATTTTTTCAAAAAAGGCTTTTCCGCACGTTAAGTTTTCGAGGGCTGATTTCTTGTCCTGTGATAAAAAGACTTCTGTTTCCATCGCCAAAGCTTTCAGGGGATCATTTGCAAGCTGCTGGCACCATTTTTGAGTGAATTGCCAAAAGTCAGATTTTTGCTGAAATTGTGACCCTGGGGCTTAGGGATTTTTTCAAAAAAGTCTTTTCCGCAGGTTAAGTTTTTTAGGGCTGATTTCTTGTCCTGTGATAAAAAAGACTTCTGCTTCCATCACCAAAGCTTTCAGGGGATCATTTGCAAGCTTCTGGCACCATTTTTGAGTGAATTGCCAAAAGTCAGATTTTTGCTGAAATTATGATCCCGGGGCTTAGGGATTTTTTCAAAAAAGTCTTTTCCGCAGGTTAAGTTTTTGAGGGCTGATTTCTTATCCTGTGATAAAAAGACTTCTGTTTCCATCGCCAAAGCTTTCAGGGGAGCATTTGCAAGCTTCTGGAATCATTTTTGAGTGAATTGCCAAAAGTCAGATTTTTGCTGAAATTGTGACCCCGGGGCTTAGGGATTTTTTCAAAAAAGTCTTTTCCGCAGGTTAAGTTTTCGAGGGCTGATTTCTTGTCCTGTGATAAAAAGACTTCTGTTTCCATCGCCAAAGCTTTCAGGGGAGCATTTGCAGTATTCTGGCACCATTTTTGAGTGAATTGCCAAAAGTAGGATTTTTGCTGAAATTGTGACCCCGGGGCTTAGGGATTATTTCAAAAAAGTCTTTTCCGCTGGTTAAGTTTTCTAGGGCTGATTTCTTGTCCTGTGATAAAAAGACTTCTGTTTCCATCGCCAAAGTTTTCAGGGGATCATTTGCAAGCTTCTGGCACCATTTTTGAGTGAATTGCCAAAAGTAGGATTTTTGCTGAAATTATGACCCCGGGGCTTAGGGATTTTTTCAAAAAAGGCTTTTCCGCAGGTTAAGTTTTCGAGGGCTGATTTCTTGTCCTGTGATAAAAAGACTTCTGTTTCCATCGCCAAAGCTTTCAGGGGAGCACTTGCAAGCTTCTGGCACCATTTTTGAGTGAATTGCCAAAAGTCAGATTTTTGCTGAAATTGTGACCCCGGGGCTTAGGGATTATTTCAAAAAAGTCTTTTCCGCTGGTTAAGTTTTCTAGGGCTGATTTCTTGTCCTGTGATAAAAAGACTTCTGTTTCCATCACCAAAGCTTTCAGGGGATCATTTGCAAGCTGCTGGCACCATTTTTGAGTGAATTGCCAAAAGTCAGATTTTTGCTGAAATTGTGACCCCGGGGCTTAGGGATTTTTTCAAAAAAGTCTTTTCCGCAGGTTAAGTTTTTTAGTGCTGATTTCTTGTCCTGTGATAAAAAATACTTCTGCTTCCATCACCAAAGCTTTCAGGGGATCATTTGCAAGCTTCTGGCACCATTTTTGAGTGAATTGCCAAAAGTCAGATTTTTGCTGAAATTATGATCCCGGGGCTTAGGGATTTTTTCAAAAAAGTCTTTTCCGCAGGTTAAGTTTTCGAGGGCTGATTTCTTGTCCTGTGATAAAAAGACTTCTGTTTCCATCGCCAAAGCTTTCAGGGGAGCATTTGCAATATTCTGGCACCATTTTTGAGTGAATTGCCAAAAGTAGGATTTTTGCTGAAATTGTGACCCCGGGGCTTAGGGATTATTTCAAAAAAGTCTTTTCCGCTGGTTAAGTTTTCTAGGGCTGATTTCTTGTCCTGTGATAAAAAGACTTCTGTTTCCATCGCCAAAGCTTTCAGGGGATCATTTGCAAGCTTCTGGCACCATTTTTGAGTGAATTGCCAAAAGTAGGATTTTTGCTGAAATTATGACCCCGGGGCTTAGGGATTTTTTCAAAAAAGGCTTTTCCGCACGTTAAGTTTTCGAGGGCTGATTTCTTGTCCTGTGATAAAAAGACTTCTGTTTCCATCGCCAAAGCTTTCAGGGGAGCATTTGCAAGCTTCTGGCACCATTTTTGAGTGAATTGCCAAAAGTCAGATTTTTGCTGAAATTGTGACCCCGGGGCTTAGGGATTTTTTCAAAAAAGTCTTTTCCGCAGGTTAAGTTTTTTAGGGCTGATTTCTTGTCCTGTGATAAAAAAGACTCCTGTTTCCATCGCCAAAGCTTTCAGGGGAGCATTTGCAAGCTTCTGGAATCATTTTTGAGTGAATTGCCAAAAGTCAGATTTTTGCTGAAATTGTGACCCCGGGGCTTAGGGATTTTTTCAAAAAAGTCTTTTCCGCAGGTTAAGTTTTCGAGGGCTGATTTCTTGTCCTGTGATAAAAAGACCTCCGTTTCCATCGCCAAAGCTTTCAGGGGAGCATTTGCAAGCTTCTGGCACCATTTTTGAGTGAATTGCCAAAAGTAGGATTTTTGCTGAAATTGTGACCCCGGGGCTTAGGGATTTTTTCAAAAAAGTCTTTTCCGCAGGTTAAGTTTTTTAGGGCTGATTTCTTGTCCTGTGATAAAAAAGACTTCTGTTTCCATCACCAAAGCTTTCAGGGGATCATTTGCAAGCTTCTGGCACCATTTTTGAGTGAATTGCCAAAAGTCAGATTTTTGCTTTAATTGTGACCCCGGGGCTTAGGGATTTTTTCAAAAAAGTCTTTTCCGCAGGTTAAGTTTTCTAGGGCTGATTTCTTGTCCTGTGATAAAAAGACTTCTGTTTCCATCGCCAAAGCTTTCAGGGGAGCATTTGCAAGCTTCTGGAATCATTTTTGAGTGAATTGCCAAAAGTCAGATTTTTGCTGAAATTGTGACCCCGGGGCTTAGGGATTTTTTCAAAAAAGTCTTTTCCGCAGGTTAAGTTTTTGAGGGCTGATTTCTTGTCCTGTGATAAAAAGACTTCTGTTTCCATCGCGAAAGCTTTCAGGGGAGCATTTGCAAGCTGCTGGCACCATTTTTGAGTGAATTGCCAAAAGTCAGATTTTTGCTGAAATTGTGACCCCGGGGCTTAGGGATTTTTTCAAAAAAGGCTTTTCCGCACGTTAAGTTTTCGAGGGCTGATTTCTTGTCCTGTGATAAAAAGACTTCTGTTTCCATCGCCAAAGCTTTCAGGGGATCATTTGCAAGCTGCTGGCACCATTTTTGAGTGAATTGCCAAAAGTCAGATTTTTGCTGAAATTGTGACCCTGGGGCTTAGGGATTTTTTCAAAAAAGTCTTTTCCGCAGGTTAAGTTTTTTAGGGCTGATTTCTTGTCCTGTGATAAAAAAGACTTCTGCTTCCATCACCAAAGCTTTCAGGGGATCATTTGCAAGCTTCTGGCACCATTTTTGAGTGAATTGCCAAAAGTCAGATTTTTGCTGAAATTATGATCCCGGGGCTTAGGGATTTTTTCAAAAAAGTCTTTTCCGCAGGTTAAGTTTTTGAGGGCTGATTTCTTATCCTGTGATAAAAAGACTTCTGTTTCCATCGCCAAAGCTTTCAGGGGAGCATTTGCAAGCTTCTGGAATCATTTTTGAGTGAATTGCCAAAAGTCAGATTTTTGCTGAAATTGTGACCCCGGGGCTTAGGGATTTTTTCAAAAAAGTCTTTTCCGCAGGTTAAGTTTTCTAGGGCTGATTTCTTGTCCTGTGATAAAAAGACTTCTGTTTCCATCGCCAAAGTTTTCAGGGGATCATTTGCAAGCTTCTGGCACCATTTTTGAGTGAATTGCCAAAAGTAGGATTTTTGCTGAAATTATGACCCCGGGGCTTAGGGATTTTTTCAAAAAAGGCTTTTCCGCAGGTTAAGTTTTCGAGGGCTGATTTCTTGTCCTGTGATAAAAAGACTTCTGTTTCCATCGCCAAAGCTTTCAGGGGAGCACTTGCAAGCTTCTGGCACCATTTTTGAGTGAATTGCCAAAAGTCAGATTTTTGCTGAAATTGTGACCCCGGGGCTTAGGGATTATTTCAAAAAAGTCTTTTCCGCTGGTTAAGTTTTCTAGGGCTGATTTCTTGTCCTGTGATAAAAAGACTTCTGTTTCCATCACCAAAGCTTTCAGGGGATCATTTGCAAGCTGCTGGCACCATTTTTGAGTGAATTGCCAAAAGTCAGATTTTTGCTGAAATTGTGACCCCGGGGCTTAGGGATTTTTTCAAAAAAGTCTTTTCCGCAGGTTAAGTTTTTTAGTGCTGATTTCTTGTCCTGTGATAAAAAATACTTCTGCTTCCATCACCAAAGCTTTCAGGGGATCATTTGCAAGCTTCTGGCACCATTTTTGAGTGAATTGCCAAAAGTCAGATTTTTGCTGAAATTATGATCCCGGGGCTTAGGGATTTTTTCAAAAAAGTCTTTTCCGCAGGTTAAGTTTTTGAGGGCTGATTTCTTATCCTGTGATAAAAAGACTTCTGTTTCCATCGCCAAAGCTTTCAGGGGAGCATTTGCAAGCTTCTGGAATCATTTTTGAGTGAATTGCCAAAAGTCAGATTTTTGCTGAAATTGTGACCCCGGGGTTTAGGGATTTTTTCAAAAAAGTCTTTTCCGCAGGTTAAGTTTTCGAGGGCTGATTTCTTGTCCTGTGATAAAAAGACTTCTGTTTCCATCGCCAAAGCTTTCAGGGGATCATTTGCAAGCTTCTGGCACCATTTTTGAGTGAATTGCCAAAAGTAGGATTTTTGCTGAAATTATGACCCCGGGGCTTAGGGATTTTTTCAAAAAAGGCTTTTCCGCAGGTTAAGTTTTCGAGGGCTGATTTCTTGTCCTGTGATAAAAAGACTTCTGTTTCCATCGCCAAAGCTTTCAGGGGAGCATTTGCAAGCTGCTGGCACCATTTCTGAGTGAATTGCCAAAAGTCAGATTTTTGCTGAAATTGTGACCCCGGGGCCTAGGGATTTTTTCAAAAAAGTCTTTTCCACAGGTTAAGTTTTCGAGGGCTGATTTCTTGTCCTGTGATAAAAAGACTTCTGTTTCCATCGCCAAAGCTTTCAGGGGAGCATTTGCAAGCTGCTGGCACCATTTCTGAGTGAATTGCCAAAAGTCAGATTTTTGCTGAAATTGTGACCCCGGGGCTTAGGGATTTTTTCAAAAAAGTCTTTTCCGCAGGTTAAGTTTTTTAGTGCTGATTTCTTGTCCTGTGATAAAAAATACTTCTGCTTCCATCACCAAAGCTTTCAGGGGATCATTTGCAAGCTTCTGGCACCATTTTTGAGTGAATTGCCAAAAGTCAGATTTTTGCTGAAATTATGATCCCGGGGCTTAGGGATTTTTTCAAAAAAGTCTTTTCCGCAGGTTAAGTTTTTGAGGGCTGATTTCTTATCCTGTGATAAAAAGACTTCTGTTTCCATCGCCAAAGCTTTCAGGGGAGCATTTGCAAGCTTCTGGAATCATTTTTGAGTGAATTGCCAAAAGTCAGATTTTTGCTGAAATTGTGACCCCGGGGCTTAGGGATTTTTTCAAAAAAGTCTTTTCCGCAGGTTAAGTTTTCGAGGGCTGATTTCTTGTCCTGTGATAAAAAGACTTCTGTTTCCATCGCCAAAGCTTTCAGGGGATCATTTGCAAGCTTCTGGCACCATTTTTGAGTGAATTGCCAAAAGTAGGATTTTTGCTGAAATTATGACCCCGGGGCTTAGGGATTTTTTCAAAAAAGGCTTTTCCGCAGGTTAAGTTTTCGAGGGCTGATTTCTTGTCCTGTGATAAAAAGACTTCTGTTTCCATCGCCAAAGCTTTCAGGGGAGCATTTGCAAGCTGCTGGCACCATTTCTGAGTGAATTGCCAAAAGTCAGATTTTTGCTGAAATTGTGACCCCGGGGCCTAGGGATTTTTTCAAAAAAGTCTTTTCCACAGGTTAAGTTTTCGAGGGCTGATTTCTTGTCCTGTGATAAAAAGACTTCTGTTTCCATCGCCAAAGCTTTCAGGGGAGCATTTGCAAGCTGCTGGCACCATTTCTGAGTGAATTGCCAAAAGTCAGATTTTTGCTGAAATTGTGACCCCGGGGCCTAGGGATTTTTTCAAAAAAGTCTTTTCCGCAGGTTAAGTTTTCGAGGGCTGATTTCTTGTCCTGTGATAAAAAGACTTCTCTTTCCATCGCCAAAGTTTTCAGGGGAGCATTTGCAAGCTTCTGGAATCATTTTTGAGTGAATTGCCAAAAGTCAGATTTTTGCTGAAATTGTGACCCCGGGGCTTACGGATTTTTTCAAAAAAGTCTTTTCCGCAGGTTAAGTTTTTGAGGGCTGATTTCTTGTCCTGTGATAAAAAGACTTCTGTTTCCATCGCCAAAGCTTTCAGGGGAGCATTTGCAAGCTTCTGGCACCATTTTTGAGTGAATTGCCAAAAGTCAGATTTTTGCTGAAATTGTGACCCCGGGGCTTAGGGATTTTTTCAAAAAAGTCTTTTCCGCAGGTTAAGTTTTTTAGGGCTGATTTCTTGTCCTGTGATAAAAAAGACTCCTGTTTCCATCGCCAAAGCTTTCAGGGGAGCATTTGCAAGCTTCTGGAATCATTTTTGAGTGAATTGCCAAAAGTCAGATTTTTGCTGAAATTGTGACCCCGGGGCTTAGGGATTTTTTCAAAAAAGTCTTTTCCGCAGGTTAAGTTTTTGAGGGCTGATTTCTTGTCCTGTGATAAAAAGACTTCTGTTTCCATCGCCAAAGCTTTCAGGGGAGCACTTGCAAGCTGCTGGCACCATTTCTGAGTGAATTGCCAAAAGTCAGATTTTTGCTGAAATTGTGACCCCGGGGCCTAGGGATTTTTTCAAAAAAGTCTTTTCCGCAGGTTAAGTTTTCGAGGGCTGATTTCTTGTCCTGTGATAAAAAGACTTCTGTTTCCATCGCCAAAGTTTTCAGGGGAGCATTTGCAAGCTTCTGGAATCATTTTTGAGTGAATTGCCAAAAGTCAGATTTTTGCTGAAATTGTGACCCCGGGGCTTACGGATTTTTTCAAAAAAGTCTTTTCCGCAGGTTAAGTTTTTGAGGGCTGATTTCTTGTCCTGTGATAAAAAGACTTCTGTTTCCATCGCCAAAGCTTTCAGGGGAGCATTTGCAAGCTTCTGGCACCATTTTTGAGTGAATTGCCAAAAGTCAGATTTTTGCTGAAATTGTGACCCCGGGGCTTAGGGATTTTTTCAAAAAAATCTTTTCCGCAGGTTAAGTTTTTTAGGGCTGATTTCTTGTCCTGTGATAAAAAAGACTCCTGTTTCCATCGCCAAAGCTTTCAGGGGAGCATTTGCAAGCTTCTGGAATCATTTTTGAGTGAATTGCCAAAAGTCAGATTTTTGCTGAAATTATGACCCCGGGGCTTAGGGATTTTTTCAAAAAAGTCTTTTCCGCAGGTTAAGTTTTTGAGGGCTGATTTCTTGTCCTGTGATAAAAAGACTTCTGTTTCCATCGCCAAAGCTTTCAGGGGAGCATTTGCAAGCTTCTGGCACCATTTTTGAGTGAATTGCCAAAAGTCAGATTTTTGCTGAAATTGTGACCCCGGGGCTTAGGGATTTTTTCAAAAAAGTCTTTTCCGCAGGTTAAGTTTTTTAGGGCTGATTTCTTGTCCTGTGATAAAAAAGACTCCTGTTTCCATCGCCAAAGCTTTCAGGGGAGCATTTGCAAGCTTCTGGAATCATTTTTGAGTGAATTGCCAAAAGTCAGATTTTTGCTGAAATTGTGACCCCGGGGCTTAGGGATTTTTTCAAAAAAGTCTTTTCCGCAGGTTAAGTTTTTGAGGGCTGATTTCTTGTCCTGTGATAAAAAGACTTCTGTTTCCATCGCCAAAGCTTTCAGGGGAGCATTTGCAAGCTTCTGGCACCATTTTTGAGTGAATTGCCAAAAGTAGGATTTTTGCTGAAATTGTGACCCCGGGGCTTAGGGATTTTTTCAAAAAAGTCTTTTCCGCAGGTTAAGTTTTTTAGGGCTGATTTCTTGTCCTGTGATAAAAAAGACTTCTGTTTCCATCACCAAAGCTTTCAGGGGATCATTTGCAAGCTTCTGGCACCATTTTTGAGTGAATTGCCAAAAGTCAGATTTTTGCTTTAATTGTGACCCCGGGGCTTAGGGATTTTTTCAAAAAAGTCTTTTCCGCAGGTTAAGTTTTCTAGGGCTGATTTCTTGTCCTGTGATAAAAAGACTTCTGTTTCCATCGCCAAAGCTTTCAGGGGAGCATTTGCAAGCTTCTGGAATCATTTTTGAGTGAATTGCCAAAAGTCAGATTTTTGCTGAAATTGTGACCCCGGGGCTTAGGGATTTTTTCAAAAAAGTCTTTTCCGCAGGTTAAGTTTTTGAGGGCTGATTTCTTGTCCTGTGATAAAAAGACTTCTGTTTCCATCGCGAAAGCTTTCAGGGGAGCATTTGCAAGCTGCTGGCACCATTTTTGAGTGAATTGCCAAAAGTCAGATTTTTGCTGAAATTGTGACCCCGGGGCTTAGGGATTTTTTCAAAAAAGGCTTTTCCGCACGTTAAGTTTTCTAGGGCTGATTTCTTGTCCTGTGATAAAAAGACTTCTGTTTCCATCGCCAAAGCTTTCAGGGGAGCATTTGCAAGCTTCTGGCACCATTTTTGAGTGAATTGCCAAAAGTAGGATTTTTGCTGAAATTATGACCCCGGGGCTTAGGGATTTTTTCAAAAAAGGCTTTTCCGCACGTTAAGTTTTCAAGGGCTGATTTCTTGTCCTGTGATAAAAAGACTTCTGTTTCCATCGCCAAAGCTTTCAGGGGATCATTTGCAAGCTGCTGGCACCATTTTTGAGTGAATTGCCAAAAGTCAGATTTTTGCTGAAATTGTGACCCTGGGGCTTAGGGATTTTTTCAAAAAAGTCTTTTCCGCAGGTTAAGTTTTTTAGGGCTGATTTCTTGTCCTGTGATAAAAAAGACTTCTGCTTCCATCACCAAAGCTTTCAGGGGATCATTTGCAAGCTTCTGGCACCATTTTTGAGTGAATTGCCAAAAGTCAGATTTTTGCTGAAATTATGATCCCGGGGCTTAGGGATTTTTTCAAAAAAGTCTTTTCCGCAGGTTAAGTTTTTGAGGGCTGATTTCTTATCCTGTGATAAAAAGACTTCTGTTTCCATCGCCAAAGCTTTCAGGGGAGCATTTGCAAGCTTCTGGAATCATTTTTGAGTGAATTGCCAAAAGTCAGATTTTTGCTGAAATTGTGACCCCGGGGCTTAGGGATTTTTTCAAAAAAGTCTTTTCCGCAGGTTAAGTTTTCGAGGGCTGATTTCTTGTCCTGTGATAAAAAGACTTCTGTTTCCATCGCCAAAGCTTTCAGGGGAGCATTTGCAGTATTCTGGCACCATTTTTGAGTGAATTGCCAAAAGTAGGATTTTTGCTGAAATTGTGACCCCGGGGCTTAGGGATTATTTCAAAAAAGTCTTTTCCGCTGGTTAAGTTTTCTAGGGCTGATTTCTTGTCCTGTGATAAAAAGACTTCTGTTTCCATCGCCAAAGTTTTCAGGGGATCATTTGCAAGCTTCTGGCACCATTTTTGAGTGAATTGCCAAAAGTAGGATTTTTGCTGAAATTATGACCCCGGGGCTTAGGGATTTTTTCAAAAAAGGCTTTTCCGCAGGTTAAGTTTTCGAGGGCTGATTTCTTGTCCTGTGATAAAAAGACTTCTGTTTCCATCGCCAAAGCTTTCAGGGGAGCACTTGCAAGCTTCTGGCACCATTTTTGAGTGAATTGCCAAAAGTCAGATTTTTGCTGAAATTGTGACCCCGGGGCTTAGGGATTATTTCAAAAAAGTCTTTTCCGCTGGTTAAGTTTTCTAGGGCTGATTTCTTGTCCTGTGATAAAAAGACTTCTGTTTCCATCACCAAAGCTTTCAGGGGATCATTTGCAAGCTGCTGGCACCATTTTTGAGTGAATTGCCAAAAGTCAGATTTTTGCTGAAATTGTGACCCCGGGGCTTAGGGATTTTTTCAAAAAAGTCTTTTCCGCAGGTTAAGTTTTTTAGTGCTGATTTCTTGTCCTGTGATAAAAAATACTTCTGCTTCCATCACCAAAGCTTTCAGGGGATCATTTGCAAGCTTCTGGCACCATTTTTGAGTGAATTGCCAAAAGTCAGATTTTTGCTGAAATTATGATCCCGGGGCTTAGGGATTTTTTCAAAAAAGTCTTTTCCGCAGGTTAAGTTTTTGAGGGCTGATTTCTTATCCTGTGATAAAAAGACTTCTGTTTCCATCGCCAAAGCTTTCAGGGGAGCATTTGGAAGCTTCTGGAATCATTTTTGAGTGAATTGCCAAAAGTCAGATTTTTGCTGAAATTGTGACCCCGGGGCTTAGGGATTTTTTCAAAAAAGTCTTTTCCGCAGGTTAAGTTTTCGAGGGCTGATTTCTTGTCCTGTGATAAAAAGACTTCTGTTTCCATCGCCAAAGCTTTCAGGGGAGCATTTGCAATATTCTGGCACCATTTTTGAGTGAATTGCCAAAAGTAGGATTTTTGCTGAAATTGTGACCCCGGGGCTTAGGGATTATTTCAAAAAAGTCTTTTCCGCTGGTTAAGTTTTCTAGGGCTGATTTCTTGTCCTGTGATAAAAAGACTTCTGTTTCCATCGCCAAAGCTTTCAGGGGATCATTTGCAAGCTTCTGGCACCATTTTTGAGTGAATTGCCAAAAGTAGGATTTTTGCTGAAATTATGACCCCGGGGCTTAGGGATTTTTTCAAAAAAGGCTTTTCCGCACGTTAAGTTTTCGAGGGCTGATTTCTTGTCCTGTGATAAAAAGACTTCTGTTTCCATCGCCAAAGCTTTCAGGGGAGCATTTGCAAGCTTCTGGCACCATTTTTGAGTGAATTGCCAAAAGTCAGATTTTTGCTGAAATTGTGACCCCGGGGCTTAGGGATTTTTTCAAAAAAGTCTTTTCCGCAGGTTAAGTTTTTTAGGGCTGATTTCTTGTCCTGTGATAAAAAAGACTCCTGTTTCCATCGCCAAAGCTTTCAGGGGAGCATTTGCAAGCTTCTGGAATCATTTTTGAGTGAATTGCCAAAAGTCAGATTTTTGCTGAAATTGTGACCCCGGGGCTTAGGGATTTTTTCAAAAAAGTCTTTTCCGCAGGTTAAGTTTTCGAGGGCTGATTTCTTGTCCTGTGATAAAAAGACCTCCGTTTCCATCGCCAAAGCTTTCAGGGGAGCATTTGCAAGCTTCTGGCACCATTTTTGAGTGAATTGCCAAAAGTCAGATTTTTGCTGAAATTGTGACCCCGGGGCTTAGGGATTTTTTCAAAAAAGTCTTTTCCGCAGGTTAAGTTTTTTAGGGCTGATTTCTTGTCCTGTGATAAAAAAGACTTCTGTTTCCATCACCAAAGCTTTCAGGGGATCATTTGCAAGCTTCTGGCACCATTTTTGAGTGAATTGCCAAAAGTCAGATTTTTGCTTTAATTGTGACCCCGGGGCTTAGGGATTTTTTCAAAAAAGTCTTTTCCGCAGGTTAAGTTTTCTAGGGCTGATTTCTTGTCCTGTGATAAAAAGACTTCTGTTTCCATCGCCAAAGCTTTCAGGGGAGCATTTGCAAGCTTCTGGATTCATTTTTGAGTGAATTGCCAAAAGTCAGATTTTTGCTGAAATTGTGACCCCGGGGCTTAGGGATTTTTTCAAAAAAGTCTTTTCCGCAGGTTAAGTTTTTGAGGGCTGATTTCTTGTCCTGTGATAAAAAGACTTCTGTTTCCATCGCGAAAGCTTTCAGGGGAGCATTTGCAAGCTGCTGGCACCATTTTTGAGTGAATTGCCAAAAGTCAGATTTTTGCTGAAATTGTGACCCCGGGGCTTAGGGATTTTTTCAAAAAAGGCTTTTCCGCAGGTTAAGTTTTCTAGGGCTGATTTCTTGTCCTGTGATAAAAAGACTTCTGTTTCCATCGCCAAAGCTTTCAGGAAAGCATTTGCAAGCTTCTGGCACCATTTTTGAGTGAATTGCCAAAAGTAGGATTTTTGCTGAAATTATGACCCCGGGGCTTAGGGATTTTTTCAAAAAAGGCTTTTCCGCACGTTAAGTTTTCGAGGGCTGATTTCTTGTCCTGTGATAAAAAGACTTCTGTTTCCATCGCCAAAGCTTTCAGGGGAGCACTTGCAAGCTTCTGGCACCATTTTTGAGTGAATTGCCAAAAGTCAGATTTTTGCTGAAATTGTGACCCCGGGGCTTACGGATTTTTTCAAAAAAGTCTTTTCCGCAGGTTAAGTTTTTTAGGGCTGATTTCTTGTCCTGTGATAAAAAAGACTTCTGCTTCCATCACCAAAGCTTTCAGGGGATCATTTGCAAGCTTCTGGCACCATTTTTGAGTGAATTGCCAAAAGTCAGATTTTTGCTGAAATTATGATCCCGGGGCTTAGGGATTTTTTCAAAAAAGTCTTTTCCGCAGGTTAAGTTTTTGAGGGCTGATTTCTTATCCTGTGATAAAAAGACTTCTGTTTCCATCGCCAAAGCCTTCAGGGGAGCATTTGCAAGCTTCTGGAATCATTTTTGAGTGAATTGCCAAAAGTCAGATTTTTGCTGAAATTGTGACCCCGGGGCTTAGGGATTTTTTCAAAAAAGTCTTTTCCGCAGGTTAAGTTTTCGAGGGCTGATTTCTTGTCCTGTGATAAAAAGACTTCTGTTTCCATCGCCAAAGCTTTCAGGGGAGCATTTGCAATATTCTGGCACCATTTTTGAGTGAATTGCCAAAAGTAGGATTTTTGCTGAAATTGTGACCCCGGGGCTTAGGGATTATTTCAAAAAAGTCTTTTCCGCTGGTTAAGTTTTCTAGGGCTGATTTCTTGTCCTGTGATAAAAAGACTTCTGTTTCCATCGCCAAAGCTTTCAGGGGATCATTTGCAATTTTCTGGCACCATTTTTGAGTGAATTGCCAAAAGTAGGATTTTTGCTGAAATTATGACCCCGGGGCTTAGGGATTTTTTCAAAAAAGGCTTTTCCGCACGTTAAGTTTTCGAGGGCTGATTTCTTGTCCTGTGATAAAAAGACTTCTGTTTCCATCGCCAAAGCTTTCAGGGGAGCATTTGCAAGCTTCTGGCACCATTTTTGAGTGAATTGCCAAAAGTCAGATTTTTGCTGAAATTGTGACCCCGGGGCTTAGGGATTTTTTCAAAAAAGTCTTTTCCGCAGGTTAAGTTTTTTAGGGCTGATTTCTTGTCCTGTGATAAAAAAGACTTCTGCTTCCATCACCAAAGCTTTCAGGGGATCATTTGCAAGCTTCTGGCACCATTTTTGAGTGAATTGCCAAAAGTCAGATTTTTGCTGAAATTATGATCCCGGGGCTTAGGGATTTTTTCAAAAAAGTCTTTTCCGCAGGTTAAGTTTTTGAGGGCTGATTTCTTATCCTGTGATAAAAAGACTTCTGTTTCCATCGCCAAAGCCTTCAGGGGAGCATTTGCAAGCTTCTGGAATCATTTTTGAGTGAATTGCCAAAAGTCAGATTTTTGCTGAAATTGTGACCCCGGGGCTTAGGGATTTTTTCAAAAAAGTCTTTTCCGCAGGTTAAGTTTTCGAGGGCTGATTTCTTGTCCTGTGATAAAAAGACTTCTGTTTCCATCGCCAAAGCTTTCAGGGGAGCATTTGCAATATTCTGGCACCATTTTTGAGTGAATTGCCAAAAGTAGGATTTTTGCTGAAATTGTGACCCCGGGGCTTAGGGATTATTTCAAAAAAGTCTTTTCCGCTGGTTAAGTTTTCTAGGGCTGATTTCTTGTCCTGTGATAAAAAGACTTCTGTTTCCATCGCCAAAGCTTTCAGGGGATCATTTGCAATTTTCTGGCACCATTTTTGAGTGAATTGCCAAAAGTAGGATTTTTGCTGAAATTATGACCCCGGGGCTTAGGGATTTTTTCAAAAAAGGCTTTTCCGCACGTTAAGTTTTCGAGGGCTGATTTCTTGTCCTGTGATAAAAAGACTTCTGTTTCCATCGCCAAAGCTTTCAGGGGAGCATTTGCAAGCTTCTGGCACCATTTTTGAGTGAATTGCCAAAAGTCAGATTTTTGCTGAAATTGTGACCCCGGGGCTTAGGGATTTTTTCAAAAAAGTCTTTTCCGCAGGTTAAGTTTTTTAGGGCTGATTTCTTGTCCTGTGATAAAAAAGACTCCTGTTTCCATCGCCAAAGCTTTCAGGGGAGCATTTGCAAGCTTCTGGAATCATTTTTGAGTGAATTGCCAAAAGTCAGATTTTTGCTGAAATTGTGACCCCGGGGCTTAGGGATTTTTTCAAAAAAGTCTTTTCCGCAGGTTAAGTTTTCGAGGGCTGATTTCTTGTCCTGTGATAAAAAGACCTCCGTTTCCATCGCCAAAGCTTTCAGGGGAGCATTTGCAAGCTTCTGGCACCATTTTTGAGTGAATTGCCAAAAGTCAGATTTTTGCTGTAATTGTGACCCCGGGGCTTAGGGATTTTTTCAAAAAAGTCTTTTCCGCAGGTTAAGTTTTTTAGGGCTGATTTCTTGTCCTGTGATAAAAAAGACTTCTGTTTCCATCACCAAAGCTTTCAGGGGATCATTTGCAAGCTTCTGGCACCATTTTTGAGTGAATTGCCAAAAGTCAGATTTTTGCTTTAATTGTGACCCCGGGGCTTAGGGATTTTTTCAAAAAAGTCTTTTCCGCAGGTTAAGTTTTCTAGGGCTGATTTCTTGTCGTGTGATAAAAAGACTTCTGTTTCCATCGCCAATGCTTTCAGGGGAGCATTTGCAAGCTTCTGGAATCATTTTTGAGTGAATTGCCAAAAGTCAGATTTTTGCTGAAATTGTGACCCCGGGGCTTAGGGATTTTTTCAAAAAAGTCTTTTCCGCAGGTTAAGTTTTTGAGGGCTGATTTCTTGTCCTGTGATAAAAAGACTTCTGTTTCCATCGCGAAAGCTTTCAGGGGAGCATTTGCAAGCTGCTGGCACCATTTTTGAGTGAATTGCCAAAAGTCAGATTTTTGCTGAAATTGTGACCCCGGGGCTTAGGGATTTTTTCAAAAAAGGCTTTTCCGCAGGTTAAGTTTTCTAGGGCTGATTTCTTGTCCTGTGATAAAAAGACTTCTGTTTCCATCGCCAAAGCTTTCAGGGGAGCATTTGCAAGCTTCTGGCACCATTTTTGAGTGAATTGCCAAAAGTAGGATTTTTGCTGAAATTATGACCCCGGGGCTTTGGGATTTTTTCAAAAAAGGCTTTTCCGCACGTTAAGTTTTCGAGAGCTGATTTCTTGTCCTGTGATAAAAAGACTTCTGTTTCCATCGCCAAAGCTTTCAGGGGAGCACTTGCAAGCTTCTGGCACCATTTTTGAGTGAATTGCCAAAAGTCAGATTTTTGCTGAAATTGTGACCCCGGGGCTTACGGATTATTTCAAAAAAGTCTTTTCCGCTGGTTAAGTTTTCTAGGGTTGATTTCTTGTCCTGTGATAAAAAGACTTCTGTTTCCATCGCCAAAGCTTTCAGGGGATCATTTGCAAGCTTCTGGCACCATTTTTGAGTGAATTGCCAAAAGTCAGATTTTTGCTGAAATTATGATCCCGGGGCTTAGGGATTTTTTCAAAAAAGTCTTTTCCGCAGGTTAAGTTTTTGAGGGCTGATTTCTTATCCTGTGATAAAAAGACTTCTGTTTCCATCGCCAAAGCTTTCAGGGGAGCATTTGCAAGCTTCTGGAATCATTTTTGAGTGAATTGCCAAAAGTCAGATTTTTGCTGAAATTATGACCCCGGGGCTTAGGGATTTTTTCAAAAAAGGCTTTTCCGCACGTTAAGTTTTCGAGGGCTGATTTCTTGTCCTGTGATAAAAAGACTTCTGTTTCCATCGCCAAAGCTTTCAGGGGAGCACTTGCAAGCTTCTGGCACCATTTTTGAGTGAATTGCCAAAAGTCAGATTTTTGCTGAAATTGTGACCCCGGGGCTTAGGGATTATTTCAAAAAAGTCTTTTCCGCTGGTTAAGTTTTCTAGGGCTGATTTCTTGTCCTGTGATAAAAAGACTTCTGTTTCCATCGCCAAAGCTTTCAGGGGATCATTTGCAAGCTGCTGGCACCATTTTTGAGTGAATTGCCAAAAGTCAGATTTTTGCTGAAATTGTGACCCCGGGGCTTAGGGATTTTTTCAAAAAAGTCTTTTCCGCAGGTTAAGTTTTTTAGGGCTGATTTCTTGTCCTGTGATAAAAAGACTTCTGTTTCCATCGCCAAAGCTTTCAGGGGAGCATTTGCAAGCTTCTGGAATCATTTTTGAGTGAATTGCCAAAAGTCAGATTTTTGCTGAAATTGTGACCCCGGGGCTTAGGGATTTTTTCAAAAAAGTCTTTTCCGCAGGTTAAGTTTTCGAGGGCTGATTTCTTGTCCTGTGATAAAAAGACTTCTGTTTCCATCGCCAAAGCTTTCAGGGGAGCATTTGCAATATTCTGGCACCATTTTTGAGTGAATTGCCAAAAGTAGGATTTTTGCTGAAATTGTGACCCCGGGGCTTAGGGATTATTTCAAAAAAGTCTTTTCCGCTGGTTAAGTTTTCTAGGGCTGATTTCTTGTCCTGTGATAAAAAGACTTCTGTTTCCATCGCCAAAGCTTTCAGGGGAGCATTTGCAAGCTTCTGGAATCATTTTTGAGTGAATTGCCAAAAGTCAGATTTTGCTGAAATTGTGACCCCGGGGCTTAGGGTTTTTTTTCAAAAAAGTCTTTTCCGCAGGTTAACTTTTCTAGGGCTGATTTCTTGTCCTGTGATAATAAGACTTCTGTTTCCATCGCCAAAGATTTCTCGGGAGCATTAGCAAGCTTCTGGCACCATTTTTGAGTGAATTGCCGAAAGTCAGATTTTTGCTGTAATTGTGACCTCGGGGCTTAGGGATTTTTTCAAAAAAGTCTTTTCCGCCGGTTAAGTTTTCTAGGGCTGATTTCTTGTCCTGTGATAAAAAGACTTCTGTTTCCATCGCCAAAGCTTTCAGGGGATCATTTGCAAGCTTCTGGCACCATTTTTGAATGAATTGCCAAAAGTCAGATTTTTGCTGAAATTGTGATCCCGGGGCTTAGGGATTTTTTTAAAAACTCTTTTCCGCAGGTTTAGTTTTCGAGGGCTGATTTCTTGTCCTGTGATAAAAAGACTTCTGTTTCCATCGCCAAAGCTTTCAGGGGAGCATTTACAAGCTTCTGGCACCATTTTTGAGTGAATTGCCGAAAGTCAGATTTTTGCTGTAATTGTGACCTCGGGGCTTAGGGATTTTTTCAAAAAAGTCTTTTCCGCCGGTTAAGTTTTCTAGGGCTGATTTCTTGTCCTGTGATAAAAAGACTTCTGTTTCCATCGCCAAAGCTTTCAGGGGATCATTTGCAAGCTTCTGGCACCATTTTTGAATGAATTGCCAAAAGTCAGATTTTTGCTGAAATTGTGATCCCGGGGCTTAGGGATTTTTTTAAAAACTCTTTTCCGCAGGTTTAGTTTTCGAGGGCTGATTTCTTGTCCTGTGATAAAAAGACTTCTGTTTCCATCGCCAAAGCTTTCAGGGGAGCATTTACAAGCTTCTGGCACCATTTTTGAGTGAATTGCCAAAAGTCAGATTTTTGCTGAAATTGTGACCCCGGGGCTTAGGGATGTTTTCAAAAAAGTCTTTTCCGCAGGTTAAGTTTTCTAGGGCTGATTTCTTGTCCTGTGATAAAAAGACTTCTGTTTCCATCGCCAAAGCTTTCTCGGGAGCATTTGCAAGCTTCTGGCACCATTTTTGAGTGAATTGCCAAAAGTCAGATTTTTGCTGAAATTATGACCCCGGGGCTTAGGGATTTTTTCAAAAAAGTCTTTTCCGCAGGTTAAGTTTTTGAGGGCTGATTTCTTGTCCTGTGATAAAAAGACTTCTGTTTTCATCGCAAAAGCTTTCAGGGGAGCATTTGCAAGCTTCTGGCACCATTCTTGAGTGAATTGCCAAAAGTCAGATTTTTGCTGAAATTGTGACCCCGGGGCTTAGGGATTTTTTCAAAAAAGTCTTTTCCGCAGGTTAAGTTTTCTCGGGCTGATTTCTTGTCCTGTGATAAAAAGACTTCTGTTTCCATTGCCAAAGCTTTCTTGGGAGCATTTGCAAGCTTCTGGCACCATTTTTGAGTGAATTGCCAAAAGTCAGATTTTTGCTGAAATTATGACCCCGGGGCTTAGGGATTTTTTCAAAAAAGTCTTTTCCGCAGGTTAAGTTTTTGAGGGCTGATTTCTTGTCCTGTGATAAAAAGACTTTTGTTTTAATCGCAAAAGCTTTCAGGGGAGCATTTGCAAGCTGCTGGCACCATTTTTGAGTGAATTGCCAAAAGTCAGATTTTTGCTGAAATTGTGACCCCGGGGCTTAGGGATTTTTTCAAAAAAGTCTTTTCCGCAGGTTAAGTTTTTGAGGGCTGATTTCTTATCCTGTGATAAAAAGACTTCTGTTTCCATCGCCAAAGCTTTCAGGGGAGCATCTGCCAGCTTCTGGAATCATTTTTGAGTGAATTGCCAAAAGTCAGATTTTGCTGAAATTGTGACCCCGGGGCTTAGGGATTTTTTCAAAAAAGTCTTTTCCGCAGGTTAACTTTTCTAGGGCTGATTTCTTGTCCTGTGATAATAAGACTTCTGTTTCCATCGCCAAAGCTTTCTCGGGAGCATTAGCAAGCTTCTGGCACCATTTTTGAGTGAATTGCCGAAAGTCACATTTTTGCTGTAATTGTGACCCCGGGGCTTAGGGATTATTTCAAAAAAGTCTTTTCCGCCGGTTAAGTTTTCTAGGGCTGATTTCTTGTCCTGTGATAAAAAGACTTCTGTTTCCATCGCCAAAGCTTTCTCGGGAGCATTAGCAAGCTTCTGGAATCATTCTTGAGTGAATTGCCAAAAGTCAGATTTTTGCTGAAATTGTGACCCCGGGGCTTAGGGATTTTTTCAAAAAAGTCTTTTCCGCAGGTTAAGTTTTTGAGGGCTGATTTCTTGTCCTGTGATAAAAAGACTTCTGTTTCCATCGCCAAAGCTTTCAGGGGAGCATTTGCAAGCTTCTGGCACCATTTTTGAGTGAATTGCCAAAAGTCAGATTTTTGCTGAAATTGTGACCCCGGCGCTTAGGGATTTTTTCAAAAAAGTCTTTTCCGCAGGTTAAGTTTTTTAGGGCTGATTTCTTGTCCTGTGATAAAAAGACTTCTGTTTCCATCGCCAAAGCTTTCTCGGGAGCATTTGCAAGCTTCTGGCACCATTTTTGAGTGAATTGCCAAAAGTCAGATTTTTGCTGAAATTTTTGACCCCGGGGCTTAGGGATTTTTTCAAAAAAGTCTTTTCCGCAGGTTAAGTTTTCGAGGGCTGATTTCTTGTCCTGTGATAAAAAGACTTCTGTTTCCATCGCCAAAGCTTTCTCGGGAGCATTAGCAAGCTTCTGGAATCATTTTTGAGTGAATTGCCAAAAGTCAGATTTTTGCTGAAATTGTGACCCCGGGGCTTAGGGATTTTTTCAAAAAAGTCTTTTCCGCAGGTTAAGTTTTCGAGGGCTGATTTCTTGTCCTGTGATAAAAAGACCTCCGTTTCCATCGCCAAACCTTTCAGGGGAGCATTTGCAAGCTTCTGGCACCATTCTTGAGTGAATTGCCAAAAGTCAGATTTTTGCTGAAATTGTGACCCCGGGGCTTAGGGATTTTTTCAAAAAAGTCTTTTCCGCAGGTTAAGTTTTTGAGGGCTGATTTCTTGTCCTGTGATAAAAAGACTTCTGTTTCCATCGCCAAAGCTTTCTCGGGAGCATTTGCAAGCTTCTGGCACCATTTTTGAGTGAATTGCCAAAAGTCAGATTTTTGCTGAAATTGTGACCCCGGCGCTTAGGGATTTTTTCAAAAAAGTCTTTTCCGCAGGTTAAGTTTTTGAGGGCTGATTTCTTGTCCTGTGATAAAAAGACCTCCGTTTCCATCGCCAAAGCTTTCAGGGGAGCATTTGCAAGGTTCTGGCACCATTCTTGAGTGAATTGCCAAAAGTCAGATTTTTGCTGAAATTGTGACCCCGGGGCTTAGGGATTTTTTCAAAAAAGTCTTTTCCGCAGGTTAAGTTTTTGAGGGCTGATTTCTTGTCCTGTGATAAAAAGACTTCTGTTTCCATCGCCAAAGCTTTCAGGGGAGCATTTGCAAGCTTCTGGCCCCATTTTTGAATGAATTGCCAAAAGTCAGATTTTTGCTGAAATTGTGACCCCGGGGCTTAGGGATTTTTTCAAAAAAGTCTTTTCCGCAGGTTAAGTTTTCTAGGGCTGATTTCTTGTCCTGTGATAAAAAGACCTCCGTTTCCATCGCCAAAGCTTTCAGGGGAGCATTTGCAAGCTTCTGGCACCATTCTTGAGTGAATTGCCAAAAGTCAGATTTTTGCTGAAATTGTGACCCCGGGGCTTAGGGATTTTTTCAAAAAAGTCTTTTCCGCAGGTTAAGTTTTTGAGGGCTGATTTCTTGTCCTGTGATAAAAAGACTTCTGTTTCCATCGCCAAAGCTTTCAGGGGAGCATTTGCAAGCTTCTGGCACCATTTTTGAGTGAATTGCCAAAAGTCAGATTTTTGCTGAAATTGTGACCCCGGCGCTTAGGGATTTTTTCAAAAAAGTCTTTTCCGCAGGTTAAGTTTTCGAGGGCTGATTTCTTGTCCTGTGATAAAAAGACTTCTTTTTCCATCGCCAAAGCTTTCTCGGGAGCATTTGCAAGCTTCTGGCACCATTTTTGAGTGAATTGCCAAAAGTCAGATTTTTGCTGAAATTGTGACCCCGGGGCTTAGGGATTATTTCAAAAAAGTCTTTTCCGCAGGTTAACTTTTCTAGGGCTGATTTCTTGTCCTGTGATAATAAGACTTCTGTTTCCATCGCCAAAGCTTTCTCGGGAGCATTAGCAAGCTTCTGGCACCATTTTTGAGTGAATTGCCGAAAGTCACATTTTTGCTGTAATTGTGACCCCGGGGCTTAGGGATTATTTCAAAAAAGTCTTTTCCGCCGGTTAAGTTTTCTAGGGCTGATTTCTTGTCCTGTGATAAAAAGACTTCTGTTTCCATCGCCAAAGCTTTCTCGGGAGCATTAGCAAGCTTCTGGAATCATTCTTGAGTGAATTGCCAAAAGTCAGATTTTTGCTGAAATTGTGACCCCGGGGCTTAGGGATTTTTTCAAAAAAGTCTTTTCCGCAGGTTAAGTTTTTGAGGGCTGATTTCTTGTCCTGTGATAAAAAGACTTCTGTTTCCATCGCCAAAGCTTTCAGGGGAGCATTTGCAAGCTTCTGGCACCATTTTTGAGTGAATTGCCAAAAGTCAGATTTTTGCTGAAATTGTGACCCCGGCGCTTAGGGATTTTTTCAAAAAAGTCTTTTCCGCAGGTTAAGTTTTTTAGGGCTGATTTCTTGTCCTGTGATAAAAAGACTTCTGTTTCCATCGCCAAAGCTTTCTCGGGAGCATTTGCAAGCTTCTGGCACCATTTTTGAGTGAATTGCCAAAAGTCAGATTTTTGCTGAAATTGTGACCCCGGGGCTTAGGGATTTTTTCAAAAAAGTCTTTTCCGCAGGTTAAGTTTTCGAGGGCTGATTTCTTGTCCTGTGATAAAAAGACTTCTGTTTCCATCGCCAAAGCTTTCTCGGGAGCATTAGCAAGCTTCTGGAATCATTTTTGAGTGAATTGCCAAAAGTCAGATTTTTGCTGAAATTGTGACCCCGGGGCTTAGGGATTTTTTCAAAAAAGTCTTTTCCGCAGGTTAAGTTTTCGAGGGCTGATTTCTTGTCCTGTGATAAAAAGACCTCCGTTTCCATCGCCAAAGCTTTCAGGGGAGCATTTGCAAGCTTCTGGCACCATTCTTGAGTGAATTGCCAAAAGTCAGATTTTTGCTGAAATTGTGACCCCGGGGCTTAGGGATTTTTTCAAAAAAGTCTTTTCCGCAGGTTAAGTTTTTGAGGGCTGATTTCTTGTCCTGTGATAAAAAGACTTCTGTTTCCATCGCCAAAGCTTTCAGGGGAGCATTTGCAAGCTTCTGGCACCATTTTTGAGTGAATTGCCAAAAGTCAGATTTTTGCTGAAATTGTGACCCCGGCGCTTAGGGATTTTTTCAAAAAAGTCTTTTCCGCAGGTTAAGTTTTCGAGGGCTGATTTCTTGTCCTGTGATAAAAAGACCTCCGTTTCCTTCGCCAAAGCTTTCAGGGGAGCATTTGCAAGGTTCTGGCACCATTCTTGAGTGAATTGCCAAAAGTCAGATTTTTGCTGAAATTGTGACCCCGGGGCTTAGGGATTTTTTCAAAAAAGTCTTTTCCGCAGGTTAAGTTTTTGAGGGCTGATTTCTTGTCCTGTGATAAAAAGACTTCTGTTTCCATCGCCAAAGCTTTCAGGGGAGCATTTGCAAGCTTCTGGCACCATTTTTGAGTGAATTGCCAAAAGTCAGATTTTTGCTGAAATTGTGACCCCGGGGCTTAGGGATTTTTTCAAAAAAGTCTTTTCCGCAGGTTAAGTTTTCTAGGGCTGATTTCTTGTCCTGTGATAAAAAGACCTCCGTTTCCATCGCCAAAGCTTTCAGGGGAGCATTTGCAAGCTTCTGGCACCATTCTTGAGTGAATTGCCAAAAGTCAGATTTTTGCTGAAATTGTGACCCCGGGGCTTAGGGATTTTTTCAAAAAAGTCTTTTCCGCAGGTTAAGTTTTTGAGGGCTGATTTCTTGTCCTGTGATAAAAAGACTTCTGTTTCCATCGCCAAAGCTTTCAGGGGAGCAATTGCAAGCTTCTGGCACCATTTTTGAGTGAATTGCCAAAAGTCAGATTTTTGCTGAAATTGTGACCCCGGGGCTTAGGGATTATTTCAAAAAAGTCTTTTCCGCAGGTTAAGTTTTTGAGGGCTGATTTCTTGTCCTGTGATAAAAAGACTTCTGTTTCCATCGCCAAAGCTTTCAGGGGAGCATTTGCAAGCTTCTGGCACCATTTTTGAGTGAATTGCCAAAAGTCAGATTTTTGCTGAAATTGTGACCCCGGCGCTTAGGGATTTTTTCAAAAAAGTCTTTTCCGCAGGTTAAGTTTTTTAGGGCTGATTTCTTGTCCTGTGATAAAAAGACTTCTTTTTCCATCGCCAAAGCTTTCTCGGGAGCATTTGCAAGCTTCTGGCACCATTTTTGAGTGAATTGCCAAAAGTCAGATTTTTGCTGAAATTGTGACCCCGGGGCTTAGGGATTTTTTCAAAAAAGTCTTTTCCGCAGGTTAAGTTTTTTAGGGCTGATTTCTTGTCCTGTGATAAAAAGACTTCTGTTTCCATCGCCAAAGCTTTCTCGGGAGCATTAGCAAGCTTCTGGAATCATTTTTGAGTGAATTGCCAAAAGTCAGATTTTTGCTGAAATTGTGACCCCGGGGCTTAGGGATTTTTTCAAAAAAGTCTTTTCCGCAGGTTAAGTTTTTGACGGCTGATTTCTTGTCCTGTGATAAAAAGACCTCCGTTTCCATCGCCAAAGCTTTCAGGGGAGCATTTGCAAGCTTCTGGCACCATTCTTGAGTGAATTGCCAAAAGTCAGATTTTTGCTGAAATTGTGACCCCGGGGCTTAGGGATTTTTTCAAAAAAGTCTTTTCCGCAGGTTAAGTTTTTGAGGGCTGATTTCTTGTCCTGTGATAAAAAGACTTCTGTTTCCATCGCCAAAGCTTTCAGGGGAGCATTTGCAAGCTTCTGGCACCATTTTTGAGTGAATTGCCAAAAGTCAGATTTTTGCTGAAATTGTGACCCCGGCGCTTAGGGATTTTTTCAAAAAAGTCTTTTCCGCAGGTTAAGTTTTTGAGGGCTGATTTCTTGTCCTGTGATAAAAAGACTTCTGTTTCCATCGCCAAAGCTTTCAGGGGAGCATTTGCAAGCTTCTGGCACCATTTTTGAGTGAATTGCCAAAAGTCAGATTTTTGCTGAAATTGTGACCCCGGCGCTTAGGGATTTTTTCAAAAAAGTCTTTTCCGCAGGTTAAGTTTTTTAGGGCTGATTTCTTGTCCTGTGATAAAAAGACTTCTGTTTCCATCGCCAAAGCTTTCTCGGGAGCATTTGCAAGCTTCTGGCACCATTTTTGAGTGAATTGCCAAAAGTCAGATTTTTGCTGAAATTGTGACCCCGGGGCTTAGGGATTTTTTCAAAAAAGTCTTTTCCGCAGGTTAAGTTTTCGAGGGCTGATTTCTTGTCCTGTGATAAAAAGACTTCTGTTTCCATCGCCAAAGCTTTCTCGGGAGCATTAGCAAGCTTCTGGAATCATTTTTGAGTGAATTGCCAAAAGTCAGATTTTTGCTGAAATTGTGACCCCGGGGCTTAGGGATTTTTTCAAAAAAGTCTTTTCCGCAGGTTAAGTTTTTGAGGGCTGATTTCTTGTCCTGTGATAAAAAGACTTCTGTTTCCATCGCCAAAGCTTTCTCGGGAGCATTTGCAAGCTTCTGGCACCATTTTTGAGTGAATTGCCAAAAGTCAGATTTTTGCTGAAATTGTGACCCCGGCGCTTAGGGATTTTTTCAAAAAAGTCTTTTCCGCAGGTTAAGTTTTCGAGGGCTGATTTCTTGTCCTGTGATAAAAAGACCTCCGTTTCCTTCGCCAAAGCTTTCAGGGGAGCATTTGCAAGGTTCTGGCACCATTCTTGAGTGAATTGCCAAAAGTCAGATTTTTGCTGAAATTGTGACCCCGGGGCTTAGGGATTTTTTCAAAAAAGTCTTTTCCGCAGGTTAAGTTTTTGAGGGCTGATTTCTTGTCCTGTGATAAAAAGACTTCTGTTTCCATCGCCAAAGCTTTCAGGGGAGCATTTGCAAGCTTCTGGCACCATTTTTGAGTGAATTGCCAAAAGTCAGATTTTTGCTGAAATTGTGACCCCGGGGCTTAGGGATTTTTTCAAAAAAGTCTTTTCCGCAGGTTAAGTTTTCTAGGGCTGATTTCTTGTCCTGTGATAAAAAGACCTCCGTTTCCATCGCCAAAGCTTTCAGGGGAGCATTTGCAAGCTTCTGGCACCATTCTTGAGTGAATTGCCAAAAGTCAGATTTTTGCTGAAATTGTGACCCCGGGGCTTAGGGATTTTTTCAAAAAAGTCTTTTCCGCAGGTTAAGTTTTTGAGGGCTGATTTCTTGTCCTGTGATAAAAAGACTTCTGTTTCCATCGCCAAAGCTTTCAGGGGAGCAATTGCAAGCTTCTGGCACCATTTTTGAGTGAATTGCCAAAAGTCAGATTTTTGCTGAAATTGTGACCCCGGGGCTTAGGGATTATTTCAAAAAAGTCTTTTCCGCAGGTTAAGTTTTTGAGGGCTGATTTCTTGTCCTGTGATAAAAAGACTTCTGTTTCCATCGCCAAAGCTTTCAGGGGAGCATTTGCAAGCTTCTGGCACCATTTTTGAGTGAATTGCCAAAAGTCAGATTTTTGCTGAAATTGTGACCCCGGCGCTTAGGGATTTTTTCAAAAAAGTCTTTTCCGCAGGTTAAGTTTTTTAGGGCTGATTTCTTGTCCTGTGATAAAAAGACTTCTTTTTCCATCGCCAAAGCTTTCTCGGGAGCATTTGCAAGCTTCTGGCACCATTTTTGAGTGAATTGCCAAAAGTCAGATTTTTGCTGAAATTGTGACCCCGGGGCTTAGGGATTTTTTCAAAAAAGTCTTTTCCGCAGGTTAAGTTTTTTAGGGCTGATTTCTTGTCCTGTGATAAAAAGACTTCTGTTTCCATCGCCAAAGCTTTCTCGGGAGCATTAGCAAGCTTCTGGAATCATTTTTGAGTGAATTGCCAAAAGTCAGATTTTTGCTGAAATTGTGACCCCGGGGCTTAGGGATTTTTTCAAAAAAGTCTTTTCCGCAGGTTAAGTTTTTGACGGCTGATTTCTTGTCCTGTGATAAAAAGACCTCCGTTTCCATCGCCAAAGCTTTCAGGGGAGCATTTGCAAGCTTCTGGCACCATTCTTGAGTGAATTGCCAAAAGTCAGATTTTTGCTGAAATTGTGACCCCGGGGCTTAGGGATTTTTTCAAAAAAGTCTTTTCCGCAGGTTAAGTTTTTGAGGGCTGATTTCTTGTCCTGTGATAAAAAGACTTCTGTTTCCATCGCCAAAGCTTTCAGGGGAGCATTTGCAAGCTTCTGGCACCATTTTTGAGTGAATTGCCAAAAGTCAGATTTTTGCTGAAATTGTGACCCCGGCGCTTAGGGATTTTTTCAAAAAAGTCTTTTCCGCAGGTTAAGTTTTTGAGGGCTGATTTCTTGTCCTGTGATAAAAAGACTTCTGTTTTCATCGCCAAAGCTTTCAGGGGAGCATTTGCAAGCTTCTGGCATCATTTTTGAGTGAACTGCCAAAAGTCAGATTTTTGCTGAAATTGTGACCCCGGGGCTTAGGGATTTTTTCAAAAAAGTCGTTTCCGCAGGTTAAGTTTTCTAGGGCTGATTTCTTGTCCTGTGATAAAAAGACTTCTGTTTCCATCACCAAAGCTTTCAGGGGATCATTTGCAAGCTTCTGGCACCATTTTTGAATGAATTGCCAAAAGTCAGATTTTTGCTGAAATTGTGACCCCGGGGCTTAGGGATTTTTTCAAAAAAATCTTTTCCGCAGGTTAAGTTTTCGAGGGCTGATTTCTTGTCCTGTGATAAAAAGACTTCTGTTTCCATCGCCAAAGCTTTCAGGGGAGCATTTGCAAGCTTCTGGCACCATTTTTGAGTGAATTGCCGAAAGTCAGATTTTTGCTGAAATTGTGACCCCGGGGCTTAGGGATTATTTCAAAAAAGTCTTTTCCGCAGGTTAAGTTTTCGAGGGCTGATTTCTTGTCCTGTGATAAAAAGACTTCTGTTTCCATCGCCAAAGGTTTCAGGGGATCATTTGCAAGCTTCTGGCACCATTTTTGAATGAATTGCCAAAAGTCAGATTTTTGCTGAAATTTTGATCCCGGGGCTTAGGGATTTTTTTAAAAACTCTTTTCCGCAGGTAAAGTTTTTTAGGGCTGATTTCTTGTCCTGTGATAAAAAAGACTTCTGTTTCCATCGCCAAAGCTTTCAGGGGAGCATTTGCAAGCTTCTGGCACCATTCTTGAGTGAATTGCCAAAAGTCAGATTTTTGCTGAAATTGTGACCCCGGGGCTTAGGGATTTTTTCAAAAAAGTCTTTTCCGCAGGTTAAGTTTTTTAGGGCTGATTTCTTGTCCTGTGATAAAAAGACTTCTGTTTCCATCGCCAAAGCTTTCTCGGGAGCATTTGCAAGCTTCTGGCACCATTTTTGAGTGAATTGCCAAAAGTCAGATTTTTGCTGAAATTGTGACCCCGGGGCTTAGGGATTTTTTCAAAAAAGTCTTTTCCGCAGGTTAAGTTTTCGAGGGCTGATTTCTTGTCCTGTGATATAAAGACTTCTGTTTCCATCGCCAAAGCTTTCTCGGGAGCATTAGCAAGCTTCTGGAATCATTTTTGAGTGAATTGCCAAAAGTCAGATTTTTGCTGAAATTATGACCCCGGGGCTTAGGGATTTTTTCAAAAAAGTCTTTTCCGCAGGTTAAGTTTTCGAGGGCTGATTTCTTGTCCTGTGATAAAAAGACCTCCGTTTCCATCGCCAAAGCTTTCAGGGGAGCATTTGCAAGCTTCTGGCACCATTCTTGAGTGAATTGCCAAAAGTCAGATTTTTGCTGAAATTGTGACCCCGGGGCTTAGGGATTTTTTCAAAAAAGTCTTTTCCGCAGGTTAAGTTTTTTAGGGCTGATTTCTTGTCCTGTGATAAAAAGACTTCTGTTTCCATCGCCAAAGCTTTCAGGGGAGCATTTGCAAGCTTCTGGCACCATTTTTGAGTGAATTGCCAAAAGTCAGATTTTTGCTGAAATTGTGACCCCGGCGCTTAGGGATTTTTTCAAAAAAGTCTTTTCCGCAGGTTAAGTTTTTGAGGGCTGATTTCTTGTCCTGTGATAAAAAGACTTCTGTTTCCATCGCCAAAGCTTTCAGGGGAGCATTTGCAAGCTTCTGGCACCATTTTTGAGTGAATTGCCAAAAGTCAGATTTTTGCTGAAATTGTGACCCCGGGGCTTAGGGATTTTTTCAAAAAAGTCTTTTCCGCTGGTTAAGTTTTCTAGGGCTGATTTCTTGTCCTGTGATAAAAAGACTTCCGTTTCCATCGCCAAAGCTTTCTCGGGAGCATTTGCAAGCTTCTGGCACCATTTTTGAGTGAATTGCCAAAAGTCAGATTTTTGCTGAAATTATGACCCCGGGGCTTAGGGATTTTTTCAAAAAAGTCTTTTCCGCAGGTTAAGTTTTTGAGGGCTGATTTCTTGTCCTGTGATAAAAAGACTTCTGTTTTCATCGCAAAAGCTTTCAGGGGAGCATTTGCAAGCTTCTGGCACCATTCTTGAGTGAATTGCCAAAAGTCAGATTTTTGCTGAAATTGTGACCCCGGGGCTTAGGGATTTTTTCAAAAAAGTCTTTTCCGCAGGTTAAGTTTTTGAGGGCTGATTTCTTGTCCTGTGATAAAAAGACTTCTGTTTCCATCGCCAAAGCTTTCAGGGGAGCATTTGCAAGCTTCTGGCACCATTTTTGAGTGAATTGCCAAAAGTCAGATTTTTGCTGAAATTGTGACCCCGGGGCTTAGGGATTTTTTCAAAAAAGTCTTTTCCGCAGGTTAAGTTTTCGAGGGCTGATTTCTTGTCCTGTGATAAAAAGACTTCTGTTTCCATCGCCAAAGCTTTCAGGGGAGCATTTGCAAGCTTCTGGCACCATTTTTGAGTGAATTGCCAAAAGTCAGATTTTTGCTGAAATTGTGACCCCGGGGCTTAGGGATTTTTTCAAAAAAGTCTTTTCCGCAGGTTAAGTTTTTTAGGGCTGATTTCTTGTCCTGTGATAAAAAGACTTCTGTTTCCATCGCCAAAGCTTTCTCGGGAGCATTAGCAAGCTTCTGGAATCATTTTTGAGTGAATTGCCAAAAGTCAGATTTTTGCTGAAATTGTGACCCCGGGGCTTAGGGATTTTTTCAAAAAAGTCTTTTCCGCAGGTTAAGTTTTTTAGGGCTGATTTCTTGTCCTGTGATAAAAAGACTTCTGTTTCCATCGCCAAAGCTTTCTCGGGAGCATTAGCAAGCTTCTGGAATCATTTTTGAGTGAATTGCCAAAAGTCAGATTTTTGCTGAAATTATGACCCCGGGGCTTAGGGATTTTTTCAAAAAAGTCTTTTCCGCAGGTTAAGTTTTCGAGGGCTGATTTCTTGTCCTGTGATAAAAAGACCTCCGTTTCCATCGCCAAAGCTTTCAGGGGAGCATTTGCAAGCTTCTGGCACCATTTTTGAGTGAATTGCCAAAAGTCAGATTTTTGCTGAAATTGTGACCCCGGGGCTTAGGGATTTTTTCAAAAAAGTCTTTTCCGCAGGTTAAGTTTTTGAGGGCTGATTTCTTGTCCTGTGATAAAAAGACTTCTGTTTCCATCGCCAAAGCTTTCAGGGGAGCATTTGCAAGCTTCTGGCACCATTTTTGAGTGAATTGCCAAAAGTCAGATTTTTGCTGAAATTGTGACCCCGGGGCTTAGGGATTTTTTCAAAAAAGTCTTTTCCGCAGGTTAAGTTTTTGAGGGCTGATTTCTTGTCCTGTGATAAAAAGACTTCTGTTTCCATCGCCAAAGCTTTCTCGGGAGCATTTGCAAGCTTCTGGCACCATTTTTGAGTGAATTGCCAAAAGTCAGATTTTTGCTGAAATTGTGACCCCGGGGCTTAGGGATCTTTTCAAAAAAGTCTTTTCCGCAGGTTAAGTTTTCGAGGGCTGATTTCTTGTCCTGTGATAAAAAGACTTCTGTTTCCATCGCCAAAGCTTTCAGGGGAGCATTTGCAAGCTTCTGGCACCATTTTTGAGTGAATTGCCAAAAGTCAGATTTTTGCTGAAATTATGACCCCGGGGCTTAGGGATTTTTTCAAAAAAGTCTTTTCCGCAGGTTAAGTTTTTGAGTGCTGATTTCTTGTCCTGTGATAAAAAGACTTCTGTTTTCATCGCAAAAGCTTTCACGGGAGCATTTGCAAGCTGCTGGCACCATTTTTGAGTGAATTGCCAAAAGTCAGATTTTTGCTGAAATTGTGACCCCGGGGCTTAGGGATTTTTTCAAAAAAGTCTTTTCCGCAGGTTAAGTTTTTGAGGGCTGATTTCTTATCCTGTGATAAAAAGACTTCTGTTTCCATCGCCAAAGCTTTCAGGGGAGCATTTGCAAGCTTCTGGAATCATTTTTGAGTGAATTGCCAAAAGTCAGATTTTGCTGAAATTGTGACCCCGGGGCTTAGGGATTTTTTCAAAAAAGTCTTTTCCGCAGGTTAAGTTTTCTAGGGCTGATTTCTTGTCCTGTGATAAAAAGACCTCCGTTTCCATAGCCAAAGCTTTCAGGAGAGTATTTGCAAGCTTCTGGCACCATTCTTGAGTGAATTGCCAAAAGTCAGATTTTGGCTGAAATTGTGACCCCGGGGCTTAGGGATTTTTTCAAAAAAGTCTTTTCCGCAGGTTAAGTTTTTGAGGGCTGATTTCTTATCCTGTGATAAAAAGACTTCTGTTTCCATCGCCAAAGCTTTCAGGGGAGCAATTGCAAGCTTCTGGCACCATTTTTGAGTGAATTGCCAAAAGTCAGATTTTTGCTGAAATTGTGACCCCGGGGCTTAGGGATTTTTTCAAAAAAGTCTTTTCCGCAGGTTAAGTTTTCTAGGGCTGATTTCTTGTCCTGTGATAAAAAGACTTCTGTTTCCATCGCCAAAGCTTTCTCGGGAGCATTAGCAAGCTTCTGGCACCATTTTTGAGTGAATTGCCAAAAGTCAGATTTTTGCTGAAATTGTGACCCCGGGGCTTAGGGATTTTTTCAAAAAAATCTTTTCCGCAGGTTAAGTTTTTGAGGGCTGATTTCTTGTCCTGTGATAAAAAGACTTCTGTTTCCATCGCCAAAGCTTTCAGGGGAGCATTTGCAAGCTTCTGGCACCATTTTTGAGTGAATTGCCGAAAGTCACATTTTTGCTGTAATTGTGACCCCGGGGTTTAGGGATTATTTCAAAAAAGTCTTTTCCGCAGGTTAAGTTTTCGAGGGCTGATTTCTTGTCCTGTGATAAAAAGACTTCTGTTTCCATCGCCAAAGCTTTCAGGGGATCATTTGCAAGCTTCTGGCACCATTTTTGAATGAATTGCCAAAAGTCAGATTTTTGCTGAAATTGTGACCCCGGGGCTTAGGGATTTTTTCAAAAAAGTCTTTTCCGCAGGTTAAGTTTTTGAGTGCTGATTTCTTGTCCTGTGATAAAAAGACTTCTGTTTTCATCGCAAAAGCTTTCACGGGAGCATTTGCAAGCTGCTGGCACCATTTTTGAGTGAATTGCCAAAAGTCAGATTTTTGCTGAAATTGTGACCCCCGGGCTTAGGGATTTTTTCAAAAAAGTCTTTTCCGCAGGTTAAGTTTTTGAGGGCTGATTTCTTATCCTGTGATAAAAAGACTTCTGTTTCCATCGCCAAAGCTTTCAGGGGAGCATTTGCAAGCTTCTGGAATCATTTTTGAGTGAATTGCCAAAAGTCAGATTTTGCTGAAATTGTGACCCCGGGGCTTAGGGATTTTTTCAAAAAAGTCTTTTCCGCAGGTTAAGTTTTCTAGGGCTGATTTCTTGTCCTGTGATAAAAATACCTCCGTTTCCATCGCCAAAGCTTTCAGGGGAGCATTTGCAAGCTTCTGGCACCATTCTTGAGTGAATTGCCAAAAGTCAGATTTTTGCTGAAATTGTGACCCCGGGGCTTAGGGAATTTTTCAAAAAAGTCTTTTCCGCAGGTTAAGTTTTTGAGGGCTGATTTCTTGTCCTGTGATAAAAAGACTTCTGTTTCCATCGCCAAAGCTTTCTCGGGAGCATTAGCAAGCTTCTGGAATCATTTTTGAGTGAATTGCCAAAAGTCAGATTTTTGCTGAAATTGTGACCCCGGGGCTTAGGGATTTTTTCAAAAAAGTCTTTTCCACAGGTTAAGTTTTTGAGGGCTGATTTCTTGTCCTGTGATAAAAAGACTTCTGTTTCCATCGCCAAAGCTTTCAGGGGAGCATTTGCAAGCTTCTGGCACCATTTTTGAGTGAATTGCCAAAAGTCAGATTTTTGCTGAAATTGTGACCCCGGGGCTTAGGGATTTTTTCAAAAAAGTCTTTTCCACAGGTTAAGTTTTTGAGGGCTGATTTCTTGTCCTGTGATAAAAAGACTTCTGTTTCCATCGCCAAAGCTTTCTTGGGAGCATTTGCAAGCTTCTGGCACCATTTTTGAGTGAATTGCCAAAAGTCAGATTTTTGCTGAAATTGTGACCCCGGGGCTTAGGGATTTTTTCAAAAAAGTCTTTTCCGCAGGTTAAGTTTTTTAGGGCTGATTTCTTGTCCTGTGATAAAAAGACTTCTGTTTCCATCGCCAAAGCTTTCTCGGGAGCATTTGCAAGCTTCTGGCACCATTTTTGAGTGAATTGCCAAAAGTCAGATTTTTGCTGAAATTGTGACCCCGGGGCTTAGGGATTTTTTCAAAAAAGTCTTTTCCGCAGGTTAAGTTTTCGAGGGCTGATTTCTTGTCCTGTGATATAAAGACTTCTGTTTCCATCGCCAAAGCTTTCTCGGGAGCATTAGCAAGCTTCTGGAATCATTTTTGAGTGAATTGCCAAAAGTCAGATTTTTGCTGAAATTATGACCCCGGGGCTTAGGGATTTTTTCAAAAAAGTCTTTTCCGCAGGTTAAGTTTTCTAGGGCTGATTTCTTGTCCTGTGATAAAAAGACCTCCGTTTCCATCGCCAAAGCTTTCAGGGGAGCATTTGCAAGCTTCTGGCACCATTCTTGAGTGAATTGCCAAAAGTCAGATTTTTGCTGAAATTGTGACCCCGGGGCTTAGGGATTTTTTCAAAAAAGTCTTTTCCGCAGGTTAAGTTTTTGAGGGCTGATTTCTTGTCCTGTGATAAAAAGACTTCTGTTTCCATCGCCAAAGCTTTCAGGGGAGCATTTGCAAGCTTCTGGCACCATTTTTGAGTGAATTGCCAAAAGTCAGATTTTTGCTGAAATTGTGACCCCGGCGCTTAGGGATTTTTTCAAAAAAGTCTTTTCCGCAGGTTAAGTTTTTGAGGGCTGATTTCTTGTCCTGTGATAAAAAGACTTCTGTTTCCATCGCCAAAGCTTTCAGGGGAGCATTTGCAAGCTTCTGGCACCATTTTTGAGTGAATTGCCAAAAGTCAGATTTTTGCTGAAATTGTGACCCCGGGGCTTAGGGATTTTTTCAAAAAAGTCTTTTCCGCTGGTTAAGTTTTCTAGGGCTGATTTCTTGTCCTGTGATAAAAAGACTTCTGTTTTCATCGCCAAAGCTTTCTCGGGAGCATTTGCAAGCTTCTGGCACCATTTTTGAGTGAATTGCCAAAAGTCAGATTTTTGCTGAAATTATGACCCCGGGGCTTAGGGATTTTTTCAAAAAAGTCTTTTCCGCAGGTTAAGTTTTTGAGGGCTGATTTCTTGTCCTGTGATAAAAAGACTTCTGTTTTCATCGCAAAAGCTTTCAGGGGAGCATTTGCAAGCTTCTGGCACCATTCTTGAGTGAATTGCCAAAAGTCAGATTTTTGCTGAAATTGTGACCCCCGGGGCTTAGGGATTTTTTCAAAAAAGTCTTTTCCGCAGGTTAAGTTTTTGAGGGCTGATTTCTTGTCCTGTGATAAAAAGACTTCTGTTTCCATCGCCAAAGCTTTCACGGGAGCATTTGCAAGCTGCTGGCACCATTTTTGAGTGAATTGCCAAAAGTCAGATTTTTGCTGAAATTGTGACCCCGGGGCTTAGGGATTTTTTCAAAAAAGTCTTTTCCGCAGGTTAAGTTTTCTAGGGCTGATTTCTTGTCCTGTGATAAAAAGACTTCTGTTTCCATCGCCAAAGCTTTCTTGGGAGCATTTGCAAGCTTCTGGCACCATTTTTGAGTGAATTGCCAAAAGTCAGATTTTTGCTGAAATTGTGACCCCGGGGCTTAGGGATTTTTTCAAAAAAGTCTTTTCCGCAGGTTAAGTTTTTGAGGGCTGATTTCTTGTCCTGTGATAAAAAGACTTCTGTTTCCATCGCCAAAGCTTTCAGGGGAGCATTTGCAAGCTTCTGGCACCATTTTTGAGTGAATTGCCAAAAGTCAGATTTTTGCTGAAATTGTGACCCCGGGGCTTAGGGATTTTTTCAAAAAAGTCTTTTCCGCAGGTTAAGTTTTTTAGGGCTGATTTCTTGTCCTGTGATAAAAAGACTTCTGTTTCCATCGCCAAAGCTTTCTCGGGAGCATTAGCAAGCTTCTGGAATCATTTTTGAGTGAATTGCCAAAAGTCAGATTTTTGCTGAAATTGTGACCCCGGGGCTTAGGGATTTTTTCAAAAAAGTCTTTTCCGCAGGTTAAGTTTTTTAGGGCTGATTTCTTGTCCTGTGATAAAAAGACTTCTGTTTCCATCGCCAAAGCTTTCTCGGGAGCATTAGCAAACTTCTGGAATCATTTTTGAGTGAATTGCCAAAAGTCAGATTTTTGCTGAAATTATGACCCCGGGGCTTAGGGATTTTTTCAAAAAAGTCTTTTCCGCAGGTTAAGTTTTCGAGGGCTGATTTCTTGTCCTGTGATAAAAAGACCTCCGTTTCCATCGCCAAAGCTTTCAGGGGAGCATTTGCAAGCTTCTGGCACCATTTTTGAGTGAATTGCCAAAAGTCAGATTTTTGCTGAAATTGTGACCCCGGGGCTTAGGGATTTTTTCAAAAAAGTCTTTTCCGCAGGTTAAGTTTTTGAGGGCTGATTTCTTGTCCTGTGATAAAAAGACTTCTGTTTCCATCGCCAAAGCTTTCAGGGGAGCATTTGCAAGCTTCTGGCACCATTTTTGAGTGAATTGCCAAAAGTCAGATTTTTGCTGAAATTGTGACCCCGGGGCTTAGGGATTTTTTCAAAAAAGTCTTTTCCGCAGGTTAAGTTTTTGAGGGCTGATTTCTTGTCCTGTGATAAAAAGACTTCTGTTTCCATCGCCAAAGCTTTCTCGGGAGCATTTGCAAGCTTCTGGCACCATTTTTGAGTGAATTGCCAAAAGTCAGATTTTTGCTGAAATTGTGACCCCGGGGCTTAGGGATCTTTTCAAAAAAGTCTTTTCCGCAGGTTAAGTTTTCGAGGGCTGATTTCTTGTCCTGTGATAAAAAGACTTCTGTTTCCATCGCCAAAGCTTTCAGGGGAGCATTTGCAAGCTTCTGGCACCATTTTTGAGTGAATTGCCAAAAGTCAGATTTTTGCTGAAATTATGACCCCGGGGCTTAGGGATTTTTTCAAAAAAGTCTTTTCCGCAGGTTAAGTTTTTGAGTGCTGATTTCTTGTCCTGTGATAAAAAGACTTCTGTTTTCATCGCAAAAGCTTTCACGGGAGCATTTGCAAGCTGCTGGCACCATTTTTGAGTGAATTGCCAAAAGTCAGATTTTTGCTGAAATTGTGACCCCGGGGCTCAGGGATTTTTTCAAAAAAGTCTTTTCCGCAGGTTAAGTTTTTGAGGGCTGATTTCTTATCCTGTGATAAAAAGACTTCTGTTTCCATCGCCAAAGCTTTCAGGGGAGCATTTGCAAGCTTCTGGAATCATTTTTGAGTGAATTGCCAAAAGTCAGATTTTGCTGAAATTGTGACCCCGGGGCTTAGGGATTTTTTCAAAAAAGTCTTTTCCGCAGGTTAAGTTTTCTAGGGCTGATTTCTTGTCCTGTGATAAAAAGACCTCCGTTTCCATCGCCAAAGCTTTCAGGGGAGTATTTGCAAGCTTCTGGCACCATTCTTGAGTGAATTGCCAAAAGTCAGATTTTTGCTGAAATTGTGACCCCGGGGCTTAGGGATTTTTTCAAAAAAGTCTTTTCCGCAGGTTAAGTTTTTGAGGGCTGATTTCTTATCCTGTGATAAAAAGACTTCTGTTTCCATCGCCAAAGCTTTCAGGGGAGCAATTGCAAGCTTCTGGCACCATTTTTGAGTGAATTGCCAAAAGTCAGATTTTTGCTGAAATTGTGACCCCGGGGCTTAGGGATTTTTTCAAAAAAGTCTTTTCCGCAGGTTAAGTTTTCTAGGGCTGATTTCTTGTCCTGTGATAAAAAGACTTCTGTTTCCATCGCCAAAGCTTTCTCGGGAGCATTAGCAAGCTTCTGGCACCATTTTTGAGTGAATTGCCAAAAGTCAGATTTTTGCTGAAATTGTGACCCCGGGGCTTAGGGATTTTTTCAAAAAAATCTTTTCCGCAGGTTAAGTTTTTGAGGGCTGATTTCTTGTCCTGTGATAAAAAGACTTCTGTTTCCATCGCCAAAGCTTTCAGGGGAGCATTTGCAAGCTTCTGGCACCATTTTTGAGTGAATTGCCGAAAGTCACATTTTTGCTGTAATTGTGACCCCGGGGTTTAGGGATTATTTCAAAAAAGTCTTTTCCGCAGGTTAAGTTTTCGAGGGCTGATTTCTTGTCCTGTGATAAAAAGACTTCTGTTTCCATCGCCAAAGCTTTCAGGGGATCATTTGCAAGCTTCTGGCACCATTTTTGAATGAATTGCCAAAAGTCAGATTTTTGCTGAAATTGTGACCCCGGGGCTTAGGGATTTTTTCAAAAAAGTCTTTTCCGCAGGTTAAGTTTTTGAGTGCTGATTTCTTGTCCTGTGATAAAAAGACTTCTGTTTTCATCGCAAAAGCTTTCACGGGAGCATTTGCAAGCTGCTGGCACCATTTTTGAGTGAATTGCCAAAAGTCAGATTTTTGCTGAAATTGTGACCCCCGGGCTTAGGGATTTTTTCAAAAAAGTCTTTTCCGCAGGTTAAGTTTTTGAGGGCTGATTTCTTATCCTGTGATAAAAAGACTTCTGTTTCCATCGCCAAAGCTTTCAGGGGAGCATTTGCAAGCTTCTGGCACCATTTTTGAGTGAATTGCCAAAAGTCAGATTTTGCTGAAATTGTGACCCCGGGGCTTAGGGATTTTTTCAAAAAAGTCTTTTCCGCAGGTTAAGTTTTCTAGGGCTGATTTCTTGTCCTGTGATAAAAATACCTCCGTTTCCATCGCCAAAGCTTTCAGGGGAGCATTTGCAAGCTTCTGGCACCATTCTTGAGTGAATTGCCAAAAGTCAGATTTTTGCTGAAATTGTGACCCCGGGGCTTAGGGAATTTTTCAAAAAAGTGTTTTCCGCAGGTTAAGTTTTTGAGGGCTGATTTCTTGTCCTGTGATAAAAAGACTTCTGTTTCCATCGCCAAAGCTTTCTCGGGAGCATTAGCAAGGTTCTGGCACCATTTTTGAGTGAATTGCCAAAAGTCAGATTTTTGCTGAAATTGTGACCCCGGGGCTTAGGGATTTTTTCAAAAAAATCTTTTCCGCAGGTTAAGTTTTCGAGGGCTGATTTCTTGTCCTGTGATAAAAAGACTTCTGTTTCCATCGCCAAAGCTTTCAGGGGATCATTTGCAAGCTTCTGGCTCCATTTTTGAATGAATTGCCAAAAGTCAGATTTTTGCTGAAATTGTGACCCCGGGGCTTAGGGATTTTTTAAAAAACTCTTTTCCGCAGGTTAAGTTTTCGAGGGCTGATTTCTTGTCCTGTGATAAAAAGACTTCTGTTTTCATCGCCAAAGCTTTCAGGGGAGCATTTGCAAGCTTCTGGCACCATTTTTGAGTGAATTGCCAAAAGTCAGATTTTTGCTGAAATTGTGACCCCGGGGCTCAGGGATTTTTTCAAAAAAGTCTTTTCCGCAGGTTAAGTTTTTGAGGGCTGATTTCTTATCCTGTGATAAAAAGACTTCTGTTTCCATCGCCAAAGCTTTCAGGGGAGCATTTGCAAGCTTCTGGAATCATTTTTGAGTGAATTGCCAAAAGTCAGATTTTGCTGAAATTGTGACCCCGGGGCTTAGGGATTTTTTCAAAAAAGTCTTTTCCGCAGGTTAAGTTTTCTAGGGCTGATTTCTTGTCCTGTGATAAAAAGACCTCCGTTTCCATCGCCAAAGCTTTCAGGGGAGTATTTGCAAGCTTCTGGCACCATTCTTGAGTGAATTGCCAAAAGTCAGATTTTTGCTGAAATTGTGACCCCGGGGCTTAGGGATTTTTTCAAAAAAGTCTTTTCCGCAGGTTAAGTTTTTGAGGGCTGATTTCTTATCCTGTGATAAAAAGACTTCTGTTTCCATCGCCAAAGCTTTCAGGGGAGCAATTGCAAGCTTCTGGCACCATTTTTGAGTGAATTGCCAAAAGTCAGATTTTTGCTGAAATTGTGACCCCGGGGCTTAGGGATTTTTTCAAAAAAGTCTTTTCCGCAGGTTAAGTTTTCTAGGGCTGATTTCTTGTCCTGTGATAAAAAGACTTCTGTTTCCATCGCCAAAGCTTTCTCGGGAGCATTAGCAAGCTTCTGGCACCATTTTTGAGTGAATTGCCAAAAGTCAGATTTTTGCTGAAATTGTGACCCCGGGGCTTAGGGATTTTTTCAAAAAAATCTTTTCCGCAGGTTAAGTTTTTGAGGGCTGATTTCTTGTCCTGTGATAAAAAGACTTCTGTTTCCATCGCCAAAGCTTTCAGGGGAGCATTTGCAAGCTTCTGGCACCATTTTTGAGTGAATTGCCGAAAGTCACATTTTTGCTGTAATTGTGACCCCGGGGTTTAGGGATTATTTCAAAAAAGTCTTTTCCGCAGGTTAAGTTTTCGAGGGCTGATTTCTTGTCCTGTGATAAAAAGACTTCTGTTTCCATCGCCAAAGCTTTCAGGGGATCATTTGCAAGCTTCTGGCACCATTTTTGAATGAATTGCCAAAAGTCAGATTTTTGCTGAAATTGTGACCCCGGGGCTTAGGGATTTTTTCAAAAAAAGTCTTTTCCGCAGGTTAAGTTTTTGAGTGCTGATTTCTTGTCCTGTGATAAAAAGACTTCTGTTTTCATCGCAAAAGCTTTCACGGGAGCATTTGCAAGCTGCTGGCACCATTTTTGAGTGAATTGCCAAAAGTCAGATTTTTGCTGAAATTGTGACCCCCGGGCTTAGGGATTTTTTCAAAAAAGTCTTTTCCGCAGGTTAAGTTTTTGAGGGCTGATTTCTTATCCTGTGATAAAAAGACTTCTGTTTCCATCGCCAAAGCTTTCAGGGGAGCATTTGCAAGCTTCTGGCACCATTTTTGAGTGAATTGCCAAAAGTCAGATTTTGCTGAAATTGTGACCCCGGGGCTTAGGGATTTTTTCAAAAAAGTCTTTTCCGCAGGTTAAGTTTTCTAGGGCTGATTTCTTGTCCTGTGATAAAAATACCTCCGTTTCCATCGCCAAAGCTTTCAGGGGAGCATTTGCAAGCTTCTGGCACCATTCTTGAGTGAATTGCCAAAAGTCAGATTTTTGCTGAAATTGTGACCCCGGGGCTTAGGGAATTTTTCAAAAAAGTCTTTTCCGCAGGTTAAGTTTTTGAGGGCTGATTTCTTGTCCTGTGATAAAAAGACTTCTGTTTCCATCGCCAAAGCTTTCTCGGGAGCATTAGCAAGGTTCTGGCACCATTTTTGAGTGAATTGCCAAAAGTCAGATTTTTGCTGAAATTGTGACCCCGGGGCTTAGGGATTTTTTCAAAAAAATCTTTTCCGCAGGTTAAGTTTTCGAGGGCTGATTTCTTGTCCTGTGATAAAAAGACTTCTGTTTCCATCGCCAAAGCTTTCAGGGGATCATTTGCAAGCTTCTGGCTCCATTTTTGAATGAATTGCCAAAAGTCAGATTTTTGCTGAAATTGTGACCCCGGGGCTTAGGGATTTTTTAAAAAACTCTTTTCCGCAGGTTAAGTTTTCGAGGGCTGATTTCTTGTCCTGTGATAAAAAGACTTCTGTTTTCATCGCCAAAGCTTTCAGGGGAGCATTTGCAAGCTTCTGGCACCATTTTTGAGTGAATTGCCAAAAGTCAGATTTTTGCTGAAATTGTGACCCCGGGGCTTAGGGATTTTTTCAAAAAAGTCTTTTCCGCAGGTTAAGTTTTCGAGGGCTGATTTCTTGTCCTGTGATAAAAAGACTTCTGTTTCCATCGCCAAAGCTTTCTCGGGAGCATTAGCAAGCTTCTGGCACCATTTTTGAGTGAATTGCCAAAAGTCAGATTTTTGCTGAAATTGTGACCCCGGGGCTTAGGGATTTTTCCAAAAAGATCTTTTCCGCAGGTTAAGTTTTCGAGGGCTGATTTCTTGTCCTGTGATAAAAAGACTTCTGTTTCCATCGCCAAAGCTTTCAGGGGAGCATTTGCAAGCTTCTGGCACCATTTTTGAGTGAATTGCCGAAAGTCAGATTTTTGCTGAAATTGTGACCCCGGGGCTTAGGGATTATTTCAAAAAAGTCTTTTCCGCAGGTTAAGTTTTTGAGGGCTGATTTCTTATCCTGTGATAAAAAGACTTCTGTTTCCATCGCCAAAGCTTTCAGGGGAGCATTTGCAAGCTTCTGGCACCATTTTTGAGTGAATTGCCAAAAGTCAGATTTTGCTGAAATTGTGACCCCGGGGCTTAGGGATTTTTTCAAAAAAGTCTTTTCCGCAGGTTAAGTTTTCTAGGGCTGATTTCTTGTCCTGTGATAAAAATACCTCCGTTTCCATCGCCAAAGCTTTCAGGGGAGCATTTGCAAGCTTCTGGCACCATTCTTGAGTGAATTGCCAAAAGTCAGATTTTTGCTGAAATTGTGACCCCGGGGCTTAGGGAATTTTTCAAAAAAGTCTTTTCCGCAGGTTAAGTTTTTGAGGGCTGATTTCTTGTCCTGTGATAAAAAGACTTCTGTTTCCATCGCCAAAGCTTTCTCGGGAGCATTAGCAAGGTTCTGGCACCATTTTTGAGTGAATTGCCAAAAGTCAGATTTTTGCTGAAATTGTGACCCCGGGGCTTAGGGATTTTTTCAAAAAAATCTTTTCCGCAGGTTAAGTTTTCGAGGGCTGATTTCTTGTCCTGTGATAAAAAGACTTCTGTTTCCATCGCCAAAGCTTTCAGGGGATCATTTGCAAGCTTCTGGCTCCATTTTTGAATGAATTGCCAAAAGTCAGATTTTTGCTGAAATTGTGACCCCGGGGCTTAGGGATTTTTTAAAAAACTCTTTTCCGCAGGTTAAGTTTTCGAGGGCTGATTTCTTGTCCTGTGATAAAAAGACTTCTGTTTTCATCGCCAAAGCTTTCAGGGGAGCATTTGCAAGCTTCTGGCACCATTTTTGAGTGAATTGCCAAAAGTCAGATTTTTGCTGAAATTGTGACCCCGGGGCTTAGGGATTTTTTCAAAAAAGTCTTTTCCGCAGGTTAAGTTTTCGAGGGCTGATTTCTTGTCCTGTGATAAAAAGACTTCTGTTTCCATCGCCAAAGCTTTCTCGGGAGCATTAGCAAGCTTCTGGCACCATTTTTGAGTGAATTGCCAAAAGTCAGATTTTTGCTGAAATTGTGACCCCGGGGCTTAGGGATTTTTCCAAAAAGATCTTTTCCGCAGGTTAAGTTTTCGAGGGCTGATTTCTTGTCCTGTGATAAAAAGACTTCTGTTTCCATCGCCAAAGCTTTCAGGGGAGCATTTGCAAGCTTCTGGCACCATTTTTGAGTGAATTGCCGAAAGTCAGATTTTTGCTGAAATTGTGACCCCGGGGCTTAGGGATTATTTCAAAAAAGTCTTTTCCGCAGGTTAAGTTTTCGAGGGCTGATTTCTTGTCCTGTGATAAAAAGACTTCTGTTTCCATCGCCAAAGCTTTCAGGGGATCATTTGCAAGCTTCTGGCACCATTTTTGAATGAAGCATTTTTGAATGAAGCCTTTCTCGGGAGCATTAGCAAGCTTCTGGAATCATTTTTGAGTGAATTGCCAAAAGTCAGATTTTTGCTGAAATTGTGACCCCAGGGCTTAGGGATTTTTTCAAAAAAGTCTTTTCCGCAGGTTAAGTTTTTGAGGGCTGATTTCTTGTCCTGTGATAAAAAGACTTCTGTTTCCATCGCCAAAGCTTTCAGGGGAGCATTTGCAAGCTTCTGGAATCATTTTTGAGTGAATTGCCAAAAGTCAGATTTTGCTGAAATTGTGACCCCGGGGCTTAGGGATTTTTTCAAAAAAGTCTTTTCCGCAGGTTAAGTTTTCTAGGGCTGATTTCTTGTCCTGTGATAAAAATACCTCCGTTTCCATCGCCAAAGCTTTCAGGGGAGCATTTGCAAGCTTCTGGCACCATTCTTGAGTGAATTGCCAAAAGTCAGATTTTTGCTGAAATTGTGACCCCGGGGCTTAGGGATTTTTTCAAAAACTCTTTTCCGCAGGTTAAGTTTTCGACGGCTGTTTTCTTGTCCTGTGATAAAAAGACTTCTGTTTTCATCGCGAAAGCTTTCAGGGGAGCATTTGCAAGCTTCTGTCACCATTATTGAGTGAATTGCCAAAAGTCAGATTTTTGCTGAAATTGTGACCCCGGGGCTTAGGGATTTTTTCAAAAAAGTCTTTTCCGCAGGTTAAGTTTTTGAGGGCTGATTTCTTATCCTGTGATAAAAAGACTTCTGTTTCCATCGCCAAAGCTTTCAGGGGAGCATTTGCAAGCTTCTGGAATCATTTTTGAGTGAATTGCCAAAAGTCAGATTTTGCTGAAATTGTGACCCCGGGGCTTAGGGATTTTTTCAAAAAAGTCTTTTCCGCAGGTTAAGTTTTCTAGGGCTGATTTCTTGTCCTGTGATAAAAATACCTCCGTTTCCATCGCCAAAGCTTTCAGGGGAGCATTTGCAAGCTTCTGGCACCATTCTTGAGTGAATTGCCAAAAGTCAGATTTTTGCTGAAATTGTGACCCCGGGGCTTAGGGATTTTTTCAAAAAAGTCTTTTCCGCAGGTTAAGTTTTTGAGGGCTGATTTCTTGTCCTGTGATAAAAAGACTTCTGTTTCCATCGCCAAAGCTTTCAGGGGAGCATTTGCAAGCTTCTGGCACCATTTTTGAGTGAATTGCCAAAAGTCAGATTTTTGCTGAAATTGTGACCCCGGGGCTTAGGGATTTTTTCAAAAAAGTCTTTTCCGCAGGTTAAGTTTTCTAGGGCTGATTTCTTGTCCTGTGATAAAAAGACTTCTGTTTCCATCGCCAAAGCTTTCTCGGGAGCATTAGCAAGCTTCTGGCACCATTTTTGAGTGAATTGCCAAAAGTCAGATTTTTGCTGAAATTGTGACCCCGGGGCTTAGGGATTTTTTCAAAAAAACCTTTTCCGCAGGTTAAGTTTTCGAGGGCTGATTTCTTGTCCTGTGATAAAAAGACTTCTGTTTCCATCGCCAAAGCTTTCAGGGGATCATTTGCAAGCTTCTGGCACCATTTTTGAGTGAATTGCCGAAAGTCACATTTTTGCTGTAATTGTGACCCCGGGGTTTAGGGATTATTTCAAAAAAGTCTTTTCCGCAGGTTAAGTTTTCGAGGGCTGATTTCTTGTCCTGTGATAAAAAGACTTCTGTTTCCATCGCCAAAGCTTTCAGGGGATCATTTGCAAGCTTCTGGCTCCATTTTTGAATGAATTGCCAAAAGTCAGATTTTTGCTGAAATTGTGACCCCGGGGCTTAGGGATTTTTTTAAAAACTCTTTTCCGCAGGTAACGTTTTCGAGGGCTGATTTCTTGTCCTGTGATAAAAAGACTTCTGTTTTCATCGCCAAAGCTTTCAGGGGAGCATTTGCAAGCTTCTGGCATCATTTTTGAGTGAACTGCCAAAAGTCAGATTTTTGCTGAAATTGTGACCCCCGGGCTTAGGGATTTTTTCAAAAAAGTCTTTTCCGCAGGTTAAGTTTTCGAGGGCTGATTTCTTGTCCTGTGATAAAAAGACTTCTGTTTCCATCGCCAAAGCTTTCTCGGGAGCATTAGCAAGCTTCTGGAATCATTTTTGAGTGAATTGCCAAAAGTCAGATTTTTGCTGAAATTATGACCCCGGGGCTTAGGGATTTTTTCAAAAAAGTCTTTTCCGCAGGTTAAGTTTTTGAGGGCTGATTTCTTGTCCTGTGATAAAAAGACTTCTGTTTCCATCGTCAAAGCTTTCTCGGGAGCATTTGCAAGCTTCTGGCACCATTCTTGAGTGAATTGCCAAAAGTCAGATTTTTGCTGAAATTGTGACCCCGGGGCTTAGGGATTTTTTCAAAAAAGTCTTTTCCGCAGGTTAACTTTTCTAGGGCTGATTTCTTGTCCTGTGATAATAAGACTTCTGTTTCCATCGCCAAAGCTTTCTCGGGAGCATTTGCAAGCTTCTGGCACCATTTTTGAGTGAATTGCCAAAAGTCATATTTTTGCTGAAATTGTGACCCCGGGGCTTAGGGATTTTTTTAAAAACTCTTTTCCGCAGGTTAAGTTTTCGAGGGCTGATTTCTTGTCCTGTGATAAAAAGACTTGTGTTTTCATCGCCAAAGCTTTCAGGGGAGCATTTGCAAGCTTCTGGCACCATTTTTGAGTGAATTGCCAAAAGTCAGATTTTTGCTGAAATTGTGACCCCGGGGCTTAGGGATTTTCTCAAAAAAGTCTTTTCCGCAGGTTAAGTTTTCGAGGGCTGATTTCTTGTCCTGTGATAAAAAGACTTCTGTTTCCATCGCCAAAGCTTTCTCAGGAGCATTAGCAAGCTTCTGGCACCATTTTTGAGTGAATTGCCAAAAGTCAGATTTTTGCTGAAATTGTGACCCCGGGGCTTAGGGATTTTTTCAAAAAAATCTTTTCCGCAGGTTAAGTTTTCGAGGGCTGATTTCTTGTCCTGTGATAAAAAGACTTCTGTTTCCATCGCCAAAGCTTTCAGGGGAGCATTTGCAAGCTTCTGGCACCATTTTTGAGTGAATTGCCGAAAGTCAGATTTTTGCTGTAATTGTGACCCCGGGGCTTAGGGATTATTTCAAAAAAGTCTTTTCCGCAGGTTAAGTTTTCGAGGGCTGATTTCTTGTCCTGTGATAAAAAGACTTCTGTTTCCATCGCCAAAGCTTTCAGGGGATCATTTGCAAGCTTCTGGCACCATTTTTGAATGAAGCATTTTTGAATGAAGCATTTCTCGGGAGCATTAGCAAGCTTCTGGCACCATTTTTGAGTGAATTGCCAAAAGTCAGATTTTTGCTGAAATTGTGACCCCAGGGCTTAGGGATTTTTTCAAAAAAGTCTTTTCCGCAGGTTAAGTTTTTGAGGGCTGATTTCTTGTCCTGTGATAAAAAGACTTCTGTTTCCATCGCCAAAGCTTTCAGGGGAGCATTTGCAAGCTTCTGGCACCATTCTTGAGTGAATTGCCAAAAGTCAGATTTTTGCTGAAATTGTGACCCCGGGGCTTAGGGATTTTTTCAAAAACTCTTTTCCGCAGGTTAAGTTTTCGACGGCTGTTTTCTTGTCCTGTGATAAAAAGACTTCTGTTTTCATCGCGAAAGCTTTCAGGGGAGCATTTGCAAGCTTCTGTCACCATTATTGAGTGAATTGCCAAAAGTCAGATTTTTGCTGAAATTGTGACCCCGGGGCTTAGGGATTTTTTCAAAAAAGTCTTTTCCGCAGGTTAAGTTTTCGAGGGCTGATTTCTTGTCCTGTGATAAAAAGACTTCTGTATCCATCGCCAAAGCTTTCAGGGGAGCATTTGCAAGCTTCTGGCACCATTTTTCAGTGAATTGCCAAAAGTCAGATTTTTTGCTGAAATTGTGACCCCGGGGCTTAGGGATTTTTTCAAAAAAGTCTTTTCCGCAGGTTAAGTTTTCGAGGGCTGATTTCTTGTCCTGTGATAAAAAGACTTCTGTTTCCATCGCCAAAGCTTTCAGGGGAGCATTTGCAAGCTTCTGGCACCATTTTTGAGTGAATTGCCGAAAGTCACATTTTTGCTGTAATTGTGACCCCGGGGTTTAGGGATTATTTCAAAAAAGTCTTTTCCGCAGGTTAAGTTTTCGAGGGCTGATTTCTTGTCCTGTGATAAAAAGACTTCTGTTTCCATCGCCAAAGCTTTCAGGGGATCATTTGCAAGCTTCTGGCTCCATTTTTGAATGAATTGCCAAAAGTCAGATTTTTGCTGAAATTGTGACCCCGGGGCTTAGGGATTTTTTTAAAAACTCTTTTCCGCAGGTAACATTTTCGAGGTCTGATTTCTTGTCCTGTGATAAAAAGACTTCTGTTTTCATCGCCAAAGCTTTCAGGGGAGCATTTGCAAGCTTCTGGCATCATTTTTGAGTGAACTGCCAAAAGTCAGATTTTTGCTGAAATTGTGACCCCCGGGCTTAGGGATTTTTTCAAAAAAGTCTTTTCCGCAGGTTAAGTTTTCGAGGGCTGATTTCTTGTCCTGTGATAAAAAGACTTCTGTTTCCATCGCCAAAGCTTTCTCGGGAGCATTAGCAAGCTTCTGGAATCATTTTTGAGTGAATTGCCAAAAGTCAGATTTTTGCTGAAATTATGACCCCGGGGCTTAGGGATTTTTTCAAAAAAGTCTTTTCCGCAGGTTAAGTTTTTGAGGGCTGATTTCTTGTCCTGTGATAAAAAGACTTCTGTTTCCATCGTCAAAGCTTTCTCGGGAGCATTTGCAAGCTTCTGGCACCATTCTTGAGTGAATTGCCAAAAGTCAGATTTTTGCTGAAATTGTGACCCCGGGGCTTAGGGATTTTTTCAAAAAAGTCTTTTCCGCAGGTTAACTTTTCTAGGGCTGATTTCTTGTCCTGTGATAATAATACTTCTGTTTCCATCGCCAAAGCTTTCTCGGGAGCATTTGCAAGCTTCTGGCACCATTTTTGAGTGAATTGCCAAAAGTCATATTTTTGCTGAAATTGTGACCCCGGGGCTTAGGGATTATTTCAAAAAAGTCTTTTCCGCCGGTTAAGTTTTCTAGGGCTGATTTCTTGTCCTGTGATAAAAAGACTTCTGTTTCCATCACCAAAGCTTTCAGGGGATCATTTGCAAGCTTCTGGCACCATTTTTGAATGAATTGCCAAAAGTCAGATTTTTGCTGAAATTGTGACCCCGGGGCTTAGGGATTTTTTTAAAAACTCTTTTCCGCAGGTTAAGTTTTCGAGGGCTGATTTCTTGTCCTGTGATAAAAAGACTTCTGTTTTCATCGCCAAAGCTTTCAGGGGAGCATTTGCAAGCTTCTGGCACCATTTTTGAGTGAATTGCCAAAAGTCAGATTTTTGCTGAAATTGTGACCCCGGGGCTTAGGGATTTTCTCAAAAAACTCTTTTCCGCAGGTTAAGTTTTCGAGGGCTGATTTCTTGTCCTGTGATAAAAAGACTTCTGTTTTCATCGCCAAAGCTTTCAGGGGAGCATTTGCAAGCTTCTGTCACCATTTTTGAGTGAATTGCCAAAAGTCAGTTTTTTGCTGAAATTGTGACCCCGGGGCTTCGGGATTTTCTCAAAAAAGTCTTTTCCGCAGGTTAAGTTTTCGAGGGCTGATTTCTTGTCCTGTGATAAAAAGACTTCTGTTTCCATCGCCAAAGCTTTCTCGGGAGCATTAGCAAGCTTCTGGCACCATTTTTGAGTGAATTGCCAAAAGTCAGATTTTTGCTGAAATTGTGACCCCGGGGCTTAGGGATTATTTCAAAAAAGTCTTTTCCGCAGGTTAAGTTTTCGAGGGCTGATTTCTTGTCCTGTGATAAAAAGACTTCTGTTTCCATCGCCAAAGCTTTCAGGGGATCATTTGCAAGCTTCTGGCACCATTTTTGAATGAAGCATTTTTGAATGAAGCATTTCTCGGGAGCATTAGCAAGCTTCTGGAATAATTTTTGAGTGAATTGCCAAAAGTCAGATTTTTGCTGAAATTGTGACCCCAGGGCTTAGGGATTTTTTCAAAAAAGTCTTTTCCGCAGGTTAAGTTTTTGAGGGCTGATTTCTTGTCCTGTGATAAAAAGACTTCTGTTTCCATCGCCAAAGCTTTCAGGGGAGCATTTGCAAGCTTCTGGCACCATTCTTGAGTGAATTGCCAAAAGTCAGATTTTTGCTGAAATTGTGACCCCGGGGCTTAGGGATTTTTTCAAAAACTCTTTTCCGCAGGTTAAGTTTTCGACGGCTGTTTTCTTGTCCTGTGATAAAAAGACTTCTGTTTCCATCGCGAAAGCTTTCAGGGGAGCATTTGCAAGCTTCTGGCACCATTTTTCAGTGAATTGCCAAAAGTCAGATATTTTGCTGAAATTGTGACCCCGGGGCTTAGGGATTTTTTCAAAAAAGTCTTTTCTGCAGGTTAAGTTTTCGAGGGCTGATTTCTTGTCCTGTGATAAAAAGACTTCTGTTTCCATCGCCAAAGCTTTCTCGGGAGCAATAGCAAGCTTCCGGCACCATTTTTGAGTGAATTGCCAAAAGTCAGATTTTTGCTGAAATTGTGACCCCGGGGCTTAGGGATTTTTTCAAAAAAGTCTTTTCCGCAGGTTAAGTTTTTGAGGGCTGATTTCTTGTCCTGTGATAAAAAGACTTCTGTTTCCATCGCCAAAGCTTTCAGGGGAGCATTTGCAAGCTTTTGGCACCATTTTTGAGTGAATTGCCAAAAGTCAGATTTTTGCTGAAATTGTGACCCCGGGGCTTAGGGATTTTTTTAAAAACTCTTTTCCGCAGGTTAAGTTTTCGAGGGCTGATTTCTTGTCCTGTGATAAAAAGACTTCTGTTTCCATCGCCAAAGCTTTCAGGGGAGCATTTGCAAGCTTCTGGCACCATTTTTCAGTGAATTGCCAAAAGTCAGATTTTTGCTGAAATTGTGACCCCGGGGCTTAGGGATTTTTTCAAAATAGTCTTTTCCGCAGGTTAAGTTTTCGAGGGCTGATTTCTTGTCCTGTGATAAAAAAGACTTCTGTTTCCATCACCAAAGCTTTCAGGGGATCATTTGCAAGCTTCTGGCACCATTTTTGAGTGAATTGCCAAAAGTCAGATTTTTGCTGAAATTATGACCCCGGGGCTTAGGGATTTTTTCAAAAAAGTCTTTACCGCAGGTTAAGTTTTCGAGGGCTGTTTTCTTGTCCTGTGATAAAAAGACTTCTGTTTTCATCGCGAAAGCTTTCAGGGGAGCATTTGCAAGCTTCTGTCACCATTATTGAGTGAATTGCCAAAAGTCAGATTTTTGCTGAAATTGTGACCCCGGGGCTTAGGGATTTTTTCAAAAAAGTCTTTTCCGCAGGTTAAGTTTTTGAGGGCTGATTTCTTGTCCTGTGATAAAAAGACTTCTGTTTCCATCGCCAAAGCTTTCAGGGGAGCATTTGCAAGCTTCTGGAACCATTTTTGAGTGAATTGCCAAAAGTCAGATTTTTTGCTGAAATTGTGACCCCGGGGCTTAGGGATTTTTTCAAAAAAGTCTTTTCCGCAGGTTAAGTTTTCGAGGGCTGATTTCTTGTCCTGTGATAAAAAGACTTCTGTTTCCATCGCCAAAGCTTTCTCGGGAGCAATAGCAAGCTTCCGGCACCATTTTTGAGTGAATTGCCAAAAGTCAGATTTTTGCTTTAATTGTGACCCCGGGGCTTAGGGATTTTTTCAAAAAAGTCTTTTCCGCCGGTTAAGTTTTCTAGGGCTGATTTCTTGTCCTGTGATAAAAAAGACTTCTGTTTCCATCACCAAAGCTTTCAGGGGAGCATTTGCAAGCTTCTGGAATCATTTTTGAGTGAATTGCCAAAAGTCAGATTTTGCTGAAATTGTGACCCCGGGGCTTAGGGATTTTTTCTAAAAAGTCTTTTCCGCAGGTTAAGTTTTTGAGGGCTGATTTCTTATCCTGTGATAAAAAGACTTCTGTTTCCATCGCCAAAGCTTTCAGGGGAGCATTTGCAAGCTTCTGGAATCATTTTTGAGTGAATTGCCGAAAGTCACATTTTGCTGAAATTGTGACCCCGGGGCTTAGGGATTTTTTCAAAAAAGTCTTTTCCGCAGGTTAAGTTTTCTAGGGCTGATTTCTTGTCCTGTGATAAAAAGACCTCCGTTTCCATCGCCAAAGCTTTCAGGGGAGCATTTGCAAGCTTCTGGCACCATTCTTGAGTGAATTGCCAAAAGTCAGATTTTTGCTGAAATTGTGACCCCGGGGCTTAGGGATTTTTTCAAAAAAGTCTTTTCCGCAGGTTAAGTTTTTGAGGGCTGATTTCTTGTCCTGTGATAAAAAGACTTCTCTTTCCATCGCCAAAGCTTTCAGGGGATCATTTGCAAGCTTCTGGCACCATTTTTGAGTGAATTGCCAAAAGTCAGATTTTTGCTGAAATTGTGACCCCGGGGCTTAGGGATTTTTTCAAAAAAGTCTTTTCCGCAGGTTAAGTTTTCGAGGGCTGATTTCTTGTCCTGTGATAAAAAGACTTCTGTTTCCATCGCCAAAGCTTTCTCGGGAGCATTAGCAAGCTTCTGGCACCATTTTTGAGTGAATTGCCAAAAGTCAGATTTTTGCTGAAATTGTGACCCCGGGGCTTAGGGATTTTTTCAAAAAAATCTTTTCCGCAGGTTAAGTTTTCGAGGGCTGATTTCTTGTCCTGTGATAAAAAGACTTCTGTTTCCATCGCCAAAGCTTTCAGGGGAGCATTTGCAAGCTTCTGGCACCATTTTTGAGTGAATTGCCGAAAGTCACATTTTTGCTGTAATTGTGACCCCGGGGCTTAGGGATTATTTCAAAAAAGTCTTTTCCGCAGGTTAAGTTTTCGAGGGCTGATTTCTTGTCCTGTGATAAAAAGACTTCTGTTTCCATCGCCAAAGCTTTCAGGGGAGCATTTGCAAGCTTCTGGCACCATTTTTGAATGAATTGCCAAAAGTCAGATTTTTGCTGAAATTGTGATCCCGGGGCTTAGGGATTTTTTCAAAAAAGTCTTTTCCGCAGGTTAAGTTTTCGAGGGCTGATTTCTTGTCCTGTGATAAAAAGACTTCTGTTTCCATCGCCAAAGCTTTCAGGGGAGCATTTGCAAGCTTCTGGAATCATTTTTGAGTGAATTGCCAAAAGTCAGATTTTTGCTGAAATTATGACCCCGGGGCTTAGGGATTTTTTCAAAAAAGTCTTTTCCGCAGGTTAAGTTTTCGAGGGCTGATTTCTTGTCCTGTGATAAAAAGACTTCTGTTTCCATCGCCAAAGCTTTCTCGGGAGCAATAGCAAGCTTCCGGCACCATTTTTGAGTGAATTGCCAAAAGTCAGATTTTTGCTTTAATTGTGACCCCGGGGCTTAGGGATTTTTTCAAAAAAGTCTTTTCCGCCGGTTAAGTTTTCTAGGGCTGATTTCTTGTCCTGTGATAAAAAAGACTTCTGTTTCCATCACCAAAGCTTTCAGGGGAGCATTTGCAAGCTTCTGGAATCATTTTTGAGTGAATTGCCAAAAGTCAGATTTTGCTGAAATTGTGACCCCGGGGCTTAGGGATTTTTTCTAAAAAGTCTTTTCCGCAGGTTAAGTTTTTGAGGGCTGATTTCTTATCCTGTGATAAAAAGACTTCTGTTTCCATCGCCAAAGCTTTCAGGGGAGCATTTGCAAGCTTCTGGAATCATTTTTGAGTGAATTGCCGAAAGTCACATTTTGCTGAAATTGTGACCCCGGGCTTAGGGATTTTTTCAAAAAAGTCTTTTCCGCAGGTTAAGTTTTCTAGGGCTGATTTCTTGTCCTGTGATAAAAAGACCTCCGTTTCCATCGCCAAAGCTTTCAGGGGAGCATTTGCAAGCTTCTGGCACCATTCTTGAGTGAATTGCCAAAAGTCAGATTTTTGCTGAAATTGTGACCCCGGGGCTTAGGGATTTTTTCAAAAAAGTCTTTTCCGCAGGTTAAGTTTTTGAGGGCTGATTTCTTGTCCTGTGATAAAAAGACTTCTCTTTCCATCGCCAAAGCTTTCAGGGGATCATTTGCAAGCTTCTGGCACCATTTTTGAGTGAATTGCCAAAAGTCAGATTTTTGCTGAAATTGTGACCCCGGGGCTTAGGGATTTTTTCAAAAAAGTCTTTTCCGCAGGTTAAGTTTTCGAGGGCTGATTTCTTGTCCTGTGATAAAAAGACTTCTGTTTCCATCGCCAAAGCTTTCTCGGGAGCATTAGCAAGCTTCTGGCACCATTTTTGAGTGAATTGCCAAAAGTCAGATTTTTGCTGAAATTGTGACCCCGGGGCTTAGGGATTTTTTCAAAAAAATCTTTTCCGCAGGTTAAGTTTTCGAGGGCTGATTTCTTGTCCTGTGATAAAAAGACTTCTGTTTCCATCGCCAAAGCTTTCAGGGGAGCATTTGCAAGCTTCTGGCACCATTTTTGAGTGAATTGCCGAAAGTCACATTTTTGCTGTAATTGTGACCCCGGGGCTTAGGGATTATTTCAAAAAAGTCTTTTCCGCAGGTTAAGTTTTCGAGGGCTGATTTCTTGTCCTGTGATAAAAAGACTTCTGTTTCCATCGCCAAAGCTTTCAGGGGAGCATTTGCAAGCTTCTGGCACCATTTTTGAATGAATTGCCAAAAGTCAGATTTTTGCTGAAATTGTGATCCCGGGGCTTAGGGATTTTTTCAAAAAAGTCTTTTCCGCAGGTTAAGTTTTCGAGGGCTGATTTCTTGTCCTGTGATAAAAAGACTTCTGTTTCCATCGCCAAAGCTTTCAGGGGAGCATTTGCAAGCTTCTGGAATCATTTTTGAGTGAATTGCCAAAAGTCAGATTTTTGCTGAAATTATGACCCCGGGGCTTAGGGATTTTTTCAAAAAAGTCTTTTCCGCAGGTTAAGTTTTTGAGGGCTGATTTCTTGTCCTGTGATAAAAAAGACTTCTGTTTCCATCACCAAAGCTTTCTCGGGAGCATTTGCAAGCTTCTGGCACCATTCTTGAGTGAATTGCCAAAAGTCAGATTTTTGCTGAAATTGTGACCCCGGGGCTTAGGGATTTTTTCAAAAAAGTCTTTTCCGCAGGTTAACTTTTCTAGGGCTGATTTCTTGTCCTGTGATAATAAGACTTCTGTTTCCATCGCCAAAGCTTTCTCGGGAGCATTTGCAAGCTTCTGGCACCATTTTTGAGTGAATTGCCAAAAGTCAGATTTTTGCTGAAATTGTGACCCCGGGGCTTAGGGATTATTTCAAAAAAGTCTTTTCCGCCGGTTAAGTTTTCTAGGGCTGATTTCTTGTCCTGTGATAAAAAGACTTCTGTTTCCATCACCAAAGCTTTCAGGGGATCATTTGGAAGCTTCTGGCACCATTTTTGAATGAATTGCCAAAAGTCAGATTTTTGCTGAAATTGTGACCCCGGGGCTTAGGGATTTTTTTAAAAACTCTTTTCCGCAGGTTAAGTTTTCGAGGGCTGATTTCTTGTCCTGTGATAAAAAGACTTCTGTTTTCATCGCCAAAGCTTTCAGGGGAGCATTTGCAAGCTTCTGGCACCATTTTTGAGTGAATTGCCAAAAGTCAGATTTTTGCTGAAATTGTGACCCCGGGGCTTAGGGATTTTTTCAAAAAAGTCTTTTCCGCAGGTTAAGTTTTCGAGGGCTGATTTCTTGTCCTGTGATAAAAAGACTTCTGTTTCCATCACCAAAGCTTTCAGGGGAGCATTTGCAAGCTTCTGGCACCATTTTTGAGTGAATTGCCAAAAGTCAGATTTTTGCTGAAATTATGACCCCGGGGCTTAGGGATTTTTTCAAAAAAGTCTTTACCGCAGGTTAAGTTTTCGAGGGCTGTTTTCTTGTCCTGTGATAAAAAGACTTCTGTTTTCATCGCGAAAGCTTTCAGGGGAGCATTTGCAAGCTTCTGTCACCATTATTGAGTGAATTGCCAAAAGTCAGATTTTTGCTGAAATTGTGACCCCGGGGCTTAGGGATTTTTTCAAAAAAGTCTTTTCCGCAGGTTAAGTTTTTGAGGGCTGATTTCTTGTCCTGTGATAAAAAGACTTCTGTTTCCATCGCCAAAGCTTTCAGGGGAGCATTTGCAAGCTTCTGGAACCATTTTTGAGTGAATTGCCAAAAGTCAGATTTTTTGCTGAAATTGTGACCCCGGGGCTTAGGGATTTTTTCAAAAAAGTCTTTTCCGCAGGTTAAGTTTTCGAGGGCTGATTTCTTGTCCTGTGATAAAAAGACTTCTGTTTCCATCGCCAAAGCTTTCTCGGGAGCAATAGCAAGCTTCCGGCACCATTTTTGAGTGAATTGCCAAAAGTCAGATTTTTGCTTTAATTGTGACCCCGGGGCTTAGGGATTTTTTCAAAAAAGTCTTTTCCGCCGGTTAAGTTTTCTAGGGCTGATTTCTTGTCCTGTGATAAAAAAGACTTCTGTTTCCATCACCAAAGCTTTCAGGGGAGCATTTGCAAGCTTCTGGAATCATTTTTGAGTGAATTGCCAAAAGTCAGATTTTGCTGAAATTGTGACCCCGGGGCTTAGGGATTTTTTCTAAAAAGTCTTTTCCGCAGGTTAAGTTTTTGAGGGCTGATTTCTTATCCTGTGATAAAAAGACTTCTGTTTCCATCGCCAAAGCTTTCAGGGGAGCATTTGCAAGCTTCTGGAATCATTTTTGAGTGAATTGCCGAAAGTCACATTTTGCTGAAATTGTGACCCCGGGGCTTAGGGATTTTTTCAAAAAAGTCTTTTCCGCAGGTTAAGTTTTCTAGGGCTGATTTCTTGTCCTGTGATAAAAAGACCTCCGTTTCCATCGCCAAAGCTTTCAGGGGAGCATTTGCAAGCTTCTGGCACCATTCTTGAGTGAATTGCCAAAAGTCAGATTTTTGCTGAAATTGTGACCCCGGGGCTTAGGGATTTTTTCAAAAAAGTCTTTTCCGCAGGTTAAGTTTTTGAGGGCTGATTTCTTGTCCTGTGATAAAAAGACTTCTCTTTCCATCGCCAAAGCTTTCAGGGGATCATTTGCAAGCTTCTGGCACCATTTTTGAGTGAATTGCCAAAAGTCAGATTTTTGCTGAAATTGTGACCCCGGGGCTTAGGGATTTTTTCAAAAAAGTCTTTTCCGCAGGTTAAGTTTTCGAGGGCTGATTTCTTGTCCTGTGATAAAAAGACTTCTGTTTCCATCGCCAAAGCTTTCTCGGGAGCATTAGCAAGCTTCTGGCACCATTTTTGAGTGAATTGCCAAAAGTCAGATTTTTGCTGAAATTGTGACCCCGGGGCTTAGGGATTTTTTCAAAAAAATCTTTTCCGCAGGTTAAGTTTTCGAGGGCTGATTTCTTGTCCTGTGATAAAAAGACTTCTGTTTCCATCGCCAAAGCTTTCAGGGGAGCATTTGCAAGCTTCTGGCACCATTTTTGAGTGAATTGCCGAAAGTCACATTTTTGCTGTAATTGTGACCCCGGGGCTTAGGGATTATTTCAAAAAAGTCTTTTCCGCAGGTTAAGTTTTCGAGGGCTGATTTCTTGTCCTGTGATAAAAAGACTTCTGTTTCCATCGCCAAAGCTTTCAGGGGAGCATTTGCAAGCTTCTGGCACCATTTTTGAATGAATTGCCAAAAGTCAGATTTTTGCTGAAATTGTGATCCCGGGGCTTAGGGATTTTTTCAAAAAAGTCTTTTCCGCAGGTTAAGTTTTCGAGGGCTGATTTCTTGTCCTGTGATAAAAAGACTTCTGTTTCCATCGCCAAAGCTTTCAGGGGAGCATTTGCAAGCTTCTGGAATCATTTTTGAGTGAATTGCCAAAAGTCAGATTTTTGCTGAAATTATGACCCCGGGGCTTAGGGATTTTTTCAAAAAAGTCTTTTCCGCAGGTTAAGTTTTCGAGGGCTGATTTCTTGTCCTGTGATAAAAAGACTTCTGTTTCCATCGCCAAAGCTTTCTCGGGAGCAATAGCAAGCTTCCGGCACCATTTTTGAGTGAATTGCCAAAAGTCAGATTTTTGCTTTAATTGTGACCCCGGGGCTTAGGGATTTTTTCAAAAAAGTCTTTTCCGCCGGTTAAGTTTTCTAGGGCTGATTTCTTGTCCTGTGATAAAAAAGACTTCTGTTTCCATCACCAAAGCTTTCAGGGGAGCATTTGCAAGCTTCTGGAATCATTTTTGAGTGAATTGCCAAAAGTCAGATTTTGCTGAAATTGTGACCCCGGGGCTTAGGGATTTTTTCTAAAAAGTCTTTTCCGCAGGTTAAGTTTTTGAGGGCTGATTTCTTATCCTGTGATAAAAAGACTTCTGTTTCCATCGCCAAAGCTTTCAGGGGAGCATTTGCAAGCTTCTGGAATCATTTTTGAGTGAATTGCCGAAAGTCACATTTTGCTGAAATTGTGACCCCGGGGCTTAGGGATTTTTTCAAAAAAGTCTTTTCCGCAGGTTAAGTTTTCTAGGGCTGATTTCTTGTCCTGTGATAAAAAGACCTCCGTTTCCATCGCCAAAGCTTTCAGGGGAGCATTTGCAAGCTTCTGGCACCATTCTTGAGTGAATTGCCAAAAGTCAGATTTTTGCTGAAATTGTGACCCCGGGGCTTAGGGATTTTTTCAAAAAAGTCTTTTCCGCAGGTTAAGTTTTTGAGGGCTGATTTCTTGTCCTGTGATAAAAAGACTTCTCTTTCCATCGCCAAAGCTTTCAGGGGATCATTTGCAAGCTTCTGGCACCATTTTTGAGTGAATTGCCAAAAGTCAGATTTTTGCTGAAATTGTGACCCCGGGGCTTAGGGATTTTTTCAAAAAAGTCTTTTCCGCAGGTTAAGTTTTCGAGGGCTGATTTCTTGTCCTGTGATAAAAAGACTTCTGTTTCCATCGCCAAAGCTTTCTCGGGAGCATTAGCAAGCTTCTGGCACCATTTTTGAGTGAATTGCCAAAAGTCAGATTTTTGCTGAAATTGTGACCCCGGGGCTTAGGGATTTTTTCAAAAAAATCTTTTCCGCAGGTTAAGTTTTCGAGGGCTGATTTCTTGTCCTGTGATAAAAAGACTTCTGTTTCCATCGCCAAAGCTTTCAGGGGAGCATTTGCAAGCTTCTGGCACCATTTTTGAGTGAATTGCCGAAAGTCACATTTTTGCTGTAATTGTGACCCCGGGGCTTAGGGATTATTTCAAAAAAGTCTTTTCCGCAGGTTAAGTTTTCGAGGGCTGATTTCTTGTCCTGTGATAAAAAGACTTCTGTTTCCATCGCCAAAGCTTTCAGGGGAGCATTTGCAAGCTTCTGGCACCATTTTTGAATGAATTGCCAAAAGTCAGATTTTTGCTGAAATTGTGATCCCGGGGCTTAGGGATTTTTTCAAAAAAGTCTTTTCCGCAGGTTAAGTTTTCGAGGGCTGATTTCTTGTCCTGTGATAAAAAGACTTCTGTTTCCATCGCCAAAGCTTTCAGGGGAGCATTTGCAAGCTTCTGGAATCATTTTTGAGTGAATTGCCAAAAGTCAGATTTTTGCTGAAATTATGACCCCGGGGCTTAGGGATTTTTTCAAAAAAGTCTTTTCCGCAGGTTAAGTTTTTGAGGGCTGATTTCTTGTCCTGTGATAAAAAAGACTTCTGTTTCCATCACCAAAGCTTTCTCGGGAGCATTTGCAAGCTTCTGGCACCATTCTTGAGTGAATTGCCAAAAGTCAGATTTTTGCTGAAATTGTGACCCCGGGGCTTAGGGATTTTTTCAAAAAAGTCTTTTCCGCAGGTTAACTTTTCTAGGGCTGATTTCTTGTCCTGTGATAATAAGACTTCTGTTTCCATCGCCAAAGCTTTCTCGGGAGCATTTGCAAGCTTCTGGCACCATTTTTGAGTGTATTGCCAAAAGTCAGATTTTTGCTGAAATTGTGACCCCGGGGCTTAGGGATTATTTCAAAAAAGTCTTTTCCGCCGGTTAAGTTTTCTAGGGCTGATTTCTTGTCCTGTGATAAAAAGACTTCTGTTTCCATCACCAAAGCTTTCAGGGGATCATTTGGAAGCTTCTGGCACCATTTTTGAATGAATTGCCAAAAGTCAGATTTTTGCTGAAATTGTGACCCCGGGGCTTAGGGATTTTTTTAAAAACTCTTTTCCGCAGGTTAAGTTTTCGAGGGCTGATTTCTTGTCCTGTGATAAAAAGACTTCTGTTTTCATCGCCAAAGCTTTCAGGGGAGCATTTGCAAGCTTCTGGCACCATTTTTGAGTGAATTGCCAAAAGTCAGATTTTTGCTGAAATTGTGACCCCGGGGCTTAGGGATTTTTTCAAAAAAGTCTTTTCCGCAGGTTAAGTTTTCGAGGGCTGATTTCTTGTCCTGTGATAAAAAGACTTCTGTTTCCATCACCAAAGCTTTCAGGGGAGCATTTGCAAGCTTCTGGCACCATTCTTGAGTGAATTGCCAAAAGTCAGATTTTTGCTGAAATTGTGACCCCGGGGCTTAGGGATTTTTTTAAAAACTCTTTTCCGCAGGTTAAGTTTTCGAGGGCTGATTTCTTGTCCTGTGATAAAAAGACTTCTGTTTCCATCGCCAAAGCTTTCAGGGGATCATTTGCAAGCTTCTGGCACCATTTTTGAATGAATTGCCAAAAGTCAGATTTTTGCTGAAATTGTGATCCCGGGGCTTAGGGATTTTTTCAAAAAAGTCTTTTCCGCAGGTTAAGTTTTCGAGGGCTGATTTCTTGTCCTGTGATAAAAAGACTTCTGTTTCCATCGCCAAAGCTTTCAGGGGAGCATTTGCAAGCTTCTGGAATCATTTTTGAGTGAATTGCCAAAAGTCAGATTTTTGCTGAAATTATGACCCCGGGGCTTAGGGATTTTTTCAAAAAAGTCTTTTCCGCAGGTTAAGTTTTTGAGGGCTGATTTCTTGTCCTGTGATAAAAAAGACTTCTGTTTCCATCACCAAAGCTTTCTCGGGAGCATTTGCAAGCTTCTGGCACCATTCTTGAGTGAATTGCCAAAAGTCAGATTTTTGCTGAAATTGTGACCCCGGGGCTTAGGGATTTTTTCAAAAAAGTCTTTTCCGCAGGTTAACTTTTCTAGGGCTGATTTCTTGTCCTGTGATAATAAGACTTCTGTTTCCATCGCCAAAGCTTTCTCGGGAGCATTTGCAAGCTTCTGGCACCATTTTTGAGTGAATTGCCAAAAGTCAGATTTTTCCTGAAATTGTGACCCCGGGGCTTAGGGATTATTTCAAAAAAGTCTTTTCCGCCGGTTAAGTTTTCTAGGGCTGATTTCCTGTCCTGTGATAAAAAGACTTCTGTTTCCATCACCAAAGCTTTCAGGGGATCATTTGGAAGCTTCTGGCACCATTTTTGAATGAATTGCCATAAGTCAGATTTTTGCTGAAATTGTGACCCCAGGGCTTAGGGATTTTTTTAAAAACTCTTTTCCGCAGGTTAAGTTTTCGAGGGCTGATTTATTGTCCTGTGATAAAAAGACTTCTGTTTTCATCGCCAAAGCTTTCAGGGGAGCATTTGCAAGCTTCTGGCACCATTTTTGAGTGAATTGCCAAAAGTCAGATTTTTGCTGAAATTGTGACCCCGGGGCTTAGGGATTTTTTCAAAAAAGTCTTTTCCGCAGGTTAAGTTTTCGAGGGCTGATTTCTTGTCCTGTGATAAAAAGACTTCTGTTTCCATCACCAAAGCTTTCAGGGGAGCATTTGCAAGCTTCTGGCACCATTCTTGAGTGAATTGCCAAAAGTCAGATTTTTGCTGAAATTGTGACCCCGGGGCTTAGGGATTTTTTTAAAAACTCTTTTCCGCAGGTTAAGTTTTCGAGGGCTGATTTCTTGTCCTGTGATAAAAAGACTTCTGTTTTCATCGCCAAAGCTTTCAGGGGAGCATTTGCAAGCTTCTGGCACCATTTTTGAGTGAATTGCCAAAAGTCAGATTTTTGCTGAAATTGTGACCCCGGGGCTTAGGGATTTTTGTCAAAAAAGTCTTTTCCGCAGTTTAAGTTTTCGAGGGCTGATTTCTTGTCCTGTGATAAAAAGACTTCTGTTTCCATCGCCAAAGCTTTCTTGGGAGCATTAGCAAGCTTCTGGCACCATTTTTGAGTGAATTGCTGAAAGTCACATTTTTGCTGTAATTGTGACCCCGGGGCTTAGGGAATATTTCAAAAAAGTCTTTTCCGCAGGTTAAGTTTTCTAGGGCTGATTTCTTGTCCTGTGATAAAAAGACCTCCGTTTCCATCGCCAAAGCTTTCAGGGGAGCATTTGCAAGCTTCTGGCACCATTCTTGAGTGAATTGCCAAAAGTCAGATTTTTGCTGAAATTGTGACCCCGGGGCTTAGGGATTTTTTCAAAAAAGTCTTTTCCGCAGGTTAAGTTTTTGAGGGCTGATTTCTTGTCCTGTGATAAAAAGACTTCTGTTTCCATCGCCAAAGCTTTCAGGGGAGCATTTGCAAGCTTCTGGCACCATTTTTGAGTGAATTGTCAAAAGTCAGATTTTTGCTGAAATTGTGACCCCGGGGCTTAGGGATTTTTTCAAAAAAGTCTTTTCCGCAGGTTAAGTTTTTGAGGGCTGATTTCTTGTCCTGTGATAAAAAGACTTCTGTTTCCATCGCCAAAGCTTTCAGGGGAGCATTTGCAAGCTTCTGGCACCATTTTTGAGTGAATTGCCAAAAGTCAGATTTTTGCTGAAATTGTGACCCCGGGGCTTAGGGATTTTTTCAAAAAAGTCTTTTCCGCAGGTTAAGTTTTTTAGGGCTGATTTCTTGTCCTGTGATAAAAAAGACTTCTGTTTCCATCACCAAAGCTTTCAGGGGATCATTTGCAAGCTTCTGGCACCATTTTTGAGTGAATTGCCAAAAGTCAGATTTTTGCTGAAATTATGACCCCGGGGCTTAGGGATTTTTTCAAAAAAGTCTTTTCCGCAGGTTAAGTTTTTGAGGGCTGATTTCTTGTCCTGTGATAAAAAGACTTCTGTTTTCATCGCAAAAGCTTTCAGGGGAGCATTTGCAAGCTGCTGGCACCATTTTTGAGTGAATTGCCAAAAGTCAGATTTTTGCTGAAATTGTGACCCCGGGGCTTAGGGATTTTTTCAAAAAAGTCTTTTCCGCAGGTTAAGTTTTCTAGGGCTGATTTCTTGTCCTGTGATAAAAAGACTTCTGTTTCCATCGCCAAAGCTTTCTTGGGAGCATTAGCAAGCTTCTGGCACCATTTTTGAGTGAATTGCTGAAAGTCACATTTTTGCTGTAATTGTGACCCCGGGGCTTAGGGAATATTTCAAAAAAGTCTTTTCCGCAGGTTAAGTTTTCTAGGGCTGATTTCTTGTCCTGTGATAAAAAGACCTCCGTTTCCATCGCCAAAGCTTTCAGGGGAGCATTTGCAAGCTTCTGGCACCATTCTTGAGTGAATTGCCAAAAGTCAGATTTTTGCTGAAATTGTGACCCCGGGGCTTAGGGATTTTTTCAAAAAAGTCTTTTCCGCAGGTTAAGTTTTTGAGGGCTGATTTCTTGTCCTGTGATAAAAAGACTTCTGTTTCCATCGCCAAAGCTTTCAGGGGAGCATTTGCAAGCTTCTGGCACCATTTTTGAGTGAATTGTCAAAAGTCAGATTTTTGCTGAAATTGTGACCCCGGGGCTTAGGGATTTTTTCAAAAAAGTCTTTTCCGCAGGTTAAGTTTTTGAGGGCTGATTTCTTGTCCTGTGATAAAAAGACTTCTGTTTCCATCGCCAAAGCTTTCAGGGGAGCATTTGCAAGCTTCTGGCACCATTTTTGAGTGAATTGCCAAAAGTCAGATTTTTGCTGAAATTGTGACCCCGGGGCTTAGGGATTTTTTCAAAAAAGTCTTTTCCGCAGGTTAACTTTTCGAGGGCTGATTTCTTGTCCTGTGATAATAAGACTTCTGTTTCCATCGCCAAAGCTTTCTTGGGAGCATTAGCAAGCTTCTGGCACCATTTTTGAGTGAATTGCTGAAAGTCACATTTTTGCTGTAATTGTGACCCCGGGGCTTAGGGAATATTTCAAAAAAGTCTTTTCCGCAGGTTAAGTTTTCTAGGGCTGATTTCTTGTCCTGTGATAAAAAGACCTCCGTTTCCATCGCCAAAGCTTTCAGGGGAGCATTTGCAAGCTTCTGGCACCATTCTTGAGTGAATTGCCAAAAGTCAGATTTTTGCTGAAATTGTGACCCCGGGGCTTAGGGATTTTTTCAAAAAAGTCTTTTCCGCAGGTTAAGTTTTTGAGGGCTGATTTCTTGTCCTGTGATAAAAAGACTTCTGTTTCCATCGCCAAAGCTTTCAGGGGAGCATTTGCAAGCTTCTGGCACCATTTTTGAGTGAATTGTCAAAAGTCAGATTTTTGCTGAAATTGTGACCCCGGGGCTTAGGGATTTTTTCAAAAAAGTCTTTTCCGCAGGTTAAGTTTTTGAGGGCTGATTTCTTGTCCTGTGATAAAAAGACTTCTGTTTCCATCGCCAAAGTTTTCAGGGGAGCATTTGCAAGCTTCTGGCCCCATTTTTGAGTGAATTGCCAAAAGTCAGATTTTTGCTGAAATTGTGACCCCGGGGCTTAGGGATTTTTTCAAAAAAGTCTTTTCCGCAGGTTAAGTTTTTTAGGGCTGATTTCTTCTCCTGTGATAAAAAAGACTTCTGTTTCCATCACCAAAGCTTTCAGGGGATCATTTGCAAGCTTCTGGCACCATTTTTGAGTGAATTGCCAAAAGTCAGATTTTTGCTGAAATTATGACCCCGGGGCTTAGGGATTTTTTCAAAAAAGTCTTTTCCGCAGGTTAAGTTTTTGAGGGCTGATTTCTTGTCCTGTGATAAAAAGACTTCTGTTTTCATCGCAAAAGCTTTCAGGGGAGCATTTGCAAGCTGCTGGCACCATTTTTGAGTGAATTGCCAAAAGTCAGATTTTTGCTGAAATTGTGACCCCGGGGCTTAGGGATTTTTTCAAAAAAGTCTTTTCCGCAGGTTAAGTTTTTGAGGGCTGATTTCTTGTCCTGTGATAAAAAGACTTCTGTTTCCATCGCCAAAGCTTTCAGGGGAGCATTTGCAAGCTTCTGGCACCATTTTTGAGTGAATTGCCAAAAGTCAGATTTTTGCTGAAATTGTGACCCCGGGGCTTAGGGATTTTTTCAAAAAAGTCTTTTCCGCAGGTTAAGTTTTTTAGGGCTGATTTCTTGTCCTGTGATAAAAAAGACTTCTGTTTCCATCACCAAAGCTTTCAGGGGATCATTTGCAAGCTTCTGGCACCATTTTTGAGTGAATTGCCAAAAGTCAGATTTTTGCTGAAATTATGACCCCGGGGCTTAGGGATTTTTTCAAAAAAGTCTTTTCCGCAGGTTAAGTTTTTGAGGGCTGATTTCTTGTCCTGTGATAAAAAGACTTCTGTTTTCATCGCAAAAGCTTTCAGGGGAGCATTTGCAAGCTGCTGGCACCATTTTTGAGTGAATTGCCAAAAGTCAGATTTTTGCTGAAATTGTGACCCCGGGGCTTAGGGATTTTTTCAAAAAAGTCTTTTCCGCAGGTTAAGTTTTCTAGGGCTGATTTCTTGTCCTGTGATAAAAAGACTTCTGTTTCCATCGCCAAAGCTTTCTTGGGAGCATTAGCAAGCTTCTGGCACCATTTTTGAGTGAATTGCTGAAAGTCACATTTTTGCTGTAATTGTGACCCCGGGGCTTAGGGAATATTTCAAAAAAGTCTTTTCCGCAGGTTAAGTTTTCTAGGGCTGATTTCTTGTCCTGTGATAAAAAGACCTCCGTTTCCATCGCCAAAGCTTTCAGGGGAGCATTTGCAAGCTTCTGGCACCATTCTTGAGTGAATTGCCAAAAGTCAGATTTTTGCTGAAATTGTGACCCCGGGGCTTAGGGATTTTTTCAAAAAAGTCTTTTCCGCAGGTTAAGTTTTTGAGGGCTGATTTCTTGTCCTGTGATAAAAAGACTTCTGTTTCCATCGCCAAAGCTTTCAGGGGAGCATTTGCAAGCTTCTGGCACCATTTTTGAGTGAATTGTCAAAAGTCAGATTTTTGCTGAAATTGTGACCCCGGGGCTTAGGGATTTTTTCAAAAAAGTCTTTTCCGCAGGTTAAGTTTTTGAGGGCTGATTTCTTGTCCTGTGATAAAAAGACTTCTGTTTCCATCGCCAAAGCTTTCAGGGGAGCATTTGCAAGCTTCTGGCACCATTTTTGAGTGAATTGCCAAAAGTCAGATTTTTGCTGAAATTGTGACCCCGGGGCTTAGGGATTTTTTCAAAAAAGTCTTTTCCGCAGGTTAACTTTTCGAGGGCTGATTTCTTGTCCTGTGATAATAAGACTTCTGTTTCCATCGCCAAAGCTTTCTTGGGAGCATTAGCAAGCTTCTGGCACCATTTTTGAGTGAATTGCTGAAAGTCACATTTTTGCTGTAATTGTGACCCCGGGGCTTAGGGAATATTTCAAAAAAGTCTTTTCCGCAGGTTAAGTTTTCTAGGGCTGATTTCTTGTCCTGTGATAAAAAGACCTCCGTTTCCATCGCCAAAGCTTTCAGGGGAGCATTTGCAAGCTTCTGGCACCATTCTTGAGTGAATTGCCAAAAGTCAGATTTTTGCTGAAATTGTGACCCCGGGGCTTAGGGATTTTTTCAAAAAAGTCTTTTCCGCAGGTTAAGTTTTTGAGGGCTGATTTCTTGTCCTGTGATAAAAAGACTTCTGTTTCCATCGCCAAAGCTTTCAGGGGAGCATTTGCAAGCTTCTGGCACCATTTTTGAGTGAATTGTCAAAAGTCAGATTTTTGCTGAAATTGTGACCCCGGGGCTTAGGGATTTTTTCAAAAAAGTCTTTTCCGCAGGTTAAGTTTTTGAGGGCTGATTTCTTGTCCTGTGATAAAAAGACTTCTGTTTCCATCGCCAAAGTTTTCAGGGGAGCATTTGCAAGCTTCTGGCCCCATTTTTGAGTGAATTGCCAAAAGTCAGATTTTTGCTGAAATTGTGACCCCGGGGCTTAGGGATTTTTTCAAAAAAGTCTTTTCCGCAGGTTAAGTTTTTTAGGGCTGATTTCTTCTCCTGTGATAAAAAAGACTTCTGTTTCCATCACCAAAGCTTTCAGGGGATCATTTGCAAGCTTCTGGCACCATTTTTGAGTGAATTGCCAAAAGTCAGATTTTTGCTGAAATTATGACCCCGGGGCTTAGGGATTTTTTCAAAAAAGTCTTTTCCGCAGGTTAAGTTTTTGAGGGCTGATTTCTTGTCCTGTGATAAAAAGACTTCTGTTTTCATCGCAAAAGCTTTCAGGGGAGCATTTGCAAGCTGCTGGCACCATTTTTGAGTGAATTGCCAAAAGTCAGATTTTTGCTGAAATTGTGACCCCGGGACTTAGGGATTTTTTCAAAAAAGTCTTTTCCGCAGGTTAAGTTTTCTAGGGCTGATTTCTTGTCCTGTGATAAAAAGACTTCTGTTTTCATCGCAAAAGCTTTCAGGGGAGCATTTGCAAGCTGCTGGCACCATTTTTGAGTGAATTGCCAAAAGTCAGATTTTTGCTGAAATTGTGACCCCGGGGCTTAGGGATTTTTTCAAAAAAGTCTTTTCCGCAGGTTAAGTTTTTGAGGGCTGATTTCTTATCCAGTGATAAAAAGACTTCTGTTTCCATCGCCAAAGCTTTCAGGGGAGCATCTGCAAGCTTCTGGAATCATTTTTGAGTGAATTGCCAAAAGTCAGATTTTGCTGAAATTGTGACCCCGGGGCTTAGGGATTTTTTCAAAAAAGTCTTTTCCGCAGGTTAACTTTTCTAGGGCTGATTTCTTGTCCTGTGATAATAAGACTTCTGTTTCCATCGCCAAAGCTTTCTCGGGAGCATTAGCAAGCTTCTGGCACCATTTTTGAGTGAATTGCCGAAAGTCACATTTTTGCTGTAATTGTGACCCCGGGGCTTAGGGAATATTTCAAAAAAGTCTTTTCCGCAGGTTAAGTTTTCTAGGGCTGATTTCTTGTCCTGTGATAAAAAGACCTCCGTTTCCATCGCCAAAGCTTTCAGGGGAGCATTTGCAAGCTTCTGGCACCATTCTTGAGTGAATTGCCAAAAGTCAGATTTTTGCTGAAATTGTGACCCCGGGGCTTAGGGATTTTTTCAAAAAAGTCTTTTCCGCAGGTTAAGTTTTTGAGGGCTGATTTCTTGTCCTGTGATAAAAAGACTTCTGTTTCCATCGCCAAAGCTTTCAGGGGAGCATTTGCAAGCTTCTGGCACCATTTTTGAGTGAATTGTCAAAAGTCAGATTTTTGCTGAAATTGTGACCCCGGGGCTTAGGGATTTTTTCAAAAAAGTCTTTTCCGCAGGTTAAGTTTTTGAGGGCTGATTTCTTGTCCTGTGATAAAAAGACTTCTGTTTCCATCGCCAAAGCTTTCAGGGGAGCATTTGCAAGCTTCTGGCACCATTTTTGAGTGAATTGCCAAAAGTCAGATTTTTGCTGAAATTGTGACCCCGGGGCTTAGGGATTTTTTCAAAAAAGTCTTTTCCGCAGGTTAACTTTTCGAGGGCTGATTTCTTGTCCTGTGATAATAAGACTTCTGTTTCCATCGCCAAAGCTTTCTTGGGAGCATTAGCAAGCTTCTGGCACCATTTTTGAGTGAATTGCTGAAAGTCACATTTTTGCTGTAATTGTGACCCCGGGGCTTAGGGAATATTTCAAAAAAGTCTTTTCCGCAGGTTAAGTTTTCTAGGGCTGATTTCTTGTCCTGTGATAAAAAGACCTCCGTTTCCATCGCCAAAGCTTTCAGGGGAGCATTTGCAAGCTTCTGGCACCATTCTTGAGTGAATTGCCAAAAGTCAGATTTTTGCTGAAATTGTGACCCCGGGGCTTAGGGATTTTTTCAAAAAAGTCTTTTCCGCAGGTTAAGTTTTTGAGGGCTGATTTCTTGTCCTGTGATAAAAAGACTTCTGTTTCCATCGCCAAAGCTTTCAGGGGAGCATTTGCAAGCTTCTGGCACCATTTTTGAGTGAATTGTCAAAAGTCAGATTTTTGCTGAAATTGTGACCCCGGGGCTTAGGGATTTTTTCAAAAAAGTCTTTTCCGCAGGTTAAGTTTTTGAGGGCTGATTTCTTGTCCTGTGATAAAAAGACTTCTGTTTCCATCGCCAAAGTTTTCAGGGGAGCATTTGCAAGCTTCTGGCCCCATTTTTGAGTGAATTGCCAAAAGTCAGATTTTTGCTGAAATTGTGACCCCGGGGCTTAGGGATTTTTTCAAAAAAGTCTTTTCCGCAGGTTAAGTTTTTTAGGGCTGATTTCTTGTCCTGTGATAAAAAGACTTCTGTTTTCATCGCAAAAGCTTTCAGGGGAGCATTTGCAAGCTGCTGGCACCATTTTTGAGTGAATTGCCAAAAGTCAGATTTTTGCTGAAATTGTGACCCCGGGGCTTAGGGATTTTTTCAAAAAAGTCTTTTCCGCAGGTTAAGTTTTCTAGGGCTGATTTCTTGTCCTGTGATAAAAAGACTTCTGTTTTCATCGCAAAAGCTTTCAGGGGAGCATTTGCAAGCTGCTGGCACCATTTTTGAGTGAATTGCCAAAAGTCAGATTTTTGCTGAAATTGTGACCCCGGGGCTTAGGGATTTTTTCAAAAAAGTCTTTTCCGCAGGTTAAGTTTTTGAGGGCTGATTTCTTATCCAGTGATAAAAAGACTTCTGTTTCCATCGCCAAAGCTTTCAGGGGAGCATCTGCAAGCTTCTGGAATCATTTTTGAGTGAATTGCCAAAAGTCAGATTTTGCTGAAATTGTGACCCCGGGGCTTAGGGATTTTTTCAAAAAAGTCTTTTCCGCAGGTTAACTTTTCTAGGGCTGATTTCTTGTCCTGTGATAATAAGACTTCTGTTTCCATCGCCAAAGCTTTCTCGGGAGCATTAGCAAGCTTCTGGCACCATTTTTGAGTGAATTGCCAAAAGTCAGATTTTTGCTGAAATTATGACCCCGGGGCTTAGGGATTTTTTCAAAAAAGTCTTTTCCGCAGGTTAAGTTTTCGAGGGCTGATTTCTTGTCCTGTGATAAAAAGACTTCTGTTTTCATCGCAAAAGCTTTCAGGGGAGCATTTGCAAGCTGCTGGCACCATTTTTGAGTGAATTGCCAAAAGTCAGATTTTTGCTGAAATTGTGACCCCGGGGCTTAGGGATTTTTTCCAAAAAGTCTTTTCCGCAGGTTAAGTTTTTGAGGGCTGATTTCTTGTCCTGTGATAATAAGACTTCTGTTTCCATCGCCAAAGCTTTCTCGGGAGCATTAGCAAGCTTCTGGCACCATTTTTGAGTGAATTGCCGAAAGTCACATTTTTGCTGTAATTGTGACCCCGGGGCTTAGGGATTATTTCAAAAAAGGCTTTTCCGCCGGTTAAGTTTTCTAGGGGTGATTTCTTGTCCTGTGATAAAAAGACTTCTGTTTCCATCGCCAAAGCGTTCAGGGGATCATTTGCAAGCTTCTGGCACCATTTTTGAATGAATTGCCAAAAGTCAGATTTTTGCTGAAATTGTGACCCCGGGGCTTAGGGATTTTTTTAAAAACTCTTTTCCGCAGGTAAAGTTTTCGAGGGCTGATTTCTTGTCCTGTGATAAAAAGACTTCTCTTTTCATCGCCAAAGCTTTCAGGGGAGCATTTGCAAGCTTCTGGCACCATTTTTGAGTGAATTGCCAAAAGTCAGATTTTTGCTGAAATTGTGACCCCGGGGCTTAGGGATTTTTTCAAAAAAGTCTTTTCCGCAGGTTAAGTTTTTGAGGGCTGATTTCTTATCCTGTGATAAAAAGACTTCTGTTTCCATCGCCAAAGCTTTCAGGGGAGCATCTGCAAGCTTCTGGAATCATTTTTGAGTGAATTGCCAAAAGTCAGATTTTGCTGAAATTGTGACCCCGGGGCTTAGGGATTTTTTCAAAAAAGTCTTTTCCGCAGGTTAACTTTTCTAGGGCTGATTTCTTGTCCTGTGATAAAAAGACTTCTGTTTCCATCGCCAAAGCTTTCTTGGGAGCATTAGCAAGCTTCTGGCACCATTTTTGAGTGAATTGCTGAAAGTCACATTTTTGCTGTAATTGTGACCCCGGGGCTTAGGGAATATTTCAAAAAAGTCTTTTCCGCAGGTTAAGTTTTCTAGGGCTGATTTCTTGTCCTGTGATAAAAAGACCTCCGTTTCCATCGCCAAAGCTTTCAGGGGAGCATTTGCAAGCTTCTGGCACCATTCTTGAGTGAATTGCCAAAAGTCAGATTTTTGCTGAAATTGTGACCCCGGGGCTTAGGGATTTTTTCAAAAAAGTCTTTTCCGCAGGTTAAGTTTTTGAGGGCTGATTTCTTGTCCTGTGATAAAAAGACTTCTGTTTCCATCGCCAAAGCTTTCAGGGGAGCATTTGCAAGCTTCTGGCACCATTTTTGAGTGAATTCTCAAAAGTCAGATTTTTGCTGAAATTGTGACCCCGGGGCTTAGGGATTTTTTCAAAAAAGTCTTTTCCGCAGGTTAAGTTTTTGAGGGCTGATTTCTTGTCCTGTGATAAAAAGACTTCTGTTTCCATCGCCAAAGCTTTCAGGGGAGCATTTGCAAGCTTCTGGCACCATTTTTGAGTGAATTGCCAAAAGTCAGATTTTTGCTGAAATTGTGACCCCGGGGCTTAGGGATTTTTTCAAAAAAGTCTTTTCCGCAGGTTAAGTTTTTTAGGGCTGATTTCTTCTCCTGTGATAAAAAAGACTTCTGTTTCCATCACCAAAGCTTTCAGGGGATCATTTGCAAGCTTCTGGCACCATTTTTGAGTGAATTGCCAAAAGTCAGATTTTTGCTGAAATTATGACCCCGGGGCTTAGGGATTTTTTCAAAAAAGTCTTTTCCGCAGGTTAAGTTTTTGAGGGCTGATTTCTTGTCCTGTGATAAAAAGACTTCTGTTTTCATCGCAAAAGCTTTCAGGGGAGCATTTGCAAGCTGCTGGCACCATTTTTGAGTGAATTGCCAAAAGTCAGATTTTTGCTGAAATTGTGACCCCGGGGCTTAGGGATTTTTTCAAAAAAGTCTTTTCCGCAGGTTAAGTTTTCTAGGGCTGATTTCTTGTCCTGTGATAAAAAGACTTCTGTTTTCATCGCAAAAGCTTTCAGGGGAGCATTTGCAAGCTGCTGGCACCATTTTTTAGTGAATTGCCAAAAGTCAGATTTTTGCTGAAATTGTGACCCCGGGGCTTAGGGATTTTTTCAAAAAAGTCTTTTCCGCAGGTTAAGTTTTTGAGGGCTGATTTCTTATCCAGTGATAAAAAGACTTCTGTTTCCATCGCCAAAGCTTTCAGGGGAGCATCTGCAAGCTTCTGGAATCATTTTTGAGTGAATTGCCAAAAGTCAGATTTTGCTGAAATTGTGACCCCGGGGCTTAGGGATTTTTTCAAAAAAGTCTTTTCCGCAGGTTAACTTTTCTAGGGCTGATTTCTTGTCCTGTGATAATAAGACTTCTGTTTCCATCGCCAAAGCTTTCTCGGGAGCATTAGCAAGCTTCTGGCACCATTTTTGAGTGAATTGCCGAAAGTCACATTTTTGCTGTAATTGTGACCCCGGGGCTTAGGGAATATTTCAAAAAAGTCTTTTCCGCAGGTTAAGTTTTCTAGGGCTGATTTCTTGTCCTGTGATAAAAAGACTTCTGTTTCCATCGCCAAAGCTTTCAGGGGATCATTTGCAAGCTTCTGGCACCATTTTTGAATGAATTGCCAAAAGTCAGATTTTTGCTGAAATTGTGACCCCGGGGCTTAGGGATTTTTTTAAAAACTCTTTTCCGCAGGTAAAGTTTTCGAGGGCTGATTTCTTGTCCTGTGATAAAAAGACTTCTGTTTTCATCGCCAAAGCTTTCAGGGGAGCATTTGCAAGCTTCTGGCACCATTTTTGAGTGAATTGCCAAAAGTCAGATTTTTGCTGAAATTGTGACCCCGGGGCTTAGGGATTTTTTCAAAAAAGTCTTTTCCGCAGGTTAAGTTTTCGAGGGCTGATTTCTTGTCCTGTGATAAAAAGACTTCTGTTTCCATCGCCAAAGCTTTCAGGGGAGCATTTGCAAGCTTCTGGCACCATTCTTGAGTGAATTGCCAAAAGTCAGATTTTTGCTGAAATTGTGACCCCGGGGCTTAGGGATTTTTTCAAAAAAGTCTTTTCCGCAGGTTAAGTTTTTGAGGGCTGATTTCTTGTCCTGTGATAAAAAGACTTCTGTTTCCATCGCCAAAGCTTTCAGGGGAGCATTTGCAAGCTTCTGGCACCATTTTTGAGTGAATTGCCAAAAGTCAGATTTTTGCTGAAATTGTGACCCCGGGGCTTAGGGATTTTTTCAAAAAAGTCTTTTCCGCAGGTTAAGTTTTTTAGGGCTGATTTCTTGTCCTGTGATAAAAAAGACTTCTGTTTCCATCACCAAAGCTTTCAGGGGATCATTTGCAAGCTTCTGGCACCATTTTTGAGTGAATTGCCAAAAGTCAGATTTTTGCTGAAATTATGACCCCGGGGCTTAGGGATTTTTTCAAAAAAGTCTTTTCCGCAGGTTAAGTTTTCGAGGGCTGATTTCTTGTCCTGTGATAAAAAGACTTCTGTTTTCATCGCAAAGCTTTCAGGGGAGCATTTGCAAGCTGCTGGCACCATTTTTGAGTGAATTGCCAAAAGTCAGATTTTTGCTGAAATTGTGACCCCGGGGCTTAGGGATTTTTTCAAAAAAAATCTTTTCCGCAGGTTAAGTTTTTGAGGGCTGATTTCTTATCCTGTGATAAAAAGACTTCTGTTTCCATCGCCAAAGCTTTCAGGGGAGCATTTGCAAGCTTCTGGAATCATTTTTGAGTGAATTGCCAAAAGTCAGATTTTGCTGAAATTGTGACCCCGGGGCTTAGGGATTTTTTCAAAAAAGTCTTTTCCGCAGGTTAAGTTTTCTAGGGCTGATTTCTTGTCCTGTGATAAAAAGACCTCCGTTTCCATCGCCAAAGCTTTCAGGGGAGCATTTGCAAGCTTCTGGCACCATTCTTGAGTGAATTGCCAAAAGTCAGATTTTTGCTGAAATTGTGACCCCGGGGCTTAGGGATTTTTTCAAAAAAGTCTTTTCCGCAGGTTAAGTTTTCTAGGGCTGATTTCTTGTCCTGTGATAAAAAGACTTCTGTTTCCATCGCCAAAGCTTTCTCGGGAGCATTAGCAAGCTTCTGGCACCATTTTTCAGTGAATTGCCAAAAGTCAGATTTTTGCTGAAATTGTGACCCCGGGGCTTAGGGATTTTTTCAAAAAAATCTTTTCCGCAGGTTAAGTTTTCGAGGGCTGATTTCTTGTCCTGTGATAAAAAGACTTCTGTTTCCATCGCCAAAGCTTTCAGGGGAGCATTTGCAAGTTTCTGGCACCATGTTTGAGTGAATTGCCGAAAGTCACATTTTTGCTGTAATTGTGACCCCGGGGCTTAGGGATTATTTCAAAAAAGTCTTTTCCGCAGGTTAAGTTTTCGAGGGCTGATTTCTTGTCCTGTGATAAAAAGACTTCTGTTTCCATCGCCAAAGCTTTCAGGGGATCATTTGCAAGCTTCTGGCACCATTTTTGAATGAATTGCCAAAAGTCAGATTTTTGCTGAAATTGTGACCCCGGGGCTTAGGGATTTTTTTAAAAACTCTTTTCCGCAGGTAAAGTTTTCGAGGGCTGATTTCTTGTCCTGTGATAAAAAGACTTCTGTTTTCATCGCCAAAGCTTTCAGGGGAGCATTTGCAAGCTTCTGGCACCATTTTTGAGTGAATTGCCAAAAGTCAGATTTTTGCTGAAATTGTGACCCCGGGGCTTAGGGATTTTTTCAAAAAAGTCTTTTCCGCAGGTTAAGTTTTCGAGGGCTGATTTCTTGTCCTGTGATAAAAAGACCTCCGTTTCCATCGCCAAAGCTTTCAGGGGAGCATTTGCAAGCTTCTGGCACTATTCTTGAGTGAATTGCCAAAAGTCAGATTTTTGCTGAAATTGTGACCCCGGGGCTTAGGGATTTTTTCAAAAAAGTCTTTTCCGCAGGTTAAGTTTTTGAGGGCTGATTTCTTGTCCTGTGATAAAAAGACTTCTGTTTCCATCGCCAAAGCTTTCAGGGGAGCATTTGCAAGCTTCTGGCACCATTTTTGAGTGAATTGCCAAAAGTCAGATTTTTGCTGAAATTGTGACCCCGGGGCTTAGGGATTTTTTCAAAAAAGACTTTTCCGCAGGTTAAGTTTTCTAGGGCTGATTTCCTGTCCTGTGATAAAAAGACTTCTGTTTCCATCGCCAAAGCTTTCTCGGGAGCATTTGCAAGCTTCTGGCACCATTTTTGAGTGAATTGCCAAAAGTCAGATTTTTGCTGAAATTATGACCCCGGGGCTTAGGGATTTTTTCAAAAAAGTCTTTTCCGCAGGTGAAGTTTTTGAGGGCTGATTTCTTGTCCTGTGATAAAAAGACTTCTGTTTTCATCGCAAAAGCTTTCAGGGGAGCATTTGCAAGATGCTGGCACCATTTTTGAGTGAATTGCCAAAAGTCAGATTTTTGCTGAAATTGTGACCCCGGGGCTTAGGGATTTTTTCCAAAAAGTCTTTTCCGCAGGTTAAGTTTTTGAGGGCTGATTTCTTATCCTGTGATAAGAAGACTTCTGTTTCCATCGCCAAAGCTTTCAGGGGAGCATTTGCAAGCTTCTGGAATCATTTTTGAGTGAATTGCCAAAAGTCAGATTTTGCTGAAATTGTGACCCCGGGGCTTAGGGATTTTTTCAAAAAAGTCTTTTCCGCAGGTTAACTTTTCTAGGGCTGATTTCTTGTCCTGTGATAATAAGACTTCTGTTTCCATCGCCAAAGCTTTCTCGGGAGCATTAGCAAGCTTCTGGCACCATTTTTGAGTGAATTGCCGAAAGTCACATTTTTGCTGTAATTGTGACCCCGGGGCTTAGGGATTATTTCAAAAAAGTCTTTTCCGCCGGTTAAGTTTTCTAAGGCTGATTTCTTGTCCTGTGATAAAAAGACTTCTGTTTCCATCAGCAAAGCTTTCAGGGGATCATTTGCAAGCTTCTGGCACCATTTTTGAATGAATTGCCAAAAGTCAGATTTTTGCTGAAATTGTGACCCCGGGGCTTAGGGATTTTTTTAAAAACTCTTTTCCGCAGGTTAAGTTTTCGAGGGCTGATTTCTTGTCCTGTGATAAAAAGTCTTCTGTTTTCATCGCTAAAGCTTTCAGAGGAGCATTAGCAAGCTTCTGGCACGATTTTTGAGTGAATTGCCAAAAGTCAGATTTTTGCTGAAATTGTGACCCCGGGGCTTAGGGATTTTTTCCAAAAAAATCTTTTCCGCAGGTTAAGTTTTCGAGGGCTGATTTCTTGTCCTGTGATAAAAAGACTTCTGTTTCCAGCGCCAAAGCTTTCAGGGGAGCATTTGCAAGCTTCTGGCACCATTTTTGAGTGAATTGCCGAAAGTCACATTTTTGCTGTAATTGTGACCCCGGGGCTTAGGGATTATTTTAAAAAAGTCTTTTCCGCAGGTTAAGTTTTCGAGGGCTGATTTCTTGTCCTGTGATAAAAAGACTTCTGTTTCCATCGCCAAAGCTTTCAGGGGAGCATTAGCAAGCTTCTGGAATCATTTTTGAGTGAATTGCCAAAAGTCAGATTTTTGCTGAAATTGTGACCCCGGGGCTTAGGGATTTTTTCAAAAAAGTCTTTTCGGCAGGTTAAGTTTTCGAGGGCTGATTTCTTGTCCTGTGATAAAAAGACCTCCGTTTCCATCGCCAAAGCTTTCAGGGGAGCATTTGCAAGCTTCTGGCACCATTCTTGAGTGAAGTGCCAAAAGTCAGATTTTTGCTGAAATTGTGACCCCGGGCCTTAGGGATTTTTTCAAAAAAGTCTTTTCCACAGGTTAAGTTTTTGAGGGCTGATTTCTTGTCCTGTGATAAAAAGACTTCTGTTTCCATCGCCAAAGCTTTCAGGGGAGCATTTGCAAGCTTCTGGCACCATTTTTGAGTGAATTGCCAAAAGTCAGATTTTTGCTGAAATTGTGACCCCGGGGCTTAGGGATTTTTTCAAAAAAGTCTTTTCCGCAGGTTAAGTTTTCTAGGGCTGATTTCTTGTCCTGTGATAAAAAGACTTCTGTTTCCATCACCAAAGCTTTCTCGGGAGCATTTGCAAGCTTCTGGCACCATTTTTGAGTGAATTGCCAAAAGTCAGATTTTTGCTGAAATTGTGACCCCGGGGCTTAGGGATTTTTTCAAAAAAGTCTTTTCCGCAGGTTAAGTTTTTTAGGGCTGATTTCTTATCCTGTGATAAAAAGACTTCTGTTTCCATCGCCAAAGCTTTCAGGGGATCATTTGCAAGCTTCTGGCACCATTTTTGAGTGAATTGCCAAAAGTCAGATTTTTGCTGAAATTGTGACCCCGGGGCTTAGGGATTTTTTCAAAAAAGTCTTTTCCGCAGGTTAAGTTTTTGAGGGCTGATTTCTTATCCTGTGATAAAAAGACTTCTGTTTCCATCGCCAAACCTTTCAGGGGAGCATTTGCAAGCTTCTGGAATCATTTTTGAGTGAATTGCCAAAAGTCAGATTTTGCTGAAATTGTGACTCCGGGGCTTAGGGATTTTTTCAAAAAAGTCTTTTCCGCAGGTTAACTTTTCTAGGGCTGATTTCTTGTCCTGTGATAATAAGACTTCTGTTTCCATCGCCAAAGCTTTCTCGGGAGCATTAGCAAGCTTCTGGCACCATTTTTGAGTGAATTGCCGAAAGTCACATTTTTGCTGTAATTGTGACCCCGGGGCTTAGGGATTATTTCAAAAAAGTCTTTTCCGCCGGTTAAGTTTTCTAGGGCTGATTTCTTGTCCTGTGATAAAAAGACTTCTGTTTCCATCACCAAAGCTTTCAGGGGATCATTTGCAAGCTTCTGGCACCATTTTTGAATGAATTGCCAAAAGTCAGATTTTTGCTGCAATTGTGACCCCGGGGCTTAGGGATTTTTTTAAAAACTCTTTTCCGCAGGTAAAGTTTTCGAGGGCTGATTTCTTGTCCTGTGATAAAAAGACTTCTGTTTTCATCGCCAAAGCTTTCAGGGAAGCATTTGCAAGCTTCTGGCACCATTTTTGAGTGAATTGCCAAAAGTCAGATTTTTGCTGAAATTGTGACCCCGGGGCTTAGGGATTTTTTCAAAAAAATCTTTTCCGCAGGTTAAGTTTTCGAGGGCTGATTTCTTGTCCTGTGATAAAAAGACTTCTGTTTCCATCGCCAAAGCTTTCAGGGGAGCATTTGCAAGCTTCTGGCACCATTTTTGAGTGAATTGCCGAAAGTCACATTTTTGCTGTAATTGTGACCCCGGGGCTTAGGGATTATTTTAAAAAAGTCTTTTCCGCAGGTTAAGTTTTCGAGGGCTGATTTCTTGTCCTGTGATAAAAAGACTTCTGTTTCCATCACCAAAGCTTTCTCGGGAGCATTAGCAAGCTTCTGGAATCATTTTTGAGTGAATTGCCAAAAGTCAGATTTTTGCTGAAATTGTGACCCCGGGGCTTAGGGATTTTTTCAAAAAAGTCTTTTCCGCAGGTTAAGTTTTCGAGGGCTGAATTCTTGTCCTGTGATAAAAAGACCTCCGTTTCCATCGCCAAAGCTTTCAGGGGAGCATTTGCAAGCTTCTGGCACCATTCTTGAGTGAATTGCCAAAAGTCAGATTTTTGCTGAAATTGTGACCCCGGGGCTTAGGGATTTTTTTAAAAACTCTTTTCCGCAGGTTAAGTTTTCGAGGGCTGATTTCTTGTCCTGTGATAAAAAGTCTTCTGTTTTCATCGCTAAAGCTTTCAGAGGAGCATTAGCAAGCTTCTGGCACGATTTTTGAGTGAATTGCCAAAAGTCAGATTTTTGCTGAAATTGTGACCCCGGGGCTTAGGGATTTTTTCCAAAAAAATCTTTTCCGCAGGTTAAGTTTTCGAGGGCTGATTTCTTGTCCTGTGATAAAAAGACTTCTGTTTCCATCGCCAAAGCTTTCAGGGGAGCATTTGCAAGCTTCTGGCACCATTTTTGAGTGAATTGCCGAAAGTCACATTTTTGCTGTAATTGTGACCCCGGGGCTTAGGGATTATTTTAAAAAAGTCTTTTCCGCAGGTTAAGTTTTCGAGGGCTGATTTCTTGTCCTGTGATAAAAAGACTTCTGTTTCCATCGCCAAAGCTTTCAGGGGAGCATTAGCAAGCTTCTGGAATCATTTTTGAGTGAATTGCCAAAAGTCAGATTTTTGCTGAAATTGTGACCCCGGGGCTTAGGGATTTTTTCAAAAAAGTCTTTTCGGCAGGTTAAGTTTTCGAGGGCTGATTTCTTGTCCTGTGATAAAAAGACCTCCGTTTCCATCGCCAAAGCTTTCAGGGGAGCATTTGCAAGCTTCTGGCACCATTCTTGAGTGAAGTGCCAAAAGTCAGATTTTTGCTGAAATTGTGACCCCGGGCCTTAGGGATTTTTTCAAAAAAGTCTTTTCCACAGGTTAAGTTTTTGAGGGCTGATTTCTTGTCCTGTGATAAAAAGACTTCTGTTTCCATCGCCAAAGCTTTCAGGGGAGCATTTGCAAGCTTCTGGCACCATTTTTGAGTGAATTGCCAAAAGTCAGATTTTTGCTGAAATTGTGACCCCGGGGCTTAGGGATTTTTTCAAAAAAGTCTTTTCCGCAGGTTAAGTTTTCTAGGGCTGATTTCTTGTCCTGTGATAAAAAGACTTCTGTTTCCATCACCAAAGCTTTCTCGGGAGCATTTGCAAGCTTCTGGCACCATTTTTGAGTGAATTGCCAAAAGTCAGATTTTTGCTGAAATTGTGACCCCGGGGCTTAGGGATTTTTTCAAAAAAGTCTTTTCCGCAGGTTAAGTTTTTTAGGGCTGATTTCTTATCCTGTGATAAAAAGACTTCTGTTTCCATCGCCAAAGCTTTCAGGGGATCATTTGCAAGCTTCTGGCACCATTTTTGAGTGAATTGCCAAAAGTCAGATTTTTGCTGAAATTGTGACCCCGGGGCTTAGGGATTTTTTCAAAAAAGTCTTTTCCGCAGGTTAAGTTTTTGAGGGCTGATTTCTTGTCCTGTGATAAAAAGACTTCTGTTTCCATCGCCAAACTTTTCAGGGGAGCATTTGCAAGCTTCTGGAATCATTTTTGAGTGAATTGCCAAAAGTCAGATTTTGCTGAAATTGTGACTCCGGGGCTTAGGGATTTTTTCAAAAAAGTCTTTTCCGCAGGTTAACTTTTCTAGGGCTGATTTCTTGTCCTGTGATAATAAGACTTCTGTTTCCATCGCCAAAGCTTTCTCGGGAGCATTAGCAAGCTTCTGGCACCATTTTTGAGTGAATTGCCGAAAGTCACATTTTTGCTGTAATTGTGACCCCGGGGCTTAGGGATTATTTCAAAAAAGTCTTTTCCGCCGGTTAAGTTTTCTAGGGCTGATTTCTTGTCCTGTGATAAAAAGACTTCTGTTTCCATCACCAAAGCTTTCAGGGGATCATTTGCAAGCTTCTGGCACCATTTTTGAATGAATTGCCAAAAGTCAGATTTTTGCTGCAATTGTGACCCCGGGGCTTAGGGATTTTTTTAAAAACTCTTTTCCGCAGGTAAAGTTTTCGAGGGCTGATTTCTTGTCCTGTGATAAAAAGACTTCTGTTTTCATCGCCAAAGCTTTCAGGGAAGCATTTGCAAGCTTCTGGCACCATTTTTGAGTGAATTGCCAAAAGTCAGATTTTTGCTGAAATTGTGACCCCGGGGCTTAGGGATTTTTTCAAAAAAGTCTTTTCCGCAGGTTAAGTTTTCGAGGGCTGATTTCTTGTCCTGTGATAAAAAGACTTCTGTTTCCATCGCCAAAGCTTTCAGGGGAGCATTTGCAAGCTTCTGGCACCATTTTTGAGTGAATTGCCGAAAGTCACATTTTTGCTGTAATTGTGACCCCGGGGCTTAGGGATTATTTTAAAAAAGTCTTTTCCGCAGGTTAAGTTTTCGAGGGCTGATTTCTTGTCCTGTGATAAAAAGACTTCTGTTTCCATCACCAAAGCTTTCTCGGGAGCATTAGCAAGCTTCTGGAATCATTTTTGAGTGAATTGCCAAAAGTCAGATTTTTGCTGAAATTGTGACCCCGGGGCTTAGGGATTTTTTCAAAAAAGTCTTTTCCGCAGGTTAAGTTTTCGAGGGCTGAATTCTTGTCCTGTGATAAAAAGACCTCCGTTTCCATCGCCAAAGCTTTCAGGGGAGCATTTGCAAGCTTCTGGCACCATTCTTGAGTGAATTGCCAAAAGTCAGATTTTTGCTGAAATTGTGACTCCGGGGCTTAGGGATTTTTTCAAAAAAGTCTTTTCCGCAGGTTAAGTTTTTGAGGGCTGATTTCTTATCCTGTGATAAAAAGACTTCTGTTTCCATCGCCAAAGCTTTCAGGGGAGCATTTGCAAGCTTCTGGAATCATTTTTGAGTGAATTGCCAAAAGTCAGATTTTGCTGAAATTGTGACCCCGGGGCTTAGGGATTTTTTCAAAAAAGTCTTTTCCGCAGGTTAAGTTTTCTAGGGCTGATTTCTTGTCCTGTGATAAAAAGACTTCTGTTTCCATCACCAAAGCTTTCTCGGGAGCATTTGCAAGCTTCTGGCACCATTTTTGAGTGAATTGCCAAAAGTCAGATTTTTGCTGAAATTGTGACCCCGGGGCTTAGGGATTTTTTCAAAAAAGTCTTTTCCGCAGGTTAAGTTTTTTAGGGCTGATTTCTTATCCTGTGATAAAAAGACTTCTGTTTCCATCGCCAAAGCTTTCAGGGGATCATTTGCAAGCTTCTGGCACCATTTTTGAGTGAATTGCCAAAAGTCAGATTTTTGCTGAAATTGTGACCCCGGGGCTTAGGGATTTTTTCAAAAAAGTCTTTTCCGCAGGTTAAGTTTTTGAGGGCTGATTTCTTATCCTGTGATAAAAAGACTTCTGTTTCCATCGCCAAACTTTTCAGGGGAGCATTTGCAAGCTTCTGGAATCATTTTTGAGTGAATTGCCAAAAGTCAGATTTTGCTGAAATTGTGACTCCGGGGCTTAGGGATTTTTTCAAAAAAGTCTTTTCCGCAGGTTAACTTTTCTCGGGCTGATTTCTTGTCCTGTGATAATAAGACTTCTGTTTCCATCGCCAAAGCTTTCTCGGGAGCATTAGCAAGCTTCTGGCACCATTTTTGAGTGAATTGCCGAAAGTCACATTTTTGCTGTAATTGTGACCCCGGGGCTTAGGGATTATTTCAAAAAAGTCTTTTCCGCCGGTTAAGTTTTCTAGGGCTGATTTCTTGTCCTGTGATAAAAAGACTTCTGTTTCCATCACCAAAGCTTTCAGGGGATCATTTGCAAGCTTCTGGCACCATTTTTGAATGAATTGCCAAAAGTCAGATTTTTGCTGCAATTGTGACCCCGGGGCTTAGGGATTTTTTTAAAAACTCTTTTCCGCAGGTAAAGTTTTGGAGGGCTGATTTCTTGTCCTGTGATAAAAAGACTTCTGTTTCCATCGCCAAAGCTTTCAGGGGAGCATTTGCAAGCTTCTGGCACCATTTTTGAGTGAATTGCCGAAAGTCACATTTTTGCTGTAATTGTGACCCCGGGGCTTAGGGATTATTTTAAAAAAGTCTTTTCCGCAGGTTAAGTTTTCGAGGGCTGATTTCTTGTCCTGTGATAAAAAGACTTCTGTTTCCATCACCAAAGCTTTCTCGGGAGCATTAGCAAGCTTCTGGAATCATTTTTGAGTGAATTGCCAAAAGTCAGATTTTTGCTGAAATTGTGACCCCGGGGCTTAGGGATTTTTTCAAAAAAGTCTTTTCCGCAGGTTAAGTTTTCGAGGGCTGAATTCTTGTCCTGTGATAAAAAGACCTCCGTTTCCATCGCCAAAGCTTTCAGGGGAGCATTTGCAAGCTTCTGGCACCATTCTTGAGTGAATTGCCAAAAGTCAGATTTTTGCTGAAATTGTGACTCCGGGGCTTAGGGATTTTTTCAAAAAAGTCTTTTCCGCAGGTTAAGTTTTTGAGGGCTGATTTCTTATCCTGTGATAAAAAGACTTCTGTTTCCATCGCCAAAGCTTTCAGGGGAGCATTTGCAAGCTTCTGGAATCATTTTTGAGTGAATTGCCAAAAGTCAGATTTTGCTGAAATTGTGACCCCGGGGCTTAGGGATTTTTTCAAAAAAGTCTTTTCCGCAGGTTAACTTTTCTAGGGCTGATTTCTTGTCCTGTGATAATAAGACTTCTGTTTCCATCGCCAAAGCTTTCTCGGGAGCATTAGCAAGCTTCTGGCACCATTTTTGAGTGAATTGCCGAAAGTCACATTTTTGCTGTAATTGTGACCCCGGGGCTTAGGGATTATTTCAAAAAAGTCTTTTCCGCAGGTTAAGTTTTCGAGGGCTGATTTCTTGTCCTGTGATAAAAAGACTTCTGTTTCCATCGCCAAAGCTTTCTCGGGAGCATTAGCAAGCTTCTGGAATCATTTTTGAGTGAATTGCCGAAAGTCACATTTTTGCTGTAATTGTGACCCCGGGGCTTAGGGATTATTTTAAAAAAGTCTTTTCCGCAGGTTAAGTTTTCGAGGCTGATTTCTTGTCCTGTGATAAAAAGACTTCTGTTTCCATCGCCAAAGCTTTCTCGGGAGCATTAGCAAGCTTCTGGCACCGTTTTTCAATGAATTGCCAAAAGTCAGATTTTTGCTGAAATTGTGACCCCGGGGCTTAGGGATTTTTTCAAAAAAGTCTTTTCCGCAGGTTAAGTTTTCGAGGGCTGATTTCTTGTCCTGTGATAAAAAGACCTCCGTTTCCATCGCCAAAGCTTTCAGGGGAGCATTTGCAAGCTTCTGGCACCATTCTTGAGTGAATTGCCAAAAGTCAGATTTTTGCTGAAATTGTGACCCCGGGGCTTAGGGATTTTTTCAAAAAAGTCTTTTCCGCAGGTTAAGTTTTTGAGGGCTGATTTCTTGTCCTGTGATAAAAAGACTTCTGTTTCCATCGCCAAAGCTTTCAGGGGAGCATTTGCAAGCTTCTGGCACCATTTTTGAGTGAATTGCCAAAAGTCAGATTTTTGCTGAAATTGTGACCCCGGGGCTTAGGGATTTTTTCAAAAAAGTCTTTTCCGCAGGTTAAGTTTTTGAGGGCTGATTTCTTATCCTGTGATAAAAAGACTTCTGTTTCCATCGCCAAAGCTTTCAGGGGAGCATTTGCAAGCTTCTGGAATCATTTTTGAGTGAATTGCCAAAAGTCAGATTTTGCTGAAATTGTGACCCCGGGGCTTAGGGATTTTTTCAAAAAAGTCTTTTCCGCAGGTTAACTTTTCTAGGGCTGATTTCTTATCCTGTGATAATAAGACTTCTGTTTCCATCGCCAAAGCTTTCTCGGGAGCATTAGCAAGCTTCTGGCACCATTTTTGAGTGAATTGCCGAAAGTCACATTTTTGCTGTAATTGTGACCCCGGGGCTTAGGGATTATTTCAAAAAAGTCTTTTCCGCCGGTTAAGTTTTCTAGGGCTGATTTCTTGTCCTGTGATAAAAAGACTTCTGTTTCCATCGCCAAAGCCTTCAGGGGATCATTTGCAAGCTTCTGGCACCATTTTTGAATGAATTGCCAAAAGTCAGATTTTTGCTGAAATTGTGACCCTGGGGCTTAGGGATTTTTTTAAGAACTCTTTTCCGCAGGTAAGGTTTTCGAGGGCTGATTTCTTGTCCTGTGATAAAAAGACTTCTGTTTTCATCGCCAAAGCTTTCAGGGGAGCATTTGCAAGCTTCTGGCACCATTTTTGAGTGAATTGCCAAAAGTCAGATTTTTGCTGAAATTGTGACCCTGGGGCTTAGGGATTTTTTCAAAAAAGTCTTTTCCGCAGGTTAAGTTTTCGAGGGCTGATTTCTTGTCCTGTGATAAAAAGACTTCTGTTTCCATCGCCAAAGCTTTCTCGGGAGCATTAGCAAGCTTCTGGCACCATTTTTGAATGAATTGCCAAAAGTCAGATTTTTGCTGAAATTGTGACCCCGGGGCTTAGGGATTTTTTCAAAAAAGTCTTTTCCGCAGGTTAAGTTTTCGAGGACTGATTTCTTGTCCTGTGATAAAAAGACCTCCGTTTCCATCGCCAAAGCTTTCAGGGGAGCATTTGCAAGCTTCTGGCACCATTCTTGAGTGAATTGCCAAAAGTCAGATTTTTGCTGAAATTGTGACCCCGGGGCTTAGGGATTTTTTCAAAAAAATCTTTTCCGCAGGTTAAGTTTTCGAGGGCTGATTTCTTGTCCTGTGATAAAAAGACTTCTGTTTCCATCACCAAAGCTTTCTCGGGAGCATTAGCAAGCTTCTGGAATCATTTTTGAGTGAATTGCCAAAAGTCAGATTTTTGCTGAAATTGTGACCCCGGGGCTTAGGGATTTTTTCAAAAAAGTCTTTTCCGCAGGTTAAGTTTTCGAGGGCTGAATTCTTGTCCTGTGATAAAAAGACCTCCGTTTCCATCGCCAAAGCTTTCAGGGGAGCATTTGCAAGCTTCTGGCACCATTCTTGAGTGAATTGCCAAAAGTCAGATTTTTGCTGAAATTGTGACTCCGGGGCTTAGGGATTTTTTCAAAAAAGTCTTTTCCGCAGGTTAAGTTTTTGAGGGCTGATTTCTTATCCTGTGATAAAAAGACTTCTGTTTCCATCGCCAAAGCTTTCAGGGGAGCATTTGCAAGCTTCTGGAATCATTTTTGAGTGAATTGCCAAAAGTCAGATTTTGCTGAAATTGTGACCCCGGGGCTTAGGGATTTTTTCAAAAAAGTCTTTTCCGCAGGTTAACTTTTCTAGGGCTGATTTCTTGTCCTGTGATAATAAGACTTCTGTTTCCATCGCCAAAGCTTTCTCGGGAGCATTAGCAAGCTTCTGGCACCATTTTTGAGTGAATTGCCGAAAGTCACATTTTTGCTGTAATTGTGACCCCGGGGCTTAGGGATTATTTCAAAAAAGTCTTTTCCGCAGGTTAAGTTTTCGAGGGCTGATTTCTTGTCCTGTGATAAAAAGACTTCTGTTTCCATCGCCAAAGCTTTCTCGGGAGCATTAGCAAGCTTCTGGAATCATTTTTGAGTGAATTGCCGAAAGTCACATTTTTGCTGTAATTGTGACCCCGGGGCTTAGGGATTATTTTTAAAAAGTCTTTTCCGCAGGTTAAGTTTTCGAGGCTGATTTCTTGTCCTGTGATAAAAAGACTTCTGTTTCCATCGCCAAAGCTTTCTCGGGAGCATTAGCAAGCTTCTGGCACCGTTTTTCAATGAATTGCCAAAAGTCAGATTTTTGCTGAAATTGTGACCCCGGGGCTTAGGGATTTTTTCAAAAAAGTCTTTTCCGCAGGTTAAGTTTTTGAGGGCTGATTTCTTGTCCTGTGATAAAAAGACTTCTGTTTCCATCGCCAAAGCTTTCAGGGGAGCATTTGCAAGCTTCTGGCACCATTTTTGAGTGAATTGCCAAAAGTCAGATTTTTGCTGAAATTGTGACCCCGGGGCTTAGGGATTTTTTCAAAAAAGTCTTTTCCGCAGGTTAAGTTTTTGAGGGCTGATTTCTTATCCTGTGATAAAAAGACTTCTGTTTCCATCGCCAAAGCTTTCAGGGGAGCATTTGCAAGCTTCTGGAATCATTTTTGAGTGAATTGCCAAAAGTCAGATTTTGCTGAAATTGTGACCCCGGGGCTTAGGGATTTTTTCAAAAAAGTCTTTTCCGCAGGTTAACTTTTCTAGGGCTGATTTCTTATCCTGTGATAATAAGACTTCTGTTTCCATCGCCAAAGCTTTCTCGGGAGCATTAGCAAGCTTCTGGCACCATTTTTGAGTGAATTGCCGAAAGTCACATTTTTGCTGTAATTGTGACCCCGGGGCTTAGGGATTATTTCAAAAAAGTCTTTTCCGCCGGTTAAGTTTTCTAGGGCTGATTTCTTGTCCTGTGATAAAAAGACTTCTGTTTCCATCGCCAAAGCCTTCAGGGGATCATTTGCAAGCTTCTGGCACCATTTTTGAATGAATTGCCAAAAGTCAGATTTTTGCTGAAATTGTGACCCTGGGGCTTAGGGATTTTTTTAAGAACTCTTTTCCGCAGGTAAAGTTTTCGAGGGCTGATTTCTTGTCCTGTGATAAAAAGACTTCTGTTTCCATCGCCAAAGCTTTCAGGGGATCATTTGCAAGCTTCTGGCACCATTTTTGAATGAATTGCCAAAAGTCAGATTTTTGCTGAAATTGTGACCCTGGGGCTTAGGGATTTTTTTAAGAACTCTTTTCCGCAGGTTAAGTTTTTGAGGGCTGATTTCTTGTCCTGTGATAAAAAGACTTCTGTTTTCATCGCCAAAGCTTTCAGGGGAGCATTTGCAAGCTTCTGGCACCATTTTTGAGTGAATTGCCAAAAGTCAGATTTTTGCTGAAATTGTGACCCCGGGGCTTAGGGATTTTTTCAAAAAAGTCTTTTCCGCAGGTTAAGTTTTCGAGGGCTGATTTCTTGTCCTGTGATAAAAAGACTTCTGTTTCCATCGCCAAAGCTTTCTCGGGAGCATTAGCAAGCTTCTGGCACCATTTTTGAATGAATTGCCAAAAGTCAGATTTTTGCTGAAATTGTGACCCCGGGGCTTAGGGATTTTTTCAAAAAAGTCTTTTCTGCAGGTTAAGTTTTCGAGGGCTGATTTCTTGTCCTGTGATAAAAAGACCTCCGTTTCCATCGCCAAAGCTTTCAGGGGAGCATTTGCAAGCTTCTGGCACCATTCTTGAGTGAATTGCCAAAAGTCAGATTTTTGCTGAAATTGTGACCCCGGGGTTTAGGGATTTTTTCAAAAAAGTCTTTTCCGCAGGTTAAGTTTTTGAGGGCTGATTTCTTGTCCTGTGATAAAAAGACTTCTGTTTCCATCGCCAAAGCTTTCAGGGGAGCATTTGCAAGCTTCTGGCACCATTTTTGAGTGAATTGCCAAAAGTCAGATTTTTGCTGAAATTGTGACCACGGGGCTTAGGGATTTTTTTAAAAACTCTTTTCCGCAGGTTAAGTTTTCGAGGGCTGATTTCTTGTCCTGTGATAATAAGACTTCTGTTTCCATCGCTAAAGCTTTCTCGGGAGCATTAGCAAGCTTCTGGCACCGTTTTTGAGTGAATTGCCGAAAGTCAGATTTTTGCTGTAATTGTGACCCCGGGGCTTAGGGATTATTTCAAAAAAGTCTTTTCCGCCGGTTAAGTTTTCTAGGGCTGATTTCTTGTCCTGTGATAAAAAGACTTCTGTTTCCATCACCAAAGCTTTCAGGGGATCATTTGCAAGCTTCTGGCACCATTTTTGAATGAATTGCCAAAAGTCAGATTTTTGCTGAAATTGTGACCCCGGGGCTTAGGGATTTTTTTAAAAACTCTTTTCCGCAGGTTAAGTTTTCGAGGGCTGATTTCTTATCCTGTGATAAAAAGACTTCTGTTTCCATCGCCAAAGCTTTCAGGGGATCATTTGCAAGCTTCTGGAATCATTTTTGAGTGAATTGCCAAAAGTCAGATTTTGCTGAAATTGTGACCCCGGGGCTTAGGGATTTTTTCAAAAAAGTCTTTTCCGCAGGTTAACTTTTCTAGGGCTGATTTCTTGTCCTGTGATAATAAGACTTCTGTTTCCATCGCCAAAGCTTTCTCGGGAGCATTAGCAAGCTTCTGGCACCATTTTTGAGTGAATTGCCGAAAGTCACATTTTTGCTGAAATTGTGACCCCGGGGCTTAGGGATTATTTCAAAAAAGTCTTTTCCGCCGGTTAAGTTTTCTAGGGCTGATTTCTTGTCCTGTGATAAAAAGGCTTCTGTTTCCATCGCCAAAGCTTTCAGGGGATCATTTGCAAGCTTCTGGCACCATTTTTGAATGAATTGCCAAAAGTCAGATTTTTGCTGAAATTGTGACCCCGGGGCTTAGGGATTTTTTTAAAAACTCTTTTCCGCAGGTAAAGTTTTCGAGGGCTGATTCCTTGTCCTGTGATAAAAAGACTTCTGTTTCCATCGCCAAAGCTTTCTCGGGAGCATTAGCAAGCTTCTGGCACCGTTTTTGAATGAATTGCCAAAAGTCAGATTTTTGCTGAAATTGTGACCCCGGGGCTTAGGGATTTTTTCAAAAAAGTCTTTTCCGCAGGTTAAGTTTTCGAGGGCTGATTTCTAGTCCTGTGATAAAAAGACCTCCGTTTCCATCGCCAAAGCTTTCAGGGGAGCATTTGCAAGCTTCTGGCACCATTCTTGAGTGAATTGCCAAAAGTCAGATTTTTGCTGAAATTGTGACCCCGGGGCTTAGGGATTTTTTCAAAAAAGTCTTTTCCGCAGGTTAAGTTTTCGAGGGCTGATTTCTAGTCCTGTGATAAAAAGACCTCCGTTTCCATCGCCAAAGCTTTCAGGGGAGCATTTGCAAGCTTCTGGCACCATTCTTGAGTGAATTGCCAAAAGTCAGATTTTTGCTGAAATTGTGACCCCGGGGCTTAGGGATTTTTTCAAAAAAGTCTTTTCCGCAGGTTAAGTTTTTGAGGGCTGATTTCTTGTCCTGTGATAAAAAGACTTCTGTTTCCATCGCCAAAGCTTTCAGGGGAGCATTTGCAAGCTTCTGGCACCATTTTTGAGTGAATTGCCAAAAGTCAGATTTTTGCTGAAATTGTGACCCCGGGGCTTAGGGATTTTTTCAAAAAAGTCTTTTCCGCAGGTTAAGTTTTTGAGGGCTGATTTCTTGTCCTGTGATAAAAAGACTTCTGTTTCCATCGCCAAAGCTTTCAGGGGAGCATTTGCAAGCTTCTGGCACCGTTTTTGAGTGAATTGCCAAAAGTCAGATTTTTGCTGAAATTGTGACCCCGGGGCTTAGGGATTTTTTCAAAAAAGTCTTTTCCGCAGGTTAAGTTTTCGAGGGCTGATTTCTTGTCCTGTGATAAAAAGACTTCTGTTTCCATCGCCAAAGCTTTCTCGGGAGCATTAGCAAGCTTCTGGCACCATTTTTGAATGAATTGCCAAAAGTCAGATTTTTGCTGAAATTGTGACCCCGGGGCTTAGGGATTTTTTCAAAAAAGTCTTTTCCGCAGGTTAAGTTTTCGAGGGCTGATTTCTTGTCCTGTGATAAAAAGACCTCCGTTTCCATCGCCAAAGCTTTCAGGGGAGCATTTGCAAGCTTCTGGCACCATTCTTGAGTGAATTGCCAAAAGTCAGATTTTTGCTGAAATTGTGACCCCAGGGCTTAGGGATTTTCTCAAAAAAGTCTTTTCCGCAGGTTAAGTTTTTGAGGGCTGATTTCTTATCCTGTGATAAAAAGACTTCTGTTTCCATCGCCAAAGCTTTCAGGGGAGCATTTGCAAGCTTCTGGAATCATTTTTGAGTGAATTGCCAAAAGTCAGATTTTGCTGAAATTGTGACCCCGGGGCTTAGGGATTTTTTCAAAAAAGTCTTTTCCGCAGGTTAACTTTTCTAGGGCTGATTTCTTGTCCTGTGATAATAAGACTTCTGTTTCCATCGCCAAAGCTTTCTCGGGAGCATTAGCAAGCTTCTGGCACCATTTTTGAGTGAATTGCCGAAAGTCACATTTTTGCTGTAATTGTGACCCCGGGGCTTAGGGATTATTTCAAAAAAGTCTTTTCCGCCGGTTAAGTTTTCTAGGGCTGATTTCTTGTCCTGTGATAAAAAGACTTCTGTTTCCATCGCCAAAGCTTTCTCGGGAGCATTAGCAAGCTTCTGGCACCATTTTTGAATGAATTGCCAAAAGTCAGATTTTTGCTGAAATTGTGACCCCGGGGCTTAGGGATTTTTTCAAAAAAGTCTTTTCCGCAGGTTAAGTTTTCGAGGACTGATTTCTTGTCCTGTGATAAAAAGACCTCCGTTTCCATCGCCAAAGCTTTCAGGGGAGCATTTGCAAGCTTCTGGCACCATTCTTGAGTGAATTGCCAAAAGTCAGATTTTTGCTGAAATTGTGACCCCGGGGCTTAGGGATTTTTTCAAAAAAGTCTTTTCCGCAGGTTAAGTTTTTGAGGGCTGATTTCTTGTCCTGTGATAAAAAGACTTCTGTTTCCATCGCCAAAGCTTTCAGGAGAGCATTTGCAAGCTTCTGGCACCATTTTTGAGTGAATTGCCAAAAGTCAGATTTTTGCTGAAATTGTGACCCCGGGGCTTAGGGATTTTTTTAAAAACTCTTTTCCGCAGGTTAAGTTTTCGAGGGCTGATTTCTTATCCTGTGATAAAAAGACTTCTGTTTCCATCGCCAAAGCTTTCTCGGGAGCATTAGCAAGCTTCTGGCACCATTTTTGAGTGAATTGCCGAAAGTCACATTTTTGCTGTAATTGTGACCCCGGGGCTTAGGGATTATTTCAAAAAAGTCTTTTCCGCCGGTTAAGTTTTCTAGGGCTGATTTCTTGTCCTGTGATAAAAAGACTTCTGTTTCCATCACCAAAGCTTTCAGGGGATCATTTGCAAGCTTCTGGCACCATTTTTGAATGAATTGCCAAAAGTCAGTTTTTTGCTGAAATTGTGACCCCGGGGCTTAGGGATTTTTTTAAAAACTCTTTTCCGCAGGTTAAGTTTTTGAGGGCTGATTTCTTATCCTGTGATAAAAAGACTTCTGTTTCCATCGCCAAAGCTTTCAGGGGAGCATTTGCAAGCTTCTGGAATCATTTTTGAGTGAATTGCCAAAAGTCAGATTTTGCTGAAATTGTGACCCCGGGGCTTAGGGATTTTTTCAAAAAAGTCTTTTCCGCAGGTTAACTTTTCTAGGGCTGATTTCTTGTCCTGTGATAATAAGACTTCTGTTTCCATCGCCAAAGCTTTCTCGGGAGCATTAGCAAGCTTCTGGCACCATTTTTGAGTGAATTGCCGAAAGTCACATTTTTGCTGTAATTGTGACCCCGGGGCTTAGGGATTATTTCAAAAAAGTCTTTTCCGCCGGTTAAGTTTTCTAGGGCTGATTTCTTGTCCTGTGATAAAAAGACTTCTGTTTCCATCGCCAAAGCTTTCAGGGGATCATTTGCAAGCTTCTGGCACCATTTTTGAATGAATTGCCAAAAGTCAGATTTTTGCTGAAATTGTGACCCTGGGGCTTAGGGATTTTTTTAAGAACTCTTTTCCGCAGGTTAAGTTTTTGAGGGCTGATTTCTTGTCCTGTGATAAAAAGACTTCTGTTTTTATCGCCAAAGCTTTCAGGGGAGCATTTGCAAGCTTCTGGCACCATTTTTGAGTGAATTGCCAAAAGTCAGATTTTTGCTGAAATTGTGACCCCGGGGCTTAGGGATTTTTTCAAAAAAGTCTTTTCCGCAGGTTAAGTTTTCGAGGGCTGATTTCTTGTCCTGTGATAAAAAGACTTCTGTTTCCATCGCCAAAGCTTTCTCGGGAGCATTAGCAAGCTTCTGGCACCATTTTTGAATGAATTGCCAAAAGTCAGATTTTTGCTGAAATTGTGACCCCGGGGCTTAGGGATTTTTTCAAAAAAGTCTTTTCCGCAGGTTAAGTTTTCGAGGACTGATTTCTTGTCCTGTGATAAAAAGACCTCCGTTTCCATCGCCAAAGCTTTCAGGGGAGCATTTGCAAGCTTCTGGCACCATTCTTGAGTGAATTGCCAAAAGTCAGATTTTTGCTGAAATTGTGACCCCGGGGCTTAGGGATTTTTTCAAAAAAGTCTTTTCCGCAGGTTAAGTTTTTGAGGGCTGATTTCTTGTCCTGTGATAAAAAGACTTCTGTTTCCATCGCCAAAGCTTTCAGGGGAGCATTTGCAAGCTTCTGGCACCATTTTTGAGTGAATTGCCAAAAGTCAGATTTTTGCTGAAATTGTGACCCCGGGGCTTAGGGATTTTTTTAAAAACTCTTTTCCGCAGGTTAAGTTTTCGAGGGCTGATTTCTTGTCCTGTGATAATAAGACTTCTGTTTCCATCGCCAAAGCTTTCTCGGGAGCATTAGCAAGCTTCTGGCACCGTTTTTGAGTGAATTGCCGAAAGTCACATTTTTGCTGTAATTGTGACCCCGGGGCTTAGGGATTATTTCAAAAAAGTCTTTTCCGCCGGTTAAGTTTTCTAGGCCTGATTTCTTGTCCTGTGATAAAAAGACTTCTGTTTCCATCACCAAAGCTTTCAGGGGATCATTTGCAAGCTTCTGGCACCATTTTTGAATGAATTGCCAAAAGTCAGATTTTTGCTGAAATTGTGACCCCGGGGCTTAGGGATTTTTTTAAAAACTCTTTTCCGCAGGTTAAGTTTTCGAGGGCTGATTTCTTATCCTGTGATAAAAAGACTTCTGTTTCCATCGCCAAAGCTTTCAGGGGAGCATTTGCAAGCTTCTGGAATCATTTTTGAGTGAATTGCCAAAAGTCAGATTTTGCTGAAATTGTGACCCCGGGGCTTAGGGATTTTTTCAAAAAAGTCTTTTCCGCAGGTTAACTTTTCTAAGGCTGATTTCTTGTCCTGTGATAATAAGACTTCTGTTTCCATCGCCAAAGCTTTCTCGGGAGCATTAGCAAGCTTCTGGCACCATTTTTGAGTGAATTGCCGAAAGTCACATTTTTGCTGAAATTGTGACCCCGGGGCTTAGGGATTATTTCAAAAAAGTCTTTTCTGCCGGTTAAGTTTTCTAGGGCTGATTTCTTGTCCTGTGATAAAAAGGCTTCTGTTTCCATCGCCAAAGCTTTCAGGGGATCATTTGCAAGCTTCTGGCACCATTTTTGAATGAATTGCCAAAAGTCAGATTTTTGCTGAAATTGTGACCCCGGGGCTTAGGGATTTTTTTAAAAACTCTTTTCCGCAGGTAAAGTTTTCGAGGGCTGATTCCTTGTCCTGTGATAAAAAGACTTCTGTTTCCATCGCCAAAGCTTTCTCGGGAGCATTAGCAAGCTTCTGGCACCGTTTTTGAATGAATTGCCAAAAGTCAGATTTTTGCTGAAATTGTGACCCCGGGGCTTAGGGATTTTTTCAAAAAAGTCTTTTCCGCAGGTTAAGTTTTCGAGGGCTGATTTCTAGTCCTGTGATAAAAAGACCTCCGTTTCCATCGCCAAAGCTTTCAGGGGAGCATTTGCAAGCTTCTGGCACCATTCTTGAGTGAATTGCCAAAAGTCCGGTTTTTTCTGAAATTGTGACCCCGGGGCTTAGGGATTTTTTCAAAAAAGTCTTTTCCGCAGGTTAAGTTTTTGAGGGCTGATTTCTTGTCCTGTGATAAAAAGACTTCTGTTTCCATCGCCAAAGCTTTCAGGGGAGCATTTGCAAGCTTCTGGCACCGTTTTTGAGTGAATTGCCAAAAGTCAGATTTTTGCTGAAATTGTGACCCCGGGGCTTAGGGATTTTTTCAAAAAAGTCTTTTCCGCAGGTTAAGTTTTCGAGGGCTGATTTCTTGTCCTGTGATAAAAAGACTTCTGTTTCCATCGCCAAAGCTTTCTCGGGAGCATTAGCAAGCTTCTGGCACCATTTTTGAATGAATTGCCAAAAGTCAGATTTTTGCTGAAATTGTGACCCCGGGGCTTAGGGATTTTTTCAAAAAAGTCTTTTCCGCAGGTTAAGTTTTCGAGGGCTGATTTCTTGTCCTGTGATAAAAAGACCTCCGTTTCCATCGCCAAAGCTTTCAGGGGAGCATTTGCAAGCTTCTGGCACCATTCTTGAGTGAATTGCCAAAAGTCAGATTTTTGCTGAAATTGTGACCCCAGGGCTTAGGGATTTTCTCAAAAAAGTCTTTTCCGCAGGTTAAGTTTTTGAGGGCTGATTTCTTATCCTGTGATAAAAAGACTTCTGTTTCCATCGCCAAAGCTTTCAGGGGAGCATTTGCAAGCTTCTGGCACCGTTTTTGAGTGAATTGCCAAAAGTCAGATTTTGCTGAAATTGTGACCCCGGGGCTTAGGGATTTTTTCAAAAAAGTCTTTTCCGCAGGTTAACTTTTCTAGGGCTGATTTCTTGTCCTGTGATAATAAGACTTCTGTTTCCATCGCCAAAGCTTTCTCGGGAGCATTAGCAAGCTTCTGGCACCATTTTTGAGTGAATTGCCGAAAGTCAGATTTTTGCTGAAATTGTGACCCCGGGGCTTAGGGATTTTTTCAAAAAAGTCTTTTCTGCAGGTTAAGTTTTCGAGGGCTGATTTCTTGTCCTGTGATAAAAAGACCTCCGTTTCCATCGCCAAAGCTTTCAGGGGAGCATTTGCAAGCTTCTGGCACCATTCTTGAGTGAATTGCCAAAAGTCAGATTTTTGCTGAAATTGTGACCCCGGGGCTTAGGGATTTTTTCAAAAAAGTCTTTTCCGCAGGTTAAGTTTTTGAGGGCTGATTTCTTATCCTGTGATAAAAAGACTTCTGTTTCCATCGCCAAAGCTTTCAGGGGAGCATTTGCAAGCTTCTGGAATCATTTTTGAGTGAATTGCCAAAAGTCAGATTTTGCTGAAATTGTGACCCCGGGGCTTAGGGATTTTTTCAAAAAAGTCTTTTCCGCAGGTTAACTTTTCTAGGGCTGATTTCTTGTCCTGTGATAATAAGACTTCTGTTTCCATCGCCAAAGCTTTCTCGGGAGCATTAGCAAGCTTCTGGCACCATTTTTGAGTGAATTGCCGAAAGTCACATTTTTGCTGTAATTGTGACCCCGGGGCTTAGGGATTATTTCAAAAAAGTCTTTTCCGCCGGTTAAGTTTTCTAGGGCTGATTTCTTGTCCTGTGATAAAAAGACTTCTGTTTCCATCGCCAAAGCTTTCTCGGGAGCATTAGCAAGCTTCTGGCACCGTTTTTGAATGAATTGCCAAAAGTCAGATTTTTGCTGAAATTGTGACCCCGGGGCTTAGGGATTTTTTCAAAAAAGTCTTTTCTGCAGGTTAAGTTTTCGAGGGCTGATTTCTTGTCCTGTGATAAAAAGACCTCCGTTTCCATCGCCAAAGCTTTCAGGGGAGCATTTGCAAGCTTCTGGCACCATTCTTGAGTGAATTGCCAAAAGTCAGATTTTTGCTGAAATTGTGACCCCGGGGCTTAGGGATTTTTTCAAAAAAGTCTTTTCCGCAGGTTAAGTTTTTGAGGGCTGATTTCTTGTCCTGTGATAAAAAGACTTCTGTTTCCATCGCCAAAGCTTTCAGGGGAGCATTTGCAAGCTTCTGGCACCATTTTTGAGTGAATTGCCAAAAGTCAGATTTTTGCTGAAATTGTGACCCCGGGGCTTAGGGATTTTTTCAAAAAAGTCTTTTCCGCAGGTTAAGTTTTCGAGGGCTGATTTCTTGTCCTGTGATAAAAAGACTTCTTTTTCCATCGCCAAAGCTTTCAGGGGAGCATTTGCAAGCTTCTGGCACCGTTTTTGAGTGAATTGCCAAAAGTCAGATTTTTGCTGAAATTGTGACCCCAGGGCTTAGGGATTTTTTCAAAAAAGTCTTTTCCGCAGGTTAAGTTTTCGAGGGCTGATTTCTTGTCCTGTGATAAAAAGACTTCTGTTTCCATCGCCAAAGCTTTCTCGGGAGCATTAGCAAGCTTCTGGCACCATTTTTGAATGAATTGCCGAAAGTCACATTTTTGCTGTAATTGTGACCCCGGGGCTTAGGGATTATTTCAAAAAAGTCTTTTCCGCCGGTTAAGTTTTCTAGGGCTGATTTCTTGTCCTGTGATAAAAAGACTTCTGTTTCCATCGCCAAAGCTTTCTCGGGAGCATTAGCAAGCTTCTGGCACCGTTTTTGAATGAATTGCCAAAAGTCAGATTTTTGCTGAAATTGTGACCCCGGGGCTTAGGGATTTTTTCAAAAAAGTCTTTTCTGCAGGTTAAGTTTTCGAGGGCTGATTTCTTGTCCTGTGATAAAAAGACCTCCGTTTCCATCGCCAAAGCTTTCAGGGGAGCATTTGCAAGCTTCTGGCACCATTCTTGAGTGAATTGCCAAAAGTCAGATTTTTGCTGAAATTGTGACCCCGGGGCTTAGGGATTTTTTCAAAAAAGTCTTTTCCGCAGGTTAAGTTTTTGAGGGCTGATTTCTTGTCCTGTGATAAAAAGACTTCTGTTTCCATCGCCAAAGCTTTCAGGGGAGCATTTGCAAGCTTCTGGCACCATTTTTGAGTGAATTGCCAAAAGTCAGATTTTTGCTGAAATTGTGACCCCGGGGCTTAGGGATTTTTTCAAAAAAGTCTTTTCCGCAGGTTAAGTTTTCGAGGGCTGATTTCTTGTCCTGTGATAAAAAGACTTCTTTTTCCATCGCCAAAGCTTTCAGGGGAGCATTTGCAAGCTTCTGGCACCGTTTTTGAGTGAATTGCCAAAAGTCAGATTTTTGCTGAAATTGTGACCCCAGGGCTTAGGGATTTTTTCAAAAAAGTCTTTTCCGCAGGTTAAGTTTTCGAGGGCTGATTTCTTGTCCTGTGATAAAAAGACTTCTGTTTCCATCGCCAAAGCTTTCTCGGGAGCATTAGCAAGCTTCTGGCACCATTTTTGAATGAATTGCCAAAAGTCAGATTTTTGCTGAAATTGTGACCCCGGGGCTTAGGGATTTTTTCAAAAAAGTCTTTTCCGCAGGTTAAGTTTTCGAGGGCTGATTTCTTGTCCTGTGATAAAAAGACCTCCGTTTCCATCGCCAAAGCTTTCAGGGGAGCATTTGCAAGCTTCTGGCACCATTCTTGAGTGAATTGCCAAAAGTCAGATTTTTGCTGAAATTGTGACCCCGGGGCTTAGGGATTTTTTCAAAAAAGTCTTTTCCGCAGGTTAAGTTTTTGAGGGCTGATTTCTTGTCCTGTGATAAAAAGACTTCTGTTTCCATCGCCAAAGCTTTCAGGGGAGCATTTGCAAGCTTCTGGCACCATTTTTGAGTGAATTGCCAAAAGTCAGATTTTTGCTGAAATTGTGACCCCGGGGCTTAGGGATTTTTTCAAAAAAGTCTTTTCCGCAGGTTAAGTTTTTGAGGGCTGATTTCTTATCCTGTGATAAAAAGACTTCTGTTTCCATCGCCAAAGCTTTCAGGGGAGCATTTGCAAGCTTCTGGAATCATTTTTGAGTGAATTGCCAAAAGTCAGATTTTGCTGAAATTGTGACCCCGGGGCTTAGGGATTTTTTCAAAAAAGTCTTTTCCGCAGGTTAAGTTTTCGAGGACTGATTTCTTGTCCTGTGATAAAAAGACCTCCGTTTCCATCGCCAAAGCTTTCAGGGGAGCATTTGCAAGCTTCTGGCACCATTCTTGAGTGAATTGCCAAAAGTCAGATTTTTGCTGAAATTGTGACCCCGGGGCTTAGGGATTTTTTCAAAAAAGTCTTTTCCGCAGGTTAAGTTTTTGAGGGCTGATTTCTTATCCTGTGATAAAAAGACTTCTGTTTCCATCGCCAAAGCTTTCAGGGGAGCATTTGCAAGCTTCTGGAATCATTTTTGAGTGAATTGCCAAAAGTCAGATTTTGCTGAAATTGTGACCCCGGGGCTTAGGGATTTTTTCAAAAAAGTCTTTTCCGCAGGTTAAGTTTTCGAGGGCTGATTTCTTGTCCTGTGATAAAAAGACTTCTGTTTCCATCGCCAAAGCTTTCAGGGGAGCATTTGCAAGCTTCTGGCACCATTTTTGAGTGAATTGCCAAAAGTCAGATTTTTGCTGAAATTGTGACCCCGGGGCTTAGGGATTTTTTCAAAAAAGTCTTTTCCGCAGGTTAAGTTTTCTAGGGCTGATTTCTTGTCCTGTGATAAAAAGACTTCTTTTTCCATCGCCAAAGCTTTCAGGGGAGCATTTGCAAGCTTCTGGCACCGTTTTTGAGTGAATTGCCAAAAGTCAGATTTTTGCTGAAATTGTGACCCCAGGGCTTAGGGATTTTTTCAAAAAAGTCTTTTCCGCAGGTTAAGTTTTTGAGGGCTGATTTCTTGTCCTGTGATAAAAAGACTTCTGTTTCCATCGCCAAAGCTTTCAGGGGAGCATTTGCAAGCTTCTGGCACCATTTTTGAGTGAATTGCCAAAAGTCAGATTTTTGCTGAAATTGTGACCCCGGGGCTTAGGGATTTTTTCAAAAAAGTCTTTTCCGCAGGTTAAGTTTTTGAGGGCTGATTTCTTATCCTGTGATAAAAAGACTTCTGTTTCCATCGCCAAAGCTTTCAGGGGAGCATTTGCAAGCTTCTGGAATCATTTTTGAGTGAATTGCCAAAAGTCAGATTTTGCTGAAATTGTGACCCCGGGGCTTAGGGATTTTTTCAAAAAAGTCTTTTCCGCAGGTTAAGTTTTCGAGGACTGATTTCTTGTCCTGTGATAAAAAGACCTCCGTTTCCATCGCCAAAGCTTTCAGGGGAGCATTTGCAAGCTTCTGGCACCATTCTTGAGTGAATTGCCAAAAGTCAGATTTTTGCTGAAATTGTGACCCCGGGGCTTAGGGATTTTTTCAAAAAAGTCTTTTCCGCAGGTTAAGTTTTTGAGGGCTGATTTCTTATCCTGTGATAAAAAGACTTCTGTTTCCATCGCCAAAGCTTTCAGGGGAGCATTTGCAAGCTTCTGGAATCATTTTTGAGTGAATTGCCAAAAGTCAGATTTTGCTGAAATTGTGACCCCGGGGCTTAGGGATTTTTTCAAAAAAGTCTTTTCCGCAGGTTAAGTTTTCGAGGGCTGATTTCTTGTCCTGTGATAAAAAGACTTCTGTTTCCATCGCCAAAGCTTTCAGGGGAGCATTTGCAAGCTTCTGGCACCATTTTTGAATGAATTGCCAAAAGTCAGATTTTTGCTGAAATTGTGACCCCGGGGCTTAGGGATTTTTTCAAAAAAGTCTTTTCCGCAGGTTAAGTTTTTGAGGGCTGATTTCTTGTCCTGTGATAAAAAGACTTCTGTTTCCATCGCCAAAGCTTTCTCGGGAGCATTAGCAAGCTTCTGGCACCATTTTTGAATGAATTGCCAAAAGTCAGATTTTTGCTGAAATTGTGACCCCGGGGCTTAGGGATTTTTTCAAAAAAGTCTTTTCCGCAGGTTAAGTTTTCGAGGGCTGATTTCTTGTCCTGTGATAAAAAGACCTCCGTTTCCATCGCCAAAGCTTTCAGGGGAGCATTTGCAAGCTTCTGGCACCATTCTTGAGTGAATTGCCAAAAGTCAGATTTTTGCTGAAATTGTGACCCCGGGGCTTAGGGATTTTTTCAAAAAAGTCTTTTCCGCAGGTTAAGTTTTTGAGGGCTGATTTCTTGTCCTGTGATAAAAAGACTTCTGTTTCCATCGCCAAAGCTTTCAGGGGAGCATTTGCAAGCTTCTGGCACCATTTTTGAGTGAATTGCCAAAAGTCAGATTTTTGCTGAAATTGTGACCCCGGGGCTTAGGGATTTTTTCAAAAAAGTCTTTTCCGCAGGTTAAGTTTTTGAGGGCTGATTTCTTATCCTGTGATAAAAAGACTTCTGTTTCCATCGCCAAAGCTTTCAGGGGAGCATTTGCAAGCTTCTGGAATCATTTTTGAGTGAATTGCCAAAAGTCAGATTTTGCTGAAATTGTGACCCCGGGTCTTAGGGATTTTTTCAAAAAAGTCTTTTCCGCAGGTTAAGTTTTCGAGGACTGATTTCTTGTCCTGTGATAAAAAGACCTCCGTTTCCATCGCCAAAGCTTTCAGGGGAGCATTTGCAAGCTTCTGGCACCATTCTTGAGTGAATTGCCAAAAGTCAGATTTTTGCTGAAATTGTGACCCCGGGGCTTAGGGATTTTTTCAAAAAAGTCTTTTCCGCAGGTTAAGTTTTTGAGGGCTGATTTCTTATCCTGTGATAAAAAGACTTCTGTTTCCATCGCCAAAGCTTTCAGGGGAGCATTTGCAAGCTTCTGGAATCATTTTTGAGTGAATTGCCAAAAGTCAGATTTTGCTGAAATTGTGACCCCGGGGCTTAGGGATTTTTTCAAAAAAGTCTTTTCCGCAGGTTAAGTTTTCGAGGGCTGATTTCTTGTCCTGTGATAAAAAGACTTCTGTTTCCATCGCCAAAGCTTTCAGGGGAGCATTTGCAAGCTTCTGGCACCATTTTTGAATGAATTGCCAAAAGTCAGATTTTTGCTGAAATTGTGACCCCGGGGCTTAGGGATTTTTTCAAAAAAGTCTTTTCCGCAGGTTAAGTTTTTGAGGGCTGATTTCTTGTCCTGTGATAAAAAGACTTCTGTTTCCATCGCCAAAGCTTTCAGGGGAGCATTTGCAAGCTTCTGGCACCATTTTTGAGTGAATTGCCAAAAGTCAGATTTTTGCTGAAATTGTGACCCCGGGGCTTAGGGATTTTTTCAAAAAAGTCTTTTCCGCAGGTTAAGTTTTTGAGGGCTGATTTCTTATCCTGTGATAAAAAGACTTCTGTTTCCATCGCCAAAGCTTTCAGGGGAGCATTTGCAAGCTTCTGGAATCATTTTTGAGTGAATTGCCAAAAGTCAGATTTTGCTGAAATTGTGACCCCGGGGCTTAGGGATTTTTTCAAAAAAGTCTTTTCCGCAGGTTAAGTTTTCGAGGACTGATTTCTTGTCCTGTGATAAAAAGACCTCCGTTTCCATCGCCAAAGCTTTCAGGGGAGCATTTGCAAGCTTCTGGCACCATTCTTGAGTGAATTGCCAAAAGTCAGATTTTTGCTGAAATTGTGACCCCGGGGCTTAGGGATTTTTTCAAAAAAGTCTTTTCCGCAGGTTAAGTTTTTGAGGGCTGATTTCTTGTCCTGTGATAAAAAGACTTCTGTTTCCATCGCCAAAGCTTTCAGGGGAGCATTTGCAAGCTTCTGGCACCATTTTTGAGTGAATTGCCAAAAGTCAGATTTTTGCTGAAATTGTGACCCCGGGGCTTAGGGATTTTTTCAAAAAAGTCTTTTCCGCAGGTTAAGTTTTTGAGGGCTGATTTCTTATCCTGTGATAAAAAGACTTCTGTTTCCATCGCCAAAGCTTTCAGGGGAGCATTTGCAAGCTTCTGGAATCATTTTTGAGTGAATTGCCAAAAGTCAGATTTTGCTGAAATTGTGACCCCGGGGCTTAGGGATTTTTTCAAAAAAGTCTTTTCCGCAGGTTAAGTTTTCGAGGACTGATTTCTTGTCCTGTGATAAAAAGACCTCCGTTTCCATCGCCAAAGCTTTCAGGGGAGCATTTGCAAGCTTCTGGCACCATTCTTGAGTGAATTGCCAAAAGTCAGATTTTTGCTGAAATTGTGACCCCGGGGCTTAGGGATTTTTTCAAAAAAGTCTTTTCCGCAGGTTAAGTTTTTGAGGGCTGATTTCTTATCCTGTGATAAAAAGACTTCTGTTTCCATCGCCAAAGCTTTCAGGGGAGCATTTGCAAGCTTCTGGAATCATTTTTGAGTGAATTGCCAAAAGTCAGATTTTGCTGAAATTGTGACCCCGGGGCTTAGGGATTTTTTCAAAAAAGTCTTTTCCGCAGGTTAAGTTTTCGAGGGCTGATTTCTTGTCCTGTGATAAAAAGACTTCTGTTTCCATCGCCAAAGCTTTCAGGGGAGCATTTGCAAGCTTCTGGCACCATTTTTGAATGAATTGCCAAAAGTCAGATTTTTGCTGAAATTGTGACCCCGGGGCTTAGGGATTTTTTCAAAAAAGTCTTTTCCACAGGTTAAGTTTTCGAGGGCTGATTTCTTGTCCTGTGATAAAAAGACTTCTGTTTCCATCGCCAAAGCTTTCTCGGGAGCATTAGCAAGCTTCTGGCACCATTTTTGAATGAATTGCCAAAAGTCAGATTTTTGCTGAAATTGTGACCCCGGGGCTTAGGGATTTTTTCAAAAAAGTCTTTTCCGCAGGTTAAGTTTTCGAGGGCTGATTTCTTGTCCTGTGATAAAAAGACCTCCGTTTCCATCGCCAAAGCTTTCAGGGGAGCATTTGCAAGCTTCTGGCACCATTCTTGAGTGAATTGCCAAAAGTCAGATTTTTGCTGAAATTGTGACCCCGGGGCTTAGGGATTTTTTCAAAAAAGTCTTTTCCGCAGGTTAAGTTTTTGAGGGCTGATTTCTTGTCCTGTGATAAAAAGACTTCTGTTTCCATCGCCAAAGCTTTCAGGGGAGCATTTGCAAGCTTCTGGCACCATTTTTGAGTGAATTGCCAAAAGTCAGATTTTTGCTGAAATTGTGACCCCGGGGCTTAGGGATTTTTTCAAAAAAGTCTTTTCCGCAGGTTAAGTTTTTGAGGGCTGATTTCTTATCCTGTGATAAAAAGACTTCTGTTTCCATCGCCAAAGCTTTCAGGGGAGCATTTGCAAGCTTCTGGAATCATTTTTGAGTGAATTGCCAAAAGTCAGATTTTGCTGAAATTGTGACCCCGGGGCTTAGGGATTTTTTCAAAAAAGTCTTTTCCGCAGGTTAAGTTTTCGAGGACTGATTTCTTGTCCTGTGATAAAAAGACCTCCGTTTCCATCGCCAAAGCTTTCAGGGGAGCATTTGCAAGCTTCTGGCACCATTCTTGAGTGAATTGCCAAAAGTCAGATTTTTGCTGAAATTGTGACCCCGGGGCTTAGGGATTTTTTCAAAAAAGTCTTTTCCGCAGGTTAAGTTTTTGAGGGCTGATTTCTTATCCTGTGATAAAAAGACTTCTGTTTCCATCGCCAAAGCTTTCAGGGGAGCATTTGCAAGCTTCTGGAATCATTTTTGAGTGAATTGCCAAAAGTCAGATTTTGCTGAAATTGTGACCCCGGGGCTTAGGGATTTTTTCAAAAAAGTCTTTTCCGCAGGTTAAGTTTTCGAGGGCTGATTTCTTGTCCTGTGATAAAAAGACTTCTGTTTCCATCGCCAAAGCTTTCAGGGGAGCATTTGCAAGCTTCTGGCACCATTTTTGAATGAATTGCCAAAAGTCAGATTTTTGCTGAAATTGTGACCCCGGGGCTTAGGGATTTTTTCAAAAAAGTCTTTTCCACAGGTTAAGTTTTCGAGGGCTGATTTCTTGTCCTGTGATAAAAAGACTTCTGTTTCCATCGCCAAAGCTTTCTCGGGAGCATTAGCAAGCTTCTGGCACCATTTTTGAATGAATTGCCAAAAGTCAGATTTTTGCTGAAATTGTGACCCCGGGGCTTAGGGATTTTTTCAAAAAAGTCTTTTCCGCAGGTTAAGTTTTCGAGGGCTGATTTCTTGTCCTGTGATAAAAAGACCTCCGTTTCCATCGCCAAAGCTTTCAGGGGAGCATTTGCAAGCTTCTGGCACCATTCTTGAGTGAATTGCCAAAAGTCAGATTTTTGCTGAAATTGTGACCCCGGGGCTTAGGGATTTTTTCAAAAAAGTCTTTTCCGCAGGTTAAGTTTTCTAGGGCTGATTTCTTGTCCTGTGATAAAAAGACTTCTGTTTCCATCGCCAAAGCTTTCTCGGGAGCATTAGCAATCTTCTGGCACCATTTTTGAGTGAATTGCTAAAAGTCACATTTTTGCTGTAATTGTGACCCCGGGGCTTAGGGATTATTTCAAAAAAGTCTTTTCCGCCGGTTAAGTTTTCTAGGGCTGATTTCTTGTCCTGTGATAAAAAGACTTCTGTTTCCATCACCAAAGCTTTCAGGGGATCATTTGCAAGCTTCTGGCACCATTTTTGAATGAATTGCCAAAAGTCAGATTTTTGCTGAAATTGTGACCCCGGGGCTTAGGGATTTTTTTAAAAACTCTTTTCCGCAGGTTAAGTTTTCGAGGGCTGATTTCTTGTCCTGTGATAAAAAGACTTCTGTTTTCATCGCCAAAGCTTTCAGGGGAGCATTAGCAAGCTTCTGGCACCATTTTTGAGTGAATTGCCAAAAGTCAGATTTTTGCTGAAATTGTGACCCCGGGGTTTAGGGATTTTTTCAAAAAAATCTTTTCCGCAGGTTACCGTATTTTCCGCTCTATAACACGCACCCGACCATAACACGCACGTAGTTTTTAGAGGAGGAATATCCGTAGGCATGCCACCCGTAGGCATTCCCTCCATAACACGCACAGACATTTCCCCTTACTTTTTACGAGGAAAAAAGTGAGTGTTATGGTGCAAAAAATACGGTAAGTTTTCGAGGGCTGATTTCTTGTCCTGTGATAAAAAGACTTCTGTTTCCATCGCCAAAGCTTTCAGGGGAGCATTTGCAAGCTTCTGGCACCATTCTTGAGTGAATTGCCGAAAGTCAGATTTTTGCTGAAATTGTGACCCCGGGGCTTAGGGATTTTTTCAAAAAAGTCTTTTCCGCAGGTTAAGTTTTTTAGGGCTGATTTCTTGTCCTGTGATAAAAAAGACTTCTGTTTCCATCACCAAAGCTTTCAGGGGATCATTTGCAAGCTACTGGCACCATTTTTGAGTGAATTGCCAAAAGTCAGATTTTTGCTGAAATTATGACCCCGGGGCTTAGGGATTTTTTCAAAAAAGTCTTTTCCGCAGGTTAAGTTTTTGAGGGCTGATTTCTTGTCCTGTGATAAAAAGACTTCTGTTTTCATCGCAAAAGCTTTCAGGGGAGCATTTGCAAGCTGCTGGCACCATTTTTGAGTGAATTGCCAAAAGTCAAATTTTTGCTGAAATTGTGACCCCGGGGCTTAGGGATTTTTTCAAAAAAGTCTTTTCCGCAGGTTAAATTTTGAGGGCTGATTTCTTATCCTGTGATAAAAAGACTTCTGTTTCCATCGCCAAAGCTTTCAGGGGAGCATTTGCAAGCTTCTGGAATCATTTTTGAGTGAATTGCCAAAAGTCAGATTTTGCTGAAATTGTGACCCCGGGGCTTAGGGATTTTTTCAAAAAAGTCTTTTCCGCAGCTTAACTTTTCTAGGGCTGATTTCTTGTCCTGTGATAATAAGACTTCTGTTTCCATCGCCAAAGCTTTCTCGGGAGCATTAGCAAGCTTCTGGCACCATTTTTGAATGAATTGCCAAAAGTCAGATTTTTGCTGAAATTGTGACCCCTGGGCTTAGGGATTTTTTTAAAAACTCTTTTCCGCAGGTTAAGTTTTCGAGGGCTGATTTCTTGTCCTGTGATAAAAAGACTTCTGTTTTCATCGCAAAAGCTTTCAGGGGAGCATTTGCAAGCTGCTGGCACCATTTTTGAGTGAATTGCCAAAAGTCAAATTTTTGCTGAAATTGTGACCCCGGGGCTTAGGGATTTTTTCAAAAAAGTCTTTTCCGCAGGTTAAATTTTGAGGGCTGATTTCTTATCCTGTGATAAAAAGACTTCTGTTTCCATCGCCAAAGCTTTCAGGGGAGCATTTGCAAGCTTCTGGAATCATTTTTGAGTGAATTGCCAAAAGTCAGATTTTGCTGAAATTGTGACCCCGGGGCTTAGGGATTTTTTCAAAAAAGTCTTTTCCGCAGCTTAACTTTTCTAGGGCTGATTTCTTGTCCTGTGATAATAAGACTTCTGTTTCCATCGCCAAAGCTTTCAGGGGATCATTTGCAAGCTTCTGGCACCATTTTTGAATGAATTGCCAAAAGTCAGATTTTTGCTGAAATTGTGACCCCTGGGCTTAGGGATTTTTTTAAAAACTCTTTTCCGCAGGTTAAGTTTTCGAGGGCTGATTTCTTGTCCTGTGATAAAAAGACTTCTGTTTTCATCGCCAAAGCTTTCAGGGGAGCATTTGCAAGCTTCTGGCACCATTTTTGAGTGAATTGCCAAAGGTCAGATTTTTGCTGAAATTGTGACCCTGGGGCTTAGGGATTTTTTCAAAAAAGTCTTTTCGGCAGGTTAAGTTTTCGAGGGCTGATTTCTTGTCCTGTGATAAAAAGACTTCTGTTTCCATCGCCAAAGCATTCTCGGGAGCATTAGCAAGCTTCTGGAATCATTTTTGAGGGAATTGCCAAAAGTCAGATTTTTGCTGAAATTGTGACCCCGGGGCTTAGGGATTTTTTCAAAAAAGTCTTTTCCGCAGGTTAAGTTTTCTAGGGCTGATTTCTTGTCCTGTGATAAAAAGACCTCCGTTTCCATCGCCAAAGCTTTCAGGGGAGCATTTGCAAGCTTCTGGCACCATTCTTGAGTGAATTGCCAAAAGTCAGATTTTTGCTGAAATTGTGACCCCGGGGCTTAGGGATTTTTTCAAAAAAGCCTTTTCCGCAGGTTAAGTTTTTGAGGGCTGATTTCTTGTCCTGTGATAAAAAGACTTCTGTTTCCATCGCCAAAGCTTTCAGGGGAGCAATTGCAAGCTTCTGGCACCATTTTTGAGTGAATTGCCAAAAGTCAGATTTTTGCTGAAATTGTGACCCCGGGGCTTAGGGATTTTTTCAAAAAATTCTTTTCCGCAGGTTAAGTTTTCTAGGGCTGATTTCTTGTCCTGTGATAAAAAGACTTCTGTTTCCATCGCCAAAGCTTTCTCGGGAGCATTTGCAAGCTTCTGGCACCATTTTTGAGTGAATTGCCAAAAGTCAGATTTTTGCTGAAATTGTGTCCCCGGGGCTTAGGGATTTTTTCAAAAACTCTTTTCCGCAGGTTAAGTTTTCGAGGGCTGATTTCTTGTCCTGTGATAAAAAGACTTCTGTATCCATCGCCAAAGCTTTCAGGGGAGCATTAGCAAGCTTCTGGCACCATTTTTGAGTGAATTGCCAAAAGTCAGATTTTTGCTGAAATTGTGACCCCGGGGCTTAGGGATTTTTTCAAAAAAGTCTTTTCCGCAGGTTAAGTTTTCGAGGGCTGATTTCTTGTCCTGTGATAAAAAGACTTCTGTTTTCATCGCCAAAGCTTTCAGGGGAGCATTTGCAAGCTTCTGGCACCATTTTTGAGTGAATTGCCAAAAGTCAGATTTTTGCTGAAATTGTGACCCCGGGGCTTAGGGATTTTTTCAAAAAAGTCTTTTCCGCAGGTTAAGTTTTCGAGGGCTGATTTCTTGTCCTGTGATAAAAAGACTTCTGTTTTCATCGCCAAAGCTTTCAGGGGAGCATTTGCAAGCTTCTGGCACCATTTTTGAGTGAATTGCCAAAGGTCAGATTTTTGCTGAAATTGTGACCCCGGGGCTTAGGGATTTTTTCAAAAAAGTCTTTTCCGCAGGTTAAGTTTTTGAGGGCTGATTTCTTATCCTGTGATAAAAAGACTTCTGTTTCCATCGCCAAAGCTTTCAGGGGAGCATTTGCAAGCTTCTGGAATCTTTTTTGAGTGAATTGCCAAAAGTCAGATTTTGCTGAAATTGTGACCCCGGGGCTTAGGGATTTTTTCAAAAAAGTCTTTTCCGCAGGTTAACTTTTCTAGGGCTGATTTCTTGTCCTGTGATAATAAGACTTCTGTTTCCATCGCCAAAGCTTTCTCGGGAGCATTAGGAAGCTTCTGGCACCATTTTTGAGTGAATTGCCGAAAGTCACATTTTTGCTGTAATTGTGACCCCGGGGCTTAGGGATTATTTCAAAAAAGTCTTTTCCGCCGGTTAAGTTTTCTAGGGCTGATTTCTTGTCCTGTGATAAAAAGACTTCTGTTTCCATCACCAAAGCTTTCAGGGGATCATTTGCAAGCTTCTGGCACCATTTTTGAATGAATTGCCAAAAGTCAGATTTTTGCTGAAATTGTGACCCCAGGGCTTAGGGATTTTTTTAAAAACTCTTTTCCGCAGGTTAAGTTTTCGAGGGCTGATTTCTTGTCCTGTGATAAAAAGACTTCTGTTTTCATCGCCAAAGCTTTCAGGGGAGCATTTGCAAGCTTCTGGCACCATTTTTGAGTGAATTGCCAAAAGTCAGATTTTTGCTGAAATTGTGACCCCGGGGCTTAGGGATTTTTTCAAAAAAGTCTTTTACGCAGGTTAAGTTTTCGAGGGCTGATTTCTTGTCCTGTGATAAAAAGACTTCTGTTTCCATCGCCAAAGCTTTCTCGGGAGCATTAGCAAGCTTCTGGAATCATTTTTGAGTGAATTGCCAAAAGTCAGATTTTTGCTGAAATTGTGACCCCGGGGCTTAGGGATTTTTTTAAAAACTCTTTTCCGCAGTTAAAGTTTTCGAGGGCTGATTTCTTGTCCTGTGATAAAAAGACTTCTGTTTTCATCGCCAAAGCTTTCAGGGGAGCATTAGCAAGCTTCTGGAATCATTTTTGAGTGAATTGCCAAAAGTCAGATTTTTGCTGAAATTGTGACCCCGGGGCTTAGGGATTTTTTCAAAAAAGTCTTTCCCGCAGGTTAAGTTTTCGAGGGCTGATTTCTTGTCCTGTGATAAAAAGACCTCCATTTCCATCGCCAAAGCTTTCTCGGGAGCATTAGCAAGCTTCTGGCACCATTTTTGAGTGAATTGCCAAAAGTCAGATTTTTGCTGTAATTGTGACCCCGGGGCTTAGGGATTTTTTCAAAAAAGTCTTTTCCGCAGGTTAAGTTTTTGAGGGCTGATTTCTTGTCCTGTGATAAAAACACTTCTGTTTCGCCGCCAAAGCTTTCAGGGGAGCATTTGCAAGCTTCTGGCACCATTTTTGAGTGAATTGCCAAAAGTCAGATTTTTGCTGAAATTATGACCCCGGGGCTTAGGGATTTTTTCAAAAAAGTCTTTTCCGCAGGTTAACTTTTCTAGGGCTGATTTCTTGTCCTGTGATAATAAGACTTCTGTTTCCATCGCAAAAGCTTTCAGGGGAGCATTTGCAAGCTGCTGGCACCATTTTTGAGTGAATTGCCAAAAGTCAGATTTTTGCTGAAATTGTGACCCCGGGGCTTAGGGATTTTTTCAAAAAAGTCTTTTCCGCAGGTTAAGTTTTTGAGGGCTGATTTCTTATCCTGTGATAAAAAGACTTCTGTTTCCATCGCCAAAGCTTTCAGGGGAGCATTTGCAAGCTTCTGGAATCATTTTTGAGTGAATTGCCAAAAGTCAGATTTTGCTGAAATTGTGACCCCGGGGCTTAGGGATTTTTTTCAAAAAAGTCTTTTCCGCAGGTTAACTTTTCTAGGGCTGATTTCTTGTCCTGTGATAATAAGACTTCTGTTTCCATCGCCAAAGCTTTCTCGGGAGCATTAGCAAGCTTCTGGCACCATTTTTGAGTGAATTGCCGAAAGTCACATTTTTGCTGTAATTGTGACCCCGGGGCTTAGGGATTATTTCAAAAAAGTCTTTTCCGCCGGTTAAGTTTTCTAGGGCTGATTTCTTGTCCTGTGATAAAAAGACTTCTGTTTCCATCGCCAAAGCTTTCAGGGGATCATTTGCAAGCTTCTGGCTCCATTTTTGAATGAATTGCCAAAAGTCAGATTTTTGCTGAAATTGTGACCCCGGGGCTTAGGGATTTTTTAAAAAACTCTTTTCCGCAGGTTAAGTTTTCTAGGGCTGATTTCTTGTCCTGTGATAAAAAGACTTCTGTTTCCATCGCCAAAGCTTTCTCGGGAGCATTAGCAATCTTCTGGCACCATTTTTGAGTGAATTGCTGAAAGTCACATTTTTGCTGTAATTGTGACCCCGGGGCTTAGGGATTATTTCAAAAAAAAAGTCTTTTCCGCCGGTTAAGTTTTCTAGGGCTGATTTCTTGTCCTGTGATAAAAAGACTTCTGTTTTCATCGCCAAAGCTTTCAAGGGAGCATTAGCAAGCTTCTGGCACCATTTTTGAGTGAATTGCCAAAAGTCAGATTTTTGCTGAAATTGTGACCCCGGGGTTTAGGGATTTTTTCAAAAAAATCTTTTCCGCAGGTTACCGTATTTTTCGCTCTATAACACGCACCCGACCATAACACGCACGTAGTTTTTAGAGGAGGAATATCCGTAGGCATGCCACCCGTAGGCATTCCCTCCATAACACGCACAGACATTTCCCCTTACTTTTTACGAGGAAAAAAGTGAGTGTTATGGTGCAAAAAATACGGTAAGTTTTTGAGGGCTGATTTCTTGTCCTGTGATAAAAAGACTTCTGTTTCCATCGCCAAAGCTTTCAGGGGAGCATTTGCAAGCTTCTGGCACCATTTTTGAGTGAATTGCCGAAAGTCAGATTTTTGCTGAAATTGTGACCCCGGGGCTTAGGGATTTTTTCAAAAAAGTCTTTTCTGCAGGTTAAGTTTTTTAGGGCTGATTTCTTGTCCTGTGATAAAAAAGACTTCTGTTTCCATCACCAAAGCTTTCAGGGGATCATTTGCAAGCTTCTGGCACCATTTTTGAGTGAATTGCCAAAAGTCAGATTTTTGCTGAAATTATGACCCCGGGGCTTAGGGATTTTTTCAAAAAAGTCTTTTCCGCAGGTTAAGTTTTTGAGGGCTGATTTCTTGTCCTGTGATAAAAAGACTTCTGTTTTCATCGCAAAAGCTTTCAGGGGAGCATTTGCAAGCTGCTGGCACCATTTTTGAGTGAATTGCCAAAAGTCAGATTTTTGCTGAAATTGTGACCCCGGGGCTTAGGGATTTTTTCAAAAAAGTATTTTCCGCAGGTTAAATTTTGAGGGCTGATTTCTTATCCTGTGATAAAAAGACTTCTGTTTCCATCGCCAAAGCTTTCAGGGGAGCATTTGCAAGCTTCTGGAATCATTTTTGAGTGAATTGCCAAAAGTCAGATTTTGCTGAAATTGTGACCCCGGGGCTTAGGGATTTTTTCAAAAAAGTCTTTTCCGCAGGTTAACTTTTCTAGGGCTGATTTCTTGTCCTGTGATAATAAGACTTCTGTTTCCATCGAAAAAGCTTTCTCGGGAGCATTAGCAAGCTTCTGGCACCATTTTTGAGTGAATTGCCGAAAGTCACATTTTTGCTGTAATTGTGACCCCGGGGCTTAGGGATTATTTCAAAAAAGTCTTTTCCGCCGGTTAAGTTTTCTAGGGCTGATTTCTTGTCCCGTGATAAAAAGACTTCTGTTTCCATCGCCAAAGCTTTCAGGGGATCATTTGCAAGCTTCTGGCACCATTTTTGAATGAATTGCCAAAAGTTAGATTTTTGCTGAAATTGTGACCCCGGGGCTTAGGGATTTTTTTAAAAACTCTTTTCCGCAGGTTAAGTTTTCGAGGGCTGATTTCTTGTCCTGTGATAAAAAGACTTCTGTTTTCATCGCCAAAGCTTTCAGGGGAGCATTTGCAAGCTTCTGGCACCATTTTTGAGTGAATTGCCAAAAGTCAGATTTTTGCTGAAATTGTGACCCCGGGGCTTAGGGATTTTTTCAAAAAAGTCTTTTCCGCAGGTTAAGTTTTCGAGGGCTGATTTCTTGTCCTGTGATAAAAAGACTTCTGTTTCCATCGCCAAAGCTTTCTCGGGAGCATTAGCAAGCTTCTGGCACCATTTTTGAGTGAATTGCCAAAAGTCAGATTTTTGCTGAAATTGTGACCCCGGGGCTTAGGGATTTTTTCAAAAAAGTCTTTTCCGCAGGTTAAGTTTTCGAGGGCTGATTTCTTGTCCTGTGATAAAAAGACTTCTGTTTTCATCGCCAAAGCTTTCAGGGGAGCATTTGCAAGCTTCTGGCACCATTTTTGAGTGAATTGCCAAAAGTCAGATTTTTGCTGAAATTGTGACCCCGGGGCTTAGGGATTTTTTCAAAAAAGTCTTTTCCGCAGGTTAAGTTTTCTAGGGCTGATTTCTTGTCCTGTGATAAAAAGACTTCTGTTTTCATCGCCAAAGCTTTCAGGGGAGCATTTGCAAGCTTCTGGCACCATTTTTGAGTGAATTGCCAAAAGTCAGATTTTTGCTGAAATTGTGACCCCGGGGCTTAGGGATTTTTTCAAAAAAGTCTTTTCCGCAGGTTAAGTTTTCGAGGGCTGATTTCTTGTCCTGTGATAAAAAGACTTCTGTTTCCATCGCCAAAGCTTTCTCGGGAGCATTAGCAAGCTTCTGGAATCATTTTTGAGTGAATTGCCAAAAGTCAGATTTTTGCTGAAATTGTGACCCCGGGGCTTAGGGATTTTTTCAAAAAAGTCTTTTACGCAGGTTAAGTTTTCGAGGGCTGATTTCTTGTCCTGTGATAAAAAGACTTCTGTTTCCATCGCCAAAGCTTTCTCGGGAGCATTAGCAAGCTTCTGGAATCATTTTTGAGTGAATTGCCAAAAGTCAGATTTTTGCTGAAATTGTGACCCCGGGGCTTAGGGATTTTTTTAAAAACTCTTTTCCGCAGTTAAAGTTTTCGAGGGCTGATTTCTTGTCCTGTGATAAAAAGACTTCTGTTTTCATCGCCAAAGCTTTCAGGGGAGCATTAGCAAGCTTCTGGAATCATTTTTGATTGAATTGCCAAAAGTCAGATTTTTGCTGAAATTGTGACCCCGGGGCTTAGGGATTTTTTCAAAAAAGTCTTTCCCGCAGGTTAAGTTTTCGAGGGCTGATTTCTTGTCCTGTGATAAAAAGACCTCCATTTCCATCGCCAAAGCTTTCTCGGGAGCATTAGCAAGCTTCTGGCACCATTTTTGAGTGAATTGCCAAAAGTCAGATTTTTGCTGTAATTGTGACCCCGGGGCTTAGGGATTTTTTCAAAAAAGTCTTTTCCGCAGGTTAAGTTTTTGAGGGCTGATTTCTTGTCCTGTGATAAAAACACTTCTGTTTCGCCGCCAAAGCTTTCAGGGGAGCATTTGCAAGCTTCTGGCACCATTTTTGAGTGAATTGCCAAAAGTCAGATTTTTGCTGAAATTATGACCCCGGGGCTTAGGGATTTTTTCAAAAAAGTCTTTTCCGCAGGTTAAGTTTTTGAGGGCTGATTTCTTGTCCTGTGATAAAAAGACTTCTGTTTTCATCGCAAAAGCTTTCAGGGGAGCATTTGCAAGCTGCTGGCACCATTTTTGAGTGAATTGCCAAAAGTCAGATTTTTGCTGAAATTGTGACCCCGGGGCTTAGGGATTTTTTTCAAAAAAGTCTTTTCCGCAGGTTAACTTTTCTAGGGCTGATTTCTTGTCCTGTGATAATAAGACTTCTGTTTCCATCGCCAAAGCTTTCAGGGGATCATTTGCAAGCTTCTGGCTCCATTTTTGAATGAATTGCCAAAAGTCAGATTTTTGCTGAAATTGTGACCCCGGGGCTTAGGGATTTTTTTAAAAACTCTTTTCCGCAGGTTAAGTTTTCGAGGGCTGATTTCTTGTCCTGTGATAAAAAGACTTCTGTTTTCATCGCCAAAGCTTTCAGGGGAGTATTTGCAAGCTTCTGGCACCATTTTTGAGTGAATTGCCAAAAGTCAGATTTTTGCTGAAATTGTGACCCCGGGGCTTAGGGATTTTTTCAAAAAAGTCTTTTCGGCAGGTTAAGTTTTCGAGGGCTGATTTCTTGTCCTGTGATAAAAAGACTTCTATTTCCATCGCCAAAGCTTTCTCGGGAGCATTAGCAAGCTTCTGGAATCATTTTTGAGTGAATTGCCAAAAGTCAGATTTTTGCTGAAATTGTGACCCCGGGGCTTAGGGATTTTTTCAAAAAAGTCTTTTCCGCAGGTTAAGTTTTCTAGGGCTGATTTCTTGTCCTGTGATAAAAAGACTTCTGTTTCCATCGCCAAAGCTTTCAGGGGTGCATCTGCAAGCTTCTGGCACCATTCTTGAGTGAATTGCCAAAAGTCAGATTTTTGCTGAAATTGTGACCCCGGGGCTTAGGGATTTTTTCAAAAAAGTCTTTTCCGCAGGTTAAGTTTTTGAGGGCTGATTTCTTGTCCTGTGATAAAAAGACTTCTGTTTCCATCGCCAAAGCTTTCAGGGGAGCAATTGCAAGCTTCTGGCACCATTTTTGAGTGAATTGCCAAAAGTCAGATTTTTGCTGAAATTGTGACCCCGGGGCTTAGGGATTTTTTCAAAAAAGTCTTTTCCGCAGGTTAAGTTTTCTAGGGCTGATTTCTTGTCCTGTGATAAAAAGACTTCTGTCTCCATCGCCAAAGCTTTCTCGGGAGCATTTGCAAGCTTCTGGCACCATTTTTGAGTGAATTGCCAAAAGTCAGATTTTTGCTGAAATTGTGTCCCCGGGGCTTAGGGATTTTTTCAAAAAAATCTTTTCCGCAGGTTAAGTTTTCGAGGGCTGATTTCTTGTCCTGTGATAAAAAGACTTCTGTTTCCATCGCCAAAGCTTTCAGGGGAGCATTTGCAAGCTTCTGGCACCATTTTTGAGTGAATTGCCAAAAGTCAGATTTTTGCTGAAATTGTGACCCCGGGGCTTAGGGATTATTTCAAAAAAGTCTTTTCCGCCGGTTAAGTTTTCTAGGGCTGATTTCTTGTCCTGTGATAAAAAGACTTCTGTTTCCATCGCCAAAGCTTTCAGGGGATCATTTGCAAGCTTCTGGCACCATTTTTGAATGAATTGCCAAAAGTCAGATTTTTGCTGAAATTGTGACCCCGGGGCTTAGGGATTTTTTTAAAAACTCTTTTCCGCAGGTTAAGTTTTCGAGGGCTGATTTCTTGTCCTGTGATAAAAAGACTTCTGTTTCCATCGCCAAAGCTTTCAGGGGAGCATTAGCAAGCTTCTGGCACCATTTTTGAGTGAATTGCCAAAAGTCAGATTTTTGCTGAAATTGTGACCCCGGGGCTTAGGGATTTTTTCAAAAAAGTCTTTTCCGCAGGTTAGGTTTTCGAGGGCTGATTTCTTGTCCTGTGATAAAATGACTTCTGTTTTCATCGCCAAAGCTTTCAGGGGAGCATTTGCAAGCTTCTGGCACCATTCTTGAGTGAATTGCCAAAAGTCAGATTTTTGCTGAAATTGTGACCCCGGGGCTTAGGGATTTTTTCAAAAAAGTCTTTTCCGCAGGTTAAGTTTTTGAGGGCTGATTTCTTATCCTGTGATAAAAAGACTTCTGTTTCCATCGCCAAAGCTTTCAGGGGAGCATTTGCAAGCTTCTGGAATCATTTTTGAGTGAATTGCCAAAAGTCAGATTTTGCTGAAATTGTGACCCCGGGGCTTAGGGATTTTTTTCAAAAAAGTCTTTTCCGCAGGTTAACTTTTCTAGGGCTGATTTCTTGTCCTGTGATAATAAGACTTCTGTTTCCATCGCCAAAGCTTTCTCGGGAGCATTAGCAAGCTTCTGGCACCATTTTTGAGTGAATTGCCGAAAGTCACATTTTTGCTGTAATTGTGACCCCGGGGCTTAGGGATTATTTCAAAAAAGTCTTTTCCGCCGGTTAAGTTTTCTAGGGCTGATTTCTTGTCCTGTGATAAAAAGACTTCTGTTTCCATCGCCAAAGCTTTCAGGGGATCATTTGCAAGCTTCTGGCTCCATTTTTGAATGAATTGCCAAAAGTCAGATTTTTGCTGAAATTGTGACCCCGGGGCTTAGGGATTTTTTTAAAAACTCTTTTCCGCAGGTTAAGTTTTCGAGGGCTGATTTCTTGTCCTGTGATAAAAAGACTTCTGTTTTCATCGCCAAAGCTTTCAGGGGAGCATTTGCAAGCTTCTGGCACCATTTTTGAGTGAATTGCCAAAAGTCGGATTTTTGCTGAAATTGTGACCCCGGGGCTTAGGGATTTTTTCAAAAAAGTCTTTTCCGCAGGTTAAGTTTTCTAGGGCTGATTTCTTGTCCTGTGATAAAAAGACTTCTGTTTCCATCGCCAAAGCTTTCAGGGGAGCATTTGCAAGCTTCTGGCACCATTCTTGAGTGAATTGCCAAAAGTCAGATTTTTGCTGAAATTGTGACCCCGGGGCTTAGGGATTTTTTCAAAAAAGTCTTTTCCGCAGGTTAAGTTTTTGAGGGCTGATTTCTTGTCCTGTGATAAAAAGACTTCTGTTTCCATCGCCAAAGCTTTCAGGGGAGCAATTGCAAGCTTCTGGCACCATTTTTGAGTGAATTGCCAAAAGTCAGATTTTTGCTGAAATTGTGACCCCGGGGCTTAGGGATTTTTTCAAAAAAGTCTTTTCCGCAGGTTAAGTTTTCTAGGGCTGATTTCTTGTCCTGTGATAAAAAGACTTCTGTCTCCATCGCCAAAGCTTTCTCGGGAGCATTTGCAAGCTTCTGGAACCATTTTTGAGTGAATTGCCAAAAGTCAGATTTTTGCTGAAATTGTGTCCCCGGGGCTTAGGGATTTTTTCAAAAAAATCTTTTCCGCAGGTTAAGTTTTCTAGGGCTGATTTCTTGTCCTGTGATAAAAAGACTTCTGTTTCCATCGCCAAAGCTTTCAGGGGAGCATTTGCAAGCTTCTGGCACCATTTTTGAGTGAATTGCCAAAAGTCACATTTTTGCTGTAATTGTGACCCCGGGGCTTAGGGATTATTTCAAAAAAGTCTTTTCCGCCGGTTAAGTTTTCTAGGGCTGATTTCTTGTCCTGTGATAAAAAGACTTCTGTTTCCATCGCCAAAGCTTTCAGGGGATCATTTGCAAGCTTCTGGCACCATTTTTGAATGAATTGCCAAAAGTCAGATTTTTGCTGAAATTGTGACCCCGGGGCTTAGGGATTTTTTTAAAAACTCTTTTCCGCAGGTTAAGTTTTCGAGGGCTGATTTCTTGTCCTGTGATAAAAAGACTTCTGTTTCCATCGCCAAAGCTTTCAGGGGAGCATTAGCAAGCTTCTGGCACCATTTTTGAGTGAATTGCCAAAAGTCAGATTTTTGCTGAAATTGTGACCCCGGGGCTTAGGGATTTTTTCAAAAAAGTCTTTTCCGCAGGTTAAGTTTTCGAGGGCTGATTTCTTGTCCTGTGATAAAAAGACTTCTGTTTTCATCGCCAAAGCTTTCAGGGGAGCATTTGCAAGCTTCTGGCACCATTCTTGAGTGAATTGCCAAAAGTCAGATTTTTGCTGAAATTGTGACCCCGGGGCTTAGGGATTTTTTCAAAAAAGTCTTTTCCGCAGGTTAAGTTTTTGAGGGCTGATTTCTTGTCCTGTGATAATAAGACTTCTGTTTCCATCGCCAAAGCTTTCTCGGGAGCATTAGCAAGCTTCTGGCACCATTTTTGAGTGAATTGCCGAAAGTCAGATTTTTGCTGAAATTGTGACCCCGGGGCTTAGGGATTTTTTCAAAAAAGTCTTTTCCGCAGGTTAAGTTTTCTAGGGCTGATTTCTTGTCCTGTGATAAAAAGACTTCTGTTTCCATCGCCAAAGCTTTCTCGGGAGCATTTGCAAGCTTCTGGAATCATTTTTGAGTGAATTGCCAAAAGTCAGATTTTGCTGAAATTGTGACCCCGGGGCTTAGGGATTTTTTCAAAAAAGTCTTTTCCGCAGGTTAACTTTTCTAGGGCTGATTTCTTGTCCTGTGATAAAAAGACTTCTGTTTCCATCGCCAAAGCTTTCTCGGGAGCATTAGCAAGCTTCTGGCACCATTTTTGAGTGAATTGCCGAAAGTCACATTTTTGCTGTAATTGTGACCCCGGGGCTTAGGGATTATTTCAAAAAAGTCTTTTCCGCCGGTTAAGTTTTCTAGGGCTGATTTCTTGTCCTGTGATAAAAAGACTTCTGTTTCCATCGCCAAAGCTTTCAGGGGATCATTTGCAAGCTTCTGGCACCATTTTTGAATGAATTGCCAAAAGTCAGATTTTTGCTGAAATTGTGACCCCAGGGCTTAGGGATTTTTTTAAAAACTCTTTTCCGCAGGTTAAGTTTTCGAGGGCTGATTTCTTGTCCTGTGATAAAAATACTTCTGTTTTCATTGCCAAAGCTTTCAGGGGAGCATTTGCAAGCTTCTGGCACCATTTTTGAGTGAATTGCCAAAAGTCAGATTTTTGCTGAAATTGTGACCCCGGGGCTTAGGGATTTTTTTAAAAACTCTTTTCCGCAGGTTAAGTTTTCGAGGGCTGATTTCTTGTCCTGTGATAAAAAGACTTCTGTTTTCATCGCCAAAGCTTTCAGGGGAGCATTTGCAAGCTTCTGGCACCATTTTTGAGTGAATTGCCAAAAGTCAGATTTTTGCTGAAATTGTGACCCCGGGGCTTAGGGATTTTTTCAAAAAAGTCTTTTCGGCAGGTTAAGTTTTCGAGGGCTGATTTCTTGTCCTGTGATAAAAAGACTTCTGTTTCCATCGCCAAAGCTTTCTCGGGAGCATTAGCAAGCTTCTGGAATCATTTTTGAGTGAATTGCCAAAAGTCAGATTTTTGCTGAAATTGTGACCCCGGGGCTTAGGGATTTTTTCAAAAAAGTCTTTTCCGCAGGTTAAGTTTTCTAGGGCTGATTTCTTGTCCTGTGATAAAAAGACTTCTGTTTCCATCGCCAAAGCTTTCAGGGGAGCATTTGCAAGCTTCTGGCACCATTCTTGAGTGAATTGCCAAAAGTCAGATTTTTGCTGAAATTGTGACCCCGGGGCTTAGGGATTTTTTCAAAAAAGTCTTTTCCGCAGGTTAAGTTTTTGAGGGCTGATTTCTTGTCCTGTGATAAAAAGACTTCTGTTTCCATCGCCAAAGCTTTCAGGGGAGCAATTGCAAGCTTCTGGCACCATTTTTGAGTGAATTGCCAAAAGTCAGATTTTTGCTGAAATTGTGACCCCGGGGCTTAGGGATTTTTTCAAAAAAGTCTTTTCCGCAGGTTAAGTTTTCGAGGGCTGATTTCTTGTCCTGTGATAAAAAGACTTCTGTTTCCATCGCCAAAGCTTTCAGGGGAGCATTAGCAAGCTTCTGGCACCATTTTTGAGTGAATTGCCAAAAGTCAGATTTTTGCTGAAATTGTGACCCCGGGGCTTAGGGATTTTTTCAAAAAAGTCTTTTCCGCAGGTTAAGTTTTCGAGGGCTGATTTCTTGTCCTGTGATAAAAAGACTTCTGTTTTCATCGCCAAAGCTTTCAGGGGAGCATTTGCAAGCTTCTGGCACCATTCTTGAGTGAATTGCCAAAAGTCAGATTTTTGCTGAAATTGTGACCCCGGGGCTTAGGGATTTTTTCAAAAAAGTCTTTTCCGCAGGTTAAGTTTTCGAGGGCTGATTTCTTGTCCTGTGATAAAAAGACTTCTGTTTCCATCGCCAAAGCTTTCTCGGGAGCATTAGCAAGCTTCTGGAATCATTTATGAGTGAATTGCCAAAAGTCAGATTTTTGCTGAAATTGTGACCCCGGGGCTTAGGGATTTTTTCAAAAAAGTCTTTTCCGCAGGTTAAGTTTTTGAGGGCTGATTTCTTGTCCTGTGATAAAAAGACTTCTGTTTTCATCGCAAAAGCTTTCAGTGGAGCATTTGAAAGCTGCTGGCACCATTTTTGAGTGAATTGCCAAAAGTCAGATTTTTGCTGAAATTGTGACCCCGGGGCTTAGGGATTTTTTCAAAAAAGTCTTTTCCGCAGGTTAAGTTTTTGAGGGCTGATTTCTTGTCCTGTGATAATAAGACTTCTGTTTCCATCGCCAAAGCTTTCTCGGGAGCATTAGCAAGCTTCTGGCACCATTTTTGAGTGAATTGCCGAAAGTCACATTTTTGCTGAAATTGTGACCCCGGGGCTTAGGGATTTTTTCAAAAAAGTCTTTTCCGCAGGTTAAGTTTTCTAGGGCTGATTTCTTGTCCTGTGATAAAAAGACTTCTGTTTCCATCGCCAAAGCTTTCTCGGGAGCATTTGCAAGCTTCTGGAATCATTTTTGAGTGAATTGCCAAAAGTCAGATTTTGCTGAAATTGTGACCCCGGGGCTTAGGGATTTTTTCAAAAAAGTCTTTTCCGCAGGTTAACTTTTCTAGGGCTGATTTCTTGTCCTGTGATAATAAGACTTCTGTTTCCATCGCCAAAGCTTTCTCGGGAGCATTAGCAAGCTTCTGGCACCATTTTTGAGTGAATTGCCGAAAGTCACATTTTTGCTGTAATTGTGACCCCGGGGCTTAGGGATTATTTCAAAAAAGTCTTTTCCGCCGGTAAAGTTTTCTAGGGCTGATTTCTTGTCCTGTGATAAAAAGACTTCTGTTTCCATCGCCAAAGCTTTCAGGGGATCATTTGCAAGCTTCTGGCACCATTTTTGAATGAATTGCCAAAAGTCAGATTTTTGCTGAAATTGTGACCCCAGGGCTTAGGGATTTTTTTAAAAACTCTTTTCCGCAGGTTAAGTTTTCGAGGGCTGATTTCTTGTCCTGTGATAAAAATACTTCTGTTTTCATTGCCAAAGCTTTCAGGGGAGCATTTGCAAGCTTCTGGCACCATTTTTGAGTGAATTGCCAAAAGTCAGATTTTTGCTGAAATTGTGACCCCGGGGCTTAGGGATTTTTTCAAAAAAGTCTTTTCCGCAGGTTAAGTTTTCGAGGGCTGATTTCTTGTCCTGTGATAAAAAGACTTCTGTTTCCATCGCCAAAGCTTTCGCGGGAGCATTAGCAAGCTTCTGGAATCATTTTTGAGTGAATTGCCAAAAGTCAGATTTTTGCTGAAATTGTGACCCCGGGGCTTAGGGATTTTTTTAAAAACTCTTTTCCGCAGGTAAAGTTTTCGAGGGCTGATTTCTTGTCCTGTGATAAAAAGACTTCTGTTTCCATCGCCAAAGCTTTCAGGGGAGCATTAGCAAGCTTCTGGCACCATTTTTGAGTGAATTGCCAAAAGTCAGATTTTTGCTGAAATTGTGACCCCGGGGCTTAGGGATTTTTTCAAAAAAGTCTTTTCCGCAGGTTAAGTTTTCGAGGGCTGATTTCTTGTCCTGTGATAAAAAGACTTCTGTTTCCATCGCCAAAGCTTTCTCGGGAGCATTAGCAAGCTTCTGGAATCATTTTTGAGTGAATTGCCAAAAGTCAGATTTTTGCTGAAATTGTGACCCCGGGGCTTAGGGATTTTTTCAAAAAAGTCTTTTACGCAGGTTAAGTTTTCGAGGGCTGATTTCTTGTCCTGTGATAAAAAGACCTCCGTTTCCATCGCCAAAGCTTTCAGGGGAGCATTTGCAAGCTTCTGGCTCCATTTTTGAGTGAATTGCCAAAAGTCAGATTTTGCTGAAATTGTGACCCCGGGGCTTAGGGATTTTTTTCAAAAAAGTCTTTTCCGCAGGTTAACTTTTCTAGGGCTGATTTCTTGTCCTGTGATAAAAAGACTTCTGTTTCCATCGCCAAAGCTTTCTCGGGAGCATTAGCAAGCTTCTGGCACCATTTTTGAGTGAATTGCCAAAAGTCAGATTTTTTTCCTGAAATTGTGACCCCGGGGCTTAGGGATTTTTTCAAAAAAGTCTTTTCGGCAGGTTAAGTTTTCGAGGGCTGATTTCTTGTCCTGTGATAAAAAGACTTCTGTTTCCATCGCCAAAGCTTTCTCGGGAGCATTAGCAAGCTTCTGGAATCATTTTTGAGTGAATTGCCAAAAGTCAGATTTTTGCTGAAATTGTGACCCCGGGGCTTAGGGATTTTTTCAAAAAAGTCTTTTCCGCAGGTTAAGTTTTCGAGGGCTGATTTCTTGTCCTGTGATAAAAAGACTTCTGTTTCCATCGCCAAAGCTATCAGGGGAGCAATTGCAAGCTTCTGGCACCATTTTTGAGTGAATTGCCAAAAGTCAGATTTTTGCTGAAATTGTGACCCCGGGGCTTAGGGATTTTTTCAAAAAAGTCTTTTCCGCAGGTTAAGTTTTCTAGGGCTGATTTCTTGTCCTGTGATAAAAAGACTTCTGTCTCCATCGCCAAAGCTTTCTCGGGAGCATTTGCAAGCTTCTGGCACCATTTTTGAGTGAATTGCCAAAAGTCAGATTTTTGCTGAAATTGTGACCCCGGGGCTTAGGGATTTTTTCAAAAAAATCTTTTCCGCAGGTTAAGTTTTCGAGGGCTGATTTCTTGTCCTGTGATAAAAAGACTTCTGTTTCCATCGCCAAAGCTTACAGGGGAGCATTTGCAAGCTTCTGGCACCATTTTTGAGTGAATTGCCAAAAGTCACATTTTTGCTGTAATTGTGACCCCGGGGCTTAGGGATTTTTTCAAAAAAGTCTTTTCCACAGGTTAAGTTTTCGAGGGCTGATTTCTTGTCCTGTGATAAAAAGACTTCTATTTCCATCGCCAAAGCTTTCAGGGGAGCATTTGCAAGCTTCTGGCACCATTCTTGAGTGAATTGCCAAAAGTCAGATTTTTGCTGAAATTGTGACCCCGGGGCTTAGGGATTTTTTCAAAAAAGTCTTTTCCGCAGGTTAAGTTTTTGAGGGCTGATTTCTTGTCCTGTGATAAAAAGACTTCTGTTTCCATCGCCAAAGCTTTCAGGGGAGCAATTGCAAGCTTCTGGCACCATTTTTGAGTGAATTGCCAAAAGTCAGATTTTTGCTGAAATTGTGACCCCGGGGCTTAGGGATTTTTTCAAAAAAGTCTTTTCCGCAGGTTAAGTTTTCTAGGGCTGATTTCTTGTCCTGTGATAAAAAGACTTCTGTCTCCATCGCCAAAGCTTTCTCGGGAGCATTTGCAAGCTTCTGGCACCATTTTTGAGTGAATTGCCAAAAGTCAGATTTTTGCTGAAATTGTGACCCCGGGGCTTCGGGATTTTTTCAAAAAAATCTTTTCCGCAGGTTAAGTTTTCGAGGGCTGATTTCTTGTCCTGTGATAAAAAGACTTCTGTTTCCATCGCCAAAGCTTTCAGGGGAGCATTTGCAAGCTTCTGGCACCATTTTTGAGTGAATTGCCAAAAGTCACATTTTTGCTGTAATTGTGACCCCGGGGCTTAGGGATTATTTCAAAAAAGTCTTTTCCGCCGGTTAAGTTTTCTAGGGCTGATTTCTTGTCCTGTGATAAAAAGATTTCTGTTTCCATCGCCAAAGCTTTCAGGGGATCATTTGCAAGCTTCTGGCACCATTTTTGAATGAATTGCCAAAAGTCAGATTTTTGCTGAAATTGTGACCCCGGGGCTTAGGGATTTTTTTAAAAACTCTTTTCCGCAGGCTAAGTTTTCGAGGGCTGATTTCTTGTCCTGTGATAAAAAGACTTCTGTTTCCATCGCCAAAGCTTTCACGGGAGCATTAGCAAGCTTCTGGCACCATTTTTGAGTGAATTGCCAAAAGTCAGATTTTTGCTGAAATTGTGACCCCGGGGCTTAGGGATTTTTTCAAAAAAGTCTTTTCCGCAGGTTAAGTTTTCGAGGGCTGATTTCTTGTCCTGTGATAAAAAGACTTCTGTTTTCATCGCCAAAGCTTTCAGGGGAGCATTTGCAAGCTTCTGGCACCATTCTTGAGTGAATTGCCAAAAGTCAGATTTTTGCTGAAATTGTGACCCCGGGGCTTAGGGATTTTTTCAAAAAAGTCTTTTCCGCAGGTTAAGTTTTCTAGGGCTGATTTCTTGTCCTGTGATAAAAAGACTTCTGTTTCCATCGCCAAAGCTTTCTCGGGAGCATTAGCAAGCTTCTGGAATCTTTTTTGAGTGAATTGCCAAAAGTCAGATTTTGCTGAAATTGTGACCCCGGGGCTTAGGGATTTTTTCAAAAAAGTCTTTTCCGCAGGTTAACTTTTCTAGGGCTGATTTCTTGTCCTGTGATAAAAAGACTTCTGTTTCCATCGCCAAAGCTTTCTCGGGAGCATTAGCAAGCTTCTGGCACCATTTTTGAGTGAATTGCCGAAAGTCACATTTTTGCTGTAATTGTGACCCCGGGGCTTAGGGATTATTTCAAAAAAGTCTTTTCCGCAGGTTAAGTTTTTGAGGGCTGATTTCTTGTCCTGTGATAAAAAGACTTCTGTTTCCATCGCCAAAGCTTTCAGGGGATCATTTGCAAGCTTCTGGCACCATTTTTGAATGAATTGCCAAAAGTCAGATTTTTGCTGAAATTGTGACCCCAGGGCTTAGGGATTTTTTTAAAAACTCTTTTCCGCAGGTTAAGTTTTCGAGGGTTTATTTCTTGTCCTGTGATAAAAAGACTTCTGTTTTCATCGCCAAAGCTTTCAGGGGAGCATTTGCAAGCTTCTGGCACCATTTTTGAGTGAATTGCCAAAAGTCAGATTTTTGCTGAAATTGTGACCCCGGGGCTTAGGGATTTTTTCAAAAAAGTCTTTTACGCAGGTTAAGTTTTCGAGGGCTGATTTCTTGTCCTGTGATAAAAAGACTTCTGTTTCCATCGCCAAAGCTTTCTCGGGAGCATTAGCAAGCTTCTGGCACCATTTTTGAGTGAATTGCCAAAAGTCAGATTTTTGCTGAAATTGTGACCCCGGGGCTTAGGGATTTTTTCAAAAAAGTCTTTTCCGCAGGTTAAGTTTTTGAGGGCTGATTTCTTGTCCTGTGATAAAAAGACTTCTGTTTCCATCGCCAAAGCTTTCAGGGGAGCATGTGCAAGCTTCTGGCACCATTTTTGAGTGAATTGCCAAAAGTCAGATTTTTGCTGAAATTGTGACCCCGGGGCTTAGGGATTTTTTCAAAAAAGTCTTTTCCGCAGGTTAAGTTTTCGAGGGCTGATTTCTTGTCCTGTGATAAAAAGACTTCTGTTTTCATCTCCAAAGCTTTCAGGGGAGCATTTGCAAGCTTCTGGGACCATTTTTGAGTGAATTGCCAAAAGTCAGATTTTTGCTGAAATTGTGACCCCGGGGCTTAGGGATTTTTTCAAAAAAGTCTTTTCCGCAGGTTAAGTTTTCGAGGGCTGATTTCTTGTCCTGTGATAAAAAGACCTCCGTTTCCATCGCCAAAGCTTTCAGGGGAGCATTTGCAAGCTTCTGGCACCATTCTTGAGTGAATTGCCAAAAGTCAGATTTTTGCTGAAATTGTGACCCCGGGGCTTAGGGATTTTTTCAAAAAAGTCTTTTCCGCAGGTTAAGTTTTCTAGGGCTGATTTCTTGTCCTGTGATAAAAAGACTTCTGTTTCCATCGCCAAAGCTTTCTCGGGAGCATTTGCAAGCTTCTGGCACCATTTTTGAGTGAATTGCCAAAAGTCAGATTTTTGCTGAAATTGTGACCCCGGGGCTTAGGGATTTTTTCAAAAAAGTCTTTTCCGCAGGTTAAGTTTTTTAGGGCTGATTTCTTGTCCTGTGATAAAAAGACTTCTGTTTCCATCGCCAAAGCTTTCAGGGGAGCATTTGCAAGCTTCTGGAATCATTTTTGAGTGAATTGCCAAAAGTCAGATTTTGCTGAAATTGTGACCCCGGGGCTTAGGGATTTTTTCAAAAAAGTCTTTTCCGCAGGTTAACTTTTCTAGGGCTGATTTCTTGTCCTGTGATAATAAGACTTCTGTTTCCATCGCCAAAGCTTTCTCGGGAGCATTAGCAAGCTTCTGGCACCATTTTTGAGTGAATTGCCAAAAGTCAGATTTTTGCTGAAATTGTGACCCCGGGGCTTAGGGATTATTTCAAAAAAGTCTTTTCCGCCGGTTAAGTTTTCTAGGGCTGATTTCTTGTCCTGTGATAAAAAGACTTCTGTTTCCATCGCCAAAGCTTTCAGGGGATCATTTGCAAGCTTCTGGCACCATTTTTGAATGAATTGCCAAAAGTCAGATTTTTGCTGAAATTGTGACCCCAGGGCTTAGGGATTTTTTTAAAAACTCTTTTCCGCAGGTAAAGTTTTCGAGGGCTGATTTCTTGTCCTGTGATAAAAAGACTTCTGTTTTCATCGCCAAAGCTTTCAGGGGAGCATTTGCAAGCTTCTGGCACCATTTTTGAGTGAATTGCCAAAAGTCAGATTTTTGCTGAAATTGTGACCCCGGGGCTTAGGGATTTTTTCAAAAAAGTCTTTTCCGCAGGTTAAGTTTTCGAGGGCTGATTTCTTGTCCTGTGATAAAAAGACTTCTGTTTCCATCGCCAAAGCTTTCTCGGGAGCATTAGCAAGCTTCTGGAATCATTTTTGAGTGAATTGCCAAAAGTCAGATTTTTGCTGAAATTGTGACCCCGGGGCTTAGGGATTTTTTCAAAAAAGTCTTTTACGCAGGTTAAGTTTTCGAGGGCTGATTTCTTGTCCTGTGATAAAAAGACCTCCGTTTCCATCGCCAAAGCTTTCAGGGGAGCATTTGCAAGCTTCTGAAACCATTCTTGAGTGAATTGCCAAAAGTCAGATTTTTGCTGAAATTGTGACCCCGAGGCTTAGGGATTTTTTCAAAAAAGTCTTTTCCGCAGGTTAAGTTTTTGAGGGCTGATTTCTTGTCCTGTGATAAAAAGACTTCTGTTTTCATCGCCAAAGCTTTCAGGGGAGCATGTGCAAGCTTCTGGCACCATTTTTGAGTGAATTGCCAAAAGTCAGATTTTTGCTGAAATTGTGACCCCGGGGCTTAGGGATTTTTTCAAAAAAATCTTTTCCGCAGGTTAAGTTTTTGAGGGCTGATTTCTTGTCCTGTGATAAAAAGACTTCTGTTTCCATCGCCAAAGCTTTCTCGGGAGCATTTGCAAGCTTCTGGCACCATTTTTGAGTGAATTGCCAAAAGTCAGATTTTTGCTGAAATTGTGACCCCGGGGCTTAGGGATTTTTTCAAAAAAGTCTTTTCCGCAGGTTAAGTTTTTGAGGGCTGATTTCTTGTCCTATGATAAAAAGACTTCTGTTTCCATCGCCAAAGCTTTCTCGGGAGCAATTGCAAGCTTCTGGCACCATTTTTGAGTGAATTGCCAAAAGTCAGATTTTTGCTGAAAATATGACCCCGGGGCTTAGGGATTTTTTCAAAAAAGTCTTTTCCGCAGGTTAAGTTTTTGAGGGCTGATTTCTTGTCCTGTGATAAAAAGACTTCTGTTTCCATCACCAAAGCTTTCAGGGGATCATTTGCAAGCTTCTGGCACCATTTTTGAGTGAATTGCCAAAAGTCAGATTTTTGCTGAAATTGTGACCCCGGGGCTTAGGGATTTTTTCAAAAAAGTCTTTTCCGCAGGTTAAGTTTTTGAGGGCTGATTTCTTATCCTGTGATAAAAAGACTTCTGTTTCCATCGCCAAAGCTTTCAGTGGAGCATTTGCAAGCTTCTGGAATCATTTTTGAGTGAATTGCCAAAAGTCAGATTTTGCTGAAATTGTGACCCCGGGGCTTAGGGATTATTTCAAAAAAGTATTTTCCGCCGGTTAAGTTTTCTAGGGCTGATTTCTTGTCCTGTGATAAAAAGACTTCTGTTTCCATCACCAAAGCTTTCAGGGGATCATTTGCAAGCTTCTGGCACCATTTTTGAGTGAATTGCCAAAAGTCAGATTTTTGCTGAAATTGTTACCCCGGGGCTTAGGGATTATTTCAAAAAAGTCTTTTACGCCGGTTAAGTTTTCTAGGGCTGATTTCTTGTCCTGTGATAAAAAGACTTCTGTTTCCATCACCAAAGCTTTCAGGGGATCATTTGCAAGCTTCTGGCACCATTTTTGAGTGAATTGCCAAAAGTCAGATTTTTGCTGATATTATGACCCCGGGGCTTAGGGATTTTTTCAAAAAAGTCTTTTCCGCAGGTTAAGTTTTTGAGGGCTGATTTCTTGTCCTGTGATAAAAAGACTTCTGTTTTCATCGCCAAAGCTTTCAGGGGATCATTTGCAAGCTTCTGGCACCATTTTTGAGTGAATTGCCAAAAGTCAGATTTTTGCTGAAATTGTTACCCCGGGGCTTAGGGATTTTTTCAAAAAAGTCTTTTCCGCAGGTTAAGTTTTCGAGGGCTGATTTCTTGTCCTGTGATAAAAAGACTTCTGTTTCCATCGCCAAAGCTTTCACGGGAGCATTTGCAAGCTTCTGGCACCATTCTTGAGTGAATTGCCAAAAGTCAGATTTTTGCTGAAATTGTGACCCCGGGGCTTAGGGATTTTTTCAAAAAAGTCTTTTCCGCAGGTTAAGTTTTTGAGGGCTGATTTCTTGTCCTGTGATAAAAAGACTTCTGTTTCCATCGCCAAAGCTTTCAGGGGAGCATTTGCAAGCTTCTGGCACCATTTTTGAGTGAATTGCCAAAAGTCAGATTTTTGCTGAAATTGTGACCCCGGGGCTTAGGGATTTTTTCAAAAAAGTCTTTTCCGCAGGTTAAGTTTTTGAGGGCTGATTTCTTGTCCTGTGATAAAAAGACTTCTGTTTCCATCGCCAAAGCTTTCTCGGGAGCATTAGCAAGCTTCTGGAATAATTTTTGAGTGAACTGCCAAAAGTCAGATTTTTGCTGAAATTGTGACCCCGGGGCTTAGGGATTTTTTTCAAAAAAGTCTTTTCCGCAGGTTAAGTTTTCTAGGGCTGATTTCTTGTCCTGTGATAAAAAGACCTCCGTTTCCATCACCAAAGCTTTCAGGGGAGCAATTGCAAGCTTCTGGCACCATTTTTGAGTGAATTGCCAAAAGTCAGATTTTTGCTGAAATTGTGACCCCGGGGCTTAGGGATTATTTCAAAAAAGTCTTTTCCGCAGGTTAAGTTTTCGAGGGCTGATTTCTTGTCCTGTGATAAAAAGACTTCTGTTTTCATCGCCAAAGCTTTCAGGGGAGCATTTGCAAGCTTCTGGCACCATTTTTGAGTGAATTGCCAAAAGTCAGATTTTTGCTGAAATTGTGACCCCGGGGCTTAGGGATTTTTTCAAAAAAGTCTTTTCCGCAGGTTAAGTTTTCGAGGGCTGATTTCTTGTCCTGTGATAAAAAGACTTCTGTTTCCATCGCCAAAGTTTTCAGGGGAGCATTTGCAAGCTTCTGGAACCATTTTTGAGTGAATTGCCAAAAGTCAGATTTTTGCTGAAATTGTGACCCCGGGGCTTAGGGATTTTTTCAAAAAAGTCTTTTCCGCAGGTTAAGTTTTTGAGGGCTGATTTCTTGTCCTGTGATAATAAGACTTCTGTTTCCATCGCCAAAGCTTTCTCGGGAGCATTAGCAAGCTTCTGGCACCATTTTTGAGTGAATTGCCGAAAGTCACATTTTTGCTGTAATTGTGACCCCGGGGCTTAGGGATTATTTCAAAAAAGTCTTTTCCGCCGGTTAAGTTTTCTAGGGCTGATTTCTTGTCCTGTGATAAAAAGACTTCTGTTTCCATCACCAAAGCTTTCAGGGGATCATTTGCAAGCTTCTGGCACCATTTTTGAGTGAATTGCCAAAAGTCAGATTTTTGCTGATATTATGACCCCGGGGCTTAGGGATTTTTTCAAAAAAGTCTTTTCCGCAGGTTAAGTTTTTGAGGGCTGATTTCTTGTCCTGTGATAAAAAGACTTCTGTTTTCATCGCCAAAGCTTTCAGGGGATCATTTGCAAGCTTCTGGCACCATTTTTGAGTGAATTGCCAAAAGTCAGATTTTTGCTGAAATTGTGACCCCGGGGCTTAGGGATTTTTTCAAAAAAGTCTTTTCCGCAGGTTAAGTTTTCGAGGGCTGATTTCTTGTCCTGTGATAAAAAGACTTCTGTTTCCATCGCCAAAGCTTTCACGGGAGCATTTGCAAGCTTCTGGCACCATTCTTGAGTGAATTGCCAAAAGTCAGATTTTTGCTGAAATTGTGACCCCGGGGCTTAGGGATTTTTTCAAAAAAGTCTTTTCCGCAGGTTAAGTTTTTGAGGGCTGATTTCTTGTCCTGTGATAAAAAGACTTCTGTTTCCATCGCCAAAGCTTTCAGGGGAGCATTTGCAAGCTTCTGGCACCATTTTTGAGTGAATTGCCAAAAGTCAGATTTTTGCTGAAATTGTGACCCCGGGGCTTAGGGATTTTTTCAAAAAAGTCTTTTCCGCAGGTTAAGTTTTTGAGGGCTGATTTCTTGTCCTGTGATAAAAAGACTTCTGTTTCCATCGCCAAAGCTTTCTCGGGAGCATTAGCAAGCTTCTGGAATAATTTTTGAGTGGACTGCCAAAAGTCAGATTTTTGCTGAAATTGTGACCCCGGGGCTTAGGGATTTTTTTTCAAAAAAGTCTTTTCCGCAGGTTAAGTTTTCTAGGGCTGATTTCTTGTCCTGTGATAAAAAGACCTCCGTTTCCATCACCAAAGCTTTCAGGGGAGCAATTGCAAGCTTCTGGCACCATTTTTGAGTGAATTGCCAAAAGTCAGATTTTTGCTGAAATTGTGACCCCGGGGCTTAGGGATTTTTTCAAAAAAGTCTTTTCCGCAGGTTAAGTTTTCGAGGGCTGATTTCTTGTCCTGTGATAAAAAGACTTCTGTTTCCATCGCCAAAGTTTTCAGGGGAGCATTTGCAAGCTTCTGGAACCATTTTTGAGTGAATTGCCAAAAGTCAGATTTTTGCTGAAATTGTGACCCCGGGGCTTAGGGATTTTTTCAAAAAAGTCTTTTCCGCAGGTTAAGTTTTTGAGGGCTGATTTCTTGTCCTGTGATAATAAGACTTCTGTTTCCATCGCCAAAGCTTTCTCGGGAGCATTAGCAAGCTTCTGGCACCATTTTTGAGTGAATTGCCGAAAGTCACATTTTTGCTGTAATTGTGACCCCGGGGCTTAGGGATTATTTCAAAAAAGTCTTTTCCGCCGGTTAAGTTTTCTAGGGCTGATTTCTTGTCCTGTGATAAAAAGACTTCTGTTTCCATCACCAAAGCTTTCAGGGGATCATTTGCAAGCTTCTGGCACCATTTTTGAGTGAATTGCCAAAAGTCAGATTTTTGCTGATATTATGACCCCGGGGCTTAGGGATTTTTTCAAAAAAGTCTTTTCCGCAGGTTAAGTTTTTGAGGGCTGATTTCTTGTCCTGTGATAAAAAGACTTCTGTTTTCATCGCCAAAGCTTTCAGGGGATCATTTGCAAGCTTCTGGCACCATTTTTGAGTGAATTGCCAAAAGTCAGATTTTTGCTGAAATTGTGACCCCGGGGCTTAGGGATTTTTTCAAAAAAGTCTTTTCCGCAGGTTAACTTTTCTAGGGCTGATTTCTTGTCCTGTGATAAAAAGACTTCTGTCTCCATCGCCAAAGCTTTCTCGGGAGCATTTGCAAGCTTCTGGCACCATTTTTGAGTGAATTGCCAAAAGTCAGATTTTTGCTGAAATTGTGACCCCGGGGCTTAGGGATTTTTTCAAAAAAATCTTTTCCGCAGGTTAAGTTTTCGAGGGCTGATTTCTTGTCCTGTGATAAAAAGACTTCTGTTTCCATCGCCAAAGCTTTCAGGGGAGCATTTGCAAGCTTCTGGCACCATTTTTGAGTGAATTGCCAAAAGTCACATTTTTGCTGTAATTGTGACCCCGGGGCTTAGGGATTATTTCAAAAAAGTCTTTTCCGCCGGTTAAGTTTTCTAGGGCTGATTTCTTGTCCTGTGATAAAAAGATTTCTGTTTCCATCGCCAAAGCTTTCAGGGGATCATTTGCAAGCTTCTGGCACCATTTTTGAATGAATTGCCAAAAGTCAGATTTTTGCTGAAATTGTGACCCCGGGGCTTAGGGATTTTTTTAAAAACTCTTTTCCGCAGGCTAAGTTTTCGAGGGCTGATTTCTTGTCCTGTGATAAAAAGACTTCTGTTTCCATCGCCAAAGCTTTCACGGGAGCATTAGCAAGCTTCTGGCACCATTTTTGAGTGAATTGCCAAAAGTCAGATTTTTGCTGAAATTGTGACCCCGGGGCTTAGGGATTTTTTCAAAAAAGTCTTTTCCGCAGGTTAAGTTTTCGAGGGCTGATTTCTTGTCCTGTGATAAAAAGACTTCTGTTTTCATCGCCAAAGCTTTCAGGGGAGCATTTGCAAGCTTCTGGCACCATTCTTGAGTGAATTGCCAAAAGTCAGATTTTTGCTGAAATTGTGACCCCGGGGCTTAGGGATTTTTTCAAAAAAGTCTTTTCCGCAGGTTAAGTTTTCTAGGGCTGATTTCTTGTCCTGTGATAAAAAGACTTCTGTTTCCATCGCCAAAGCTTTCTCGGGAGCATTAGCAAGCTTCTGGAATCTTTTTTGAGTGAATTGCCAAAAGTCAGATTTTGCTGAAATTGTGACCCCGGGGCTTAGGGATTTTTTCAAAAAAGTCTTTTCCGCAGGTTAACTTTTCTAGGGCTGATTTCTTGTCCTGTGATAAAAAGACTTCTGTTTCCATCGCCAAAGCTTTCTCGGGAGCATTAGCAAGCTTCTGGCACCATTTTTGAGTGAATTGCCGAAAGTCACATTTTTGCTGTAATTGTGACCCCGGGGCTTAGGGATTATTTCAAAAAAGTCTTTTCCGCAGGTTAAGTTTTTGAGGGCTGATTTCTTGTCCTGTGATAAAAAGACTTCTGTTTCCATCGCCAAAGCTTTCAGGGGATCATTTGCAAGCTTCTGGCACCATTTTTGAATGAATTGCCAAAAGTCAGATTTTTGCTGAAATTGTGACCCCAGGGCTTAGGGATTTTTTTAAAAACTCTTTTCCGCAGGTTAAGTTTTCGAGGGTTTATTTCTTGTCCTGTGATAAAAAGACTTCTGTTTTCATCGCCAAAGCTTTCAGGGGAGCATTTGCAAGCTTCTGGCACCATTTTTGAGTGAATTGCCAAAAGTCAGATTTTTGCTGAAATTGTGACCCCGGGGCTTAGGGATTTTTTCAAAAAAGTCTTTTACGCAGGTTAAGTTTTCGAGGGCTGATTTCTTGTCCTGTGATAAAAAGACTTCTGTTTCCATCGCCAAAGCTTTCTCGGGAGCATTAGCAAGCTTCTGGCACCATTTTTGAGTGAATTGCCAAAAGTCAGATTTTTGCTGAAATTGTGACCCCGGGGCTTAGGGATTTTTTCAAAAAAGTCTTTTCCGCAGGTTAAGTTTTTGAGGGCTGATTTCTTGTCCTGTGATAAAAAGACTTCTGTTTCCATCGCCAAAGCTTTCAGGGGAGCATGTGCAAGCTTCTGGCACCATTTTTGAGTGAATTGCCAAAAGTCAGATTTTTGCTGAAATTGTGACCCCGGGGCTTAGGGATTTTTTCAAAAAAGTCTTTTCCGCAGGTTAAGTTTTCGAGGGCTGATTTCTTGTCCTGTGATAAAAAGACTTCTGTTTTCATCTCCAAAGCTTTCAGGGGAGCATTTGCAAGCTTCTGGGACCATTTTTGAGTGAATTGCCAAAAGTCAGATTTTTGCTGAAATTGTGACCCCGGGGCTTAGGGATTTTTTCAAAAAAGTCTTTTCCGCAGGTTAAGTTTTCGAGGGCTGATTTCTTGTCCTGTGATAAAAAGACTTCTGTTTCCATCGCCAAAGCTTTCTCGGGAGCATTAGCAAGCTTCTGGAATCATTTTTGAGTGAATTGCCAAAAGTCAGATTTTTGCTGAAATTGTGACCCCGGGGCTTAGGGATTTTTTCAAAAAAGTCTTTTCCGCAGGTTAAGTTTTCGAGGGCTGATTTCTTGTCCTGTGATAAAAAGACCTCCGTTTCCATCGCCAAAGCTTTCAGGGGAGCATTTGCAAGCTTCTGGCACCATTCTTGAGTGAATTGCCAAAAGTCAGATTTTTGCTGAAATTGTGACCCCGGGGCTTAGGGATTTTTTCAAAAAAGTCTTTTCCGCAGGTTAAGTTTTCTAGGGCTGATTTCTTGTCCTGTGATAAAAAGACTTCTGTTTCCATCGCCAAAGCTTTCTCGGGAGCATTTGCAAGCTTCTGGCACCATTTTTGAGTGAATTGCCAAAAGTCAGATTTTTGCTGAAATTGTGACCCCGGGGCTTAGGGATTTTTTCAAAAAAGTCTTTTCCGCAGGTTAAGTTTTTTAGGGCTGATTTCTTGTCCTGTGATAAAAAGACTTCTGTTTCCATCGCCAAAGCTTTCAGGGGAGCATTTGCAAGCTTCTGGAATCATTTTTGAGTGAATTGCCAAAAGTCAGATTTTGCTGAAATTGTGACCCCGGGGCTTAGGGATTTTTTCAAAAAAGTCTTTTCCGCAGGTTAACTTTTCTAGGGCTGATTTCTTGTCCTGTGATAATAAGACTTCTGTTTCCATCGCCAAAGCTTTCTCGGGAGCATTAGCAAGCTTCTGGCACCATTTTTGAGTGAATTGCCAAAAGTCAGATTTTTGCTGAAATTGTGACCCCGGGGCTTAGGGATTATTTCAAAAAAGTCTTTTCCGCCGGTTAAGTTTTCTAGGGCTGATTTCTTGTCCTGTGATAAAAAGACTTCTGTTTCCATCGCCAAAGCTTTCAGGGGATCATTTGCAAGCTTCTGGCACCATTTTTGAATGAATTGCCAAAAGTCAGATTTTTGCTGAAATTGTGACCCCAGGGCTTAGGGATTTTTTTAAAAACTCTTTTCCGCAGGTAAAGTTTTCGAGGGCTGATTTCTTGTCCTGTGATAAAAAGACTTCTGTTTTCATCGCCAAAGCTTTCAGGGGAGCATTTGCAAGCTTCTGGCACCATTTTTGAGTGAATTGCCAAAAGTCAGATTTTTGCTGAAATTGTGACCCCGGGGCTTAGGGATTTTTTCAAAAAAGTCTTTTCCGCAGGTTAAGTTTTCGAGGGCTGATTTCTTGTCCTGTGATAAAAAGACTTCTGTTTCCATCGCCAAAGCTTTCTCGGGAGCATTAGCAAGCTTCTGGAATCATTTTTGAGTGAATTGCCAAAAGTCAGATTTTTGCTGAAATTGTGACCCCGGGGCTTAGGGATTTTTTCAAAAAAGTCTTTTACGCAGGTTAAGTTTTCGAGGGCTGATTTCTTGTCCTGTGATAAAAAGACCTCCGTTTCCATCGCCAAAGCTTTCAGGGGAGCATTTGCAAGCTTCTGAAACCATTCTTGAGTGAATTGCCAAAAGTCAGATTTTTGCTGAAATTGTGACCCCGAGGCTTAGGGATTTTTTCAAAAAAGTCTTTTCCGCAGGTTAAGTTTTTGAGGGCTGATTTCTTGTCCTGTGATAAAAAGACTTCTGTTTTCATCGCCAAAGCTTTCAGGGGAGCATGTGCAAGCTTCTGGCACCATTTTTGAGTGAATTGCCAAAAGTCAGATTTTTGCTGAAATTGTGACCCCGGGGCTTAGGGATTTTTTCAAAAAAATCTTTTCCGCAGGTTAAGTTTTCGAGGGCTGATTTCTTGTCCTGTGATAAAAAGACTTCTGTTTCCATCGCCAAAGCTTTCTCGGGAGCATTTGCAAGCTTCTGGCACCATTTTTGAGTGAATTGCCAAAAGTCAGATTTTTGCTGAAATTGTGACCCCGGGGCTTAGGGATTTTTTCAAAAAAGTCTTTTCCGCAGGTTAAGTTTTTGAGGGCTGATTTCTTGTCCTATGATAAAAAGACTTCTGTTTCCATCGCCAAAGCTTTCTCGGGAGCATTTGCAAGCTTCTGGCACCATTTTTGAGTGAATTGCCAAAAGTCAGATTTTTGCTGAAAATATGACCCCGGGGCTTAGGGATTTTTTCAAAAAAGTCTTTTCCGCAGGTTAAGTTTTTGAGGGCTGATTTCTTGTCCTGTGATAAAAAGACTTCTGTTTCCATCACCAAAGCTTTCAGGGGATCATTTGCAAGCTTCTGGCACCATTTTTGAGTGAATTGCCAAAAGTCAGATTTTTGCTGAAATTGTGACCCCGGGGCTTAGGGATTTTTTCAAAAAAGTCTTTTCCGCAGGTTAAGTTTTTGAGGGCTGATTTCTTATCCTGTGATAAAAAGACTTCTGTTTCCATCGCCAAAGCTTTCAGTGGAGCATTTGCAAGCTTCTGGAATCATTTTTGAGTGAATTGCCAAAAGTCAGATTTTGCTGAAATTGTGACCCCGGGGCTTAGGGATTATTTCAAAAAAGTATTTTCCGCCGGTTAAGTTTTCTAGGGCTGATTTCTTGTCCTGTGATAAAAAGACTTCTGTTTCCATCACCAAAGCTTTCAGGGGATCATTTGCAAGCTTCTGGCACCATTTTTGAGTGAATTGCCAAAAGTCAGATTTTTGCTGAAATTGTTACCCCGGGGCTTAGGGATTATTTCAAAAAAGTCTTTTACGCCGGTTAAGTTTTCTAGGGCTGATTTCTTGTCCTGTGATAAAAAGACTTCTGTTTCCATCACCAAAGCTTTCAGGGGATCATTTGCAAGCTTCTGGCACCATTTTTGAGTGAATTGCCAAAAGTCAGATTTTTGCTGATATTATGACCCCGGGGCTTAGGGATTTTTTCAAAAAAGTCTTTTCCGCAGGTTAAGTTTTTGAGGGCTGATTTCTTGTCCTGTGATAAAAAGACTTCTGTTTTCATCGCCAAAGCTTTCAGGGGATCATTTGCAAGCTTCTGGCACCATTTTTGAGTGAATTGCCAAAAGTCAGATTTTTGCTGAAATTGTTACCCCGGGGCTTAGGGATTTTTTCAAAAAAGTCTTTTCCGCAGGTTAAGTTTTCGAGGGCTGATTTCTTGTCCTGTGATAAAAAGACTTCTGTTTCCATCGCCAAAGCTTTCACGGGAGCATTTGCAAGCTTCTGGCACCATTCTTGAGTGAATTGCCAAAAGTCAGATTTTTGCTGAAATTGTGACCCCGGGGCTTAGGGATTTTTTCAAAAAAGTCTTTTCCGCAGGTTAAGTTTTTGAGGGCTGATTTCTTGTCCTGTGATAAAAAGACTTCTGTTTCCATCGCCAAAGCTTTCAGGGGAGCATTTGCAAGCTTCTGGCACCATTTTTGAGTGAATTGCCAAAAGTCAGATTTTTGCTGAAATTGTGACCCCGGGGCTTAGGGATTTTTTCAAAAAAGTCTTTTCCGCAGGTTAAGTTTTTGAGGGCTGATTTCTTGTCCTGTGATAAAAAGACTTCTGTTTCCATCGCCAAAGCTTTCTCGGGAGCATTAGCAAGCTTCTGGAATAATTTTTGAGTGAACTGCCAAAAGTCAGATTTTTGCTGAAATTGTGACCCCGGGGCTTAGGGATTTTTTTCAAAAAAGTCTTTTCCGCAGGTTAAGTTTTCTAGGGCTGATTTCTTGTCCTGTGATAAAAAGACCTCCGTTTCCATCACCAAAGCTTTCAGGGGAGCAATTGCAAGCTTCTGGCACCATTTTTGAGTGAATTGCCAAAAGTCAGATTTTTGCTGAAATTGTGACCCCGGGGCTTAGGGATTATTTCAAAAAAGTCTTTTCCGCAGGTTAAGTTTTCGAGGGCTGATTTCTTGTCCTGTGATAAAAAGACTTCTGTTTTCATCGCCAAAGCTTTCAGGGGAGCATTTGCAAGCTTCTGGCACCATTTTTGAGTGAATTGCCAAAAGTCAGATTTTTGCTGAAATTGTGACCCCGGGGCTTAGGGATTTTTTCAAAAAAGTCTTTTCCGCAGGTTAAGTTTTCGAGGGCTGATTTCTTGTCCTGTGATAAAAAGACTTCTGTTTCCATCGCCAAAGTTTTCAGGGGAGCATTTGCAAGCTTCTGGAACCATTTTTGAGTGAATTGCCAAAAGTCAGATTTTTGCTGAAATTGTGACCCCGGGGCTTAGGGATTTTTTCAAAAAAGTCTTTTCCGCAGGTTAAGTTTTTGAGGGCTGATTTCTTGTCCTGTGATAATAAGACTTCTGTTTCCATCGCCAAAGCTTTCTCGGGAGCATTAGCAAGCTTCTGGCACCATTTTTGAGTGAATTGCCGAAAGTCACATTTTTGCTGTAATTGTGACCCCGGGGCTTAGGGATTATTTCAAAAAAGTCTTTTCCGCCGGTTAAGTTTTCTAGGGCTGATTTCTTGTCCTGTGATAAAAAGACTTCTGTTTCCATCACCAAAGCTTTCAGGGGATCATTTGCAAGCTTCTGGCACCATTTTTGAGTGAATTGCCAAAAGTCAGATTTTTGCTGATATTATGACCCCGGGGCTTAGGGATTTTTTCAAAAAAGTCTTTTCCGCAGGTTAAGTTTTTGAGGGCTGATTTCTTGTCCTGTGATAAAAAGACTTCTGTTTTCATCGCCAAAGCTTTCAGGGGATCATTTGCAAGCTTCTGGCACCATTTTTGAGTGAATTGCCAAAAGTCAGATTTTTGCTGAAATTGTGACCCCGGGGCTTAGGGATTTTTTCAAAAAAGTCTTTTCCGCAGGTTAAGTTTTCGAGGGCTGATTTCTTGTCCTGTGATAAAAAGACTTCTGTTTCCATCGCCAAAGCTTTCACGGGAGCATTTGCAAGCTTCTGGCACCATTCTTGAGTGAATTGCCAAAAGTCAGATTTTTGCTGAAATTGTGACCCCGGGGCTTAGGGATTTTTTCAAAAAAGTCTTTTCCGCAGGTTAAGTTTTTGAGGGCTGATTTCTTGTCCTGTGATAAAAAGACTTCTGTTTCCATCGCCAAAGCTTTCAGGGGAGCATTTGCAAGCTTCTGGCACCATTTTTGAGTGAATTGCCAAAAGTCAGATTTTTGCTGAAATTGTGACCCCGGGGCTTAGGGATTTTTTCAAAAAAGTCTTTTCCGCAGGTTAAGTTTTTGAGGGCTGATTTCTTGTCCTGTGATAAAAAGACTTCTGTTTCCATCGCCAAAGCTTTCTCGGGAGCATTAGCAAGCTTCTGGAATAATTTTTGAGTGGACTGCCAAAAGTCAGATTTTTGCTGAAATTGTGACCCCGGGGCTTAGGGATTTTTTTTCAAAAAAGTCTTTTCCGCAGGTTAAGTTTTCTAGGGCTGATTTCTTGTCCTGTGATAAAAAGACCTCCGTTTCCATCACCAAAGCTTTCAGGGGAGCAATTGCAAGCTTCTGGCACCATTTTTGAGTGGACTGCCAAAAGTCAGATTTTTGCTGAAATTGTGACCCCGGGGCTTAGGGATTATTTCAAAAAAGTCTTTTCCGCAGGTTAAGTTTTCGAGGGCTGATTTCTTGTCCTGTGATAAAAAGACTTCTGTTTTCATCGCCAAAGCTTTCAGGGGAGCATTTGCAAGCTTCTGGAACCATTTTTGAGTGAATTGCCAAAAGTCAGATTTTTGCTGAAATTGTGACCCCGGGGCTTAGGGATTTTTTCAAAAAAGTCTTTTCCGCAGGTTAAGTTTTTGAGGGCTGATTTCTTGTCCTGTGATAATAAGACTTCTGTTTCCATCGCCAAAGTTTTCAGGGGAGCATTTGCAAGCTTCTGGAACCATTTTTGAGTGAATTGCCAAAAGTCAGATTTTTGCTGAAATTGTGACCCCGGGGCTTAGGGATTTTTTCAAAAAAGTCTTTTCCGCAGGTTAAGTTTTTGAGGGCTGATTTCTTGTCCTGTGATAATAAGACTTCTGTTTCCATCGCCAAAGCTTTCTCGGGAGCATTAGCAAGCTTCTGGCACCATTTTTGAGTGAATTGCCGAAAGTCACATTTTTGCTGTAATTGTGACCCCGGGGCTTAGGGATTATTTCAAAAAAGTCTTTTCCGCCGGTTAAGTTTTCTAGGGCTGATTTCTTGTCCTGTGATAAAAAGACTTCTGTTTCCATCACCAAAGCTTTCAGGGGATCATTTGCAAGCTTCTGGCACCATTTTTGAGTGAATTGCCAAAAGTCAGATTTTTGCTGATATTATGACCCCGGGGCTTAGGGATTTTTTCAAAAAAGTCTTTTCCGCAGGTTAAGTTTTTGAGGGCTGATTTCTTGTCCTGTGATAAAAAGACTTCTGTTTTCATCGCCAAAGCTTTCAGGGGATCATTTGCAAGCTTCTGGCACCATTTTTGAGTGAATTGCCAAAAGTCAGATTTTTGCTGAAATTGTGACCCCGGGGCTTAGGGATTTTTTCAAAAAAGTCTTTTCCGCAGGTTAAGTTTTCGAGGGCTGATTTCTTGTCCTGTGATAAAAAGACTTCTGTTTCCATCGCCAAAGCTTTCACGGGAGCATTTGCAAGCTTCTGGCACCATTCTTGAGTGAATTGCCAAAAGTCAGATTTTTGCTGAAATTGTGACCCCGGGGCTTAGGGATTTTTTCAAAAAAGTCTTTTCCGCAGGTTAAGTTTTTGAGGGCTGATTTGTTGTCCTGTGATAAAAAGACTTCTGTTTCCATCGCCAAAGCTTTCAGGGGAGCATTTGCAAGCTTCTGGCACCATTTTTGAGTGAATTGCCAAAAGTCAGATTTTTGCTGAAATTGTGACCCCGGGGCTTAGGGATTTTTTCAAAAAAGTCTTTTCCGCAGGTTAAGTTTTTGAGGGCTGATTTCTTGTCCTGTGATAAAAAGACTTCTGTTTCCATCGCCAAAGCTTTCTCGGGAGCATTAGCAAGCTTCTGGAATGATTTTTGAGTGAACTGCCAAAAGTCAGATTTTTGCTGAAATTGTGACCCCGGGGCTTAGGGATTTTTTTCAAAAAAGTCTTTTCCGCAGGTTAAGTTTTCTAGGGCTGATTTCTTGTCCTGTGATAAAAAGACCTCCGTTTCCATCACCAAAGCTTTCAGGGGAGCAATTGCAAGCTTCTGGCACCATTTTTGAGTGAATTGCCAAAAGTCAGATTTTTGCTGAAATTGTGACCCCGGGGCTTAGGGATTATTTCAAAAAAGTCTTTTCCGCAGGTTAAGTTTTCGAGGGCTGATTTCTTGTCCTGTGATAAAAAGACTTCTGTTTTCATCGCCAAAGCTTTCAGGGGAGCATTTGCAAGCTTCTGGCACCATTTTTGAGTGAATTGCCAAAAGTCAGATTTTTGCTGAAATTGTGACCCCGGGGCTTAGGGATTTTTTCAAAAAAGTCTTTTCCGCAGGTTAAGTTTTCGAGGGCTGATTTCTTGTCCTGTGATAAAAAGACTTCTGTTTCCATCGCCAAAGTTTTCAGGGGAGCATTTGCAAGCTTCTGGAACCATTTTTGAGTGAATTGCCAAAAGTCAGATTTTTGCTGAAATTGTGACCCCGGGGCTTAGGGATTTTTTCAAAAAAGTCTTTTCCGCAGGTTAGGTTTTTGAGGGCTGATTTCTTGTCCTGTGATAATAAGACTTCTGTTTCCATCGCCAAAGCTTTCTCGGGAGCATTAGCAAGCTTCTGGCACCATTTTTGAGTGAATTGCCAAAAGTCAGATTTTTGCTGTAATTGTGACCCCGGGGCTTAGGGATTTTTTCAAAAAAGTCTTTTCCGCAGGTTAAGTTTTCGAGGGCTGATTTCTTGTTCTGTGATAAAAAGACTTCTGTTTCCATCGCCAAAGCTTTCTCGGGAGCATTAGCAAGCTTCTGGAATGATTTTTGAGTGAACTGCCAAAAGTCAGATTTTTGCTGAAATTGTGACCCCGGGGCTTAGGGATTTTTTTCAAAAAAGTCTTTTCCGCAGGTTAAGTTTTCTAGGGCTGATTTCTTGTCCTGTGATAAAAAGACCTCCGTTTCCATCACCAAAGCTTTCAGGGGAGCAATTGCAAGCTTCTGGCACCATTTTTGAGTGAATTGCCAAAAGTCAGATTTTTGCTGAAATTGTGACCCCGGGGCTTAGGGATTATTTCAAAAAAGTCTTTTCCGCAGGTTAAGTTTTCGAGGGCTGATTTCTTGTCCTGTGATAAAAAGACTTCTGTTTCCATCGCCAAAGCTTTCTCGGGAGCATTAGCAAGCTTCTGGCACCATTTTTGAGTGAATTGCCAAAAGTCAGATTTTTGCTGTAATTGTGACCCCGGGGCTTAGGGATTTTTTCAAAAAAGTCTTTTCCGCAGGTTAAGTTTTCGAGGGCTGATTTCTTGTTCTGTGATAAAAAGACTTCTGTTTCCATCGCCAAAGCTTTCAGGGGAGCATTAGCAAGCTTCTGGAATCATTTTTGAGTGAATTGCCAAAAGTCAGATTTTTGCTGAAATTGTGACCCCGGGGCTTAGGGATTTTTTCAAAAAAGTCTTTTCCGCAGGTTAAGTTTTCGAGGGCTGATTTCTTGTCCTGTGATAAAAAGACCTCCGTTTCCATCGCCAAATCTTTCAGGGAAGCATTTGCAAGCTTCTGGCACCATTTTTGAGTGAATTGCCAAAAGTCAGATTTTTGCTGAAATTGTGACCCCGGGGCTTAGGGATTTTTACAAAAAAGTCTTTTCCGCAGGTTAAGTTTTTTAGGGCTGATTTCTTCTCCTGTGATAAAAAAGACTTCTGTTTCCACCACCAAAGCTTTCAGGGGATCATTTGCAAGCTTCTGGCACCATTTTTGAGTGAATTGCCAAAAGTCAGATTTTTGCTGAAATTGTGACCCCGGGGCTTAGGGATTTTTTCAAAAAAGTCTTTTCCGCAGGTTAACTTTTCTAGGGCTGATTTCTTGTCCTGTGATAATAAGACTTCTGTTTCCATCGCCAAAGCTTTCTCGGCAGCATTAGCAAGCTTCTGGCACCATTTTTGAATGAATTGCCAAAAGTCAGATTTTTGCTGAAATTGTGACCCCGGGGCTTAGGGATTTTTTAAAAAACTCTTTTCCGCAGGTTAAGTTTTCGAGGGCTGATTTCTTGTCCTGTGATAAAAAGACTTCTGTTTCCATCGCCAAAGCTTTCTCGGGAGCATTAGCAAGCTTCTGGAATCATTTTTGAGTGAACTGCCAAAAGTCAGATTTTTGCTGAAATTGTGACCCCGGGGCTTAGGGATTTTTTCAAAAAAGTCTTTTCCGCAGGTTAAGTTTTCGAGTGCTGATTTCTTGTTCTGTGATAAAAAGACCTCCGTTTCCATCACCAAAGCTTTCAGGGGAGCATTTGCAAGCTTCTGGCACCATTTTTGAGTGAATTGCCAAAAGTCAGATTTTTGCTGTAATTGTGACCCCGGGGCTTAGGGATTTTTTCAAAAAAAGTCTTTTCCGCAGGTTAAGTTTTTGAGGGCTGATTTCTTGTCCTGTGATAAAAAGACTTCTGTTTCCATCGCCAAAGCTTTCAGGGGAGCATTTGCAAGCTTCTGGCACCATTCTTGAGTGAATTGCCAAAAGTCAGATTTTTGCTGAAATTGTGACCCCGGGGCTTAGGGATTATTTCAAAAAAGTCTTTTCCGCAGGTTAAGTTTTCGAGTGCTGATTTCTTGTTCTGTGATAAAAAGACTTCTGTTTTCATCGCCAAAGCTTTCAGGGGAGCATTTGCAAGCTTCTGGCACCATTTTTGAGTGAATTGCCAAAAGTCAGATTTTTGCTGAAATTGTGACCCCGGGGCTTAGGGATTTTTTCAAAAAAGTCTTCTCCGCAGGTTAACTTTTCTAGGGCTGATTTCTTGTCCTGTGATAATAAGACTTCTGTTTCCATCGCCAAAGCTTTCTCGGCAGCATTAGCAAGCTTCTGGCACCATTTTTGAATGAATTGCCAAAAGTCAGATTTTTGCTGAAATTGTGACCCCGGGGCTTAGGGATTTTTTCAAAAAAGTCTTTTCCGCAGGTTAAGTTTTCGAGAGCTGATTTCTTGTCCTGTGATAAAAAGACTTCTGTTTCCATCGCCAAAGCTTTCTTGGGAGCATTATCAAGCTTCTGGCACCATTTTTGAGTGAATTGCCAAAAGTCAGATTTTTGCTGTAATTGTGACCCCGGGGCTTAGGGATTTTTTCAAAAAAGTCTTTTCCGCAGGTTAAGTTTTCTAGGGCTGATTTCTTGTCCTGTGATAAAAAGACCTCCGTTTCCATCACCAAAGCTTTCAGGGGAGCAATTGCAAGCTTCTGGCACCATTTTTGAGTGAATTGCGAAAAGTCAGATTTTTGCTGAAATTGTGACCCCGGGGCTTAGGGATTATTTCAAAAAAGTCTTTTCCGCAGGTTAAGTTTTCGAGGGCTGATTTCTTGTCCTGTGATAAAAAGACTTCTGTTTTCATCGCCAAAGCTTTCAGGGGAGCATTTGCAAGCTTCTGGCACCATTTTTGAGTGAATTGCCAAAAGTCAGATTTTTGCTGAAATTGTGACCCCGGGGCTTAGGGATTTTTTCAAAAAAGTCTTTTCCGCAGGTTAAGTTTTCGAGGGCTGATTTCTTGTCCTGTGATAAAAAGACTTCTGTTTCCATCGCCAAAGCTTTCTCGGGAGCATTAGCAAGCTTCTGGAATCATTTTTGAGTGAACTGCCAAAAGTCAGATTTTTGCTGAAATTGTGACCCCGGGGCTTAGGGATTTTTTCAAAAAAGTCTTTTCCGCAGGTTAAGTTTTCGAGTGCTGATTTCTTGTTCTGTGATAAAAAGACCTCCGTTTCCATCACCAAAGCTTTCAGGGGAGCATTTGCAAGCTTCTGGCACCATTTTTGAGTGAATTGCCAAAAGTCAGATTTTTGCTGTAATTGTGACCCCGGGGCTTAGGGATTTTTTCAAAAAAAGTCTTTTCCGCAGGTTAAGTTTTTGAGGGCTGATTTCTTGTCCTGTGATAAAAAGACTTCTGTTTCCATCGCCAAAGCTTTCAGGGGAGCATTTGCAAGCTTCTGGCACCATTCTTGAGTGAATTGCCAAAAGTCAGATTTTTGCTGAAATTGTGACCCCGGGGCTTAGGGATTATTTCAAAAAAGTCTTTTCCGCAGGTTAAGTTTTCGAGTGCTGATTTCTTGTTCTGTGATAAAAAGACTTCTGTTTTCATCGCCAAAGCTTTCAGGGGAGCATTTGCAAGCTTCTGGCACCATTTTTGAGTGAATTGCCAAAAGTCAGATTTTTGCTGAAATTGTGACCCCGGGGCTTAGGGATTTTTTCAAAAAAGTCTTCTCCGCAGGTTAACTTTTCTAGGGCTGATTTCTTGTCCTGTGATAATAAGACTTCTGTTTCCATCGCCAAAGCTTTCTCGGCAGCATTAGCAAGCTTCTGGCACCATTTTTGAATGAATTGCCAAAAGTCAGATTTTTGCTGAAATTGTGACCCCGGGGCTTAGGGATTTTTTCAAAAAAGTCTTTTCCGCAGGTTAAGTTTTCGAGAGCTGATTTCTTGTCCTGTGATAAAAAGACTTCTGTTTCCATCGCCAAAGCTTTCTTGGGAGCATTATCAAGCTTCTGGCACCATTTTTGAGTGAATTGCCAAAAGTCAGATTTTTGCTGTAATTGTGACCCCGGGGCTTAGGGATTTTTTCAAAAAAGTCTTTTCCGCAGGTTAAGTTTTCTAGGGCTGATTTCTTGTCCTGTGATAAAAAGACCTCCGTTTCCATCACCAAAGCTTTCAGGGGAGCAATTGCAAGCTTCTGGCACCATTTTTGAGTGAATTGCGAAAAGTCAGATTTTTGCTGAAATTGTGACCCCGGGGCTTAGGGATTATTTCAAAAAAGTCTTTTCCGCAGGTTAAGTTTTCGAGGTCTGATTTCTTGTCCTGTGATAAAAAGACTTCTGTTTTCATCGCCAAAGCTTTCAGGGGAGCATTTGCAAGCTTCTGGCACCATTTTTGAGTGAATTGCCAAAAGTCAGATTTTTGCTGAAATTGTGACCCCGGGGCTTAGGGATTTTTTCAAAAAAGTCTTTTCCGCAGGTTAAGTTTTCGAGGGCTGATTTCTTGTCCTGTGATAAAAAGACTTCTGTTTCCATCGCCAAAGTTTTCAGGGGAGCATTTGCAAGCTTCTGGAACCATTTTTGAGTGAATTGCCAAAAGTCAGATTTTTGCTGAAATTGTGACCCCGGGGCTTAGGGATTTTTTCAAAAAAGTCTTTTCCGCAGGTTAAGTTTTTGAGGGCTGATTTCTTGTCCTGTGATAATAAGACTTCTGTTTCCATCGCCAAAGCTTTCTCGGGAGCATTAGCAAGCTTCTGGCACCATTTTTGAGTGAATTGCCAAAAGTCAGATTTTTGCTGTAATTGTGACCCCGGGGCTTAGGGATTTTTTCAAAAAAGTCTTTTCCGCAGGTTAAGTTTTCGAGGGCTGATTTCTTGTTCTGTGATAAAAAGACTTCTGTTTCCATCGCCAAAGCTTTCAGGGGAGCATTAGCAAGCTTCTGGAATCATTTTTGAGTGAATTGCCAAAAGTCAGATTTTTGCTGAAATTGTGACCCCGGGGCTTAGGGATTTTTTCAAAAAAGTCTTTTCCGCAGGTTAAGTTTTCGAGGGCTGATTTCTTGTCCTGTGATAAAAAGACCTCCGTTTCCATCGCGAAATCTTTCAGGGAAGCATTTGCAAGCTTCTGGCACCATTTTTGAGTGAATTGCCAAAAGTCAGATTTTTGCTGAAATTGTGACCCCGGGGCTTAGGGATTTTTTTTAAAAAAGTCTTTTCCGCAGGTTAAGTTTTCGAGTGCTGATTTCTTGTTCTGTGATAAAAAGACTTCTGTTTTCATCGCCAAAGCTTTCAGGGGAGCATTTGCAAGCTTCTGGCACCATTTTTGAGTGAATTGCCAAAAGTCAGATTTTTGCTGAAATTGTGACCCCGGGGCTTAGGGATTTTTTCAAAAAAGTCTTCTCCGCAGGTTAACTTTTCTAGGGCTGATTTCTTGTCCTGTGATAATAAGACTTCTGTTTCCATCGCCAAAGCTTTCTCGGCAGCATTAGCAAGCTTCTGGCACCATTTTTGAATGAATTGCCAAAAGTCAGATTTTTGCTGAAATTGTGACCCCGGGGCTTAGGGATTTTTTCAAAAAAGTCTTTTCCGCAGGTTAAGTTTTCGAGAGCTGATTTCTTGTCCTGTGATAAAAAGACTTCTGTTTCCATCGCCAAAGCTTTCTTGGGAGCATTATCAAGCTTCTGGCACCATTTTTGAGTGAATTGCCAAAAGTCAGATTTTTGCTGTAATTGTGACCCCGGGGCTTAGGGATTTTTTCAAAAAACTCTTTTCCGCAGGTGAAGTTTTTGAGGGCTGATTTCTTGTCCTGTGATAAAAAGACTTCTGTTTTCATCGCAAAACCTTTCAGGGGAGCATTTGCAAGCTGCTGGCACCATTTTTGAGTGAATTGCCAAAAGTCAGATTTTTGCTGAAATTGTGCCCCGGGGCTTAGGGATTTTTTCAAAAAAGTCTTTTCCGCAGGTTAAGTTTTTGAGGGCTGATTTCTTGTCCTGTGATAATAAGACTTCTGTTTCCACCACCAAAGCTTTCAGGGGATCATTTGCAAGCTTCTGGCACCATTTTTGAGTGAATTGCCAAAAGTCAGATTTTTGCTGAAATTGTGACCCCGGGGCTTAGGGATTTTTTTAAAAAAGTCTTTTCCGCAGGTTATATTTTCTAGGGCTGATTTCTTGTCCTGTGATAATAAGACTTCTGTTTCCATCGCCAAAGCTTTCTCGGCAGCATTAGCAAGCTTCTGGCACCATTTTTGAATGAATTGCCAAAAGTCAGATTTTTGCTGAAATTGTGACCCCGGGGCTTAGGGATTTTTTTAAAAACTCTTTTCCGCAGGTTAAGTTTTCGAGGGCTGATTTCTTGTCCTGTGATAAAAAGACTTCTGTTTCCATCGCCAAAGCTTTCTCGGGAGCATTAGCAAGCTTCTGGAATCATTTTTGAGTGAACTGCCAAAAGTCAGATTTTTGCTGAAATTGTGACCCCGGGGCTTAGGGATTTTTTCAAAAAAGTCTTTTCCGCAGGTTAAGTTTTCGAGTGCTGATTTCTTGTCCTGTGATAAAAAGACCTCCGTTTCCATCACCAAAGCTTTCAGGGGAGCATTTGCAAGCTTCTGGCACCATTTTTGAGTGAATTGCCAAAAGTCAGATTTTTGCTGTAATTGTGACCCCGGGGCTTAGGGATTATTTCAAAAAAGTCTTTTCCGCAGGTTAAGTTTTTGAGGGCTGATTTCTTGTCCTGTGATAAAAAGACTTCTGTTTCCATCGCCAAAGCTTTCAGGGGAGCATTTGCAAGCTTCTGGCACCATTCTTGAGTGAATTGCCAAAAGTCAGATTTTTGCTGAAATTGTGACCCCGGGGCTTAGGGATTTTTTCAAAAAAGTCTTTTCCGCAGGTTAAGTTTTCGAGGGCTGATTTCTTGTCCTGTGATAAAAAGACTTCTGTTTCCATCGCCAAAGCTTTCTCGGGAGCATTAGCAAGCTTCTGGAATCATTTTTGATTGAACTGCCAAAAGTCAGATTTTTGCTGAAATTGTGACACCGGGGCTTAGGGATTTTTTCAAAAAAGTCTTTTCCGCAGGTTAAGTTTTCTAGGGCTGATTTCTTGTCCTGTGATAAAAAGACCTCCGGTTCCATCACCAAAGCTTTCAGGGGAGCAATTGCAAGCTTCTGGCACCATTTTTGAGTGAATTGCCAAAAGTCAGATTTTTGCTGAAATTGTGACCCCGGGGCTTAGGGATTATTTCAAAAAAGTCTTTTCCGCAGGTTAAGTTTTCGAGTGCTGATTTCTTGTTCTGTGATAAAAAGACTTCTGTTTTCATCGCCAAAGCTTTCAGGGGAGCATTTGCAAGCTTCTGGCACCATTTGTGAGTGAATTGCCAAAAGTCAGATTTTTGCTGAAATTGTGACCCCGGGGCTTAGGGATTTTTTCAAAAAAGTCTTTTCCGCAGGTTAACTTTTCTAGGGCTGATTTCTTGTCCTGTGATAATAAGACTTCTGTTTCCATCGCCAAAGCTTTCTCGGCAGCATTAGCAAGCTTCTGGCACCATTTTTGAATGAATTGCCAAAAGTCAGATTTTTGCTGAAATTGTGACCCCGGGGCTTAGGGATTTTTTCAAAAAAGTCTTTTCCGCAGGTTAACTTTTCTAGGGCTGATTTCTTGTCCTGTGATAATAAGACTTCTGTTTCCATCGCCAAAGCTTTCTCGGCAGCATTAGCAAGCTTCTGGCACCATTTTTGAATGAATTGCCAAAAGTCAGATTTTTGCTGAAATTGTGACCCCGGGGCTTAGGGATTTTTTTAAAAACTCTTTTCCGCAGGTTAAGTTTTCGAGGGCTGATTTCTTGTCCTGTGATAAAAAGACTTCTGTTTCCATCGCCAAAGCTTTCTCGGGAGCATTAGCAAGCTTCTGGAATCATTTTTGAGTGAACTGCCAAAAGTCAGATTTTTGCTGAAATTGTGACCCCGGGGCTTAGGGATTTTTTCAAAAAAGTCTTTTCCGCAGGTTAAGTTTTCGAGTGCTGATTTCTTGTTCTGTGATAAAAAGACCTCCGTTTCCATCACCAAAGCTTTCAGGGGAGCATTTGCAAGCTTCTGGCACCATTTTTGAGTGAATTGCCAAAAGTCAGATTTTGCTGTAATTGTGACCCCGGGGCTTAGGGATTTTTTCAAAAAAGTCTTTTCCGCAGGTTAAGTTTTTGAGGGCTGATTTCTTGTCCTGTGATAAAAAGACTTCTGTTTCCATCGCCAAAGCTTTCAGGGGAGCATTTGCAAGCTTCTGGCACCATTCTTGAGTGAATTGCCAAAAGTCAGATTTTTGCTGAAATTGTGACCCCGGGGCTTAGGGATTTTTTCAAAAAAGTCTTTTCCGCAGGTTAAGTTTTCGAGGGCTGATTTCTTGTCCTGTGATAAAAAGACTTCTGTTGCCATCGCCAAAGCTTTCTCGGGAGCATTAGCAAGCTTCTGGAATCATTTTTGAGTGAACTGCCAAAAGTCAGATTTTTGCTGAAATTGTGACCCCGGGGCTTAGGGATTTTTTCAAAAAAGTCTTTTCCGCAGGTTAAGTTTTTGAGGGCTGATTTCTTGTCCTGTGATAAAAAGACCTCCGTTTCCATCACCAAAGCTTTCAGGGGAGCAATTGCAAGCTTCTGGCACCATTTTTGAGTGAATTGCCAAAAGTCAGATTTTTGCTGAAATTGTGACCCCGGGGCTTAGGGATTATTTCAAAAAAGTCTTTTCCGCAGGTTAAGTTTTCGAGTGCTGATTTCTTGTTCTGTGATAAAAAGACTTCTGTTTTCATCGCCAAAGCTTTCAGGGGAGCATTTGCAAGCTTCTGGCACCATTTTTGAGTGAATTGCCAAAAGTCAGATTTTTGCTGAAATTGTGACCCCGGGGCTTAGGGATTTTTTCAAAAAAGTCTTTTCCGCAGGTTAACTTTTCTAGGGCTGATTTCTTGTCCTGTGATAATAAGACTTCTGTTTCCATCGCCAAAGCTTTCTTGGGAGCATTATCAAGCTTCTGGCACCATTTTTGAGTGAATTGCCAAAAGTCAGATTTTTGCTGTAATTGTGACCCCGGGGCTTAGGGATTTTTTCAAAAAAGTCTTTTCCGCAGGTGAAGTTTTTGAGGGCTGATTTCTTGTCCTGTGATAAAAAGACTTCTGTTTTCATCGCAAAACCTTTCAGGGGAGCATTTGCAAGCTGCTGGCACCATTTTTGAGTGAATTGCCAAAAGTCAGATTTTTGCTGAAATTGTGCCTCGGGGCTTAGGGATTTTTTCAAAAAAGTCTTTTCCGCAGGTTAAGTTTTTGAGGGCTGATTTCTTGTCCTGTGATAATAAGACTTCTGTTTCCATCGCCAAAGCTTTCTCGGGAGCATTAGCAAGCTTCTGGCACCATTTTTGAGTGAATTGCCAAAAGTCAGATTTTTGCTGTAATTGTGACCCCGGGGCTTTGGGATTTTTTCAAAAATGTCTTTTCCGCAGGTTAAGTTTTCGAGGGCTGATTTCTTGTTCTGTGATAAAAAGACTTCTGTTTCCATCGCCAAAGCTTTCAGGGGAGCATTAGCAAGCTTCTGGAATCATTTTTGAGTGAACTGCCAAAAGTCAGATTTTTGCTGAAATTGTGACCCCGGGGCTTAGGGATTTTTTCAAAAAAGTCTTTTCCGCAGGTTAAGTTTTTGAGGGCTGATTTCTTGTCCTGTGATAAAAAGACCTCCGTTTCCATCACCAAAGCTTTCAGGGGAGCAATTGCAAGCTTCTGGCACCATTTTTGAGTGAATTGCCAAAAGTCAGATTTTTGCTGAAATTGTGACCCCGGGGCTTAGGGATTATTTCAAAAAAGTCTTTTCCGCAGGTTAAGTTTTCGAGTGCTGATTTCTTGTTCTGTGATAAAAAGACTTCTGTTTTCATCGCCAAAGCTTTCAGGGGAGCATTTGCAAGCTTCTGGCACCATTTTTGAGTGAATTGCCAAAAGTCAGATTTTTGCTGAAATTGTGACCCCGGGGCTTAGGGATTTTTTCAAAAAAGTCTTTTCCGCAGGTTAACTTTTCTAGGGCTGATTTCTTGTCCTGTGATAATAAGACTTCTGTTTCCATCGCCAAAGCTTTCTTGGGAGCATTATCAAGCTTCTGGCACCATTTTTGAGTGAATTGCCAAAAGTCAGATTTTTGCTGTAATTGTGACCCCGGGGCTTAGGGATTTTTTCAAAAAAGTCTTTTCCGCAGGTGAAGTTTTTGAGGGCTGATTTCTTGTCCTGTGATAAAAAGACTTCTGTTTTCATCGCAAAACCTTTCAGGGGAGCATTTGCAAGCTGCTGGCACCATTTTTGAGTGAATTGCCAAAAGTCAGATTTTTGCTGAAATTGTGCCCCGGGGCTTAGGGATTTTTTCAAAAAAGTCTTTTCCGCAGGTTAAGTTTTTGAGGGCTGATTTCTTGTCCTGTGATAATAAGACTTCTGTTTCCATCGCCAAAGCTTTCTCGGGAGCATTAGCAAGCTTCTGGCACCATTTTTGAGTGAATTGCCAAAAGTCAGATTTTTGCTGTAATTGTGACCCCGGGGCTTTGGGATTTTTTCAAAAATGTCTTTTCCGCAGGTTAAGTTTTCGAGGGCTGATTTCTTGTTCTGTGATAAAAAGACTTCTGTTTCCATCGCCAAAGCTTTCAGGGGAGCATTAGCAAGCTTCTGGAATCATTTTTGAGTGAATTGCCAAAAGTCAGATTTTTGCTGAAATTGTGACCCCGGGGCTTAGGGATTTTTTCAAAAAAGTCTTTTCCGCAGGTTAAGTTTTCTAGGGCTGATTTCTTGTCCTGTGATAAAAAGACCTCCGTTTCCATCGCCAAATCTTTCAGGGAAGCATTTGCAAGCTTCTGGCACCATTTTTGAGTGAATTGCCAAAAGTCAGATTTTTGCTGAAATTGTGACCCCGGGGCTTAGGGATTTTTTCAAAAAAGTCTTTTCCGCAGGTTAAGTTTTCTAGGGCTGATTTCTTGTCCTGTGATAAAAAGACTTCTGTTTCCATCGCCAAAGCTTTCAGGGGAGCAATTGCAAGCTTCTGGCACCATTTTTGAGTGAATTGCCAAAAGTCAGATTTTTGCTGAAATTGTGACTCCGGGGCTTAAAGATTATTTCAAAAAAGTCTTTTCCGCCGGTTAACTTTTCGAGGGCTGATTTCTTGTCCTGTGATAAAAAGACTTCTGTTTCCATCGCCAAAGCTTTCAGGGGATCATTTGCAAGCTTCTGGAATCATTTTTGAGTGAATTGCCAAAAGTCAGATTTTTGCTGAAATTGTGACCCCGGGGCTTAGGGATTTTTTAAAAAACTCTTTTCCGCAGGTTAAGTTTTCGAGGGCTGATTTCTTGTCCTGTGATAAAAAGACTTCTGTTTTCATCGCCAAAGCTTTCAGAGGAGCATTTGCAAGCTTCTGGAATCATTTTTGAGTGAATTGCCAAAAGTCAGATTTTTGCTGAAATTGTGACCCCGGGGCTTAGGGATTTTTTCAAAAAAGTCTTTTCCGCAGGTTAAGTTTTCGAGGGCTGATTTCTTGTCCTGTGATAAAAAGACTTCTGTTTCCATCGCCAAAGCTTTCTCGGGAGCATTAGCAAGCTTCTGGAATCATTTTTGAGTGAATTGCCAAAAGTCAGATTTTTGCTGAAATTGTGACCCCGGGGCTTTGGGATTTTTTCAAAAATGTCTTTTCCGCAGGTTAAGTTTTCTAGGGCTGATTTCTTGTCCTGTGATAAAAAGACCTCCGTTTCCATCGCCAAAGCTTTCAGGGGAGCATTTGCAAGCTTCTGGCACCATTCTTGAGTGAATTGCCAAAAGTCAGATTTTTGCTGAAATTGTGACCCCGGGGCTTAGGGATTTTTTCAAAAAAGTCTTTCCCGCAGGTTAAGTTTTTGAGGGCTGATTTCTTGTCCTGTGATAAAAAGACTTCTGTTTCCATCGCCAAAGCTTTCAGGGGAGCAGTTGCAAGCTTCTGGCACCATTTTTGAGTGAATTGCCAAAAGTCAGATTTTTGCTGAAATTGTGACCCCGGGGCCTAGGGATTTTTTCAAAAAAGTCTTTTCCGCAGGTTAAGTTTTCGAGGGCTGATTTCTTGTCCTGTGATAAAAAGACTTCCGTTTCCATCGCCAAAGCTTTCAGGGGAGCATTTGCAAGCTTCTGGAATCATTTTTGAGTGAATTGCCGAAAGTCAGATTTTTGCTGAAATTGTGACCCCGGGGCTTAGGGATTTTTTCAAAAAAGTCTTTTCCGCAGGTTAAGTTTTCTAGGGCTGATTTCTTGTCCTGTGATAAAAAGACTTCTGTTTCCATCGCCAAAGCTTTCAGGGGAGCATTTGCGAGCTTCTGGCACCATTTTTGAGTGAATTGCCAAAAGTCAGATTTTTGCTGAAATTGTGACCCCGGGGCTTAGGGATTTTTTCAAAAAAGTCTTTTCCGCAGGTGAAGTTTTTGAGGGCTGATTTCTTGTCCTGTGATAAAAAGACTTCTGTTTTCATCGCAAAACCTTTCAGGGGAGCATTTGCAAGCTGCTGGCACCATTTTTGAGTGAATTGCCAAAAGTCAGATTTTTGCTGAAATTGTGCCCCGGGGCTTAGGGATTTTTTCAAAAAAGTCTTTTCCGCAGGTTAAGTTTTTGAGGGCTGATTTCTTGTCCTGTGATAATAAGACTTCTGTTTCCATCGCCAAAGCTTTCTCGGGAGCATTAGCAAGCTTCTGGCACCATTTTTGAGTGAATTGCCAAAAGTCAGATTTTTGCTGTAATTGTGACCCCGGGGCTTTGGGATTTTTTCAAAAATGTCTTTTCCGCAGGTTAAGTTTTCGAGGGCTGATTTCTTGTTCTGTGATAAAAAGACTTCTGTTTCCATCGCCAAAGCTTTCAGGGGAGCATTAGCAAGCTTCTGGAATCATTTTTGAGTGAATTGCCAAAAGTCAGATTTTTGCTGAAATTGTGACCCCGGGGCTTAGGGATTTTTTCAAAAAAGTCTTTTCCGCAGGTTAAGTTTTCTAGGGCTGATTTCTTGTCCTGTGATAAAAAGACCTCCGTTTCCATCGCCAAATCTTTCAGGGAAGCATTTGCAAGCTTCTGGCACCATTTTTGAGTGAATTGCCAAAAGTCAGATTTTTGCTGAAATTGTGACCCCGGGGCTTAGGGATTTTTTCAAAAAAGCCTTTTCCGCAGGTTAAGTTTTCTAGGGCTGATTTCTTGTCCTGTGATAAAAAGACTTCTGTTTCCATCGCCAAAGCTTTCAGGGGAGCAATTGCAAGCTTCTGGCACCATTTTTGAGTGAATTGCCAAAAGTCAGATTTTTGCTGAAATTGTGACTCCGGGGCTTAAAGATTATTTCAAAAAAGTCTTTTCCGCCGGTTAACTTTTCGAGGGCTGATTTCTTGTCCTGTGATAAAAAGACTTCTGTTTCCATCGCCAAAGCTTTCAGGGGATCATTTGCAAGCTTCTGGAATCATTTTTGAGTGAATTGCCAAAAGTCAGATTTTTGCTGAAATTGTGACCCCGGGGCTTAGGGATTTTTTAAAAAACTCTTTTCCGCAGGTTAAGTTTTCGAGGGCTGATTTCTTGTCCTGTGATAAAAAGACTTCTGTTTTCATCGCCAAAGCTTTCAGAGGAGCATTTGCAAGCTTCTGGAATCATTTTTGAGTGAATTGCCAAAAGTCAGATTTTTGCTGAAATTGTGACCCCGGGGCTTAGGGATTTTTTCAAAAAAGTCTTTTCCGCAGGTTAAGTTTTCGAGGGCTGATTTCTTGTCCTGTGATAAAAAGACTTCTGTTTCCATCGCCAAAGCTTTCAGGGGAGCATTAGCAAGCTTCTGGAATCATTTTTGAGTGAATTGCCAAAAGTCAGATTTTTGCTGAAATTGTGACCCCGGGGCTTTGGGATTTTTTCAAAAATGTCTTTTCCGCAGGTTAAGTTTTCTAGGGCTGATTTCTTGTCCTGTGATAAAAAGACCTCCGTTTCCATCGCCAAAGCTTTCAGGGGAGCATTTGCAAGCTTCTGGCACCATTCTTGAGTGAATTGCCAAAAGTCAGATTTTTGCTGAAATTGTGACCCCGGGGCTTAGGGAATTTTTCAAAAAAGTCTTTCCCGCAGGTTAAGTTTTTGAGGGCTGATTTCTTGTCCTGTGATAAAAAGACTTCTGTTTCCATCGCCAAAGCTTTCAGGGGAGCAGTTGCAAGCTTCTGGCACCATTTTTGAGTGAATTGCCAAAAGTCAGATTTTTGCTGAAATTGTGACCCCGGGGCCTAGGGATTTTTTCAAAAAAGTCTTTTCCGCAGGTTAAGTTTTCGAGGGCTGATTTCTTGTCCTGTGATAAAAAGACTTCCGTTTCCATCGCCAAAGCTTTCAGGGGAGCATTTGCAAGCTTCTGGAATCATTTTTGAGTGAATTGCCGAAAGTCAGATTTTTGCTGAAATTGTGACCCCGGGGCTTAGGGATTTTTTCAAAAAAGTCTTTTCCGCAGGTTAAGTTTTCTAGGGCTGATTTCTTGTCCTGTGATAAAAAGACTTCTGTTTCCATCGCCAAAGCTTTCAGGGGAGCATTTGCGAGCTTCTGGCACCATTTTTGAGTGAATTGCCAAAAGTCAGATTTTTGCTGAAATTGTGACCCCGGGGCTTAGGGATTTTTTCAAAAAAGTCTTTTCCGCAGGTTAAGTTTTCGAGAGCTGATTTCTTGTCCTGTGATAAAAAGACTTCTGTTTCCATCGCCAAAGCTTTCTCGGGAGCATTAGCTAGCTTCTGGCACCATTTTTGAGTGAATTGCCAAAAGTCAGATTTTTGCTGTAATTGTGACCCCGGGGCTTAGGGATTTTTTCAAAAAAGTCTTTTCCGCCGGTTAAGTTTTCGAGGGCTGATTTCTTGTCCTCTGATAAAAAAGACTTCTGTTTCCATCGCCAAAGCTTTCAGGGGATCATTTGCAAGCTTCTGGCACCATTTTTGAGTGAATTGCCAAAAGTCAGATTTTTGCTGAAATTATGACCCCGGGGCTTAGGGATTTTTTCAAAAAAGTCTTTTCCGCAGGTTAAGTTTTTGAGGGCTGATTTCTTGTCCTGTGATAAAAAGACTTCTGTTTTCATCGCAAAACCTTTCAGGGGAGCATTTGCAAGCTGCTGGCACCATTTTTGAGTGAATTGCCAAAAGTCAGATTTTTGCTGAAATTGTGACCCCGGGGCTTAGGGATTTTTTCAAAAAAGTCTTTTCCGCAGGTTAAGTTTTCGAGGGCTGATTTCTTGTCCTGTGATAAAAAGACCTCCGTTTCCATCGCCAAAGCTTTCAGGGGAGCATTTGCAAGCTTCTGGCACTATTCTTGAGTGAATTGCCAAAAGTCAGATTTTTGCTGAAATTGTGACTCCGGGGCTTAGGGATTATTTCAAAAAAGTCTTTTCCGCCGGTTAACTTTTCGAGGGCTGATTTCTTGTCCTGTGATAAAAAGACTTCTGTTTCCATCGCCAAAGCTTTCAGGGGATCATTTGCAAGCTTCTGGCACCATTTTTGAATGAATTGCCAAAAGTCAGATTTTTGCTGAAATTGTGACCCCGGGGTTTAGGGATTTTTTAAAAAACTCTTTTCCGCAGGTTAAGTTTTCGAGGGCTGATTTCTTGTCCTGTGATAAAAAGACTTCTGTTTTCATCGCCAAAGCTTTCAGAGGAGCATTTGCAAGCTTCTGGCACCATTTTTGAGTGAATTGCCAAAAGTCAGATTTTTGCTGAAATTGTGACCCCGGGGCTTAGGGATTTTTTCAAAAAAGTCTTTCCCGCAGGTTAAGTTTTTGAGGGCTGATTTCTTGTCCTGTGATAAAAAGACTTCTGTTTCCATCGCCAAAGCTTTCAGGGGAGCAGTTGCAAGCTTCTGGCACCATTTTTGAGTGAATTGCCAAAAGTCAGATTTTTGCTGAAATTGTGACCCCGGGGCCTAGGGATTTTTTCAAAAAAGTCTTTTCCGCAGGTTAAGTTTTCGAGGGCTGATTTCTTGTCCTGTGATAAAAAGACTTCCGTTTCCATCGCCAAAGCTTTCAGGGGAGCATTTGCGAGCTTCTGGAATCATTTTTGAGTGAATTGCCGAAAGTCAGATTTTTGCTGAAATTGTGACCCCGGGGCTTAGGGATTTTTTCAAAAAAGTCTTTTCCGCAGGTTAAGTTTTCTAGGGCTGATTTCTTGTCCTGTGATAAAAAGACTTCTGTTTTCATCGCAAAACCTTTCAGGGGAGCATTTGCAAGCTGCTGGCACCATTTTTGAGTGAATTGCCAAAAGTCAGATTTTTGCTGAAATTGTGCCCCGGGGCTTAGGGATTTTTTCAAAAAAGTCTTTTCCGCAGGTTAAGTTTTTGAGGGCTGATTTCTTGTCCTGTGATAATAAGACTTCTGTTTCCATCGCCAAAGCTTTCTCGGGAGCATTAGCAAGCTTCTGGCACCATTTTTGAGTGAATTGCCAAAAGTCAGATTTTTGCTGTAATTGTGACCCCGGGGCTTTGGGATTTTTTCAAAAATGTCTTTTCCGCAGGTTAAGTTTTCGAGGGCTGATTTCTTGTTCTGTGATAAAAAGACTTCTGTTTCCATCGCCAAAGCTTTCAGGGGAGCATTAGCAAGCTTCTGGAATCATTTTTGAGTGAATTGCCAAAAGTCAGATTTTTGCTGAAATTGTGACCCCGGGGCTTAGGGATTTTTTCAAAAAAGTCTTTTCCGCAGGTTAAGTTTTCTAGGGCTGATTTCTTGTCCTGTGATAAAAAGACCTCCGTTTCCATCGCCAAATCTTTCAGGGAAGCATTTGCAAGCTTCTGGCACCATTTTTGAGTGAATTGCCAAAAGTCAGATTTTTGCTGAAATTGTGACCCTGGGGCTTAGGGATTTTTTCAAAAAAGTCTTTTCCGCAGGTTAAGTTTTCTAGGGCTGATTTCTTGTCCTGTGATAAAAAGACTTCTGTTTCCATCGCCAAAGCTTTCAGGGGAGCAATTGCAAGCTTCTGGCACCATTTTTGAGTGAATTGCCAAAAGTCAGATTTTTGCTGAAATTGTGACTCCGGGGCTTAAAGATTATTTCAAAAAAGTCTTTTCCGCCGGTTAACTTTTCGAGGGCTGATTTCTTGTCCTGTGATAAAAAGACTTCTGTTTCCATCGCCAAAGCTTTCAGGGGATCATTTGCAAGCTTCTGGAATCATTTTTGAGTGAATTGCCAAAAGTCAGATTTTTGCTGAAATTGTGACCCCGGGGCTTAGGGATTTTTTAAAAAACTCTTTTCCGCAGGTTAAGTTTTCGAGGGCTGATTTCTTGTCCTGTGATAAAAAGACTTCTGTTTTCATCGCCAAAGCTTTCAGAGGAGCATTTGCAAGCTTCTGGAATCATTTTTGAGTGAATTGCCAAAAGTCAGATTTTTGCTGAAATTGTGACCCCGGGGCTTAGGGATTTTTTCAAAAAAGTCTTTTCCGCAGGTTAAGTTTTCGAGGGCTGATTTCTTGTCCTGTGATAAAAAGACTTCTGTTTCCATCGCCAAAGCTTTCAGGGGAGCATTAGCAAGCTTCTGGAATCATTTTTGAGTGAATTGCCAAAAGTCAGATTTTTGCTGAAATTGTGACCCCGGGGCTTTGGGATTTTTTCAAAAATGTCTTTTCCGCAGGTTAAGTTTTCTAGGGCTGATTTCTTGTCCTGTGATAAAAAGACCTCCGTTTCCATCGCCAAAGCTTTCAGGGGAGCATTTGCAAGCTTCTGGCACCATTCTTGAGTGAATTGCCAAAAGTCAGATTTTTGCTGAAATTGTGACCCCGGGGCTTAGGGATTTTTTCAAAAAAGTCTTTCCCGCAGGTTAAGTTTTTGAGGGCTGATTTCTTGTCCTGTGATAAAAAGACTTCCGTTTCCATCGCCAAAGCTTTCAGGGGAGCATTTGCAAGCTTCTGGAATCATTTTTGAGTGAATTGCCGAAAGTCAGATTTTTGCTGAAATTGTGACCCCGGGGCTTAGGGATTTTTTCAAAAAAGTCTTTTCCGCAGGTTAAGTTTTCTAGGGCTGATTTCTTGTCCTGTGATAAAAAGACTTCTGTTTCCATCGCCAAAGCTTTCAGGGGAGCATTTGCGAGCTTCTGGCACCATTTTTGAGTGAATTGCCAAAAGTCAGATTTTTGCTGAAATTGTGACCCCGGGGCTTAGGGATTTTTTCAAAAAAGTCTTTTCCGCAGGTTAAGTTTTCGAGAGCTGATTTCTTGTCCTGTGATAAAAAGACTTCTGTTTCCATCGCCAAAGCTTTCTCGGGAGCATTAGCTAGCTTCTGGCACCATTTTTGAGTGAATTGCCAAAAGTCAGATTTTTGCTGTAATTGTGACCCCGGGGCTTAGGGATTTTTTCAAAAAAGTCTTTTCCGCCGGTTAAGTTTTCGAGGGCTGATTTCTTGTCCTCTGATAAAAAAGACTTCTGTTTCCATCGCCAAAGCTTTCAGGGGATCATTTGCAAGCTTCTGGCACCATTTTTGAGTGAATTGCCAAAAGTCAGATTTTTGCTGAAATTATGACCCCGGGGCTTAGGGATTTTTTCAAAAAAGTCTTTTCCGCAGGTTAAGTTTTTGAGGGCTGATTTCTTGTCCTGTGATAAAAAGACTTCTGTTTTCATCGCAAAACCTTTCAGGGGAGCATTTGCAAGCTGCTGGCACCATTTTTGAGTGAATTGCCAAAAGTCAGATTTTTGCTGAAATTGTGACCCCGGGGCTTAGGGATTTTTTCAAAAAAGTCTTTTCCGCAGGTTAAGTTTTCGAGGGCTGATTTCTTGTCCTGTGATAAAAAGACCTCCGTTTCCATCGCCAAAGCTTTCAGGGGAGCATTTGCAAGCTTCTGGCACTATTCTTGAGTGAATTGCCAAAAGTCAGATTTTTGCTGAAATTGTGACTCCGGGGCTTAGGGATTATTTCAAAAAAGTCTTTTCCGCCGGTTAACTTTTCGAGGGCTGATTTCTTGTCCTGTGATAAAAAGACTTCTGTTTCCATCGCCAAAGCTTTCAGGGGATCATTTGCAAGCTTCTGGCACCATTTTTGAATGAATTGCCAAAAGTCAGATTTTTGCTGAAATTGTGACCCCGGGGTTTAGGGATTTTTTAAAAAACTCTTTTCCGCAGGTTAAGTTTTCGAGGGCTGATTTCTTGTCCTGTGATAAAAAGACTTCTGTTTTCATCGCCAAAGCTTTCAGAGGAGCATTTGCAAGCTTCTGGCACCATTTTTGAGTGAATTGCCAAAAGTCAGATTTTTGCTGAAATTGTGACCCCGGGGCTTTGGGATTTTTTCAAAAATGTCTTTTCCGCAGGTAAAGTTTTCTAGGGCTGATTTCTTGTCCTGTGATAAAAAGACCTCCGTTTCCATCGCCAAAGCTTTCAGGGGAGCATTTGCAAGCTTCTGGCACCATTCTTGAGTGAATTGCCAAAAGTCAGATTTTTGCTGAAATTGTGACCCCGGGGCTTAGGGATTTTTTCAAAAAAGTCTTTTCCGCAGGTTAAGTTTTTGAGGGCTGATTTCTTGTCCTGTGATAAAAAGACTTCTGTTTCCATCGCCAAAGCTTTCAGGGGAGCATTTGCAAGCTTCTGGCACCATTTTTGAGTGAATTGCCAAAAGTCAGATTTTTGCTGAAATTGTGACCCCGGGGCCTAGGGATTTTTTCAAAAAAGTCTTTTCCACAGGTTAAGTTTTCGAGGGCTGATTTCTTGTCCTGTGATAAAAAGACTTCCGTTTCCATCGCCAAAGCTTTCAGGGGAGCATTTGCAAGCTTCTGGAATTATTTTTGAGTGAATTTCCAAAAGTCAGATTTTTGCTGAAATTGTGACCCCGGGGCTTAGGGATTTTTTCAAAAAAGTCTTTTCCGCAGGTTAAGTTTTCTAGGGCTGATTTCTTGTCCTGTGATAAAAAGACTTCCGTTTCCATCGCCAAAGCTTTCAGGGGAGCATTTGCAAGCTTCTGGCACCATTTTTGAGTGAATTGCCAAAAGTCAGATTTTTGCTGAAATTGTGACACCGGGGCTTAGGGATTTTTTCAAAAAAGTCTTTTCCGCAGGTTAAGTTTTCGATAGCTGATTTCTTGTCCTGTGATAAAAAGACTTCTGTTTCCATCGCCAAAGCTTTCTCGGGAGCATTAGCAAGCTTCTGGATTCATTTTTGAGTGAATTGCCAAAAGTCAGATTTTGCTGAAATTGTGACCCCGGGGCTTAGGGATTTTTTCAAAAAAGTCTTTTCCGCAGGTTAACTTTTCTAGGGCTGATTTCTTGTCCTGTGATAATAAGACTTCTGTTTCCATCGCCAAAGCTTTCTCGGGAGCATTAGCAAGCTTCTGGCACCATTTTTGAGTGATTTGCCGAAAGTCAGATTTTTGCTGAAATTGTGACCCCGGGGCTAAGGGATTATTTCAAAAAAGTCTTTTCCGCCGGTTAAGTTTTCTAGGGCTGATTTCTTGTCCTGTGATAAAAAGACTTCTGTTTCCATCGCCAAAGCTTTCAGGGGATCATTTGCGAGCTTCTGGCACCATTTTTGAGTGAATTGCCAAAAGTCAGATTTTTGCTGAAATTGTGACCCCGGGGCTTAGGGATTTTTTTCAAAAAAGTCTTTTCCGCAGGTTAACTTTTCTAGGGCTGATTTCTTGTCCTGTGATAATAAGACTTCTGTTTCCATCGCCAAAGCTTTCTCGGCAGCATTAGCAAGCTTCTGGCACCATTTTTGAATGAATTGCCAAAAGTCAGATTTTTGCTGAAATTGTGACCCCGGGGCTTAGGGATTTTTTTAAAAACTCTTTTCCGCAGGTTAAGTTTTCGAGGGCTGATTTCTTGTCCTGTGATAAAAAGACTTCTGTTTTCATCGCCAAAGCTTTCAGGGGAGCATTTGCAAGCTGCTGGCACCATTTTTGAGTGAATTGCCAAAAGTCAGATTTTTGCTGAAATTGTGACCCCGGGGCTTAGGGATTTTTTCAAAAAAGTCTTTTCCGCAGGTTAAGTTTTCGAGGGCTGATTTCTTGTCCTGTGATAAAAAGACTTCTGTTTCCATTGCCAAAGCTTTCTCGGGAGCATTAGCAAGCTTCTGGAATCATTTTTGAGTGAACTGCCAAAAGTCAGATTTTTGCTGAAATTGTGACCCCGGGGCTTAGGGATTTTTTCAAAAAAGTCTTTTCCGCAGGTTAAGTTTTCTAGGGCTGATTTCTTGTCCTGTGATAAAAAGACCTCCGTTTCCATCACCAAAGCTTTCAGGGGAGCAATTGCAAGCTTCTGGCACCATTTTTGAGTGAATTGCCAAAAGTCAGATTTTTGCTGAAATTGTGACTCCGGGGCTTAGGGATTATTTCAAAAAAGTCTTTTCCGCCGGTTAACTTTTCGAGGGCTGATTTCTTGTCCTGTGATAAAAAGACTTCTGTTTCCATCGCCAAAGCTTTCAGGGGATCATTTGCAAGCTTCTGGCACCATTTTTGAATGAATTGCCAAAAGTCAGATTTTTGCTGAAATTGTGACCCCGGGGCTTAGGGATTTTTTAAAAAACTGTTTTCCGCAGGTTAAGTTTTCGAGGGCTGATTTCTTGTCCTGTGATAAAAAGACTTCTGTTTTCATCGCCAAAGCTTTCAGAGGAGCATTTGCAAGCTTCTGGCACCATTTTTGAGTGAATTGCCAAAAGTCAGATTTTTGCTGAAATTGTGACCCCGGGGCTTAGGGATTTTTTCAAAAAAGTCTTTTCCGCAGGTTAAGTTTTCGAGGGCTGATTTCTTGTCCTGTGATAAAAAGACTTCTGTTTCCATCGCCAAAGCTTTCTCGGGAGCATTAGCAAGCTTCTGGAATCATTTTTGAGTGAATTGCCAAAAGTCAGATTTTTGCTGAAATTGTGACCCCGGGGCTTTGGGATTTTTTCAAAAAAGTCTTTTCCGCAGGTTAAGTTTTTGAGGGCTGATTTCTTGTCCTGTGATAAAAAGACTTCCGTTTCCATCGCCAAAGCTTTCAGGTGAGCATTTGCAAGCTTCTGGAATCATTTTTGAGTGAATTGCCAAAAGTCAGATTTTTGCTGAAATTGTGACCCCGGGGCTTAGGGATTTTTTCAAAAAAGTCTTTTCCGCAGGTTAAGTTTTCTAGGGCTGATTTCTTGTCCTGTGATAAAAAGACTTCCGTTTCCATCGCCAAAGCTTTCAGGGGATCATTTGCAAGCTTCTGGCACCATTTTTGAGTGAATTGCCAAAAGTCAGATTTTTGCTGAAATTGTGACCCCGGGGCTTAGGGATTTTTTCAAAAAAGTCTTTTCCGCAGGTTAAGTTTTTGAGGGCTGATTTCTTGTCCTGTGATAAAAAGACTTCTGTTTCCATCGCCAAAGCTTTCTCGGGAGCATTAGCAAGCTTCTGGCACCATTTTTGAGTGAATTGCCAAAAGTCAGATTTTTGCTGTAATTGTGACCCCGGGGCTTAAGGATTTTTTCAAAAAAGTCTTTTCCGCCGGTTAAGTTTTCGAGGGCTGATTTCTTGTCCTGTGATAAAAAAGACTTCTGTTTCCATCACCAAAGCTTTCAGGGGATCATTTGCAAGCTTCTGGCACCATTTTTGAGTGAATTGCCAAAAGTCAGATTTTTGCTGAAATTATGACCCCGGGGCTTAGGGATTTTTTCAAAAAAGTCTTTTCCGCAGGTTAATTTTTTGAGGGCTGATTTCTTGTCCTGTGATAAAAAGACTTCTGTTTTCATCGCAAAACCTTTCAGGGGAGCATTTGCAAGCTGCTGGCACCATATTTGAGTGAATTGCAAAAAGTCAGATTTTTGCTGAAATTGTGACCCCGGGGCTTAGGGATTTTTTCAAAAAAGTCTTTTCCGCAGGTTAAGTTTTTGAGGGCTGATTTCTTGTCCTGTGATAAAAAGACTTCTGTTTCCATCGCCAAAGCTTTCAGGGGAGCATTTGCAAGCTTCTGGCACCATTTTTGAGTGAATTGCCAAAAGTCAGATTTTTGCTGAAATTGTGACCCCGGGGCTTAGGGATTTTTTCAAAAAAGTCTTTTCCGCAGGTTAACTTTTCTAGGGCTGATTTCTTGTCCTGTGATAATAAGACTTCTGTTTCCATCGCCAAAGCTTTCTCGGGAGCATTAGCAAGCTTCTGGAACCATTTTTGAGTGATTTACCGAAAGTCAGATTTTTGCTGAAATTGTGACCCCGGGGCTTAGGGATTATTTCAAAAAAGTGTTTTCCGCCGGTTAAGTTTTCTAGGGCTGATTTCTTGTCCTGTGATAAAAAGACTTCTGTTTCCATCGCCAAAGCTTTCAGGGGATCATTTGCGAGCTTCTGGCACCATTTTTGAGTGAATTGCCAAAAGTCAGATTTTTGCTGAAATTGTGACCCCGGGGCTTAGGGATTTTTTTCAAAAAAGTCTTTTCCGCAGGTTAACTTTTCTAGGGCTGATTTCTTGTCCTGTGATAATAAGACTTCTGTTTCCATCGCCAAAGCTTTCTCGGCAGCATTAGCAAGCTTCTGGCACCATTTTTGAATGAATTGCCAAAAGTCAGATTTTTGCTGAAATTGTGACCCCGGGGCTTAGCGATTTTTTTAAAAACTCTTTTCCGCAGGTTAAGTTTTCGAGGGCTGATTTCTTGTCCTGTGATAAAAAAGACTTCTGTTTCCATCGCCAAAGCTTTCAGGGGAGCATTTGCAAGCTGCTGGCACCATTTTTGAGTGAATTGCCAAAAGTCAGATTTTTGCTGAAATTGTAACCCCGGGGCTTAGGGATTTTTTCAAAAAAGTCTTTTCCGCAGGTTAAGTTTTCGAGGGCTGATTTCTTGTCCTGTGATAAAAAGACTTCTGTTTCCATCGCCAAAGCTTTCTTGGGAGCATTAGCAAGCTTCTGGAATCATTTTTGAGTGAACTGCCAAAAGTCAAATTTTGGCTGAAATTGTGACCCCGGGGCTTAGGGATTTTTTCAAAAAAGTCTTTTCCGCAGGTTAAGTTTTCTAGGGCTGATTTCTTGTCCTGTGATAAAAAGACCTCCGTTTCCATCACCAAAGCTTTCAGGGGAGCAATTGCAAGCTTCTGGCACCATTTTTGAGTGAATTGCCAAAAGTCAGATTTTTGCTGAAATTGTGACTCCGGGGCTTAGGGATTATTTCAAAAAAGTCTTTTCCGCCGGTTAACTTTTCGAGGGCTGATTTCTTGTCCTGTGATAAAAAGACTTCTGTTTCCATCGCCAAAGCTTTCAGGGGATCATTTGCAAGCTTCTGGCACCATTTTTGAATGAATTGCCAAAAGTCAGATTTTTGCTGAAATTGTGACCCCGGGGCTTAGGGATTTTTTAAAAAACTCTTTTCCGCAGGTTAAGTTTTCGAGGGCTGATTTCTTGTCCTGTGATAAAAAGACTTCTGTTTTCATCGCCAAAGCTTTCAGAGGAGCATTTGCAAGCTTCTGGCACCATTTTTGAGTGAATTGCCAAAAGTCAGATTTTTGCTGAAATTGTGACCCCGGGGCTTTGGGATTTTTTCAAAAATGTCTTTTCCGCAGGTAAAGTTTTCTAGGGCTGATTTCTTGTCCTGTGATAAAAAGACCTCCGTTTCCATCGCCAAAGCTTTCAGGGGAGCATTTGCAAGCTTCTGGCACCATTCTTGAGTGAATTGCCAAAAGTCAGATTTTTGCTGAAATTGTGATCCCGGGGCTTAGGGATTTTTTCAAAAAAGTCTTTTCCGCAGGTTAAGTTTTTGAGGGCTGATTTCTTGTCCTGTGATAAAAAGACTTCTGTTTCCATCGCCAAAGCTTTCAGGGGAGCATTTGCAAGCTTCTGGCACCATTTTTGAGTGAATTGCCAAAAGTCAGATTTTTGCTGAAATTGTGACCCCGGGGCCTAGGGATTTTTTCAAAAAAGTCTTTTCCACAGGTTAAGTTTTCGAGGGCTGATTTCTTGTCCTGTGATAAAAAGACTTCCGTTTCCATCGCCAAAGCTTTCAGGGGAGCATTTGCAAGCTTCTGGAATCATTTTTGAGTGAATTTCCAAAAGTCAGATTTTTGCTGAAATTGTGACCCCGGGGCTTAGGGATTTTTTCAAAAAAGTCTTTTCCGCAGGTTAAGTTTTCTAGGGCTGATTTCTTGTCCTGTGATAAAAAGACTTCCGTTTCCATCGCCAAAGCTTTCAGGGGAGCATTTGCAAGCTTCTGGCACCATTTTTGAGTGAATTGCCAAAAGTCAGATTTTTGCTGAAATTGTGACACCGGGGCTTAGGGATTTTTTCAAAAAAGTCTTTTCCGCAGGTTAAGTTTTCGATAGCTGATTTCTTGTCCTGTGATAAAAAGACTTCTGTTTCCATCGCCAAAGCTTTCTCGGGAGCATTAGCAAGCTTCTGGCACCATTTTTGAGTGAATTGCCAAAAGTCAGATTTTTGCTGTAATTGTGACCCCGGGGCTTAGGGATTTTTTCAAAAAAGTCTTTTCCGCCGGTTAAGTTTTCGAGGGCTGATTTCTTGTCCTGTGATGAAAAAGACTTCTGTTTCCATCACCAAAGCTTTCAGGGGATCATTTGCAAGCTTCTGGCACCATTTTTGAGTGAATTGCCAAAAGTCAGATTTTTGCTGAAATTATGACCCCGGGGCTTAGGGATTTTTTCAAAAAAGTCTTTTCCGCAGGTTAAGTTTTTGAGGGCTGATTTCTTGTCCTGTGATAAAAAGACTTCTGTTTTCATCGCAAAACCTTTCAGGGGAGCATTTGCAAGCTGCTGGCACCATTTTTGAGTGAATTGCCAAAAGTCAGATTTTTGCTGAAATTGTGACCCCGGGGCTTAGGGATTTTTTCAAAAAAGTCTTTTCCGCAGGTTAAGTTTTTGAGGGCTGATTTCTTATCCTGTGATAAAAAGACTTCTGTTTCCATCGCCAAAGCTTTCTCGGGAGCATTAGCAAGCTTCTGGAATCATTTTTGAGTGAATTGCCAAAAGTCAGATTTTTGCTGAAATTGTGACCCCGGGGCTTTGGGATTTTTTCAAAAAAGTCTTTTCCGCAGGTTAAGTTTTTGAGGGCTGATTTCTTGTCCTGTGATAAAAAGACTTCCGTTTCCATCGCCAAAGCTTTCAGGGGAGCATTTGCAAGCTTCTGGAATCATTTTTGAGTGAATTGCCAAAAGTCAGATTTTTGCTGAAATTGTGACCCCGGGGCTTAGGGATTTTTTCAAAAAAGTCTTTTCCGCAGGTTAAGTTTTCTAGGGCTGATTTCTTGTCCTGTGATAAAAAGACTTCCGTTTCCATCGCCAAAGCTTTCAGGGGATCATTTGCAAGCTTCTGGCACCATTTTTGAGTGAATTGCCAAAAGTCAGATTTTTGCTGAAATTGTGACCCCGGGGCTTAGGGATTTTTTCAAAAAAGTCTTTTCCGCAGGTTAAGTTTTTGAGGGCTGATTTCTTGTCCTGTGATAAAAAGACTTCTGTTTCCATCGCCAAAGCTTTCTCGGGAGCATTAGCAAGCTTCTGGCACCATTTTTGAGTGAATTGCCAAAAGTCAGATTTTTGCTGTAATTGTGACCCCGGGGCTTAGGGATTTTTTCAAAAAAGTCTTTTCCGCCGGTTAAGTTTTCGAGGGCTGATTTCTTGTCCTGTGATAAAAAAGACTTCTGTTTCCATCACCAAAGCTTTCAGGGGATCATTTGCAAGCTTCTGGCACCATTTTTGAGTGAATTGCCAAAAGTCAGATTTTTGCTGAAATTATGACCCCGGGGCTTAGGGATTTTTTCAAAAAAGTCTTTTCCGCAGGTTAATTTTTTGAGGGCTGATTTCTTGTCCTGTGATAAAAAGACTTCTGTTTTCATCGCAAAACCTTTCAGGGGAGCATTTGCAAGCTGCTGGCACCATATTTGAGTGAATTGCAAAAAGTCAGATTTTTGCTGAAATTGTGACCCCGGGGCTTAGGGATTTTTTCAAAAAAGTCTTTTCCGCAGGTTAAGTTTTTGAGGGCTGATTTCTTATCCTGTGATAAAAAGACTTCTGTTTCCATCGCCAAAGCTTTCTCGGGAGCATTAGCAAGCTTCTGGATTCATTTTTGAATGAATTGCCAAAAGTCAGATTTTGCTGAAATTGTGACCCCGGGGCTTAGGGATTTTTTCAAAAAAGTCTTTTCCGCAGGTTAAGTTTTCTAGGGCTGATTTCTTGTCCTGTGATAAAAAGACTTCCGTTTCCATCGCCAAAGCTTTCAGGGGATCATTTGCAAGCTTCTGGCACCATTTTTGAGTGAATTGCCAAAAGTCAGATTTTTGCTGAAATTGTGACCCCGGGGCTTAGGGATTTTTTCAAAAAAGTCTTTTCCGCAGGTTAAGTTTTTGAGGGCTGATTTCTTGTCCTGTGATAAAAAGACTTCTGTTTCCATCGCCAAAGCTTTCTCGGGAGCATTAGCAAGCTTCTGGCACCATTTTTGAGTGAATTGCCAAAAGTCAGATTTTTGCTGTAATTGTGACCCCGGGGCTTAGGGATTTTTTCAAAAAAGTCTTTTCCGCCGGTTAAGTTTTCGAGGGCTGATTTCTTGTCCTGTGATAAAAAAGACTTCTGTTTCCATCACCAAAGCTTTCAGGGGATCATTTGCAAGCTTCTGGCACCATTTTTGAGTGAATTGCCAAAAGTCAGATTTTTGCTGAAATTATGACCCCGGGGCTTAGGGATTTTTTCAAAAAAGTCTTTTCCGCAGGTTAATTTTTTGAGGGCTGATTTCTTGTCCTGTGATAAAAAGACTTCTGTTTTCATCGCAAAACCTTTCAGGGGAGCATTTGCAAGCTGCTGGCACCATATTTGAGTGAATTGCAAAAAGTCAGATTTTTGCTGAAATTGTGACCCCGGGGCTTAGGGATTTTTTCAAAAAAGTCTTTTCCGCAGGTTAAGTTTTTGAGGGCTGATTTCTTATCCTGTGATAAAAAGACTTCTGTTTCCATCGCCAAAGCTTTCTCGGGAGCATTAGCAAGCTTCTGGATTCATTTTTGAATGAATTGCCAAAAGTCAGATTTTGCTGAAATTGTGACCCCGGGGCTTAGGGATTTTTTCAAAAAAGTCTTTTCCGCAGGTAAAGTTTTTGAGGGCTGATTTCTTGTCCTGTGATAAAAAGACTTCTGTTTCCATCGCCAAAGCTTTCAGGGGAGCATTTGCAAGCTTCTGGCACCATTTTTGAGTGAATTGCCAAAAGTCAGATTTTTGCTGAAATTGTGACCCCGGGGCTTAGGGATTTTTTCAAAAAAGTCTTTTCCGCAGGTTAACTTTTCTAGGGCTGATTTCTTGTCCTGTGATAATAAGACTTCTGTTTCCATCGCCAAAGCTTTCTCGGGAGCATTAGCAAGCTTCTGGAACCATTTTTGAGTGATTTACCGAAAGTCAGATTTTTGCTGAAATTGTGACCCCGGGGCTTAGGGATTATTTCAAAAAAGTCTTTTCCGCCGGTTAAGTTTTCTAGGGCTGATTTCTTGTCCTGTGATAAAAAGACTTCTGTTTCCATCGCCAAAGCTTTCAGGGGATCATTTGCGAGCTTCTGGCACCATTTTTGAGTGAATTGCCAAAAGTCAGATTTTTGCTGAAATTGTGACCCCGGGGCTTAGGGATTTTTTTCAAAAAAGTCTTTTCCGCAGGTTAACTTTTCGAGGGCTGATTTCTTGTCCTGTGATAATAAGACTTCTGTTTCCATCGCCAAAGCTTTCTCGGCAGCATTAGCAAGCTTCTGGCACCATTTTTGAATGAATTGCCAAAAGTCAGATTTTTGCTGAAATTGTGACCCCGGGGCTTAGGGATTTTTTTAAAAACTCTTTTCCGCAGGTTAAGTTTTCGAGGGCTGATTTCTTGTCCTGTGATAAAAAAGACTTCTGTTTCCATCGCCAAAGCTTTCAGGGGAGCATTTGCAAGCTGCTGGCACCATTTTTGAGTGAATTGCCAAAAGTCAGATTTTTGCTGAAATTGTAACCCCGGGGCTTAGGGATTTTTTCAAAAAAGTCTTTTCCGCAGGTTAAGTTTTCGAGGGCTGATTTCTTGTCCTGTGATAAAAAGACTTCTGTTTCCATCGCCAAAGCTTTCTCGGGAGCATTAGCAAGCTTCTGGAATCATTTTTGAGTGAACTGCCAAAAGTCAAATTTTGGCTGAAATTGTGACCCCGGGGCTTAGGGATTTTTTCAAAAAAGTCTTTTCCGCAGGTTAAGTTTTCTAGGGCTGATTTCTTGTCCTGTGATAAAAAGACCTCCGTTTCCATCACCAAAGCTTTCAGGGGAGCAATTGCAAGCTTCTGGCACCATTTTTGAGTGAATTGCCAAAAGTCAGATTTTTGCTGAAATTGTGACTCCGGGGCTTAGGGATTATTTCAAAAAAGTCTTTTCCGCCGGTTAACTTTTCGAGGGCTGATTTCTTGTCCTGTGATAAAAAGACTTCTGTTTCCATCGCCAAAGCTTTCAGGGGATCATTTGCAAGCTTCTGGCACCATTTTTGAATGAATTGCCAAAAGTCAGATTTTTGCTGAAATTGTGACCCCGGGGCTTAGGGATTTTTTAAAAAACTCTTTTCCGCAGGTTAAGTTTTCGAGGGCTGATTTCTTGTCCTGTGATAAAAAGACTTCTGTTTTCATCGCCAAAGCTTTCAGAGGAGCATTTGCAAGCTTCTGGCACCATTTTTGAGTGAATTGCCAAAAGTCAGATTTTTGCTGAAATTGTGACCCCGGGGCTTTGGGATTTTTTCAAAAATGTCTTTTCCGCAGGTAAAGTTTTCTAGGGCTGATTTCTTGTCCTGTGATAAAAAGACCTCCGTTTCCATCGCCAAAGCTTTCAGGGGAGCATTTGCAAGCTTCTGGCACCATTCTTGAGTGAATTGCCAAAAGTCAGATTTTTGCTGAAATTGTGACCCCGGGGCTTAGGGATTTTTTCAAAAAAGTCTTTTCCGCAGGTTAAGTTTTTGAGGGCTGATTTCTTGTCCTGTGATAAAAAGACTTCTGTTTCCATCGCCAAAGCTTTCAGGGGAGCATTTGCAAGCTTCTGGCACCATTTTTGAGTGAATTGCCAAAAGTCAGATTTTTGCTGAAATTGTGACCCCGGGGCCTAGGGATTTTTTCAAAAAAGTCTTTTCCACAGGTTAAGTTTTCGAGGGCTGATTTCTTGTCCTGTGATAAAAAGACTTCCGTTTCCATCGCCAAAGCTTTCAGGGGAGCATTTGCAAGCTTCTGGAATCATTTTTGAGTGAATTTCCAAAAGTCAGATTTTTGCTGAAATTGTGACCCCGGGGCTTAGGGATTTTTTCAAAAAAGTCTTTTCCGCAGGTTAAGTTTTCTAGGGCTGATTTCTTGTCCTGTGATAAAAAGACTTCCGTTTCCATCGCCAAAGCTTTCAGGGGAGCATTTGCAAGCTTCTGGCACCATTTTTGAGTGAATTGCCAAAAGTCAGATTTTTGCTGAAATTGTGACCCCGGGGCTTAGGGATTTTTTTAAAAACTCTTTTCCGCAGGTTAAGTTTTCGAGGGCTGATTTCTTGTCCTGTGATAAAAAAGACTTCTGTTTCCATCGCCAAAGCTTTCAGGGGAGCATTTGCAAGCTGCTGGCACCATTTTTGAGTGAATTGCCAAAAGTCAGATTTTTGCTGTAATTGTGACCCCGGGGCTTAGGGATTTTTTCAAAAAAGTCTTTTCCGCCGGTTAAGTTTTCGAGGGCTGATTTCTTGTCCTGTGATGAAAAAGACTTCTGTTTCCATCACCAAAGCTTTCAGGGGATCATTTGCAAGCTTCTGGCACCATTTTTGAGTGAATTGCCAAAAGTCAGATTTTTGCTGAAATTATGACCCCGGGGCTTAGGGATTTTTTCAAAAAAGTCTTTTCCGCAGGTTAAGTTTTTGAGGGCTGATTTCTTGTCCTGTGATAAAAAGACTTCTGTTTTCATCGCAAAACCTTTCAGGGGAGCATTTGCAAGCTGCTGGCACCATTTTTGAGTGAATTGCCAAAAGTCAGATTTTTGCTGAAATTGTGACCCCGGGGCTTAGGGATTTTTTCAAAAAAGTCTTTTCCGCAGGTTAAGTTTTTGAGGGCTGATTTCTTATCCTGTGATAAAAAGACTTCTGTTTCCATCGCCAAAGCTTTCTCGGGAGCATTAGCAAGCTTCTGGATTCATTTTTCAGTGAATTGCCAAAAGTCAGATTTTGCTGAAATTGTGACCCCGGGGCTTAGGGATTTTTTCAAAAAAGTCTTTTCCGCAGGTTAACTTTTCTAGGGCTGATTTCTTGTCCTGTGATAATAAGACTTCTGTTTCCATCGCCAAAGCTTTCTCGGGAGCATTAGCAAGCTTCTGGCACCATTTTTGAGTGATTTGCCGAAAGTCAGATTTTTGCTGAAATTGTGACCCCGGGGCTTAGGGATTTTTTCAAAAAAGTCTTTTCCGCAGGTTAAGTTTTTGAGGGCTGATTTCTTGTCCTGTGATAAAAAGACTTCTGTTTCCATCGCCAAAGCTTTCTCGGGAGCATTAGCAAGCTTCTGGCACCATTTTTGAGTGAATTGCCAAAAGTCAGATTTTTGCTGTAATTGTGACCCCGGGGCTTAGGGATTTTTTCAAAAAAGTCTTTTCCGCCGGTTAAGTTTTCGAGGGCTGATTTCTTGTCCTGTGATAAAAAAGACTTCTGTTTCCATCACCAAAGCTTTCAGGGGATCATTTGCAAGCTTCTGGCACCATTTTTGAGTGAATTGCCAAAAGTCAGATTTTTGCTGAAATTATGACCCCGGGGCTTAGGGATTTTTTCAAAAAAGTCTTTTCCGCAGGTTAAGTTTTTGAGGGCTGATTTCTTATCCTGTGATAAAAAGACTTCTGTTTCCATCGCCAAAGCTTTCTCGGGAGCATTAGCAAGCTTCTGGATTCATTTTTCAGTGAATTGCCAAAAGTCAGATTTTGCTGAAATTGTGACCCCGGGGCTTAGGGATTTTTTCAAAAAAGTCTTTTCCGCAGGTTAACTTTTCTAGGGCTGATTTCTTGTCCTGTGATAATAAGACTTCTGTTTCCATCGCCAAAGCTTTCTCGGGAGCATTAGCAAGCTTCTGGCACCATTTTTGAGTGATTTGCCGAAAGTCAGATTTTTGCTGAAATTGTGACCCCGGGGCTTAGGGATTTTTTCAAAAAAGTCTTTTCCGCAGGTTAAGTTTTTGAGGGCTGATTTCTTGTCCTGTGATAAAAAGACTTCTGTTTCCATCGCCAAAGCTTTCTCGGGAGCATTAGCAAGCTTCTGGCACCATTTTTGAGTGAATTGCCAAAAGTCAGATTTTTGCTGTAATTGTGACCCCGGGGCTTAGGGATTTTTTCAAAAAAGTCTTTTCCGCCGGTTAAGTTTTCGAGGGCTGATTTCTTGTCCTGTGATAAAAAAGACTTCTGTTTCCATCACCAAAGCTTTCAGGGGATCATTTGCAAGCTTCTGGCACCATTTTTGAGTGAATTGCCAAAAGTCAGATTTTTGCTGAAATTATGACCCCGGGGCTTAGGGATTTTTTCAAAAAAGTCTTTTCCGCAGGTTAATTTTTTGAGGGCTGATTTCTTGTCCTGTGATAAAAAGACTTCTGTTTTCATCGCAAAACCTTTCAGGGGAGCATTTGCAAGCTGCTGGCACCATATTTGAGTGAATTGCAAAAAGTCAGATTTTTGCTGAAATTGTGACCCCGGGGCTTAGGGATTTTTTCAAAAAAGTCTTTTCCGCAGGTTAAGTTTTTGAGGGCTGATTTCTTATCCTGTGATAAAAAGACTTCTGTTTCCATCGCCAAAGCTTTCTCGGGAGCATTAGCAAGCTTCTGGATTCATTTTTGAATGAATTGCCAAAAGTCAGATTTTGCTGAAATTGTGACCCCGGGGCTTAGGGATTTTTTCAAAAAAGTCTTTTCCGCAGGTAAAGTTTTTGAGGGCTGATTTCTTGTCCTGTGATAAAAAGACTTCTGTTTCCATCGCCAAAGCTTTCAGGGGAGCATTTGCAAGCTTCTGGCACCATTTTTGAGTGAATTGCCAAAAGTCAGATTTTTGCTGAAATTGTGACCCCGGGGCTTAGGGATTTTTTCAAAAAAGTCTTTTCCGCAGGTTAACTTTTCTAGGGCTGATTTCTTGTCCTGTGATAATAAGACTTCTGTTTCCATCGCCAAAGCTTTCTCGGGAGCATTAGCAAGCTTCTGGAACCATTTTTGAGTGATTTACCGAAAGTCAGATTTTTGCTGAAATTGTGACCCCGGGGCTTAGGGATTATTTCAAAAAAGTCTTTTCCGCCGGTTAAGTTTTCTAGGGCTGATTTCTTGTCCTGTGATAAAAAGACTTCTGTTTCCATCGCCAAAGCTTTCAGGGGATCATTTGCGAGCTTCTGGCACCATTTTTGAGTGAATTGCCAAAAGTCAGATTTTTGCTGAAATTGTGACCCCGGGGCTTAGGGATTTTTTTCAAAAAAGTCTTTTCCGCAGGTTAACTTTTCGAGGGCTGATTTCTTGTCCTGTGATAATAAGACTTCTGTTTCCATCGCCAAAGCTTTCTCGGCAGCATTAGCAAGCTTCTGGCACCATTTTTGAATGAATTGCCAAAAGTCAGATTTTTGCTGAAATTGTGACCCCGGGGCTTAGGGATTTTTTTAAAAACTCTTTTCCGCAGGTTAAGTTTTCGAGGGCTGATTTCTTGTCCTGTGATAAAAAAGACTTCTGTTTCCATCGCCAAAGCTTTCAGGGGAGCATTTGCAAGCTGCTGGCACCATTTTTGAGTGAATTGCCAAAAGTCAGATTTTTGCTGAAATTGTAACCCCGGGGCTTAGGGATTTTTTCAAAAAAGTCTTTTCCGCAGGTTAAGTTTTCGAGGGCTGATTTCTTGTCCTGTGATAAAAAGACTTCTGTTTCCATCGCCAAAGCTTTCTCGGGAGCATTAGCAAGCTTCTGGAATCATTTTTGAGTGAACTGCCAAAAGTCAAATTTTGGCTGAAATTGTGACCCCGGGGCTTAGGGATTTTTTCAAAAAAGTCTTTTCCGCAGGTTAAGTTTTCTAGGGCTGATTTCTTGTCCTGTGATAAAAAGACCTCCGTTTCCATCACCAAAGCTTTCAGGGGAGCAATTGCAAGCTTCTGGCACCATTTTTGAGTGAATTGCCAAAAGTCAGATTTTTGCTGAAATTGTGACTCCGGGGCTTAGGGATTATTTCAAAAAAGTCTTTTCCGCCGGTTAACTTTTCGAGGGCTGATTTCTTGTCCTGTGATAAAAAGACTTCTGTTTCCATCGCCAAAGCTTTCAGGGGATCATTTGCAAGCTTCTGGCACCATTTTTGAATGAATTGCCAAAAGTCAGATTTTTGCTGAAATTGTGACCCCGGGGCTTAGGGATTTTTTAAAAAACTCTTTTCCGCAGGTTAAGTTTTCGAGGGCTGATTTCTTGTCCTGTGATAAAAAGACTTCTGTTTTCATCGCCAAAGCTTTCAGAGGAGCATTTGCAAGCTTCTGGCACCATTTTTGAGTGAATTGCCAAAAGTCAGATTTTTGCTGAAATTGTGACCCCGGGGCTTTGGGATTTTTTCAAAAATGTCTTTTCCGCAGGTAAAGTTTTCTAGGGCTGATTTCTTGTCCTGTGATAAAAAGACCTCCGTTTCCATCGCCAAAGCTTTCAGGGGAGCATTTGCAAGCTTCTGGCACCATTCTTGAGTGAATTGCCAAAAGTCAGATTTTTGCTGAAATTGTGACCCCGGGGCTTAGGGATTTTTTCAAAAAAGTCTTTTCCGCAGGTTAAGTTTTTGAGGGCTGATTTCTTGTCCTGTGATAAAAAGACTTCTGTTTCCATCGCCAAAGCTTTCAGGGGAGCATTTGCAAGCTTCTGGCACCATTTTTGAGTGAATTGCCAAAAGTCAGATTTTTGCTGAAATTGTGACCCCGGGGCCTAGGGATTTTTTCAAAAAAGTCTTTTCCACAGGTTAAGTTTTCGAGGGCTGATTTCTTGTCCTGTGATAAAAAGACTTCCGTTTCCATCGCCAAAGCTTTCAGGGGAGCATTTGCAAGCTTCTGGAATCATTTTTGAGTGAATTTCCAAAAGTCAGATTTTTGCTGAAATTGTGACCCCGGGGCTTAGGGATTTTTTCAAAAAAGTCTTTTCCGCAGGTTAAGTTTTCTAGGGCTGATTTCTTGTCCTGTGATAAAAAGACTTCCGTTTCCATCGCCAAAGCTTTCAGGGGAGCATTTGCAAGCTTCTGGCACCATTTTTGAGTGAATTGCCAAAAGTCAGATTTTTGCTGAAATTGTGACCCCGGGGCTTAGGGATTTTTTTAAAAACTCTTTTCCGCAGGTTAAGTTTTCGAGGGCTGATTTCTTGTCCTGTGATAAAAAAGACTTCTGTTTCCATCGCCAAAGCTTTCAGGGGAGCATTTGCAAGCTGCTGGCACCATTTTTGAGTGAATTGCCAAAAGTCAGATTTTTGCTGTAATTGTGACCCCGGGGCTTAGGGATTTTTTCAAAAAAGTCTTTTCCGCCGGTTAAGTTTTCGAGGGCTGATTTCTTGTCCTGTGATGAAAAAGACTTCTGTTTCCATCACCAAAGCTTTCAGGGGATCATTTGCAAGCTTCTGGCACCATTTTTGAGTGAATTGCCAAAAGTCAGATTTTTGCTGAAATTATGACCCCGGGGCTTAGGGATTTTTTCAAAAAAGTCTTTTCCGCAGGTTAAGTTTTTGAGGGCTGATTTCTTGTCCTGTGATAAAAAGACTTCTGTTTTCATCGCAAAACCTTTCAGGGGAGCATTTGCAAGCTGCTGGCACCATTTTTGAGTGAATTGCCAAAAGTCAGATTTTTGCTGAAATTGTGACCCCGGGGCTTAGGGATTTTTTCAAAAAAGTCTTTTCCGCAGGTTAAGTTTTTGAGGGCTGATTTCTTATCCTGTGATAAAAAGACTTCTGTTTCCATCGCCAAAGCTTTCTCGGGAGCATTAGCAAGCTTCTGGATTCATTTTTGAGTGAATTGCCAAAAGTCAGATTTTGCTGAAATTGTGACCCCGGGGCTTAGGGATTTTTTCAAAAAAGTCTTTTCCGCAGGTTAACTTTTCTAGGGCTGATTTCTTGTCCTGTGATAATAAGACTTCTGTTTCCATCGCCAAAGCTTTCTCGGGAGCATTAGCAAGCTTCTGGCACCATTTTTGAGTGATTTGCCGAAAGTCAGATTTTTGCTGAAATTGTGACCCCGGGGCTAAGGGATTATTTCAAAAAAGTCTTTTCCGCCGGTTAAGTTTTCTAGGGCTGATTTCTTGTCCTGTGATAAAAAGACTTCTGTTTCCATCGCCAAAGCTTTCAGGGGATCATTTGCGAGCTTCTGGCACCATTTTTGAGTGAATTGCCAAAAGTCAGATTTTTGCTGAAATTGTGACCCCGGGGCTTAGGGATTTTTTTCAAAAAAGTCTTTTCCGCAGGTTAACTTTTCTAGGGCTGATTTCTTGTCCTGTGATAATAAGACTTCTGTTTCCATCGCCAAAGCTTTCTCGGCAGCATTAGCAAGCTTCTGGCACCATTTTTGAATGAATTGCCAAAAGTCAGATTTTTGCTGAAATTGTGACCCCGGGGCTTAGGGATTTTTTTAAAAACTCTTTTCCGCAGGTTAAGTTTTCGAGGGCTGATTTCTTGTCCTGTGATAAAAAGACTTCTGTTTTCATCGCCAAAGCTTTCAGGGGAGCATTTGCAAGCTGCTGGCACCATTTTTGAGTGAATTGCCAAAAGTCAGATTTTTGCTGAAATTGTGACCCCGGGGCTTAGGGATTTTTTCAAAAAAGTCTTTTCCGCAGGTTAAGTTTTCGAGGGCTGATTTCTTGTCGTGTGATAAAAAGACTTCTGTTTCCATCGCCAAAGCTTTCTCGGGAGCATTAGCAAGCTTCTGGAATCATTTTTGAGTGAACTGCCAAAAGTCAGATTTTTGCTGAAATTGTGACCCCGGGGCTTAGGGATTTTTTCAAAAAAGTCTTTTCCGCAGGTTAAGTTTTCTAGGGCTGATTTCTTGTCCTGTGATAAAAAGACCTCCGTTTCCATCACCAAAGCTTTCAGGGGAGCAATTGCAAGCTTCTGGCACCATTTTTGAGTGAATTGCCAAAAGTCAGATTTTTGCTGAAATTGTGACTCCGGGGCTTAGGGATTATTTCAAAAAAGTCTTTTCCGCCGGTTAACTTTTCGAGGGCTGATTTCTTGTCCTGTGATAAAAAGACTTCTGTTTCCATCGCCAAAGCTTTCAGGGGATCATTTGCAAGCTTCTGGCACCATTTTTGAATGAATTGCCAAAAGTCAGATTTTTGCTGAAATTGTGACCTCGGGGCTTAGGGATTGTTTAAAAAACTGTTTTCCGCAGGTTAAGTTTTCGAGGGCTGATTTCTTGTCCTGTGATAAAAAGACTTCTGTTTCCATCGCCAAAGCTTTCTCGGGAGCATTAGCAAGCTTCTGGAATCATTTTTGAGTGAATTGCCAAAAGTCAGATTTTTGCTGAAATTGTGACCCCGGGGCTTTGGGATTTTTTCAAAAAAGTCTTTTCCGCAGGTTAAGTTTTTGAGGGCTGATTTCTTGTCCTGTGAGAAAAAGACTTCCGTTTCCATCGCCAAAGCTTTCAGGGGAGCATTTGCAAGCTTCTGGAATCATTTTTGAGTGAATTGCCAAAAGTCAGATTTTTGCTGAAATTGTGACCCCGGGGCTTAGGGATTTTTTCAAAAAAGTCTTTCCCGCAGGTTAAGTTTTCTAGGGCTGATTTCTTGTCCTGTGATAAAAAGACTTCCGTTTCCATCGCCAAAGCTTTCAGGGGATCATTTGCAAGCTTCTGGCACCATTTTTGAGTGAATTGCCAAAAGTCAGATTTTTGCTGAAATTGTGACCCCGGGGCTTAGGGATTTTTTCAAAAAAGTCTTTTCCGCAGGTTAAGTTTTTGAGGGCTGATTTCTTGTCCTGTGATAAAAAGACTTCTGTTTCCATCGCCAAAGCTTTCTCGGGAGCATTAGCAAGCTTCTGGCACCATTTTTGAGTGAATTGCCAAAAGTCAGATTTTTGCTGTAATTGTGACCCCGGGGCTTAGGGATTTTTTCAAAAAAGTCTTTTCCGCCGGTTAAGTTTTCGAGGGCTGATTTCTTGTCCTGTGATAAAAAAGACTTCTGTTTCCATCACCAAAGCTTTCAGGGGATCATTTGCAAGCTTCTGGCACCATTTTTGAGTGAATTGCCAAAAGTCAGATTTTTGCTGAAATTATGACCCCGGGGCTTAGGGATTTTTTCAAAAAAGTCTTTTCCGCAGGTTAATTTTTTGAGGGCTGATTTCTTGTCCTGTGATAAAAAAACTTCTGTTTTCATCGCAAAACCTTTCAGGGGAGCATTTGCAAGCTGCTGGCACCATATTTGAGTGAATTGCAAAAAGTCAGATTTTTGCTGAAATTGTGACCCCGGGGCTTAGGGATTTTTTCAAAAAAGTCTTTTCCGCAGGTTAAGTTTTTGAGGGCTGATTTCTTATCCTGTGATAAAAAGACTTCTGTTTCCATCGCCAAAGCTTTCTCGGGAGCATTAGCAAGCTTCTGGATTCATTTTTGAATGAATTGCCAAAAGTCAGATTTTGCTGAAATTGTGACCCCGGGGCTTAGGCATTTTTTCAAAAAAGTCTTTTCCGCAGGTAAAGTTTTTGAGGGCTGATTTCTTGTCCTGATATAAAAAGACTTCTGTTTCCATCGCCAAAGCTTTCAGGGGAGCATTTGCAAGCTTCTGGCACCATTTTTGAGTGAATTGCCAAAAGTCAGATTTTTGCTGAAATTGTGACCCCGGGGCTTAGGGATTTTTTCAAAAAAGTCTTTTCCGCAGGTTAACTTTTCTAGGGCTGATTTCTTGTCCTGTGATAATAAGACTTCTGTTTCCATCGCCAAAGCTTTCTCGGGAGCATTAGCAAGCTTCTGGAACCATTTTTGAGTGATTTACCGAAAGTCAGATTTTTGCTGAAATTGTGACCCCGGGGCTTAGGGATTATTTCAAAAAAGTCTTTTCCGCCGGTTAAGTTTTCTAGGGCTGATTTCTTGTCCTGTGATAAAAAGACTTCTGTTTCCATCGCCAAAGCTTTCAGGGGATCATTTGCGAGCTTCTGGCACCATTTTTGAGTGAATTGCCAAAAGTCAGATTTTTGCTGAAATTGTGACCCCGGGGCTTAGGGATTTTTTTCAAAAAAGTCTTTTCCGCAGGTTAACTTTTCTAGGGCTGATTTCTTGTCCTGTGATAATAAGACTTCTGTTTCCATCGCCAAAGCTTTCTCGGCAGCATTAGCAAGCTTCTGGCACCATTTTTGAATGAATTGCCAAAAGTCAGATTTTTGCTGAAATTGTGACCCCGGGGCTTAGGGATTTTTTTAAAAACTCTTTTCCGCAGGTTAAGTTTTCGAGGGCTGATTTCTTGTCCTGTGATAAAAAAGACTTCTGTTTCCATCGCCAAAGCTTTCAGGGGAGCATTTGCAAGCTGCTGGCACCATTTTTGAGTGAATTGCCAAAAGTCAGATTTTTGCTGAAATTGTAACCCCGGGGCTTAGGGATTTTTTCAAAAAAGTCTTTTCCGCAGGTTAAGTTTTCGAGGGCTGATTTCTTGTCCTGTGATAAAAAGACTTCTGTTTCCATCGCCAAAGCTTTCTCGGGAGCATTAGCAAGCTTCTGGAATCATTTTTGAGTGAACTGCCAAAAGTCAAATTTTGGCTGAAATTGTGACCCCGGGGCTTAGGGATTTTTTCAAAAAAGTCTTTTCCGCAGGTTAAGTTTTCTAGGGCTGATTTCTTGTCCTGTGATAAAAAGACCTCCGTTTCCATCACCAAAGCTTTCAGGGGAGCAATTGCAAGCTTCTGGCACCATTTTTGAGTGAATTGCCAAAAGTCAGATTTTTGCTGAAATTGTGACTCCGGGGCTTAGGGATTATTTCAAAAAAGTCTTTTCCGCCGGTTAACTTTTCGAGGGCTGATTTCTTGTCCTGTGATAAAAAGACTTCTGTTTCCATCGCCAAAGCTTTCAGGGGATCATTTGCAAGCTTCTGGCACCATTTTTGAATGAATTGCCAAAAGTCAGATTTTTGCTGAAATTGTGACCCCGGGGCTTAGGGATTTTTTAAAAAACTCTTTTCCGCAGGTTAAGTTTTCGAGGGCTGATTTCTTGTCCTGTGATAAAAAGACTTCTGTTTTCATCGCCAAAGCTTTCAGAGGAGCATTTGCAAGCTTCTGGCACCATTTTTGAGTGAATTGCCAAAAGTCAGATTTTTGCTGAAATTGTGACCCCGGGGCTTAGGGATTTTTTCAAAAAAGTCTTTTCCGCAGGTTAAGTTTTCGAGGGCTGATTTCTTGTCCTGTGATAAAAAGACTTCTGTTTCCATCGCCAAAGCTTTCTCGGGAGCATTAGCAAGCTTCTGGAATCATTTTTGAGTGAATTGCCAAAAGTCAGATTTTTGCTGAAATTGTGACCCCGGGGCTTTGGGATTTTTTCAAAAATGTCTTTTCCGCAGGTTAAGTTTTCTAGGGCTGATTTCTTGTCCTGTGATAAAAAGACCTCCGTTTCCATCGCCAAAGCTTTCAGGGGAGCATTTGCAAGCTTCTGGCACCATTCTTGAGTGAATTGCCAAAAGTCAGATTTTTGCTGAAATTGTGACCCCGGGGCTTTGGGATTTTTTCAAAAAAGTCTTTTCCGCAGGTTAAGTTTTTGAGGGCTGATTTCTTGTCCTGTGATAAAAAGACTTCTGTTTCCATCGCCAAAGCTTTCAGGGGAGCATTTGCAAGCTTCTGGCACCATTTTTGAGTGAATTGCCAAAAGTCAGATTTTTGCTGAAATTGTGACCCCGGGGCCTAGGGATTTTTTCAAAAAAGTCTTTCCCACAGGTTAAGTTTTCGAGGGCTGATTTCTTGTCCTGTGATAAAAAGACTTCCGTTTCCATCGCCAAAGCTTTCAGGGGAGCATTTGCAAGCTTCTGGAATCATTTTTGAGTGACTTGCCAAAAGTCAGATTTTTGCTGAAATTGTGACCCCGGGGCTTAGGGATTTTTTCAAAAAAGTCTTTTCCGCAGGTTAAGTTTTCTAGGGCTGATTTCTTGTCCTGTGATAAAAAGACTTCCGTTTCCATCGCCAAAGCTTTCAGGGGATCATTTGCAAGCTTCTGGCACCATTTTTGAGTGAATTGCCAAAAGTCAGATTTTTGCTGAAATTGTGACCCCGGGGCTTAGGGATTTTTTCAAAAAAGTCTTTTCCGCAGGTTAAGTTTTTGAGGGCTGATTTCTTGTCCTGTGATAAAAAGACTTCTGTTTCCATCGCCAAAGCTTTCTCGGGAGCATTAGCAAGCTTCTGGCACCATTTTTGAGTGAATTGCCAAAAGTCAGATTTTTGCTGTAATTGTGACCCCGGGGCTTAGGGATTTTTTCAAAAAAGTCTTTTCCGCCGGTTAAGTTTTCGAGGGCTGATTTCTTGTCCTGTGATAAAAAAGACTTCTGTTTCCATCACCAAAGCTTTCAGGGGATCATTTGCAAGCTTCTGGCACCATTTTTGAGTGAATTGCCAAAAGTCAGATTTTTGCTGAAATTATGACCCCGGGGCTTAGGGATTTTTTCAAAAAAGTCTTTTCCGCAGGTTAAGTTTTTGAGGGCTGATTTCTTGTCCTGTGATAAAAAGACTTCTGTTTTCATCGCAAAACCTTTCAGGGGAGCATTTGCAAGCTGCTGGCACCATATTTGAGTGAATTGCAAAAAGTCAGATTTTTGCTGAAATTGTGACCCCGGGGCTTAGGGATTTTTTCAAAAAAGTCTTTTCCGCAGGTTAAGTTTTTGAGGGCTGATTTCTTATCCTGTGATAAAAAGACTTCTGTTTCCATCGCCAAAGCTTTCTCGGGAGCATTAGCAAGCTTCTGGATTCATTTTTGAATGAATTGCCAAAAGTCAGATTTTGCTGAAATTGTGACCCCGGGGCTTAGGGATTTTTTCAAAAAAGTCTTTTCCGCAGGTAAAGTTTTTGAGGGCTGATTTCTTGTCCTGTGATAAAAAGACTTCTGTTTCCATCGCCAAAGCTTTCAGGGGAGCATTTGCAAGCTTCTGGCACCATTTTTGAGTGAATTGCCAAAAGTCAGATTTTTGCTGAAATTGTGACCCCGGGGCTTAGGGATTTTTTCAAAAAAGTCTTTTCCGCAGGTTAAATTTTCTAGGGCTGATTTCTTGTCCTGTGATAATAAGACTTCTGTTTCCATCGCCAAAGCTTTCTCGGGAGCATTAGCAAGCTTCTGGAACCATTTTTGAGTGATTTACCGAAAGTCAGATTTTTGCTGAAATTGTGACCCCGGGGCTTAGGGATTATTTCAAAAAAGTCTTTTCCGCCGGTTAAGTTTTCTAGGGCTGATTTCTTGTCCTGTGATAAAAAGACTTCTGTTTCCATCGCCAAAGCTTTCAGGGGATCATTTGCGAGCTTCTGGCACCATTTTTGAGTGAATTGCCAAAAGTCAGATTTTTGCTGAAATTGTGACCCCGGGGCTTAGGGATTTTTTCAAAAAAGTCTTTTCCGCAGGTTAAGTTTTCGAGGGCTGATTTCTTGTCCTGTGATAAAAAGACTTCTGTTTCCATCGCCAAAGCTTTCTCGGGAGCATTAGCAAGCTTCTGGAATCATTTTTGAGTGAACTGCCAAAAGTCAAATTTTGGCTGAAATTGTGACCCCGGGGCTTAGGGATTTTTTCAAAAAAGTCTTTTCCGCAGGTTAAGTTTTCTAGGGCTGATTTCTTGTCCTGTGATAAAAAGACCTCCGTTTCCATCACCAAAGCTTTCAGGGGAGCAATTGCAAGCTTCTGGCACCATTTTTGAGTGAATTGCCAAAAGTCAGATTTTTGCTGAAATTGTGACTCCGGGGCTTAGGGATTATTTCAAAAAAGTCTTTTCCGCCGGTTAACTTTTCGAGGGCTGATTTCTTGTCCTGTGATAAAAAGACTTCTGTTTCCATCGCCAAAGCTTTCAGGGGATCATTTGCAAGCTTCTGGCACCATTTTTGAATGAATTGCCAAAAGTCAGATTTTTGCTGAAATTGTGACCCCGGGGCTTAGGGATTTTTTAAAAAACTCTTTTCCGCAGGTTAAGTTTTCGAGGGCTGATTTCTTGTCCTGTGATAAAAAGACTTCTGTTTTCATCGCCAAAGCTTTCAGAGGAGCATTTGCAAGCTTCTGGCACCATTTTTGAGTGAATTGCCAAAAGTCATATTTTTGCTGAAATTGTGACCCCGGGGCTTAGGGATTTTTTCAAAAAAGTCTTTTCCGCAGGTTAAGTTTTCGAGGGCTGATTTCTTGTCCTGTGATAAAAAGACTTCTGTTTCCATCGCCAAAGCTTTCTCGGGAGCATTAGCAAGCTTCTGGAATCATTTTTGAGTGAATTGCCAAAAGTCAGATTTTTGCTGAAATTGTGACCCCGGGGCTTTGGGATTTTTTCAAAAATGTCTTTTCCGCAGGTTAAGTTTTCTAGGGCTGATTTCTTGTCCTGTGATAAAAATACCTCCGTTTCCATCGCCAAAGCTTTCAGGGGAGCATTTGCAAGCTTCTGGCACCATTCTTGAGTGAATTGCCAAAAGTCAGATTTTTGCTGAAATTGTGACCCCGGGGCTTAGGGATTTTTTCAAAAAAGTCTTTTCCGCAGGTTAAGTTTTTGAGGGCTGATTTCTTGTCCTGTGATAAAAAGACTTCTGTTTCCATCGCCAAAGCTTTCTCGGGAGCATTAGCAAGCTTCTGGCACCATTTTTGAGTGAATTGCCAAAAGTCAGATTTTTGCTGTAATTGTGACCCCGGGGCTTAGGGATTTTTTCAAAAAAGTCTTTTCCGCCGGTTAAGTTTTCGAGGGCTGATTTCTTGTCCTGTGATAAAAAAGACTTCTGTTTCCATCACCAAAGCTTTCAGGGGATCATTTGCAAGCTTCTGGCACCATTTTTGAGTGAATTGCCAAAAGTCAGATTTTTGCTGAAATTATGACCCCGGGGCTTAGGGATTTTTTCAAAAAAGTCTTTTCCACAGGTTAAGTTTTCGAGGGCTGATTTCTTGTCCTGTGATATAAAGACTTCCGTTTCCATCGCCAAAGCTTTCAGGGGAGCATTTGCAAGCTTCTGGAATCATTTTTGAGTGAATTGCCAAAAGTCAGATTTTTGCTGAAATTGTGACCCCGGGGCTTAGGGATTTTTTCAAAAAAGTCTTTTCCGCAGGTTAAGTTTTCGAGAGCTGATTTCTTGTCCTGTGATAAAAAGACTTCTGTTTCCATCGCCAAAGCTTTCTCGGGAGCATTAGCAAGCTTCTGGCACCATTTTTGAGTGAATTGCCAAAAGTCAGATTTTTGCTGTAATTGTGACCCCGGGGCTTAGGGATTTTTTCAAAAAAGTCTTTTCCGCCGGTTAAGTTTTCGAGGGCTGATTTCTTGTCCTGTGATAAAAAAGACTTCTGTTTCCATCACCAAAGCTTTCAGGGGATCATTTGCAAGCTTCTGGCACCATTTTTGAGTGAATTGCCAAAAGTCAGATTTTTGCTGAAATTATGACCCCGGGGCTTAGGGATTTTTTCAAAAAAGTCTTTTCCGCAGGTTAAGTTTTTGAGGGCTGATTTCTTGTCCTGTGATAAAAAGACTTCTGTTTTCATCGCAAAACCTTTCAGGGGAGCATTTGCAAGCTGCTGGCACCATTTTTGAGTGAATTGCCGAAAGTCAGATTTTTGCTGAAATTGTGACCCCGGGGCTTAGGGATTTTTTCAAAAATGTCTTTTCCGCAGGTTAAGTTTTTGAGGGCTGATTTCTTATCCTGTGATAAAAAGACTTCTGTTTCCATCGCCAAAGCTTTCTCGGGAGCATTAGCAAGCTTCTGGATTCATTTTTGAGTGAATTGCCAAAAGTCAGATTTTGCTGAAATTGTGACCCCGGGGCTTAGGGATTTTTTCAAAAAAGTCTTTTCCGCAGGTTAAGTTTTTGAGGGCTGATTTCTTGTCCTGTGATAAAAAGACTTCTGTTTCCATCGCCAAAGCTTTCAGGGGAGCATTTGCAAGCTTCTGGCACCATTTTTGAGTGAATTGCCAAAAGTCAGATTTTTGCTGAAATTGTGACTCCGGGGCTTAGGGATTATTTCCAAAAAGTCTTTTCCGCCGCTTAACTTTTCGAGGGCTGATTTCTTGTCCTGTGATAAAAAGACTTCTGTTTCCATCGCCAAAGCTTTCAGGGGATCATTTGCAAGCTTCTGGCACCATTTTTGAATGAATTGCCAAAAGTCAGATTTTTGCTGAAATTGTGACCCCGGGGCTTAGGGATTTTTTAAAAAACTCTTTTCCGCAGGTTAAGTTTTCGAGGGCTGATTTCTTGTCCTGTGATAAAAAGACTTCTGTTTTCATCGCCAAAGCTTTCAGAGGAGCATTTGCAAGCTTCTGGCACCATTTTTGAGTGAATTGCCAAAAGTCAGATTTTTGCTGAAATTGTGACCCCGGGGCTTAGGGATTTTTTCAAAAAAGTCTTTTCCGCAGGTTAAGTTTTCGAGGGCTGATTTCTTGTCCTGTGATAAAAAGACTTCTGTTTCCATCGCCAAAGCTTTCTCGGGAGCATTAGCAAGCTTCTGGAATCATTTTTGAGTGAATTGCCAAAAGTCAGATTTTTGCTGAAATTGTGACCCCGGGGCTTTGGGATTTTTTCAAAAATGTCTTTTCCGCAGGTTAAGTTTTCTAGGGCTGATTTCTTGTCCTGTGATAAAAAGACCTCCGTTTCCATCGCCAAAGCTTTCAGGGGAGCATTTGCAAGCTTCTGGCACCATTCTTGAGTGAATTGCCAAAAGTCAGATTTTTGCTGAAATTGTGACCCCGGGGCTTAGGGATTTTTTCAAAAAAGTCTTTTCCGCAGGTTAAGTTTTTGAGGGCTGATTTCTTGTCCTGTGATAAAAAGACTTCTGTTTCCATCGCCAAAGCTTTCAGGGGAGCATTTGCAAGCTTCTGGCACCATTTTTGAGTGAATTGCCAAAAGTCAGATTTTTGCTGAAATTGTGACCCCGGGGCCTAGGGATTTTTTCAAAAAAGTCTTTTCCACAGGTTAAGTTTTCGAGGGCTGATTTCTTGTCCTGTGATATAAAGACTTCCGTTTCCATCGCCAAAGCTTTCAGGGGAGCATTTGCAAGCTTCTGTAATCATTTTTGAGTGAATTGCCAAAAGTCAGATTTTTGCTGAAATTGTGACCCCGGGGCTTAGGGATTTTTTCAAAAAAGTCTTTTCCGCAGGTTAAGTTTTCGAGAGCTGATTTCTTGTCCTGTGATAAAAAGACTTCTGTTTCCATCGCCAAAGCTTTCTCGGGAGCATTAGCAAGCTTCTGGCACCATTTTTGAGTGAATTGCCAAAAGTCAGATTTTTGCTGTAATTGTGACCCCGGGGCTTAGGGATTTTTTCAAAAAAGTCTTTTCCGCCGGTTAAGTTTTCGAGGGCTGATTTCTTGTCCTGTGATAAAAAGACTTCTGTTTCCATCACCAAAGCTTTCAGGGGATCATTTGCAAGCTTCTGGCACCATTTTTGAGTGAATTGCCAAAAGTCAGATTTTTGCTGAAATTATGACCCCGGGGCTTAGGGATTTTTTCAAAAAAGTCTTTTCCGCAGGTTAAGTTTTTGAGGGCTGATTTCTTGTCCTGTGATAAAAAGACTTCTGTTTCCATCGCCAAAGCTTTCAGGGGAGCATTTGCAAGCTTCTGGCACCATTTTTGAGTGAATTGCCAAAAGTCAGATTTTTGCTGAAATTGTGACCCCGGGGCTTAGGGATTTTTTCAAAAAAGTCTTTTCCGCAGGTTAACTTTTCTAGGGCTGATTTCTTGTCCTGTGATAATAAGACTTCTGTTTCCATCGCCAAAGCTTTCTCGGGAGCATTAGCAAGCTTCTGGCACCATTTTTGAGTGAATTGCCGAAAGTCAGATTTTTGCTGAAATTGTGACCCCGGGGCTTAGGGATTATTTCAAAAAAGTCTTTTCCGCCGGTTAAGTTTTCTAGGGCTGATTTCTTGTCCTGTGATAAAAAGACTTCTGTTTCCATCGCCAAAGCTTTCAGGGGATCATTTGCGAGCTTCTGGCACCATTTTTGAGTGAATTGCCAAAAGTCAGATTTTTGCTGAAATTGTGACCCCGGGGCTTAGGGATTTTTTCAAAAAAGTCTTTTCCGCAGGTTAAGTTTTTGAGGGCTGATTTCTTGTCCTGTGATAAAAAGACTTCTGTTTCCATCGCCAAAGCTTTCAGGGGAGCATTTGCAAGCTTCTGGCACCATTTTTGAGTGAATTGCCAAAAGTCAGATTTTTGCTGAAATTGTGACCCCGGGGCTTAGGGATTTTTTCAAAAAAGTCTTTTCCGCCGGTTAAGTTTTCTAGGGCTGATTTCTTGTCCTGTGATAAAAAGACTTCTGTTTCCATCGCCAAAGCTTTCAGGGGAGCATTTGCAAGCTTCTGGCACCATTTTTGAGTGAATTGCCAAAAGTCAGATTTTTGCTGAAATTGTGATCCCGGGGCTTAGGGATTTTTTCAAAAAAGTCTTTTCCGCAGGTTAAGTTTTCGAGGGCTGATTTCTTGTCCTGTGATAAAAAGACTTCTGTTTTCATCGCGAAAGCTTTCAGGGGAGCATTTGCAAGCTGCTGGCACCATTCTTGAGTGAATTGCCAAAAGTCAGATTTTTGCTGAAATTGTGACCCCGGGGCTTAGGGATTTTTTCAAAAAAGTCTTTTCCGCAGGTTAAGTTTTTGAGGGCTGATTTCTTGTCCTGTGATAAAAAGACTTCTGTTTCCATCGCCAAAGCTTTCAGGGGAGCATTTGCAAGCTTCTGGCACCATTTTTGAGTGAATTGCCAAAAGTCAGATTTTTGCTGAAATTGTGACCCCGGGGCTTAGGGATTATTTCAAAAAAGTCTTTTCCGCCGGTTAAGTTTTCTAGGGCTGATTTCTTGTCCTGTGATAAAAAAGACTCCTGTTTCCATCACCAAAGCTTTCAGGGGATCATTTGCAAGCTTCTGGCACCATTTTTGAGTGAATTGCCAAAAGTCAGATTTTTGCTGAAATTGTGACCCCGGGGCTTAGGGATTATTTCAAAAAAGTCTTTTCCGCCGGTTAAGTTTTCTAGGGCTGATTTCTTGTCCTGTGATAAAAAAGACTTCTGTTTCCATCACCAAAGCTTTCAGGGGAGAATTTGCAAGCTTCTGGCACCATTTTTGAGTGAATTGCCAAAAGTCAGATTTTTGCTGAAATTATGACCCCGGGGCTTAGGGATTTTTTCAAAAAAGTCTTTTCCGCAGGTTAAGTTTTCGAGGGCTGATTTCTTGTCCTGTGATAAAAAGACTTCTGTTTCCATCGCCAAAGCTTTCAGGGGAGCATTTGCAACTCGTTGGCACCATTTTTGAGTGAATTGCCAAAAGTCAGATTTTTGCTGAAATTGTGACCCCGGGGCTTAGGGATTTTTTCAAAAAAGTCTTTTCCGCCGGTTAAGTTTTCTAGGGCTGATTTCTTGTCCTGTGATAAAAAAGACTTCTGTTTCCATCGCCAAAGCTTTCAGGGGATCATTTGCAAGCTTCTGGCACCATTTTTGAGTGAATTGCCAAAAGTCAGATTTTTGCTGAAATTATGACCCCGGGTCTTAGGGATTTTTTCAAAAAAGTCTTTTCCGCAGGTTAAGTTTTCTAGGGCTGATTTCTTGTCCTGTGATAAAAAGACTTCTGTTTCCATCGCCAAAGCTTTCTCGGGAGCATTAGCAAGCTTCTGGCACCATTTTTGAGTGAATTGCCAAAAGTCAGATTTTTGCTGAAATTGTGACCCCGGGGCTTAGGGATTTTTTCAAAAAAGTCTTTTCCGCAGGTTAAGTTTTCGAGGGCTGATTTCATGTCCTGTGATAAAAAGACTTCTGTTTTCATCGCGAAAGCTTTCAGGGGAGCATTTGCAAGCTGCTGGTACCATTTTTGAGTGAATTGCCAAAAGTCAGATTTTTGCTGAAATTGTGACCCCGGGGCTTAGGGATTTTTTCAAAAAAGTCTTTTCCGCAGGTTAAGTTTTCGAGGGCTGATTTCTTGTCCTGTGATAAAAAGACTTCTGTTTCCATCGCCAAAGCTTTCAGGGGAGCATTTGCAGGCTTCTGGCACCATTTTTGAGTGAATTGCCAAAAGTCAGATTTTTGCTGAAATTGTGACCCCGGGGCTTACGGATTTTTTCAAAAAAGTCTTTTCCACAGGTTAAGTTTTTGAGGGCTGATTCTTGTCCTGTGATATAAAGACTTCTGTTTCCATCGCCAAAGCTTTCTCGGGAGCATTAGCAAGCTTCTGGCACCATTTTGAAGTGAATTGCCAAAAGTCAGATTTTTGCTGAAATTATGATCCCGGGGCTTAGGGATTTTTTCAAAAAAGTCTTTTCCGCAGGTTCAGTTTTCTAGGGCTGATTTCTTGTCCTGTGATAAAAAGACTTCTGTTTCCATCGCCAAAGCTTTCTCGGGAGCATTAGCAAGCTTCTGGCACCATTTTTGAGTGAATTGCCAAAAGTCAGATTTTTGCTGAAATTGTGACCCCGGGGCTTAGGGATTATTTCAAAAAAGTCTTTTCCGCCGGTTAAGTTTTCTAGGGCTGATTTCTTGTCCTGTGATAGAAAAGACTTCTGTTTCCATCGCCAAAGCTTTCAGGGGATCATTTGCAAGCTTCTGGCAGCATTTTTGAGTGAATTGCCAAAAGTCAGATTTTTGCTGAAATTATGACCCCGGGCCTTAGGGATTTTTTCAAAAAAGTCTTTTCCACAGGTTAAGTTTTCGAGGGCTGATTTCTTGTCCTGTGATAAAAAGACTTCTGTTTTCATCGCGAAAGCTTTCTCGGGAGCATTTGCAAGCTGCTGGCACCATTTTTGAGTGAATTGCCAAAAGTCAGATTTTTCCTGAAATTGTGACCCCGGGGCTTAGGGATTTTTTCAAAAAAGTCTTTTCCATCGGTTAAGTTTTCGAGGGCTGATTTCTTGTCCTGTGATAAAAAGACTTCTGTTTCCATCGCCAAAGCTTTCAGGGGAGCATTTGCAACTCGTTGGCACCATTTTTGAGTGAATTGCCAAAAGTCAGATTTTTGCTGAAATTGTGACCCCGGGGCTTAGGGATTTTTTCAAAAAAGTCTTTTCCGCAGGTTAAGTTTTTGAGGGATGATTTCTTGTCCTGTGATAAAAAGACTTCCGTTTCCATCGCCAAAGCTTTCAGGGGAGCATTTGCAAGCTTCTGGCACCATTTTGGAGTGAATTGCCAAAAGTCAGATTTTTGCTGAAATTATGATCCCGGGGCTTAGGGATTTTTTCAAAAAAGTCTTTTCCGCAGGTTAAGTTTTTGAGGGATGATTTCTTGTCCTGTGATAAAAAGACTTCCGTTTCCATCGCCAAAGCTTTCAGGGGAGCATTTGCAAGCTTCTGGCACCATTTTGGAGTGAATTGCCAAAAGTCAGATTTTTGCTGAAATTGAGACCCCGGGGCTTAGGGATTTTTTCAAAAAAGTCTTTTCCGCCGCTTAAGTTTTCTAGGGCTGGTTTCTTGTCCTGTGATAAAAAGACTTCTGTTTCCATCGCCAAAGCTTTCTCGGGAGCATTAGCAAGCTTCTGGCACCATTTTTGAGTGAATTGCCAAAAGTCAGATTTTTGCTGAAATTGTGACCCCGGGGCTTAGGGATTTTTTCAAAAAAGTCTTTTCCGCAGGTTAAGTTTTTGAGGGATGATTTCTTGTCCTGTGATAAAAAGACTTCCGTTTCCATCGCCAAAGCTTTCAGGGGAGCATTTGCAAGCTTCTGGCACCATTTTGGAGTGAATTGCCAAAAGTCAGATTTTTGCTGAAATTATGATGCCGGGGCTTAGGGATTTTTTCAAAAAAGCCTTTTCCGCAGGTTCAGTTTTCTAGGGCTGATTTCTTGTACTGTGATAAAAAGACTTCTGTTTCCATTGCCAAAGCTTTCAGGGGAGCATTTGCAAGCTTCTGGCACCCTGTTTGAGTGAATTGCCAAAAGTCAGATTTTTGCTGAAATTGTGACCCCGGGGCTTAGGGATTTTTTCAAAAAAGTCTTTTCCGCAGGTTAAGTTTTCGAGGGCTGATTTCTTGTCCTGTGATAAAAAGACTTCCGTTTCCATCGCCAAAGCTTTCAGGGGAGCATTTGCAAGCTTCTGGCACCATTCTTGAGTGAATTGCCAAAAGTCAGATTTTTGCTGAAATTGTGACCCCGGGGCTTAGGGATTTTTTCAAAAAAGTCTTTTCCGCAGGTTAAGTTTTTGAGGGCTGATTTCTTGTCCTGTGATAAAAAGACTTCTGTTTCCATCGCCAAAGCTTTCTCGGGAGCATTAGCAAGCTTCTGGCACCATTTTGGAGTGAATTGCCAAAAGTCAGATTTTTGCTGAAATTATGATCCCGGGGCTTAGGGATTATTTCAAAAAAGTCTTTTCCGCCGGTTAAGTTTTCTAGGGCTGATTTCTTGTCCTGTGATAAAAAAGACTTCTGTTGCCATCACCAAAGCTTTCAGGGGATCATTTGCAAGCTTTTGGCACCATTTTTGAGTGAATTGCCAAAAGTCAGATTTTTGCTGAAATTGTGACCACGGGGCTTAGGGATTTTTTCAAAAAAGTCTTTTCCGCAGGTTAAGTTTTCTAGGGCTGATTTCTTGTCCTGTGATAAAAAGACTTCTGTTTCCATCGCCAAAGCTTTCTCGGGAGCATTAGCAAGATTCTGGCACCATTTTTGAGTGAATTGCCAAAAGTCAGATTTTTGCTGAAATTGTGACCCCGGGGCTTAGGGATTATTTCAAAAAAGTCTTTTCCGCCGGTTAAGTTTTTGAGGGCTGATTTCTTGTCCTGTGATAAAAAAGACTTCTGTTTCCATCACCAAAGCTTTCAGGGGATCATTTGCAAGCTTCTGGCACCATTTTTGAGTGAATTGCCAAAAGTCAGATTTTTGCTGAAATTGTGACCCCGGGGCTTAGGGATTTTTTCAAAAAAGTCTTTTCCGCAGGTTAAGTTTTAGAGGGCTGATTTCTTGTCCTGTGATAAAAAGACTTCTGTTTTCATCGCGAAAGCTTTCAGGGGAGCATTTGCAAGCTGCTGGCACCATTTTTGAGTGAATTGCCAAAAGTCAGATTTTTGCTGAAATTGTGACCCCCCGGGGCTTAGGGATTTTTTCAAAAAAGTCTTTTCCGCAGGTTAAGTTTTCGAGGGCTGATTTCTTGTCCTGTGATAAAAAGACTTCTGTTTCCATCGCCAAAGCTTTCAGGGGAGCATTAGCAAGCTTCTGGCACCATTTTTGAGTGAATTGCCAAAAGTCAGATTTTTGCTGAAATTGTGACCCCGGGGCTTAGGGATTATTTCAAAAAAGTCTTTTCCGCCGGTTAAGTTTTCTAGGGCTGGTTTCTTGTCCTGTGATAAAAAAGACTTCTGTTTCCATCACCAAAGCTTTCAGGGGATCATTTGCAAGCTTCTGGCACCATTTTTGAGTGAAATGCCAAAAGTCAGATTTTTGCTGAAATTATGACCCCGGGGTTTAGGGATTTTTTCAAAAAAGTCTTTTCCGCAGGTTAAGTTTTCGAGGGCTGATTTCTTGTCCTGTGATAAAAAGACTTCTGTTTCCATTGCCAAAGCTTTCAGGGGAGCATTTGCAAGCTGCTGGCACCATTTTTGAGTGAATTGCCAAAAGTCAGATTTTTGCTGAAATTGTGACCCCCCGGGGCTTAGGGATTTTTTCAAAAAAGTCTTTTCCGCAGGTTAAGTTTTCGAGGGCTGATTTCTTGTCCTGTGATAAAAAGACTTCTGTTTCCATCGCCAAAGCTTTCAGGGGAGCATTAGCAAGCTTCTGGCACCATTTTTGAGTGAATTGCCAAAAGTCAGATTTTTGCTGAAATTGTGACCCCGGGGCTTAGGGATTATTTCAAAAAAGTCTTTTCCGCCGGTTAAGTTTTCTAGGGCTGATTTCTTGTCCTGTGATAAAAAGACTTCTGTTTCCATCGCCAAAGCTTTCAGGGGAGCATTTGCAAGCTTCTGGCACCATTTTTGAGTGAATTGCCAAAAGTCAGATTTTTGCTGAAATTGTGACCCCGGGGCTTAGGGATTTTTTCAAAAAAGTCTTTTCCGCAGGTTACGTTTTCTAGGGCTGATTTCTTGTCCTGTGATAAAAAGACTTCTGTTTCCATCGCCAAAGCTTTCAGGGGAGCATTAGCAAGCTTCTGGCACCATTTTTGAGTGAATTGCCAAAAGTCAGATTTTTGCTGAAATTGTGACCCCGGGGCTTAGGGATTTTTTCAAAAAAGTCTTTTCCGCAGGTTAAGTTTTCTAGGGCTGATTTCTTGTCCTGTGATAAAAAGACTTCTGTTTCCATCGCCAAAGCTTTCAGGGGAGCATTAGCAAGCTTCTGGCACCATTTTTGAGTGAATTGCCAAAAGTCAGATTTTTGCTGAAATTATGACCCCGGGGCTTAGGGATTATTTCAAAAAAGTCTTTTTCCGCCGGTTAAGTTTTCTAGGGCTGATTTCTTGTCCTGTGATAAAAAAGACTTCTGTTTCCATCACCAAAGCTTTCAGGGGATCATTTGCAAGCTTCTGGCACCATTTTTGAGTGAATTGCCAAAAGTCAGATTTTTGCTGAAATTGTGACCCCGGGGCTTAGGGATTTTTTCAAAAAAGTCTTTTCCGCAGGTTAAGTTTTTGAGGGATGATTTCTTGTCCTGTGATAAAAAGACTTCCGTTTCGATCGCCAAAGCTTTCAGGGGAGCATTTGCAAGCTTCTGGCACCATTCTTGAGTGAATTGCCAAAAGTCAGATTTTTGCTGAAATTGTGACCCTGGGGCTTAGGGATTTTTTCAAAAAAGTCTTTTCCGCAGGTTAAGTTTTCTAGGGCTGATTTCTTGTCCTGTGATAAAAAAGACTTCTGTTTCCATCGCCAAAGCTTTCAGGGGAGCATTTGCAAGCTGCTGGCACCATTTTTGAGTGAATTGCCAAAAGTCAGATTTTTGCTGAAATTGTGACCCCGGGGCTTAGGGATTTTTTCAAAAAAGTCTTTTCCGCAGGTTAAGTTTTCTAGGGCTGATTTCTTGTCCTGTGATAAAAAAGACTTCTGTTTCCATCGCCAAAGCTTTCTCGGGAGCATTAGCAAGCTTCTGGCACCATTTTGAAGTGAATTGCCAAAAGTCAGATTTTTGCTGAAATTATGATCCCGGGGCTTAGGGATTTTTTCAAAAAAGTCTTTTCCGCAGGTTCAGTTTTCTAGGGCTGATTTCTTGTCCTGTGATAAAAAGACTTCCGTTTCGATCGCCAAAGCTTTCAGGGGAGCATTTGCAAGCTTCTGGCACCATTCTTGAGTGAATTGCCAAAAGTCAGATTTTTGCTGAAATTGTGACCCCGGGGCTTAGGGATTTTTTCAAAAAAGTCTTTTCCGCAGGTTAAGTTTTCTAGGGCTGATTTCTTGTCCTGTGATAAAAAGACTTCTGTTTCCATCGCCAAAGCTTTCAGGGGAGCATTTGCAAGCTTCTGGCACCATTTTTGAGTGAATTGCCAAAAGTCAGATTTTTGCTGAAATTGTGACCCCGGGGCTTAGGGATTTTTTCAAAAAAGTCTTTTCCGCAGGTTACGTTTTCTAGGGCTGATTTCTTGTCCTGTGATAAAAAGACTTCTGTTTCCATCGCCAAAGCTTTCAGGGGAGCATTAGCAAGCTTCTGGCACCATTTTTGAGTGAATTGCCAAAAGTCAGATTTTTGCTGAAATTGTGACCCCGGGGCTTAGGGATTTTTTCAAAAAAGTCTTTTCCGCAGGTTAAGTTTTCTAGGGCTGATTTCTTGTCCTGTGATAAAAAGACTTCTGTTTCCATCGCCAAAGCTTTCAGGGGAGCATTAGCAAGCTTCTGGCACCATTTTTGAGTGAATTGCCAAAAGTCAGATTTTTGCTGAAATTATGACCCCGGGGCTTAGGGATTATTTCAAAAAAGTCTTTTCCGCCGGTTAAGTTTTCTAGGGCTGATTTCTTGTCCTGTGATAAAAAAGACTTCTGTTTCCATCACCAAAGCTTTCAGGGGATCATTTGCAAGCTTCTGGCACCATTTTTGAGTGAATTGCCAAAAGTCAGATTTTTGCTGAAATTGTGACCCCGGGGCTTAGGGATTTTTTCAAAAAAGTCTTTTCCGCAGGTTAAGTTTTTGAGGGATGATTTCTTGTCCTGTGATAAAAAGACTTCCGTTTCGATCGCCAAAGCTTTCAGGGGAGCATTTGCAAGCTTCTGGCACCATTCTTGAGTGAATTGCCAAAGGTCAGATTTTTGCTGAAATTGTGACCCCGGGGCTTAGGGATTTTTTCAAAAAAGTCTTTTCCGCAGGTTAAGTTTTCTAGGGCTGATTTCTTGTCCTGTGATAAAAAAGACTTCTGTTTCCATTGCCAAAGCTTTCTCGGGAGCATTAGCAAGCTTCTGGCACCATTTTTGAGTGAATTGCCAAAAGTCAGATTTTTGCTGAAATTGTGACCCCGGGGCTTAGGGATTTTTTCAAAAAAGTCTTTTCCGCAGGTTAAGTTTTTGAGGGATGATTTCTTGTCCTGTGATAAAAAGACTTCCGTTTCGATCGCCAAAGCTTTCAGGGGAGCATTTGCAAGCTTCTGGCACCATTCTTGAGTGAATTGCCAAAAGTCAGATTTTTGCTGAAATTGTGACCCCGGGGCTTAGGGATTTTTTCAAAAAAGTCTTTTCCACAGGTTAAGTTTTCTAGGGCTGATTTCTTGTCCTGTGATAAAAAAGACTTCTGTTGCTTTATCCCAGGGGATGCTTTATCCCAGGGGATGCTTTATCCCATGTTGATGGCCTTTCAGCTGATTCCCTGGTGGCCCGCTGGAATGCGGAGTTAACCAGGGCTATCGACTGTCTGGCTCCGAAGCGCCCTCTCCGATTGCATGGAGCCCGGACAGCCCCGTGGTTTTCTTCGGAGCTGAGGGCGATGAAACAATCGCTGAGACGGCTAGTGCGTCGGTGGCAGAAAACTCACTCTGAATCTGACCGGACACAGGTTAGAGCTCAACGTCGAGCCTACCAAGTGGCGATAGCGACGGCGAAGAAGACTTTCTTCACCGCCTCTATTGCATCTGCAGAAAATAGTAGCAGGAGACTCTTTCAGGTGGTCCGCAATTTAACAGAACCACCTTTACCATCGGGGCCTTGTAAAGACCCCAAGATCTCCTGCAACGATTTTGCAAAGTTTTTTGCAGATAAAATCACTCATATTCGGAAGGAGCTAGACACCACCGTGGGAGCAGGGCTGGGGCGGGAGAGTGCTAGAGCCCTGTCTGGTCAAGTTGCATGGAATCAATTTCAATCCGTTACCCCCGAGGATGTGGACAGGCTGCTTGGACGAGTGAAACCAACCACCTGTCTCCTTGATCCTTGCCCATCCTGGCTTATAAAAGCTAGCCGGGAAGGGCTGGGCGATGGGCTCTGCGGGGTGGTGAATACTTCCCTCTGTGAGGGAACATTCCCAGATCCGCTGAAAGAGGCGGTCATTAAACCGCTTCTTAAAAAACCATCTTTAGACCCGGCCAGTATGGCCAACTATCGCCCAGTCTCAAATCTTCCATTCTTGGGCAAGGTGATTGAGCGTGTGGTTGCTGAACAACTCCAGGCACGCCTGGAGGATGCGGACCATTTGGATCCCTTCCAATCAGGGTTCAGGCCTCATCATGGGACTGAAACTGCCTTGGTCGCACTGGTTGATGATCTCCGGCGAGCTAGGGACAAAGGTGAGAGTTGTTTCCTAGTTCTGCTGGATCTCTCAGCGGCCTTTGATACAATCGACCATAACATCCTTCTGGACCGTCTAGAGGGGTTGGGAGCTGGGGGCACTGTTATACAGTGGTTTCGCTCCTTTCTCCTGGGCCGTGTTCAGAAAGTGGTGGTGGGGGATGAGTGTTCAGACCCCTGGGCCCTCACTTGTGGGGTGCCTCAGGGTTCCGTCCTCTCCCCCATGCTTTTTAACATCTATATGAAGCCGCTGGGAGAGATCATCAGGGGGTTTGGACTGGGTGTCCATCAATATGCAGATGATACCCAGCTCTACCTTTCTTTCAAATCAGAACCAGTGAAGGCGGTGAAGGTCCTGTGTGAGTGCCTGGAGGCGGTTGGAGGATGGATGGCGGCTAATGGATTGAAGTTGAATCCTGACAAGACAGAAGTACTGTTCTTGGGGGACAGGGGGCGGGCTGGTGTGGAGGACTCCCTGGTCCTGAATGGGGTAACTGTGCCCCTGAAGGACCAGGTGCGTAGCCTGGGAGTCATTTTGGACTCACAGCTGTCCATGGAGGCACAGGTCAATTCTGTATCCAGGGCAGCTGTTTACCAACTCCACCTGGTACGCAGGCTAAGACCCTACCTGCCCGCTGACTGTTTGGCCAGAGTGGTGCATGCTCTAGTTATCTCCCGCTTGGACTACTGCAATGCGCTCTACGTGGGGCTACCTTTGAAGGTGACTCGGAAACTACAGCTAATCCAGAATGCGGCAGCTAGACTGGTGACTGGGGGCGGCCGCCGAGACCACATAACACCGGTCTTGAAAGACCTACATTGGCTCCCAGTACGTTTCCGAGCACAATTCAAAGTGTTGGTGTTGACCTTTAAAGCCCTAAACGGCTTCGGCCCAGTATACCTGAAGGAGCGTCTCCACCCCCATCATTCTGCCCGGACGCTGAGGTCCAGCGCCGAGGGCCTTCTGGCGGTTCCCTCATTGCGAGAAGCGAAGCTACAGGGAACCAGGCAGAGGGCCTTTTCGGTGGTGGCGCCCGCCCTGTGGAATGCCCTCCCATCGGATGTCAAGGTGATGGACAACTACCTGACATTCAGAAAACATCTTAAGGCGGCCCTATTCAGGGAAGCTTTTAATGTATGATATTTTAGCGTTTTTTGGTTTCTGTGGAAGCCGCCCAGAGTGGCTGGGGAAACCCAGCCAGATGGGCGGGGTACAAATAATAAATTATTATTATTATTATTTCCATCGCCAAAGCTTTCTCGGGAGCATTAGCAAGCTTCTGGCACCATTTTTGAGTGAATTGCCAAAAGTCAGATTTTTGCTGAAATTGTGACCCCGGGGCTTAGGGATTTTTTCAAAAAAGTCTTTTCCGCAGGTTAAGTTTTCTAGGGCTGATTTCTTGTCCTGTGATAAAAAGACTTCTGTTTCCATCACCAAAGCTTTCTCGGGAGCATTAGCAAGCTTCTGGCACCATTTTTGAGTGAATTGCCAAAAGTCAGATTTTTGCTGAAATTATGATCCCGGGGCTTAGGAATTTTTTCAAAAAAGTCTTTTCCGCAGGTTAAGTTTTCTAGGGCTGATTTCTTGTCCTGTGATAAAAAAGACTTCTGTTTCCATCACCAAAGCTTTCAGGGGATCATTTGCAAGCTTCTGGCACCATTTTTGAGTGAATTGCCAAAAGTCAGATTTTTGCTGAAATTGTGACCCCGGGGCTTAGGGATTTTTTCAAAAAAGTCTTTTCCGCAGGATAAGTTTTCTAGGGCTGATTTCTTGTCCTGTGATAAAAAGACTTCTGTTTCCATCGCCAAAGCTTTCTCGGGAGCATTAGCAAGCTTCTGGCACCATTTTTGAGTGAATTGCCAAAAGTCAGATTTTTGCTGAAATTGTGACCCCAGGGCTTAGGGATTATTTCAAAAAAGTCTTTTCCGCCGGTTAAGTTTTCTAGGGCTGATTTCTTGTCCTGTGATAAAAAAGACTTCTGTTTCCATCACCAAAGCTTTCAGGGGATCATTTGCAAGCTTCTGGCACCATTTTTGAGTGAATTGCCAAAAGTCAGATTTTTGCTGAAATTGTGACCCCGGGGCTTAGGGATTTTTTCAAAAAAGTCTTTTCCGCAGGTTAAGTTTTTGAGGGATGATTTCTTGTCCTGTGATAAAAAGACTTCCGTTTCGATCGCCAAAGCTTTCAGGGGAGCATTTGCAAGCTTCTGGCACCATTCTTGAGTGAATTGCCAAAGGTCAGATTTTTGCTGAAATTGTGACCCCGGGGCTTAGGGATTTTTTCAAAAAAGTCTTTTCCGCAGGTTAAGTTTTCTAGGGCTGATTTCTTGTCCTGTGATAAAAAAGACTTCTGTTTCCATCGCCAAAGCTTTCTCGGGAGCATTAGCAAGCTTCTGGCACCATTTTTGAGTGAATTGCCAAAAGTCAGATTTTTGCTGAAATTGTGACCCCGGGGCTTAGGGATTTTTTCAAAAAAGTCTTTTCCGCAGGTTAAGTTTTTGAGGGATGATTTCTTCTCCTGTGATAAAAAGACTTCCGTTTCGATCGCCAAAGCTTTCAGGGGAGCATTTGCAAGCTTCTGGCACCATTCTTGAGTGAATTGCCAAAAGTCAGATTTTTGCTGAAATTGTGACCCCGGGGCTTAGGGATTTTTTCAAAAAAGTCTTTTCCGCAGGTTAAGTTTTCTAGGGCTGATTTCTTGTCCTGTGATAAAAAAGACTTCTGTTTCCATCGCCAAAGCTTTCTCGGGAGCATTAGCAAGCTTCTGGCACCATTCTTGAGTGAATTGCCAAAGGTCAGATTTTTGCTGAAATTGTGACCCCGGGGCTTAGGGATTTTTTCAAAAAAGTCTTTTCCGCAGGTTAAGTTTTCTAGGGCTGATTTCTTGTCCTGTGATAAAAAAGACTTCTGTTTCCATCGCCAAAGCTTTCTCGGGAGCATTAGCAAGCTTCTGGCACCATTTTTGAGTGAATTGCCAAAAGTCAGATTTTTGCTGAAATTGTGACCCCGGGGCTTAGGGATTTTTTCAAAAAAGTCTTTTCCGCAGGTTAAGTTTTTGAGGGATGATTTCTTGTCCTGTGATAAAAAGACTTCCGTTTCGATCGCCAAAGCTTTCAGGGGAGCATTTGCAAGCTTCTGGCACCATTCTTGAGTGAATTGCCAAAAGTCAGATTTTTGCTGAAATTGTGACCCCGGGGCTTAGGGATTTTTTCAAAAAAGTCTTTTCCGCAGGTTAAGTTTTCTAGGGCTGATTTCTTGTCCTGTGATAAAAAAGACTTCTGTTTCCATCGCCAAAGCTTTCTCGGGAGCATTAGCAAGCTTCTGGCACCATTCTTGAGTGAATTGCCAAAGGTCAGATTTTTGCTGAAATTGTGACCCCGGGGCTTAGGGATTTTTTCAAAAAAGTCTTTTCCGCAGGTTAAGTTTTCTAGGGCTGATTTCTTGTCCTGTGATAAAAAGACTTCTGTTTCCATCGCCAAAGCTTTCTCGGGAGCATTAGCAAGCTTCTGGCACCATTTTTGAGTGAATTGCCAAAAGTCAGATTTTTGCTGAAATTGTGACCCCAGGGCTTAGGGATTATTTCAAAAAAGTCTTTTCCGCCGGTTAAGTTTTCTAGGGCTGATTTCTTGTCCTGTGATAAAAAAGACTTCTGTTTCCATCACCAAAGCTTTCAGGGGATCATTTGCAAGCTTCTGGCACCATTTTTGAGTGAATTGCCAAAAGTCAGATTTTTGCTGAAATTGTGACCCCGGGGCTTAGGGATTTTTTCAAAAAAGTCTTTTCCGCAGGTTAAGTTTTTGAGGGATGATTTCTTGTCCTGTGATAAAAAGACTTCCGTTTCCATCGCCAAAGCTTTCAGGGGAGCATTTGCAAGCTTCTGGCACCATTCTTGAGTGAATTGCCAAAAGTCAGATTTTTGCTGAAATTGTGACCCCGGGGCTTAGGGATTTTTTCAAAAAAGTCTTTTCCGCAGGTTAAGTTTTCTAGGGCTGATTTCTTGTCCTGTGATAAAAAAGACTTCTGTTTCCATCGCCAAAGCTTTCTCGGGAGCATTAGCAAGCTTCTGGCACCATTCTTGAGTGAATTGCCAAAGGTCAGATTTTTGCTGAAATTGTGACCCCGGGGCTTAGGGATTTTTTCAAAAAAGTCTTTTCCGCCGCTTAAGTTTTTGAGGGCTGATTTCTTGTCCTGTGATAAAAAAGACTTCTGTTTCCATCGCCAAAGCTTTCTCGGGAGCATTAGCAAGCTTCTGGCACCATTTTTGAGTGAATTGCCAAAAGTCAGATTTTTGCTGAAATTGTGACCCCGGGGCTTAGGGATTTTTTCAAAAAAGTCTTTTCCGCAGGTTAAGTTTTCTAGGGCTGATTTCTTGTCCTGTGATAAAAAGACTTCTGTTTCCATCGCCAAAGCTTTCTCGGGAGCATTAGCAAGCTTCTGGCACCATTTTTGAGTGAATTGCCAAAAGTCAGATTTTTGCTGAAATTATGATCCCGGGGCTTAGGAATTTTTTCAAAAAAGTCTTTTCCGCAGGTTAAGTTTTCTAGGGCTGATTTCTTGTCCTGTGATAAAAAAGACTTCTGTTTCCATCACCAAAGCTTTCAGGGGATCATTTGCAAGCTTCTGGCACCATTTTTGAGTGAATTGCCAAAAGTCAGATTTTTGCTGAAATTGTGACCCCGGGGCTTAGGGATTTTTTCAAAAAAGTCTTTTCCGCAGGATAAGTTTTCTAGGGCTGATTTCTTGTCCTGTGATAAAAAGACTTCTGTTTCCATCGCCAAAGCTTTCTCGGGAGCATTAGCAAGCTTCTGGCACCATTTTTGAGTGAATTGCCAAAAGTCAGATTTTTGCTGAAATTGTGACCCCGGGGCTTAGGGATTATTTCAAAAAAGTCTTTTCCGTCGGTTAAGTTTTCTAGGGCTGATTTCTTGTCCTGTGATAAAAAGACTTCTGTTTCCATCACCAAAGCTTTCAGGGGATCATTTGCAAGCTTCTGGCACCATTTTTGAGTGAATTGCCAAAAGTCAGATTTTTGCTGAAATTATGACCCCGGGGCTTAGGGATTTTTTCAAAAAAGTCTTTTCCGCAGGTTAAGTTTTCGAGGGCTGATTTCTTGTCCTGTGATAAAAAGACTTCTGTTTTCATCGCGAAAGCTTTCAGGGGAGCATTTGCAAGCTGCTGGCACCATTTTTGAGTGAATTGCCAAAAGTCAGATTTTTGCTGAAATTGTGACCCCGGGGCTTAGGGATTTTTTCAAAAAAGTCTTTTCCGCAGGTTAAGTTTTCGAGGGCTGATTTCTTGTCCTGTGATAAAAAGACTTCTGTTTCCATCGCCAAAGCTTTCAGGGGAGCATTTGCAAGCTTCTGGCACCTTTTTTGAGTGAATTGCCAAAAGTCAGATTTTTGCTGAAATTGTGACCACGGGGCTTAGGGATTTTTTCAAAAAAGTCTTTTCCGCAGGTTAAGTTTTTGAGGGATGATTTCTTGTCCTGTGATAAAAAGACTTCTGTTTCCATCGCCAAAGCTTTCAGGGGAGAATTTGCAAGCTTCTGGCACCATTTTTGAGTGAATTGCCAAAAGTCAGATTTTTGCTGAAATTGTGACCCCGGGGCTTAGGGATTTTTTCAAAAAAGTCTTTTCCGCAGGTTAAGTTTTTGAGGGATGATTTCTTGTCCTGTGATAAAAAGACTTCTGTTTCCATCGCCAAAGCTTTCAGGGGAGCATTTGCAAGCTTCTGGCACCATTCTTGAGTGAATTGCCAAAGGTCAGATTTTTGCTGAAATTGTGACCCCGGGGCTTAGGGATTTTTTCAAAAAAGTCTTTTCCGCAGGTTAAGTTTTCTAGGGCTGATTTCTTGTCCTGTGATAAAAAAGACTTCTGTTTCCATCGCCAAAGCTTTCTCGGGAGCATTAGCAAGCTTCTGGCACCATTTTTGAGTGAATTGCCAAAAGTCAGATTTTTGCTGAAATTGTGACCCCGGGGCTTAGGGATTTTTTCAAAAAAGTCTTTTCCGCAGGTTAAGTTTTTGAGGGATGATTTCTTCTCCTGTGATAAAAAGACTTCCGTTTCGATCGCCAAAGCTTTCAGGGGAGCATTTGCAAGCTTCTGGCACCATTCTTGAGTGAATTGCCAAAAGTCAGATTTTTGCTGAAATTGTGACCCCGGGGCTTAGGGATTTTTTCAAAAAAGTCTTTTCCGCAGGTTAAGTTTTCTAGGGCTGATTTCTTGTCCTGTGATAAAAAAGACTTCTGTTTCCATCGCCAAAGCTTTCTCGGGAGCATTAGCAAGCTTCTGGCACCATTCTTGAGTGAATTGCCAAAGGTCAGATTTTTGCTGAAATTGTGACCCCGGGGCTTAGGGATTTTTTCAAAAAAGTCTTTTCCGCAGGTTAAGTTTTCTAGGGCTGATTTCTTGTCCTGTGATAAAAAAGACTTCTGTTTCCATCGCCAAAGCTTTCTCGGGAGCATTAGCAAGCTTCTGGCACCATTTTTGAGTGAATTGCCAAAAGTCAGATTTTTGCTGAAATTGTGACCCCGGGGCTTAGGGATTTTTTCAAAAAAGTCTTTTCCGCAGGTTAAGTTTTTGAGGGATGATTTCTTGTCCTGTGATAAAAAGACTTCCGTTTCGATCGCCAAAGCTTTCAGGGGAGCATTTGCAAGCTTCTGGCACCATTCTTGAGTGAATTGCCAAAAGTCAGATTTTTGCTGAAATTGTGACCCCGGGGCTTAGGGATTTTTTCAAAAAAGTCTTTTCCGCAGGTTAAGTTTTCTAGGGCTGATTTCTTGTCCTGTGATAAAAAAGACTTCTGTTTCCATCGCCAAAGCTTTCTCGGGAGCATTAGCAAGCTTCTGGCACCATTCTTGAGTGAATTGCCAAAGGTCAGATTTTTGCTGAAATTGTGACCCCGGGGCTTAGGGATTTTTTCAAAAAAGTCTTTTCCGCAGGTTAAGTTTTCTAGGGCTGATTTCTTGTCCTGTGATAAAAAGACTTCTGTTTCCATCGCCAAAGCTTTCTCGGGAGCATTAGCAAGCTTCTGGCACCATTTTTGAGTGAATTGCCAAAAGTCAGATTTTTGCTGAAATTGTGACCCCAGGGCTTAGGGATTATTTCAAAAAAGTCTTTTCCGCCGGTTAAGTTTTCTAGGGCTGATTTCTTGTCCTGTGATAAAAAAGACTTCTGTTTCCATCACCAAAGCTTTCAGGGGATCATTTGCAAGCTTCTGGCACCATTTTTGAGTGAATTGCCAAAAGTCAGATTTTTGCTGAAATTGTGACCCCGGGGCTTAGGGATTTTTTCAAAAAAGTCTTTTCCGCAGGTTAAGTTTTTGAGGGATGATTTCTTGTCCTGTGATAAAAAGACTTCCGTTTCCATCGCCAAAGCTTTCAGGGGAGCATTTGCAAGCTTCTGGCACCATTCTTGAGTGAATTGCCAAAAGTCAGATTTTTGCTGAAATTGTGACCCCGGGGCTTAGGGATTTTTTCAAAAAAGTCTTTTCCGCAGGTTAAGTTTTCTAGGGCTGATTTCTTGTCCTGTGATAAAAAAGACTTCTGTTTCCATCGCCAAAGCTTTCTCGGGAGCATTAGCAAGCTTCTGGCACCATTCTTGAGTGAATTGCCAAAGGTCAGATTTTTGCTGAAATTGTGACCCCGGGGCTTAGGGATTTTTTCAAAAAAGTCTTTTCCGCCGCTTAAGTTTTTGAGGGCTGATTTCTTGTCCTGTGATAAAAAAGACTTCTGTTTCCATCGCCAAAGCTTTCTCGGGAGCATTAGCAAGCTTCTGGCACCATTTTTGAGTGAATTGCCAAAAGTCAGATTTTTGCTGAAATTGTGACCCCGGGGCTTAGGGATTTTTTCAAAAAAGTCTTTTCCGCAGGTTAAGTTTTCTAGGGCTGATTTCTTGTCCTGTGATAAAAAGACTTCTGTTTCCATCGCCAAAGCTTTCTCGGGAGCATTAGCAAGCTTCTGGCACCATTTTTGAGTGAATTGCCAAAAGTCAGATTTTTGCTGAAATTATGATCCCGGGGCTTAGGAATTTTTTCAAAAAAGTCTTTTCCGCAGGTTAAGTTTTCTAGGGCTGATTTCTTGTCCTGTGATAAAAAAGACTTCTGTTTCCATCACCAAAGCTTTCAGGGGATCATTTGCAAGCTTCTGGCACCATTTTTGAGTGAATTGCCAAAAGTCAGATTTTTGCTGAAATTGTGACCCCGGGGCTTAGGGATTTTTTCAAAAAAGTCTTTTCCGCAGGATAAGTTTTCTAGGGCTGATTTCTTGTCCTGTGATAAAAAGACTTCTGTTTCCATCGCCAAAGCTTTCTCGGGAGCATTAGCAAGCTTCTGGCACCATTTTTGAGTGAATTGCCAAAAGTCAGATTTTTGCTGAAATTGTGACCCCGGGGCTTAGGGATTATTTCAAAAAAGTCTTTTCCGTCGGTTAAGTTTTCTAGGGCTGATTTCTTGTCCTGTGATAAAAAGACTTCTGTTTCCATCACCAAAGCTTTCAGGGGATCATTTGCAAGCTTCTGGCACCATTTTTGAGTGAATTGCCAAAAGTCAGATTTTTGCTGAAATTATGACCCCGGGGCTTAGGGATTTTTTCAAAAAAGTCTTTTCCGCAGGTTAAGTTTTCGAGGGCTGATTTCTTGTCCTGTGATAAAAAGACTTCTGTTTTCATCGCGAAAGCTTTCAGGGGAGCATTTGCAAGCTGCTGGCACCATTTTTGAGTGAATTGCCAAAAGTCAGATTTTTGCTGAAATTGTGACCCCGGGGCTTAGGGATTTTTTCAAAAAAGTCTTTTCCGCAGGTTAAGTTTTCGAGGGCTGATTTCTTGTCCTGTGATAAAAAGACTTCTGTTTCCATCGCCAAAGCTTTCAGGGGAGCATTTGCAAGCTTCTGGCACCTTTTTTGAGTGAATTGCCAAAAGTCAGATTTTTGCTGAAATTGTGACCACGGGGCTTAGGGATTTTTTCAAAAAAGTCTTTTCCGCAGGTTAAGTTTTTGAGGGATGATTTCTTGTCCTGTGATAAAAAGACTTCTGTTTCCATCGCCAAAGCTTTCAGGGGAGAATTTGCAAGCTTCTGGCACCATTTTTGAGTGAATTGCCAAAAGTCAGATTTTTGCTGAAATTGTGACCCCGGGGCTTAGGGATTTTTTCAAAAAAGTCTTTTCCGCAGGTTAAGTTTTCGAGGGCTGATTTCTTGTCCTGTGATAAAAAGACTTCTGTTTCCATCGCCAAAGCTTTCAGGGGAGCATTAGCAAGCTTCTGGCACCATTTTTGAGTGAATTGCCAAAAGTCAGATTTTTGCTGAAATTGTGACCCCGGGGCTTAGGGATTATTTCAAAAAAGTCTTTTCCGCCGGTTAAGTTTTCTAGGGCTGATTTCTTGTCCTGTGATAAAAAAGACTTCTGTTTCCATCACCAAAGCTTTCAGGGGATCATTTGCAAGCTTCTGGCACCATTTTTGAGTGAATTGCCAAAAGTCAGATTTTTGCTGAAATTGTGACCCCGGGGCTTAGGGATTTTTTCAAAAAAGTCTTTTCCGCAGGTTAAGTTTTTGAGGGATGATTTCTTGTCCTGTGATAAAAAGACTTCCGTTTCCATCGCCAAAGCTTTCAGGGGAGCATTTGCAAGCTTCTGGCACCAATCTTGAGTGAATTGCCAAAAGTCAGATTTTTGCTGAAATTATGATCCCGGGGCTTAGGAATTTTTTCAAAAAAGTCTTTTCCGCAGGTTAAGTTTTCTAGGGCTGATTTCTTGTCCTGTGATAAAAAAGGCTTCTGTTTCCATCGCCAAAGCTTTCTCGGGAGCATTAGCAAGCTTCTGGCACCATTCTTGAGTGAATTGCCAAAGGTCAGATTTTTGCTGAAATTGTGACCCCGGGGCTTAGGGATTTTTTCAAAAAAGTCTTTTCCGCAGGTTAAGTTTTCTAGGGCTGATTTCTTGTCCTGTGATAAAAAGACTTCTGTTTCCATCGCCAAAGCTTTCTCGGGAGCATTAGCAAGCTTCTGGCACCATTTTTGAGTGAATTGCCAAAAGTCAGATTTTTGCTGAAATTGTGACTCCGGGGCTTAGGGATTTTTTCAAAAAAGTCTTTTCCGCAGGTTAAGTTTTCTAGGGCTGATTTCTTGTCCTGTGATAAAAAAGGCTTCTGTTTCCATCGCCAAAGCTTTCTCGGGAGCATTAGCAAGCTTCTGGCACCATTCTTGAGTGAATTGCCAAAGGTCAGATTTTTGCTGAAATTGTGACCCCGGGGCTTAGGGATTTTTTCAAAAAAGTCTTTTCCGCAGGTTAAGTTTTCTAGGGCTGATTTCTTGTCCTGTGATAAAAAGACTTCTGTTTCCATCGCCAAAGCTTTCTCGGGAGCATTAGCAAGCTTCTGGCACCATTTTTGAGTGAATTGCCAAAAGTCAGATTTTTGCTGAAATTGTGACTCCGGGGCTTAGGGATTTTTTCAAAAAAGTCTTTTCCGCAGGTTAAGTTTTCGAGGGCTGATTTCTTGTCCTGTGATAAAAAGACTTCTGTTTCCATCGCCAAAGCTTTCAGGGGAGCATTTGCAAGCTTCTGGCACCTTTTTTGAGTGAATTGCCAAAAGTCAGATTTTTGCTGAAATTGTGACCCCGGGGCTTAGGGATTTTTTCAAAAAAGTCTTTTCCGTCGGTTAAGTTTTCTAGGGCTGATTTCTTGTCCTGTGATAAAAAAGACTTCTGTTTCCATCACCAAAGCTTTCAGGGGAGCATTAGCAAGCTTCTGGCACCATTTTTGAGTGAATTGCCAAAAGTCAGATTTTTGCTGAAATTGTGACTCCGGGGCTTAGGGATTTTTTCAAAAAAGTCTTTTCCGCAGGTTAAGTTTTCGAGGGCTGATTTCTTGTCCTGTGATAAAAAGACTTCTGTTTCCATCGCCAAAGCTTTCAGGGGAGCATTTGCAAGCTTCTGGCACCTTTTTTGAGTGAATTGCCAAAAGTCAGATTTTTGCTGAAATTGTGACCCCGGGGCTTAGGGATTTTTTCAAAAAAGTCTTTTCCGCAGGTTAAGTTTTTGAGGGATGATTTCTTGTCCTGTGATAAAAAGACTTCTGTTTCCATCGCCAAAGCTTTCAGGGGAGAATTTGCAAGCTTCTGGCACCATTTTTGAGTGAATTGCCAAAAGTCAGATTTTTGCTGAAATTGTGACCCCGGGGCTTAGGGATTTTTTCAAAAAAGTCTTTTCCGCAGGTTAAGTTTTCGAGGGCTGATTTCTTGTCCTGTGATAAAAAGACTTCTGTTTCCATCGCCAAAGCTTTCAGGGGAGCATTTGCAACTTGTTGGCACCATTTTTGAGTGAATTGCCAAAAGTCAGATTTTTGCTGAAATTGTGACCCGGGGCTTCGGGATTTTTTCAAAAAAGTCTTTTCCATCGGTTAAGTTTTCTAGGGCTGATTTCTTGTCCTGTGATAAAAAGACTTCTGTTTCCATCGCCAAAGCTTTCAGGGGAGCATTTGCAAGCTTCTGGCACCATTTTTGAGTGAATAGCCAAAAGTCAGATTTTTGCTGAAATTGTGACCCCGGGGCTTAGGGATTTTTTCAAAAAGGTCTTTTCCGTCGGTTAAGATTTCTAGGGCTGATTTCTTGTCCTGTGATAAAAAAGACTTCTGTTTCCATCACCAAAGCTTTCAGGGGATCATTTGCAAGCTTCTGGCACCATTTTTTAGTGAATTGCCAGAAGTCAGATTTTTGCTGAAATTGTGACCCCGGGGCTTAGGGATTTTTTCAAAAAAGTCTTTTCCGCCGCTTAAGTTTTTGAGGGCTGATTTCTTGTCCTGTGATAAAAAGACTTCTGTTTCCATTGCCAAAGCTTTCAGGGGAGCATTTTCAAGCTTCTGGCACCATTTTTGAGTGAATTGCCAAAAGTCAGATTTTTGCTGAAATTGTGACCCCGGGGCTTAGGGATTTTTTCAAAAAAGTCTTTTCCGCCGCTTAAGTTTTTGAGGGCTGATTTCTTGTCCTGTGATAAAAAGACTTCTGTTTCCATTGCCAAAGCTTTCAGGGGAGCATTTGCAAGCTTCTGGCACCATTTTTGAGTGAATTGCCAAAAGTCAGATTTTTGCTGAAATTGTGACCCCGGGGCTTAGGGATTTTTTCAAAAAAGTCTTTTACGCAGGTTAAGTTTTCTAGGGCTGATTTCTTGTCCTGTGATAAAAAGACTTCTGTTTCCATCGCCAAAGCTTTCAGGGGAGCATTTGCAAGCTTCTGGCACCGTTTTTGAGTGAATTGCCAGAAGTCAGATTTTTGCTGAAATTGTGACCCCGGGGCTTAGGGATTTTTTCAAAAAAGTCTTTTCCGCAGGTTAAGTTTTTGAGGGCTGATTTCTTGTCCTGTGATAAAAAGACTTCTGTTTCCATCGCCAAAACTTTCAGGGGAGCATTTGCAAGCTTCTGGCACCGTTTTTGAGTGAATTGCCAAAAGTCAAATTTTTGCTGAAATTGTGACCCCGGGGCTTAGGGATTTTTTCAAAAAAGTCTTTTCCGTCGGTTAAGTTTTCTAGGGCTGATTTCTTGTCCTGTGATAAAAAAGACTTCTGTTTCCATCACCAAAGCTTTCAGGGGATCATTTGCAAGCTTCGGGCACCATTTTTGAGTGAATTGCCAAACGTCAGATTTTTGCTGAAATTGTGACCCCGGGGCTTAGGGATTTTTTCAAAAAAGTCTTTTCCGCAGGTTAAGTTTTCTAGGGCTGATTTCTTGTCCTGTGATAAAAAGACTTCTGTTTCCATCGCCAAAGCTTTCAGGGGAGCATTTGCAAGCTTCTGGCACCATTTTTGAGTGAATTGCCAAAAGTCAGATTTTTGCTGAAATTGTGACCCCGGGGCTTAGGGATTTTTTCAAAAAAGTCTTTTCCGCCGCTTAAGTTTTTGAGGGCTGATTACTTGTCCTGTGATAAAAAGACTTCTGTTTCCATCGCCAAAGCTTTCAGGGGAGCATTTGCAAGCTTCTGGCACCATTTTTGAGTGAATTGCCAAAAGTCAGATTTTTGCTGAAATTGTGACCCCGGGGCTTAGGGATTTTTTCAAAAAAGTCTTTTACGCAGGTTAAGTTTTCTAGGGCTGATTTCTTGTCCTGTGATAAAAAGACTTCTGTTTCCATCACCAAAGCTTTCAGGGGATCATTTGCAAGCTTCGGGCACCATTTTTGAGTGAATTGCCAAAAGTCAGATTTTTGCTGAAATTGTGACTCCGGGGCTTAGGGATTTTTTCAAAAAAGTCTTTTCCGCCGCTTAAGTTTTTGAGGGCTGATTTCTTGTCCTGTGATAAAAAGACTTCTGTTTCCATTGCCAAAGCTTTCAGGGGAGCATTTTCAAGCTTCTGGCACCATTTTTGAGTGAATTGCCAAAAGTCAGATTTTTGCTGAAATTGTGACCCCGGGGCTTAGGGATTTTTTCAAAAAAGTCTTTTCCGCAGGTTAAGTTTTCTAGGGCTGATTTCTTGTCCTGTGATAAAAAGACTTCTGTTTCCATCGCCAAAGCTTTCAGGGGAGCATTTGCAAGCTTCTGGCACCATTTTTGAGTGAATTGCCAAAAGTCAGATTTTTGCTGAAATTGTGACCCCGGGGCTTACGGATTTTTTCAAAAAAGTCTTTTCCGCAGGTTAAGTTTTCTAGGGCTGATTTCTTGTCCTGTGATAAAAAGACTTCTGTTTCCATCGCCAAAACTTTCAGGGGAGCATTTGCAAGCTTCTGGCACCGTTTTTGAGTGAATTGCCAAAAGTCAAATTTTTGCTGAAATTGTGACCCCGGGGCTTAGGGATTTTTTCAAAAAAGTCTTTTCCGTTGGTTAAGTTTTCTAGGGCTGATTTCTTGTCCTGTGATAAAAAAGACTTCTGTTTCCATCACCAAAGCTTTCAGGGTATCATTTGCAAGCTTCGGGCACCATTTTTGAGTGAATTGCCAAACGTCAGATTTTTGCTGAAATTGTGACCCCGGGGCTTAGGGATTTTTTCAAAAAAGTCTTTTCCGCAGGTTAAGTTTTCTAGGGCTGATTTCTTGTCCTGTGATAAAAAGACTTCTGTTTCCATCGCCAAAGCTTTCAGGGGAGCATTTGCAAGCTTCGGGCACCATTTTTGAGTGAATTGCCAAAAGTCAGATTTTTGCTGAAATTGTGACCCCGGGGCTTAGGGATTTTTTCAAAAAAGTCTTTTCCGCCGCTTAAGTTTTTGAGGGCTGATTACTTGTCCTGTGATAAAAAGACTTCTGTTTCCATCGCCAAAGCTTTCAGGGGAGAATTTGCAAGCTTCTGGCACCATTTTTGAGTGAATTGCCAAAAGTCAGATTTTTGCTGAAATTGTGACCCCGGGGCTTAGGGATTTTTTCAAAAAAGTCTTTTCCGCAGGTTAAGTTTTCTAGGGCTGATTTCTTGTCCTGTGATAAAAAGACTTCTGTTTCCATCGCCAAAGCTTTCAGGGGATCATTTGCAAGCTTCGGGCACCATTTTTGAGTGAATTGCCAAAAGTCAGATTTTTGCTGAAATTGTGACCCCGGGGCTTAGGGATTTTTTCAAAAAAGTCTTTCACGCAGGTTAAGTTTTCTAGGGCTGATTTCTTGTCCTGTGATAAAAAGACTTCTGTTTCCATCGCCAAAGCTTTCAGGGGAGCATTTGCAAGCTTCTGGCACCATTTTTGAGTGAATTGCCAAAAGTCAGATTTTTGCTGAAATTTTGACCCCGGGGCTTAGGGATTTTTTCAAAAAAGTCTTTTCCGTCGGTTAAGTTTTCTAGGGCTGATTTCTTGTCCTGTGATAAAAAAGACTTCTGTTTCCATCACCAAAGCTTTCAGGGGATCATTTGCAAGCTTCGGGCACCATCTTTGAGTGAATTGCCAAAAGTCAGATTTTTGCTGAAATTGTGACCCCGAGGCTTAGGGATTTTTTCAAAAAAGTCTTTTCCGCCGCTTAAGTTTTTGAGGGCTGATTTCTTGTCCTGTGATAAAAAGACTTCTGTTTCCATCGCCAAAACTTTCAGGGGAGTATTTGCAAGCTTCTGGCACCGTTTTTGAGTGAATTGCCAAAAGTCAGATTTTTGCTGAAATTGTGACCCCGGGGCTTAGGGATTTTTTCAAAAAAGTCTTTTCCGCAGGTTAAGTTTTCGAGGGCTGATTTCTTGTCCTGTGATAAAAAGACTTCTGTTTCCATCGCCAAAGCTTTCTCGGGAGCATTAGCAAGCTTCTGGAATCATTTTTGAGTGAATTGCCAAAAGTCAGATTTTTGCTGAAATTGTGACCCCGGGGCTTAGGGATTTTTTCAAAAAAGTCTTTTCCGCAGGTTAAGTTTTCTAGGGCTGATTTCTTGTCCTGTGATAAAAAGACCTCCGTTTCCATCGCCAAAGCTTTCAGGGGAGCATTTGCAAGCTTCTGGCACCATTTTTGAGTGAATTGCCAAAAGTCAGATTTTTGCTGAAATTGTGACCCCGGGGCTTAGGGATTATTTCCAAAAAGTCTTTTCTGCCGGTTAAGTTTTTGAGGGCTGATTTCTTGTCCTGTGATAAAAAGACTTCTGTTTCCATCGCGAAAGCTTTCAGGGGAGCATTTCCAAGCTGCTGGCACCATTTTTGAGTGAATTGCCAAAAGTCAGATTTTTGCTGAAATTGTGACCGCGGGGCTTAAGGATTTTTTCAAAAAAGTCTTTTCCGCAGGTTAAGTTTTCTAGGGCTGATTCCTTGTCCTGTGATAAAAAGACCTCCGTTTCCATTGCCAAAGCTTTCAGGGGAGCATTTGCAAGCTTCTGGCACCATTTTTGAATGAATTGCCAAAAGTCAGATTTTTGCTGAAATTGTGACCCCGGGGCTTAGGGATTTTTTCAAAAAAGTCTTTTCCATCGGTTAAGTTTTCTAGGGCTGATTTCTTGTCCTGTGATAAAAAGACTTCTGTTTCCATCGCCAAAGCTTTCAGGGGATCATTTGCAAGCTTCGGGCACCATTTTTGAGTGAATTGCCAAAAGTAAGATTTTTGCTGAAATTGTGACCCCGGGGCTTAGGGATTTTTTCAAAAAAGTCTTTTCCGCAGGTTAAGTTTTCTAGGGCTGATTTCTTGTCCTGTGATAAAAAGACTTCTGTTTCCATCGCCAAAGCTTTCAGGGGAGCATTTGCAACTCGTTGGCACCATTTTTGAGTGAATTGCCAAAAGTCAGATTTTTGCTGAAATTGTGACCCCGGGGCTTAGGGATTTTTTCAAAAAAGTCTTTTCCGCAGGTTAGGTTTTCTAGGGCTAATTTCTTGTCCTGTGATAAAAAGACTTCTGTTTCCATCGCCAAAGCTTTCAGGGGAGCATTTGCAAGCTTCTGGCACCGTTTTTGAGTGAATTGCCAAAAGTCAGATTTTTGCTGAAATTGTGACCCCGGGGCTTAGGGATTTTTTCAAAAAAGTCTTTTCCGCAGGTTAAGTTTTCGAGGGCTGATTTCTTGTCCTGTGATAAAAAGACTTCTGTTTCCATCGCCAAAGCTTTCAGGGGAGCATTTGCAACTCGTTGGCACCATTTTTGAGTGAATTGCCAAAAGTCAGATTTTTGCTGAAATTGTGACCCCGGGGCTTAGGGATTTTTTCAAAAAAGTCTTTTCCGCAGGTTAAGTTTTCGAGGGCTGATTTCTTGTCCTGTGATAAAAAGACTTCTGTTTTCATCGCGAAAGCTTTCAGGGGAGCATTTGCAAGCTGCTGGCACCATTTTTGAGTGAATTGCCAAAAGTCAGATTTTTGCTGAAATTGTGACCCCCCCGGGGCTTAGGGATTTTTTCAAAAAAGTCTTTTCCGCAGGTTAAGTTTTCGAGGGCTGATTTCTTGTCCTGTGATAAAAAGACTTCTGTTTCCATCGCCAAAGCTTTCAGGGGAGCATTAGCAAGATTCTGGCACCATTTTTGAGTGAATTGCCAAAAGTCAGATTTTTGCTGAAATTGTGACCCCGGGGCTTAGGGATTATTTCAAAAAAGTCTTTTCCGCCGGTTAAGTTTTCTAGGGCTGATTTCTTGTCCTGTGATAAAAAAGACTTCTGTTTCCATCACCAAAGCTTTCAGGGGATCATTTGCAAGCTTCTGGCACCATTTTTGAGTGAATTGCCAAAAGTCAGATTTTTGCTGAAATTATGACCCCGGGGTTTAGGGATTTTTTCAAAAAAGTCTTTTCCGCAGGTTAAGTTTTCGAGGGCTGATTTCTTGTCCTGTGATAAAAAGACTTCTGTTTCCATCGCCAAAGCTTTCAGGGGAGCATTTGCAAGCTTCTGGCACCATTTTTGAGTGAATTGCCAAAAGTCAGATTTTTGCTGAAATTGTGACCCCGGGGCTTAGGGATTTTTTCAAAAAAGTATTTTCCGCAGGTTAAGTTTTTGAGGGATGATTTCTTGTCCTGTGATAAAAAGACTTCCGTTTCCATCGCCAAAGCTTTCAGGGGAGCATTTGCAAGCTTCTGGCACCATTTTTGAGTGAATTGCCAAAAGTCAGATTTTTGCTGAAATTATGACCCCGGGGTTTAGGGATTTTTTCAAAAAAGTCTTTTCCGCAGGTTAAGTTTTCGAGGGCTGATTTCTTGTCCTGTGATAAAAAGACTTCTGTTTCCATCGCCAAAGCTTTCAGGGGAGCATTTGCAAGCTTCTGGCACCATTTTTGAGTGAATTGCCAAAAGTCAGATTTTTGCTGAAATTGTGACCCCGGGGCTTAGGGATTTTTTCAAAAAAGTATTTTCCGCAGGTTAAGTTTTTGAGGGATGATTTCTTGTCCTGTGATAAAAAGACTTCCGTTTCCATCGCCAAAGCTTTCAGGGGAGCATTTGCAAGCTTCTGGCACGATTCTTGAGTGAATTGCCAAAAGTCAGATTTTTGCTGAAATTGTGACCCCGGGGCTTAGGGATTTTTTCAAAAAAGTCTTTTCCGCAGGTTAAGTTTTCTAGGGCTGATTTCTTGTCCTGTGATAAAAAAGACTTCTGTTTCCATCGCCAAAGCTTTCTCGGGAGCATTAGCAAGCTTCTGGCACCATTTTTGAGTGAATTGCCAAAAGTCAGATTTTTGCTGAAATTGTGACCCCGGGGCTTAGGGATTTTTTCAAAAAAGTCTTTTCCGCAGGTTAAGTTTTCTAGGGCTGATTTCTTGTCCTGTGATAAAAAGACTTCTGTTTCCATCGCCAAAGCTTTCTCGGGAGCATTAGCAAGCTTCTGGCACCATTTTGGAGTGAATTGCCAAAAGTCAGATTTTTGCTGAAATTATGATCCCGGGGCTTAGGGATTATTTCAAAAAAGTCTTTTCCGCCGGTTAAGTTTTCTAGGGCTGATTTCTTGTCCTGTGATAAAAAAGACTTCTGTTTCCATCACCAAAGCTTTCAGGGGATCATTTGCAAGCTTCTGGCACCATTTTTGAGTGAATTGCCAAAAGTCAGATTTTTGCTGAAATTGTGACCCCGGGGCTTAGGGATTTTTTCAAAAAAGTCTTTTCCGCAGGTTAAGTTTTTGAGGGATGATTTCTTGTCCTGTGATAAAAAGACTTCCGTTTCCATCGCCAAAGCTTTCAGGGGAGCATTTGCAAGCTTCTGGCACCATTCTTGAGTGAATTGCCAAAAGTCAGATTTTTGCTGAAATTGTGACCCCGGGGCTTAGGGATTTTTTCAAAAAAGTCTTTTCCGCAGGTTAAGTTTTCTAGGGCTGATTTCTTGTCCTGTGATAAAAAAGACTTCTGTTTCCATCGCCAAAGCTTTCTCGGGAGCATTAGCAAGCTTCTGGCACCATTCTTGAGTGAATTGCCAAAGGTCAGATTTTTGCTGAAATTGTGACCCCGGGGCTTAGGGATTTTTTCAAAAAAGTCTTTTCCGCAGGTTAAGTTTTCTAGGGCTGATTTCTTGTCCTATGATAAAAAAGACTTCTGTTTCCATCGCCAAAGCTTTCTCGGGAGCATTAGCAAGCTTCTGGCACCATTTTTGAGTGAATTGCCAAAAGTCAGATTTTTGCTGAAATTGTGACCCCGGGGCTTAGGGATTTTTTCAAAAAAGTCTTTTCCGCAGGTTAAGTTTTCTAGGGCTGATTTCTTGTCCTGTGATAAAAAGACTTCTGTTTCCATCACCAAAGCTTTCAGGGGATCATTTGCAAGCTTCTGGCACCATTTTTGAGTGAATTGCCAAAAGTCAGATTTTTGCTGAAATTATGACCCCGGGGCTTAGGGATTTTTTCAAAAAAGTCTTTTCCGCAGGTTAAGTTTTCGAGGGCTGATTTCTTGTCCTGTGATAAAAAGACTTCTGTTTTCATCGCGAAAGCTTTCAGGGGAGCATTTGCAAGCTGCTGGCACCATTTTTGAGTGAATTGCCAAAAGTCAGATTTTTGCTGAAATTGTGACCCCGGGGCTTAGGGATTTTTTCAAAAAAGTCTTTTCCGCAGGTTAAGTTTTCTAGGGCTGATTTCTTGTCCTGTGATAAAAAGACTTCTGTTTTCATCGCGAAAGCTTTCAGGGGAGCATTTGCAAGCTGCTGGCACCATTTTTGAGTGAATTGCCAAAAGTCAGATTTTTGCTGAAATTGTGACCCCCCCGGGGCTTAGGGATTTTTTCAAAAAAGTCTTTTCCGCAGGTTAAGTTTTCGAGGGCTGATTTCTTGTCCTGTGATAAAAAGACTTCTGTTTCCATCGCCAAAGCTTTCAGGGGAGCATTAGCAAGATTCTGGCACCATTTTTGAGTGAATTGCCAAAAGTCAGATTTTTGCTGAAATTGTGACCCCGGGGCTTAGGGATTATTTCAAAAAAGTCTTTTCCGCCGGTTAAGTTTTCTAGGGCTGATTTCTTGTCCTGTGATAAAAAAGACTTCTGTTTCCATCACCAAAGCTTTCAGGGGATCATTTGCAAGCTTCTGGCACCATTTTTGAGTGAATTGCCAAAAGTCAGATTTTTGCTGAAATTATGACCCCGGGGTTTAGGGATTTTTTCAAAAAAGTCTTTTCCGCAGGTTAAGTTTTCGAGGGCTGATTTCTTGTCCTGTGATAAAAAGACTTCTGTTTCCATTGCCAAAGCTTTCAGGGGAGCATTTGCAAGCTGCTGGCACCATTTTTGAGTGAATTGCCAAAAGTCAGATTTTTGCTGAAATTGTGACCCTGGGGCTTAGGGATTTTTTCAAAAAAGTCTTTTCCGCAGGTTAAGTTTTCGAGGGCTGATTTCTTGTCCTGTGATAAAAAGACTTCTGTTTTGATCGCGAAAGCTTTCAGGGGAGCATTTGCAAGCTGCTGGCACCATTTTTGAGTGAATTGCCAAAAGTCAGATTTTTGCTGAAAATGTGACCCCCCGGGGCTTAGGGATTTTTTCAAAAAAGTCTTTTCCGCAGGTTAAGTTTTCGAGGGCTGATTTCTTGTCCTGTGATAAAAAGACTTCTGTTTCCATCGCCAAAGCTTTCAGGGGAGCATTTGCAAGCTTCTGGCACCATTTTTGAGTGAATTGCCAAAAGTCAGATTTTTGCTGAAATTGTGACCCCGGGGCTTAGGGATTTTTTCAAAAAAGTCTTTTCCGCAGGTTAAGTTTTCTAGGGCTGATTTCTTGTCCTGTGATAAAAAGACTTCTGTTTCCATCGCCAAAGCTTTCAGGGGAGCATTAGCAAGCTTCTGGCACCATTTTTGAGTGAAATGCCAAAAGTCAGATTTTTGCTGAAATTATGACCCCGGGGCTTAGGGATTATTTCAAAAAAGTCTTTTCCGCCGGTTAAGTTTTCTAGGGCTGATTTCTTGTCCTGTGATAAAAAAGACTTCTGTTTCCATCACCAAAGCTTTCAGGGGATCATTTGCAAGCTTCTGGCACCATTTTTGAGTGAATTGCCAAAAGTCAGATTTTTGCTGAAATTGTGACCCCGGGGCTTAGGGATTTTTTCAAAAAAGTCTTTTCCGCAGGTTAAGTTTTTGAGGGATGATTTCTTGTCCTGTGATAAAAAGACTTCCGTTTCCATCGCCAAAGCTTTCAGGGGAGCATTTGCAAGCTTCTGGCACCATTCTTGAGTGAATTGCCAAAAGTCAGATTTTTGCTGAAATTGTGACCCCGGGGCTTAGGGATTTTTTCAAAAAAGTCTTTTCCGCAGGTTAAGTTTTCTAGGGCTGATTTCTTGTCCTGTGATAAAAAAGACTTCTGTTTCCATCGCCAAAGCTTTCTCGGGAGCATTAGCAAGCTTCTGGCACCATTTTTGAGTGAATTGCCAAAAGTCAGATTTTTGCTGAAATTGTGACCCCGGGGCTTAGGGATTTTTTCAAAAAAGTCTTTTCCGCAGGTTAAGTTTTCTAGGGCTGATTTCTTGTCCTGTGATAAAAAGACTTCTGTTTCCATCGCCAAAGCTTTCTCGGGAGCATTAGCAAGCTTCTGGCACCATTTTGGAGTGAATTGCCAAAAGTCAGATTTTTGCTGAAATTATGATCCCGGGGCTTAGGGATTTTTTCAAAAAAGTCTTTTCCGCAGGTTAAGTTTTCTAGGGCTGATTTCTTGTCCTGTGATAAAAAGACTTCTGTTTCCATCGCCAAAGCTTTCAGGGGAGCATTTGCAAGCTTCTGGCACCATTTTTGAGTGAATTGCCAAAAGTCAGATTTTTGCTGAAATTGTGACCCCGGGGCTTAGGGATTTTTTCAAAAAAGTCTTTTCCGCCGCTTAAGTTTTTGAGGGCTGATTACTTGTCCTGTGATAAAAAGACTTCTGTTTCCATCACCAAAGCTTTCAGGGGAGCATTTGCAAGCTTCTGGCACCATTTTTGAGTGAATTGCCAAAAGTCAGATTTTTGCTGAAATTGTGACCCCGGGGCTTAGGGATTTTTTCAAAAAAGTCTTTTCCGCAGGTTAAGTTTTCTAGGGCTGATTTCTTGTCCTGTGATAAAAAGACTTCTGTTTCCATCGCCAAAGCTTTCAGGGGAGCATTTGCAAGCTTCTGGCACCGTTTTTGAGTGAATTGCCAAAAGTCAGATTTTTGCTGTAATTGTGACCCCGGGGCTTAGGGATTTTTTCAAAAAAGTCTTTTCCGCCGCTTAAGTTTTTGAGGGCTGATTACTTGTCCTGTGATAAAAAGACTTCTGTTTCCATCGCCAAAGCTTTCAGGGGAGAATTTGCAAGCTTCTGGCACCATTTTTGAATGAATTGCCAAAAGTCAGATTTTTGCTGAAATTGTGACCCCGGGGCTTAGGGTTTTTTTCAAAAAAGTCTTTTACGCAGGTTAAGTTTTCTAGGGCTGATTTCTTGTCCTGTGATAAAAAGACTTCTGTTTCCATCGCCAAAGCTTTCAGGGGATCATTTGCAAGCTTCTGGCACCGTTTTTGAGTGAATTGCCAAAAGTCAGATTTTTGCTGAAATTGTGACCCCGGGGCTTAGGGATTTTTTCAAAAAAGTCTTTTCCGCCGGTTAAGTTTTTGAGGGCTGATTACTTGTCCTGTGATAAAAAGACTTCTGTTTCCATCGCCAAAGCTTTCAGGGGAGCATTTGCAAGCTTCTGGCACCATTTTTGAGTGAATTGCCAAAAGTCAGATTTTTGCTGAAATTGTGACCCCGGGGCTTAGGGATTTTTTCAAAAAAGTCTTTTACGCAGGTTAAGTTTTCTAGGGCTGATTTCTTGTCCTGTGATAAAAAGACTTCTGTTTCCATCGCCAAAGCTTTCAGGGGAGCATTTGCAAGCTTCTGGCACCATTTTTGAGTGAATTGCCAAAAGTCAGATTTTTGCTGAAATTGTGACCCCGGGGCTTAGGGGTTTTTTCAAAAAAGTCTTTTCCGCCGCTTAAGTTTTTGAGGGCTGATTACTTGTCCTGTGATAAAAAGACTTCTGTTTCCATCGCCAAAGCTTTCAGGGGAGCATTTGCAAGCTTCTGGCACCATTTTTGAGTGAATTGCCAAAAGTCAGATTTTTGCTGAAATTGTGACCCCGGGGCTTAGGGATTTTTTCAAAAAAGTCTTTTACGCAGGTTAAGTTTTCTAGGGCTGATTTCTTGTCCTGTGATAAAAAGACTTCTGTTTCCATCACCAAAGCTTTCAGGGGATCATTTGCAAGCTTCGGGCACCATTTTTGAGTGAATTGCCAAAAGTCAGATTTTTGCTGAAATTGTGACCCCGGGGCTTAGGGATTTTTTCAAAAAAGTCTTTTCCGCAGGTTAAGTTTTCTAGGGCTGATTTCTTGTCCTGTGATAAAAAGACTTCTGTTTCCATCGCCAAAGCTTTCAGGGGAGCATTTGCAAGCTTCTGGCACCGTTTTTGAGTGAATTGCCAAAAGTCAGATTTTTGCTGAAATTGTGACCCCGGGGCTTAGGGATTTTTCAAAAAAGTCTTTTCCGCCGCTTAAGTTTTTGAGGGCTGATTACTTGTCCTGTGATAAAAAGACTTCTGTTTCCATCGCCAAAGCTTTCAGGGGAGCATTTGCAAGCTTCTGGCACCATTTTTGAGTGAATTGCCAAAAGAAAGATTTTTGCTGAAATTGTGACCCCGGGGCTTAGGGATTTTTTCAAAAAAGTCTTTTCCGCAGGTTAAGTTTTCTAGGGCTGATTTCTTGTCCTGTGATAAAAAGACTTCTGTTTCCATCGCCAAAGCATTCAGGGGAGCATTTGCAAGCTTCTGGCACCATTTTTGAGTGAATTGCCAAAAGTCAGATTTTTGCTGAAATTGTGACCCCGGGGCTTAGGGATTTTTTCAAAAAAGTCTTTTCCGCAGGTTAAGTTGTTGAGGGCTGATTTCTTGTCCTGTGATAAAAAGACTTCTGTTTCCATCGCCAAAACTTTCAGGGGAGTATTTGCAAGCTTCTGGCACCGTTTTTGAGTGAATTGCCAAAAGTCAGATTTTTGCTGAAATTGTGACCCCGGGGCTTAGGGATTTTTTCAAAAAAGTCTTTTCCGCAGGTTAAGTTTTCGAGGGCTGATTTCTTGTCCTGTGATAAAAAGACTTCTGTTTCCATCGCCAAAGCTTTCTCGGGAGCATTAGCAAGCTTCTGGAATCATTTTTGAGTGAATTGCCAAAAGTCAGATTTTTGCTGAAATTGTGACCCCGGGGCTTAGGGATTTTTTCAAAAAAGTCTTTTCCGCAGGTTAAGTTTTCTAGGGCTGATTTCTTGTCCTGTGATAAAAAGACCTCCGTTTCCATCGCCAAAGCTTTCAGGGGAGCATTTGCAAGCTTCTGGCACCATTTTTGAGTGAATTGCCAAAAGTCAGATTTTTGCTGAAATTGTGACCCCGGGGCTTAGGGATTTTTTCAAAAAAGTCTTTTCCGCAGGTTAAGTTTTTGAGGGCTGATTTCTTGTCCTGTGATAAAAAGACTTCTGTTTCCATTGCCAAAGCTTTCAGGGGAGCATTTGCAAGCTTCTGGCACCATTTTTGAGTGAATTGCCAAAAGTCAGATTTTTGCTGAAATTGTGACCCCGGGGCTTAGGGATTTTTTCAAAAAAGTCTTTTCCGCAGGTTAAGTTTTCTAGGGCTGATTTCTTGTCCTGTGATAAAAAGACTTCTGTTTCCATCGCCAAAGCTTTCTCGGGAGCATTAGCAAGCTTCTGGCACCATTTTTGAGTGAATTGCCAAAAGTCAGATTTTTGCTGAAATTGTGACCCCGGGGCTTAGGGATTATTTCCAAAAAGTCTTTTCCGCCGGTTAAGTTTTTGAGGGCTGATTTCTTGTCCTGTGATAAAAAGACTTCTGTTTCCATCGCGAAAGCTTTCAGGGGAGCATTTCCAAGCTGCTGGCACCATTTTTGAGTGAATTGCCAAAAGTCAGATTTTTGCTGAAATTGTGACCCCGGGGCTTAGGGATTTTTTCAAAAAAGTCTTTTCCGCAGGTTAAGTTTTCTAGGGCTGATTTCTTGTCCTGTGATAAAAAGACCTCCGTTTCCATCGCCAAAGCTTTCAGGGGAGCATTTGCAAGCTTCTGGCACCATTCTTGAGTGAATTGCCAAAAGTCAGATTTTTGCTGAAATTGTGACCCCGGGGCTTAGGGATTTTTTCAAAAAAGTCTTTTCCGCAGGTTAAGTTTTCTAGGGCTGATTTCTTGTCCTGTGATAAAAAAGACTTCTGTTTCCATCGCCAAAGCTTTCAGGGGAGCATTAGCAAGCTTCTGGCACCATTTTTGAGTGAATTGCCAAAAGTCAGATTTTTGCTGAAATTGTGACCCCGGGGCTTAGGGATTATTTCAAAAAAGTCTTTTCCGCCGGTTAAGTTTTCTAGGGCTGATTTCTTGTCCTGTGATAAAAAGACTTCTGTTTCCATCACCAAAGCTTTCAGGGGATCATTTGCAAGCTTCTGGCACCATTTTTGAGTGAATTGCCAAAAGTCAGATTTTTGCTGAAATTATGACCCCGGGGCTTAGGGATTTTTTCAAAAAAGTCTTTTCCGCAGGTTAAGTTTTCGAGGGCTGATTTCTTGTCCTGTGATAAAAAGACTTCTGTTTTCATCGCGAAAGCTTTCAGGGGAGCATTTGCAAGCTGCTGGCACCATTTTTGAGTGAATTGCCAAAAGTCAGATTTTTGCTGAAATTGTGACTCCGGGGCTTAGGGATTTTTTCAAAAAAGTCTTTTCCGCAGGTTAAGTTTTCGAGGGCTGATTTCTTGTCCTGTGATAAAAAGACTTCTGTTTCCATCGCCAAAGCTTTCAGGGGAGCATTTGCAAGCTTCTGGCACCTTTTTTGAGTGAATTGCCAAAAGTCAGATTTTTGCTGAAATTGTGACCCCGGGGCTTAGGGATTTTTTCAAAAAAGTCTTTTCCGCAGGTTAAGTTTTTGAGGGATGATTTCTTGTCCTGTGATAAAAAGACTTCTGTTTCCATCGCCAAAGCTTTCAGGGGAGAATTTGCAAGCTTCTGGCACCATTTTTGAGTGAATTGCCAAAAGTCAGATTTTTGCTGAAATTGTGACCCCGGGGCTTAGGGATTTTTTCAAAAAAGTCTTTTCCGCAGGTTAAGTTTTCGAGGGCTGATTTCTTGTCCTGTGATAAAAAGACTTCTGTTTCCATCGCCAAAGCTTTCAGGGGAGCATTTGCAACTCGTTGGCACCATTTTTGAGTGAATTGCCAAAAGTCAGATTTTTGCTGAAATTGTGACCCGGGGCTTCGGGATTTTTTCAAAAAAGTCTTTTCCATCGGTTAAGTTTTTGAGGGCTGATTACTTGTCCTGTGATAAAAAGACTTCTGTTTCCATCGCCAAAGCTTTCAGGGGAGCATTTGCAAGCTTCTGGCACCATTTTTGAGTGAATTGCCAAAAGTCAGATTTTTGCTGAAATTGTGACCCCGGGGCTTAGGGATTTTTTCAAAAAAGTCTTTTACGCAGGTTAAGTTTTCTAGGGCTGATTTCTTGTCCTGTGATAAAAAGACTTCTGTTTCCATCGCCAAAGCTTTCAGGGGAGCATTTGCAAGCTTCTGGCACCATTTTTGAGTGAATTGCCAAAAGTCAGATTTTTGCTGAAATTGTGACCCCGGGGCTTAGGGATTTTTTCAAAAAAGTCTTTTACGCAGGTTAAGTTTTCTAGGGCTGATTTCTTGTCCTGTGATAAAAAGACTTCTGTTTCCATCACCAAAGCTTTCAGGGGATCATTTGCAAGCTTCGGGCACCATTTTTGAGTGAATTGCCAAAAGTCAGATTTTTGCTGAAATTGTGACCCCGGGGCTTAGGGATTTTTTCAAAAAAGTCTTTTCCGTCGGTTAAGTTTTCTAGGGCTGATTTCTTGTCCTGTGATAAAAAAGACTTCTGTTTCCATCACCAAAGCTTTCAGGGGATCATTTGCAAGCTTCGGGCACCATCTTTGAGTGAATTGCCAAAAGTCAGATTTTTGCTGAAATTGTGACCCCGGGGCTTAGGGATTTTTTCAAAAAAGTCTTTTCCGCAGGTTAAGTTGTTGAGGGCTGATTTCTTGTCCTGTGATAAAAAGACTTCTGTTTCCATCGCCAAAACTTTCAGGGGAGTATTTGCAAGCTTCTGGCACCGTTTTTGAGTGAATTGCCAAAAGTCAGATTTTTGCTGAAATTGTGACCCCGGGGCTTAGGGATTTTTTCAAAAAAGTCTTTTCCGCAGGTTAAGTTTTCGAGGGCTGATTTCTTGTCCTGTGATAAAAAGACTTCTGTTTCCATCGCCAAAGCTTTCTCGGGAGCATTAGCAAGCTTCTGGAATCATTTTTGAGTGAATTGCCAAAAGTCAGATTTTTGCTGAAATTGTGACCCCGGGGCTTAGGGATTTTTTCAAAAAAGACTTTTCCGCAGGTTAAGTTTTCTAGGGCTGATTTCTTGTCCTGTGATAAAAAGACCTCCGTTTCCATCGCCAAAGCTTTCAGGGGAGCATTTGCAAGCTTCTGGCACCATTTTTGAGTGAATTGCCAAAAGTCAGATTTTTGCTGAAATTGTGACCCCGGGGCTTAGGGATTTTTTCAAAAAAGTCTTTTCCGCAGGTTAAGTTTTTGAGGGCTGATTTCTTGTCCTGTGATAAAAAGACTTCTGTTTCCATTGCCAAAGCTTTCAGGGGAGCATTTGCAAGCTTCTGGCACCATTTTTGAGTGAATTGCCAAAAGTCAGATTTTTGCTGAAATTGTGACCCCGGGGCTTAGGGATTTTTTCAAAAAAGTCTTTTCCGCAGGTTAAGTTTTCTAGGGCTGATTTCTTGTCCTGTGATAAAAAGACTTCTGTTTCCATCGCCAAAGCTTTCTCGGGAGCATTAGCAAGCTTCTGGCACCATTTTTGAGTGAATTGCCAAAAGTCAGATTTTTGCTGAAATTGTGACCCCGGGGCTTAGGGATTATTTCCAAAAAGTCTTTTCCGCCGGTTAAGTTTTTGAGGGCTGATTTCTTGTCCTGTGATAAAAAGACTTCTGTTTCCATCGCGAAAGCTTTCAGGGTAGCATTTCCAAGCTGCTGGCACCATTTTTGAGTGAATTGCCAAAAGTCAGATTTTTGCTGAAATTGTGACCCCGGGGCTTAGGGATTTTTTCAAAAAAGTCTTTTCCGCAGGTTAAGTTTTCTAGGGCTGATTTCTTGTCCTGTGATAAAAAGACCTCCGTTTCCATCGCCAAAGCTTTCAGGGGAGCATTTGCAAGCTTCTGGCACCATTCTTGAGTGAATTGCCAAAAGTCAGATTTTTGCTGAAATTGTGACCCCGGGGCTTAGGGATTTTTTCAAAAAAGTCTTTTCCGCAGGTTAAGTTTTCTAGGGCTGATTTCTTGTCCTGTGATAAAAAAGACTTCTGTTTCCATCGCCAAAGCTTTCAGGGGAGCATTAGCAAGCTTCTGGCACCATTTTTGAGTGAATTGCCAAAAGTCAGATTTTTGCTGAAATTGTGACCCCGGGGCTTAGGGATTATTTCAAAAAAGTCTTTTCCGCCGGTTAAGTTTTCTAGGGCTGATTTCTTGTCCTGTGATAAAAAGACTTCTGTTTCCATCACCAAAGCTTTCAGGGGATCATTTGCAAGCTTCTGGCACCATTTTTGAGTGAATTGCCAAAAGTCAGATTTTTGCTGAAATTATGACCCCGGGGCTTAGGGATTTTTTCAAAAAAGTCTTTTCCGCAGGTTAAGTTTTCGAGGGCTGATTTCTTGTCCTGTGATAAAAAGACTTCTGTTTTCATCGCGAAAGCTTTCAGGGGAGCATTTGCAAGCTGCTGGCACCATTTTTGAGTGAATTGCCAAAAGTCAGATTTTTGCTGAAATTGTGACCCCGGGGCTTAGGGATTTTTTCAAAAAAGTCTTTTCCGCAGGTTAAGTTTTCGAGGGCTGATTTCTTGTCCTGTGATAAAAAGACTTCTGTTTCCATCGCCAAAGCTTTCAGGGGAGCATTTGCAAGCTTCTGGCACCTTTTTTGAGTGAATTGCCAAAAGTCAGATTTTTGCTGAAATTGTGACCCCGGGGCTTAGGGATTTTTTCAAAAAAGTCTTTTCCGCAGGTTAAGTTTTTGAGGGATGATTTCTTGTCCTGTGATAAAAAGACTTCTGTTTCCATCGCCAAAGCTTTCAGGGGAGAATTTGCAAGCTTCTGGCACCATTTTTGAGTGAATTGCCAAAAGTCAGATTTTTGCTGAAATTGTGACCCCGGGGCTTAGGGATTTTTTCAAAAAAGTCTTTTCCGCAGGTTAAGTTTTCGAGGGCTGATTTCTTGTCCTGTGATAAAAAGACTTCTGTTTCCATCGCCAAAGCTTTCAGGGGAGCATTTGCAACTCGTTGGCACCATTTTTGAGTGAATTGCCAAAAGTCAGATTTTTGCTGAAATTGTGACCCGGGGCTTCGGGATTTTTTCAAAAAAGTCTTTTCCATCGGTTAAGTTTTCTAGGGCTGATTTCTTGTCCTGTGATAAAAAGACTTCTGTTTCCATCGCCAAAGCTTTCAGGGGAGCATTTGCAAGCTTCTGGCACCATTTTTGAGTGAATAGCCAAAAGTCAGATTTTTGCTGAAATTGTGACCCCGGGGCTTAGGGATTTTTTCAAAAAGGTCTTTTCCGTCGGTTAAGATTTCTAGGGCTGATTTCTTGTCCTGTGATAAAAAAGACTTCTGTTTCCATCACCAAAGCTTTCAGGGGATCATTTGCAAGCTTCTGGCACCATTTTTTAGTGAATTGCCAGAAGTCAGATTTTTGCTGAAATTGTGACCCCGGGGCTTAGGGATTTTTTCAAAAAAGTCTTTTCCGCCGCTTAAGTTTTTGAGGGCTGATTTCTTGTCCTGTGATAAAAAGACTTCTGTTTTCATCGCCAAAGCTTTCAGGGAATCATTTGCAAGCTTCTGACAACATTTTTGAGTGAATTGCCAAAAGTCAGATTTTTGCTGAAATTTTGACCCCGGGGCTTAGGGATTTTTTCAAAAAAGTCTTTTCCGCCGCTTAAGTTTTTGAGGGCTGATTTCTTGTCCTGTGATAAAAAGACTTCTGTTTCCATCGCCAAAGCTTTCAGGGGAGCATTTGCAAGCTTCTGGCACCGTTTTTGAGTGAATTGCCAAAAGTCAGATTTTTGCTGAAATTGTGACCCCGGGGCTTAGGGATTTTTTCAAAAAAGTCTTTTCCGCAGGTTAAGTTTTCTAGGGCTGATTTCTTGTCCTGTGATAAAAAGACTTCTGTTTCCATCGCCAAAGCTTTCAGGGGAGCATTTGCAAGCTTCTGGCACCATTTTTGAGTGAATTGCCAAAAGTCAGATTTTTGCTGAAATTGTGACCCCGGGGCTTAGGGATTTTTTCAAAAAAGTCTTTTCCGCAGGTTAAGTTTTTGAGGGCTGATTACTTGTCCTGTGATAAAAAGACTTCTGTTTCCATCGCCAAAGCTTTCAGGGGAGCATTTGCAAGCTTCTGGCACCATTTTTGAATGAATTGCCAAAAGTCAGATTTTTGCTGAAATTGTGACCCCGGGGCTTAGGGTTTTTTTCAAAAAAGTCTTTTACGCAGGTTAAGTTTTCTAGGGCTGATTTCTTGTCCTGTGATAAAAAGACTTCTGTTTCCATCGCCAAAGCTTTCAGGGGATCATTTGCAAGCTTCTGGCACCGTTTTTGAGTGAATTGCCAAAAGTCAGATTTTTGCTGAAATTGTGACCCCGGGGCTTAGGGATTTTTTCAAAAAAGTCTTTTCCGCCGGTTAAGTTTTTGAGGGCTGATTACTTGTCCTGTGATAAAAAGACTTCTGTTTCCATCGCCAAAGCTTTCAGGGGAGCATTTGCAAGCTTCTGGCACCATTTTTGAGTGAATTGCCAAAAGAAAGATTTTTGCTGAAATTGTGACCCCGGGGCTTAGGGATTTTTTCAAAAAAGTCTTTTACGCAGGTTAAGTTTTCTAGGGCTGATTTCTTGTCCTGTGATAAAAAGACTTCTGTTTCCATCGCCAAAGCTTTCAGGGGAGCATTTGCAAGCTTCTGGCACCATTTTTGAGTGAATTGCCAAAAGTCAGATTTTTGCTGAAATTTTGACCCCGGGGCTTAGGGATTTTTTCAAGAAAGTCTTTTCCGTCGGTTAAGTTTTCTAGGGCTGATTTCTTGTCCTGTGATAAAAAGACTTCTGTTTCCATCACCAAAGCTTTCAGGGGATCATTTGCAAGCTTCGGGCACCATTTTTGAGTGAATTGCCAAAAGTCAGATTTTTGCTGAAATTGTGACCCCGGGGCTTCGGGATTTTTTCAAAAAAGTCTTTTCCGCAGGTTAAGTTTTCTAGGGCTGATTTCTTGTCCTGTGATAAAAAGACTTCTGTTTCCATCGCCAAAGCTTTCAGGGGAGCATTTGCAAGCTTCTGGCACCGTTTTTGAGTGAATAGCCAAAAGTCAGATTTTTGCTGAAATTGTGACCCCGGGGCTTAGGGGTTTTTTCAAAAAAGTCTTTTCCGCCGCTTAAGTTTTTGAGGGCTGATTACTTGTCCTGTGATAAAAAGACTTCTGTTTCCATCGCCAAAGCTTTCAGGGGAGCATTTGCAAGCTTCTGGCACCATTTTTGAGTGAATTGCCAAAAGTCAGATTTTTGCTGAAATTGTGACCCCGGGGCTTAGGGATTTTTTCAAAAAAGTCTTTTACGCAGGTTAAGTTTTCTAGGGCTGATTTCTTGTCCTGTGATAAAAAAGACTTCTGTTTCCATCACCAAAGCTTTCAGGGGATCATTTGCAAGCTTCGGGCACCATCTTTGAGTGAATTGCCAAAAGTCAGATTTTTGCTGAAATTGTGACCCCGGGGCTTAGGGATTTTTTCAAAAAAGTCTTTTCCGCAGGTTAAGTTGTTGAGGGCTGATTTCTTGTCCTGTGATAAAAAGACTTCTGTTTCCATCGCCAAAACTTTCAGGGGAGTATTTGCAAGCTTCTGGCACCGTTTTTGAGTGAATTGCCAAAAGTCAGATTTTTGCTGAAATTGTGACCCCGGGGCTTAGGGATTTTTTCAAAAAAGTCTTTTCCGCCGCTTAAGTTTTTGAGGGCTGATTACTTGTCCTGTGATAAAAAGACTTCTGTTTCCATCGCCAAAGCTTTCAGGGGAGCATTTGCAAGCTTCTGGCACCATTTTTGAGTGAATTGCCAAAAGTCAGATTTTTGCTGAAATTGTGACCCCGGGGCTTAGGGATTTTTTCAAAAAAGTCTTTTACGCAGGTTAAGTTTTCTAGGGCTGATTTCTTGTCCTGTGATAAAAAAGACTTCTGTTTCCATCACCAAAGCTTTCAGGGGATCATTTGCAAGCTTCGGGCACCATCTTTGAGTGAATTGCCAAAAGTCAGATTTTTGCTGAAATTGTGACCCCGGGGCTTAGGGATTTTTTCAAAAAAGTCTTTTCCGCAGGTTAAGTTGTTGAGGGCTGATTTCTTGTCCTGTGATAAAAAGACTTCTGTTTCCATCGCCAAAACTTTCAGGGGAGTATTTGCAAGCTTCTGGCACCGTTTTTGAGTGAATTGCCAAAAGTCAGATTTTTGCTGAAATTGTGACCCCGGGGCTTAGGGATTTTTTCAAAAAAGTCTTTTCCGCAGGTTAAGTTTTCGAGGGCTGATTTCTTGTCCTGTGATAAAAAGACTTCTGTTTCCATCGCCAAAGCTTTCTCGGGAGCATTAGCAAGCTTCTGGAATCATTTTTGAGTGAATTGCCAAAAGTCAGATTTTTGCTGAAATTGTGACCCCGGGGCTTAGGGATTTTTTCAAAAAAGTCTTTTCCGCAGGTTAAGTTTTCTAGGGCTGATTTCTTGTCCTGTGATAAAAAGACCTCCGTTTCCATCGCCAAAGCTTTCAGGGGATCATTTGCAAGCTTCGGGCACCATTTTTGAGTGAATTGCCAAAAGTCAGATTTTTGCTGAAATTGTGACCCCGGGGCTTAGGGATTTTTTCAAAAAAGTCTTTTCCGCAGGTTAAGTTGTTGAGGGCTGATTTCTTGTCCTGTGATAAAAAGACTTCTGTTTCCATCGCCAAAACTTTCAGGGGAGTATTTGCAAGCTTCTGGCACCGTTTTTGAGTGAATTGCCAAAAGTCAGATTTTTGCTGAAATTGTGACCCCGGGGCTTAGGGATTTTTTCAAAAAAGTCTTTTCCGCAGGTTAAGTTTTCGAGGGCTGATTTCTTGTCCTGTGATAAAAAGACTTCTGTTTCCATCGCCAAAGCTTTCTCGGGAGCATTAGCAAGCTTCTGGAATCATTTTTGAGTGAATTGCCAAAAGTCAGATTTTTGCTGAAATTGTGACCCCGGGGCTTAGGGATTTTTTCAAAAAAGTCTTTTCCGCAGGTTAAGTTTTCTAGGGCTGATTTCTTGTCCTGTGATAAAAAGACCTCCGTTTCCATCGCCAAAGCTTTCAGGGGAGCATTTGCAAGCTTCTGGCACCATTTTTGAGTGAATTGCCAAAAGTCAGATTTTTGCTGAAATTGTGACCCCGGGGCTTAGGGATTTTTTCAAAAAAGTCTTTTCCGCAGGTTAAGTTTTTGAGGGCTGATTTCTTGTCCTGTGATAAAAAGACTTCTGTTTCCATTGCCAAAGCTTTCAGGGGAGCATTTGCAAGCTTCTGGCACCATTTTTGAGTGAATTGCCAAAAGTCAGATTTTTGCTGAAATTGTGACCCCGGGGCTTAGGGATTTTTTCAAAAAAGTCTTTTCCGCAGGTTAAGTTTTCTAGGGCTGATTTCTTGTCCTGTGATAAAAAAGACTTCTGTTTCCATCGCCAAAGCTTTCAGGGGAGCATTAGCAAGCTTCTGGCACCATTTTTGAGTGAATTGCCAAAAGTCAGATTTTTGCTGAAATTGTGACCCCGGGGCTTAGGGATTTTTTCAAAAAAGTCTTTTCCGCAGGTTAAGTTTTCTAGGGCTGATTTCTTGTCCTGTGATAAAAAGACTTCTGTTTCCATCGCCAAAGCTTTCTCGGGAGCATTAGCAAGCTTCTGGCACCATTTTGGAGTGAATTGCCAAAAGTCAGATTTTTGCTGAAATTATGATCCCGGGGCTTAGGGATTATTTCAAAAAAGTCTTTTCCGCCGGTTAAGTTTTCTAGGGCTGATTTCTTGTCCTGTGATAAAAAAGACTTCTGTTTCCATCACCAAAGCTTTCAGGGGATCATTTGCAAGCTTCTGGCACCATTTTTGAGTGAATTGCCAAAAGTCAGATTTTTGCTGAAATTGTGACCCCGGGGCTTAGGGATTTTTTCAAAAAAGTCTTTTCCGCAGGTTAAGTTTTTGAGGGATGATTTCTTGTCCTGTGATAAAAAGACTTCCGTTTCCATCGCCAAAGCTTTCAGGGGAGCATTTGCAAGCTTCTGGCACCATTCTTGAGTGAATTGCCAAAAGTCAGATTTTTGCTGAAATTGTGACCCCGGGGCTTAGGGATTTTTTCAAAAAAGTCTTTTCCGCAGGTTAAGTTTTCTAGGGCTGATTTCTTGTCCTGTGATAAAAAAGACTTCTGTTTCCATCGCCAAAGCTTTCTCGGGAGCATTAGCAAGCTTCTGGCACCATTCTTGAGTGAATTGCCAAAGGTCAGATTTTTGCTGAAATTGTGACCCCGGGGCTTAGGGATTTTTTCAAAAAAGTCTTTTCCGCAGGTTAAGTTTTCTAGGGCTGATTTCTTGTCCTGTGATAAAAAAGACTTCTGTTTCCATCGCCAAAGCTTTCTCGGGAGCATTAGCAAGCTTCTGGCACCATTTTTGAGTGAATTGCCAAAAGTCAGATTTTTGCTGAAATTGTGACCCCGGGGCTTAGGGATTTTTTCAAAAAAGTCTTTTCCGCAGGTTAAGTTTTCTAGGGCTGATTTCTTGTCCTGTGATAAAAAGACTTCTGTTTCCATCGCCAAAGCTTTCTCGAGAGCATTAGCAAGCTTCTGGCACCATTTTTGAGTGAATTGCCAAAAGTCAGATTTTTGCTGAAATTATGATCCCGGGGCTTAGGAATTTTTTCAAAAAAGTCTTTTCCGCAGGTTAAGTTTTCTAGGGCTGATTTCTTGTCCTGTGATAAAAAAGACTTCTGTTTCCATCACCAAAGCTTTCAGGGGATCATTTGCAAGCTTCTGGCACGATTTTTGAGTGAATTGCCAAAAGTCAGATTTTTGCTGAAATTATGACCCCGGGGCTTAGGGATTTTTTCAAAAAAGTCTTTTCCGCAGGTTAAGTTTTCGAGGGCTGATTTCTTGTCCTGTGATAAAAAGACTTCTGTTTTCATCGCGAAAGCTTTCAGGGGAGCATTTGCAAGCTGCTGGCACCATTTTTGAGTGAATTGCCAAAAGTCAGATTTTTGCTGAAATTGTGACTCCGGGGCTTAGGGATTTTTTCAAAAAAGTCTTTTCCGCAGGTTAAGTTTTCGAGGGCTGATTTCTTGTCCTGTGATAAAAAGACTTCTGTTTCCATCGCCAAAGCTTTCAGGGGAGCATTTGCAAGCTTCTGGCACCTTTTTTGAGTGAATTGCCAAAAGTCAGATTTTTGCTGAAATTGTGACCCCGGGGCTTAGGGATTTTTTCAAAAAAGTCTTTTCCACAGGTTAAGTTTTTGAGGGATGATTTCTTGTCCTGTGATAAAAAGACTTCTGTTTCCATCGCCAAAGCTTTCAGGGGAGAATTTGCAAGCTTCTGGCACCATTTTTGAGTGAATTGCCAAAAAACAGATTTTTGCTGAAATTGTGACCCCGGGGCTTAGGGATTTTTTCAAAAAAGTCTTTTCCGCAGGTTAAGTTTTCGAGGGCTGATTTCTTGTCCTGTGATAAAAAGACTTCTGTTTCCATCGCCAAAGCTTTCAGGGGAGCATTTGCAACTCGTTGGCACCATTTTTGAGTGAATTGCCAAAAGTCAGATTTTTGCTGAAATTGTGACCCGGGGCTTCGGGATTTTTTTCAAAAAAGTCTTTTCCATCGGTTAAGTTTTCTAGGGCTGATTTCTTGTCCTGTGATAAAAAGACTTCTGTTTCCATCGCCAAAGCTTTCAGGGGAGCATTTGCAAGCTTCTGGCACCATTTTTGAGTGAATAGCCAAAAGTCAGATTTTTGCTGAAATTGTGACCCCGGGGCTTAGGGATTTTTTCAAAAAGGTCTTTTCCGTCGGTTAAGATTTCTAGGGCTGATTTCTTGTCCTGTGATAAAAAAGACTTCTGTTTCCATCACCAAAGCTTTCAGGGGATCATTTGCAAGCTTCTGGCACCATTTTTTAGTGAATTGCCAGAAGTCAGATTTTTGCTGAAATTGTGACCCCGGGGCTTAGGGATTTTTTCAAAAAAGTCTTTTCCGCCGCTTAAGTTTTCTAGGGCTGATTTCTTGTCATGTGATAAAAAGACTTCTGTTTCCATCACCAAAGCTTTCAGGGGATCATTTGCAAGCTTCGGGCACTATTTTTGAGTGAATTGCCAAACGTCAGATTTTTGCTGAAATTGTGACCCCGGGGCTTAGGGATTTTTTCAAAAAAGTCTTTTCCGCAGGTTAAGTTTTCTAGGGCTGATTTCTTGTCCTGTGATAAAAAGACTTCTGTTTCCATCGCCAAAGCTTTCAGGGGAGCATTTGCAAGCTTCTGGCACCATTTTTGAGTGAATTGCCAAAAGTCAGATTTTTGCTGAAATTGTGACCCCGGGGCTTAGGGATTTTTTCAAAAAAGTCTTTTCCGCCGCTTAAGTTTTTGAGGGCTGATTACTTGTCCTGTGATAAAAAGACTTCTGTTTCCATCGCCAAAGCTTTCAGGGGAGCATTTGCAAGCTTCTGGCACCATTTTTGAGTGAATTGCCAAAAGTCAGATTTTTGCTGAAATTGTGACCCCGGGGCTTAGGGATTTTTTCAAAAAAGTCTTTTACGCAGGTTAAGTTTTCTAGCGCTGATTTCTTGTCCTGTGATAAAAAGACTTCTGTTTCCATCGCCAAAGCTTTCAGGGGAGCATTTGCAAGCTTCTGGCACCATTTTTGAGTGAATTGCCAAAAGTCAGATTTTTGCTGAAATTGTGACCCCGGGGCTTAGGGGTTTTTTCAAAAAAGTCTTTTCCGCCGCTTAAGTTTTTGAGGGCTGATTACTTGTCCTGTGATAAAAAGACTTCTGTTTCCATCGCCAAAACTTTCAGGGGAGTATTTGCAAGCTTCAGGCACCGTTTTTGAGTGAATTGCCAAAAGTCAGATTTTTGCTGAAATTGTGACCCCGGGGCTTAGGGATTTTTTCAAAAAAGTCTTTTCCGCAGGTTAAGTTTTCTAGGGCTGATTTCTTGTCCTGTGATAAAAAGACTTCTGTTTCCATCGCCAAAGCTTTCTCGGGAGCATTAGCAAGCTTCTGGCACCATTTTTGAGTGAATTGCCAAAAGTCAGATTTTTGCTGAAATTGTGACCCCGGGGCTTAGGGATTATTTCCAAAAAGTCTTTTCCGCCGGTTAAGTTTTTGAGGGCTGATTTCTTGTCCTGTGATAAAAAGACTTCTGTTTCCATCGCGAAAGCTTTCAGGGGAGCATTTCCAAGCTGCTGGCACCATTTTTGAGTGAATTGCCAAAAGTCAGATTTTTGCTGAAATTGTGACCCCGGGGCTTAGGGATTTTTTCAAAAAAGTCTTTTCCGCAGGTTAAGTTTTCTAGGGCTGATTACTTGTCCTGTGATAAAAAGACCTCCGTTTCCATTGCCAAAGCTTTCAGGGGAGCATTTGCAAGCTTCTGGCACCATTTTTGAATGAATTGCCAAAAGTCAGATTTTTGCTGAAATTGTGACCCCGGGGCTTAGGGATTTTTTCAAAAAAGTCTTTTCCATCGGTTAAGTTTTCTAGGGCTGATTTCTTGTCCTGTGATAAAAAGACTTCTGTTTCCATCGCCAAAGCTTTCAGGGGATCATTTGCAAGCTTCGGGCACCATTTTTGAGTGAATTGCCAAAAGTAAGATTTTTGCTGAAATTGTGACCCCGGGGCTTAGGGATTTTTTCAAAAAAGTCTTTTCCGCAGGTTAAGTTTTCTAGGGCTGATTTCTTGTCCTGTGATAAAAAGACTTCTGTTTCCATCGCGAAAGCTTTAAGGGGAGCATTTGCAAGCTTCTGGCACAATTTTTGAATGAATTGCCAAAAGTCAGATTTTTGCTGAAATTGTGACCCCGGGGCTTAGGGATTTTTTCAAAAAAGTCTTTTCCGCAGGTTAAGTTTTCTAGGGCTGATTTCTTGTCCTGTGATAAAAAGACTTCTGTTTCCATCGCCAAAGCTTTCAGGGGAGCATTTGTAAGCTTCTGGCACCATTTTTGAGTGAATTACCAAAAGTCAGATTTTTGCTGAAATTGTGACCCCGGGTAGGGATTTTTTCAAAAAAGGCTTTTCCATCGGTTAAGTTTTCTAGGGCTGATTTCTTGTCCTGTGATAAAAAGACTTCTGTTTCCATCGCCAAAGCTTTCAGGGGAGCATTTTCAAGCTTCTGGCACCATTTTTGAGTGAATTGCCAAAAGTCAGATTTTTGCTGAAATTGTGACCCCGGGGCTTAGGGATTTTTTCAAAAAAGTCTTTTCCGCAGGTTAGGTTTTCTAGGGCTGATTTCTTGTCCTGTGATGAAAAGACTTCTGTTTCCATCGCCAAAGCTTTCAGGGGAGCATTTGCAAGCTTCTGGCACCGTTTTTGAGTGAATTGCCAAAAGTCAGATTTTTGCTGAAATTGTGACCCCGGGGCTTAGGGATTTTTTCAAAAAAGTCTTTTCCGCAGGTTAAGTTTTCGAGGGCTGATTTCTTGTCCTGTGATAAAAAGACTTCTGTTTCCATCGCCAAAGCTTTCAGGGGAGCATTTGCAACTCGTTGGCACCATTTTTGAGTGAATTGCCAAAAGTCAGATTTTTGCTGAAATTGTGACCCCGGGGCTTAGGGATTTTTTCAAAAAAGTCTTTTACGCAGGTTAAGTTTTCGAGGGCTGATTTCTTGTCCTGTGATAAAAAGACTTCTGTTTCCATCGCCAAAGCTTTCAGCGGAGCATTTGCAAGCTTCTGGCACCATTTTTGAGTGAATTGCCAAAAGTCAGATTTTTGCTGAAATTGTGACCCCGGGGCTTAGGGATTTTTTCAAAAAAGTCTTTTCCGTCGGTTAAGTTTTCTAGGGCTGATTTCTTGTCCTGTGATAAAAAGACTTCTGTTTCCATCGCCAAAGCTTTCAGGGGAGCATTTGCAAGCTTCTGGCACCATTTTTGAATGAATTGCCAAAAGTCAGATTTTTGCTGAAATTGTGACCCCGGGGCTTAGGGTTTTTTTCAAAAAAGTCTTTTACGCAGGTTAAGTTTTCTAGGGCTGATTTCTTGTCCTGTGATAAAAAGACTTCTGTTTCCATCGCCAAAGCTTTCAGGGGATCATTTGCAAGCTTCTGGCACCGTTTTTGAGTGAATTGCCAAAAGTCAGATTTTTGCTGAAATTGTGACCCCGGGGCTTAGGGATTTTTTCAAAAAAGTCTTTTCCGCCGGTTAAGTTTTTGAGGGCTGATTACTTGTCCTGTGATAAAAAGACTTCTGTTTCCATCGCCAAAGCTTTCAGGGGAGCATTTGCAAGCTTCTGGCACCATTTTTGAGTGAATTGCCAAAAGAAAGATTTTTGCTGAAATTGTGACCCCGGGGCTTAGGGATTTTTTCAAAAAAGTCTTTTACGCAGGTTAAGTTTTCTAGGGCTGATTTCTTGTCCTGTGATAAAAAGACTTCTGTTTCCATCGCCAAAGCTTTCAGGGGAGCATTTGCAAGCTTCTGGCACCGTTTTTGAGTGAATTGCCAAAAGTCAGATTTTTGCTGAAATTGTGACCCCGGGGCTTAGGGATTTTTTCAAAAAAGTCTTTTCCGCAGGTTAAGTTTTCGAGGGCTGATTTCTTGTCCTGTGATAAAAAGACTTCTGTTTCCATCGCCAAAGCTTTCTCGGGAGCATTAGCAAGCTTCTGGAATCATTTTTGAGTGAATTGCCAAAAGTCAGATTTTTGCTGAAATTGTGACCCCGGGGCTTAGGGATTTTTTCAAAAAAGTCTTTTCCGCAGGTTAAGTTTTCTAGGGCTGATTTCTTGTCCTGTGATAAAAAGACCTCCGTTTCCATCGCCAAAGCTTTCAGGGGAGCATTTGCAAGCTTCTGGCACCATTTTTGAGTGAATTGCCAAAAGTCAGATTTTTGCTGAAATTGTGACCCCGGGGCTTAGGGATTTTTTCAAAAAAGTCTTTTCCGCAGGTTAAGTTTTTGAGGGCTGATTTCTTGTCCTGTGATAAAAAGACTTCTGTTTCCATTGCCAAAGCTTTCAGGGGAGCATTTGCAAGCTTCTGGCACCATTTTTGAGTGAATTGCCAAAAGTCAGATTTTTGCTGAAATTGTGACCCCGGGGCTTAGGGATTTTTTCAAAAAAGTCTTTTCCGCAGGTTAAGTTTTCTAGGGCTGATTTCTTGTCCTGTGATAAAAAAGACTTCTGTTTCCATCGCCAAAGCTTTCAGGGGAGCATTAGCAAGCTTCTGGCACCATTTTTGAGTGAATTGCCAAAAGTCAGATTTTTGCTGAAATTGTGACCCCGGGGCTTAGGGATTTTTTCAAAAAAGTCTTTTCCGCAGGTTAAGTTTTCTAGGGCTGATTTCTTGTCCTGTGATAAAAAGACTTCTGTTTCCATCGCCAAAGCTTTCTCGGGAGCATTAGCAAGCTTCTGGCACCATTTTGGAGTGAATTGCCAAAAGTCAGATTTTTGCTGAAATTATGATCCCGGGGCTTAGGGATTATTTCAAAAAAGTCTTTTCCGCCGGTTAAGTTTTCTAGGGCTGATTTCTTGTCCTGTGATAAAAAAGACTTCTGTTTCCATCACCAAAGCTTTCAGGGGATCATTTGCAAGCTTCTGGCACCATTTTTGAGTGAATTGCCAAAAGTCAGATTTTTGCTGAAATTGTGACCCCGGGGCTTAGGGATTTTTTCAAAAAAGTCTTTTCCGCAGGTTAAGTTTTTGAGGGATGATTTCTTGTCCTGTGATAAAAAGACTTCCGTTTCCATCGCCAAAGCTTTCAGGGGAGCATTTGCAAGCTTCTGGCACCATTCTTGAGTGAATTGCCAAAAGTCAGATTTTTGCTGAAATTGTGACCCCGGGGCTTAGGGATTTTTTCAAAAAAGTCTTTTCCGCAGGTTAAGTTTTCTAGGGCTGATTTCTTGTCCTGTGATAAAAAAGACTTCTGTTTCCATCGCCAAAGCTTTCTCGGGAGCATTAGCAAGCTTCTGGCACCATTCTTGAGTGAATTGCCAAAGGTCAGATTTTTGCTGAAATTGTGACCCCGGGGCTTAGGGATTTTTTCAAAAAAGTCTTTTCCGCAGGTTAAGTTTTCTAGGGCTGATTTCTTGTCCTGTGATAAAAAAGACTTCTGTTTCCATCGCCAAAGCTTTCTCGGGAGCATTAGCAAGCTTCTGGCACCATTTTTGAGTGAATTGCCAAAAGTCAGATTTTTGCTGAAATTGTGACCCCGGGGCTTAGGGATTTTTTCAAAAAAGTCTTTTCCGCAGGTTAAGTTTTCTAGGGCTGATTTCTTGTCCTGTGATAAAAAGACTTCTGTTTCCATCGCCAAAGCTTTCTCGAGAGCATTAGCAAGCTTCTGGCACCATTTTTGAGTGAATTGCCAAAAGTCAGATTTTTGCTGAAATTATGATCCCGGGGCTTAGGAATTTTTTCAAAAAAGTCTTTTCCGCAGGTTAAGTTTTCTAGGGCTGATTTCTTGTCCTGTGATAAAAAAGACTTCTGTTTCCATCACCAAAGCTTTCAGGGGATCATTTGCAAGCTTCTGGCACGATTTTTGAGTGAATTGCCAAAAGTCAGATTTTTGCTGAAATTATGACCCCGGGGCTTAGGGATTTTTTCAAAAAAGTCTTTTCCGCAGGTTAAGTTTTCGAGGGCTGATTTCTTGTCCTGTGATAAAAAGACTTCTGTTTTCATCGCGAAAGCTTTCAGGGGAGCATTTGCAAGCTGCTGGCACCATTTTTGAGTGAATTGCCAAAAGTCAGATTTTTGCTGAAATTGTGACTCCGGGGCTTAGGGATTTTTTCAAAAAAGTCTTTTCCGCAGGTTAAGTTTTCGAGGGCTGATTTCTTGTCCTGTGATAAAAAGACTTCTGTTTCCATCGCCAAAGCTTTCAGGGGAGCATTTGCAAGCTTCTGGCACCTTTTTTGAGTGAATTGCCAAAAGTCAGATTTTTGCTGAAATTGTGACCCCGGGGCTTAGGGATTTTTTCAAAAAAGTCTTTTCCACAGGTTAAGTTTTTGAGGGATGATTTCTTGTCCTGTGATAAAAAGACTTCTGTTTCCATCGCCAAAGCTTTCAGGGGAGAATTTGCAAGCTTCTGGCACCATTTTTGAGTGAATTGCCAAAAAACAGATTTTTGCTGAAATTGTGACCCCGGGGCTTAGGGATTTTTTCAAAAAAGTCTTTTCCGCAGGTTAAGTTTTCGAGGGCTGATTTCTTGTCCTGTGATAAAAAGACTTCTGTTTCCATCGCCAAAGCTTTCAGGGGAGCATTTGCAACTCGTTGGCACCATTTTTGAGTGAATTGCCAAAAGTCAGATTTTTGCTGAAATTGTGACCCGGGGCTTCGGGATTTTTTTCAAAAAAGTCTTTTCCATCGGTTAAGTTTTCTAGGGCTGATTTCTTGTCCTGTGATAAAAAGACTTCTGTTTCCATCGCCAAAGCTTTCAGGGGAGCATTTGCAAGCTTCTGGCACCATTTTTGAGTGAATAGCCAAAAGTCAGATTTTTGCTGAAATTGTGACCCCGGGGCTTAGGGATTTTTTCAAAAAGGTCTTTTCCGTCGGTTAAGATTTCTAGGGCTGATTTCTTGTCCTGTGATAAAAAAGACTTCTGTTTCCATCACCAAAGCTTTCAGGGGATCATTTGCAAGCTTCTGGCACCATTTTTTAGTGAATTGCCAGAAGTCAGATTTTTGCTGAAATTGTGACCCCGGGGCTTAGGGATTTTTTCAAAAAAGTCTTTTCCGCCGCTTAAGTTTTCTAGGGCTGATTTCTTGTCATGTGATAAAAAGACTTCTGTTTCCATCACCAAAGCTTTCAGGGGATCATTTGCAAGCTTCGGGCACTATTTTTGAGTGAATTGCCAAACGTCAGATTTTTGCTGAAATTGTGACCCCGGGGCTTAGGGATTTTTTCAAAAAAGTCTTTTCCGCAGGTTAAGTTTTCTAGGGCTGATTTCTTGTCCTGTGATAAAAAGACTTCTGTTTCCATCGCCAAAGCTTTCAGGGGAGCATTTGCAAGCTTCTGGCACCATTTTTGAGTGAATTGCCAAAAGTCAGATTTTTGCTGAAATTGTGACCCCGGGGCTTAGGGATTTTTTCAAAAAAGTCTTTTACGCAGGTTAAGTTTTCTAGCGCTGATTTCTTGTCCTGTGATAAAAAGACTTCTGTTTCCATCGCCAAAGCTTTCAGGGGAGCATTTGCAAGCTTCTGGCACCATTTTTGAGTGAATTGCCAAAAGTCAGATTTTTGCTGAAATTGTGACCCCGGGGCTTAGGGGTTTTTTCAAAAAAGTCTTTTCCGCCGCTTAAGTTTTTGAGGGCTGATTACTTGTCCTGTGATAAAAAGACTTCTGTTTCCATCGCCAAAACTTTCAGGGGAGTATTTGCAAGCTTCAGGCACCGTTTTTGAGTGAATTGCCAAAAGTCAGATTTTTGCTGAAATTGTGACCCCGGGGCTTAGGGATTTTTTCAAAAAAGTCTTTTCCGCAGGTTAAGTTTTCTAGGGCTGATTTCTTGTCCTGTGATAAAAAGACTTCTGTTTCCATCGCCAAAGCTTTCTCGGGAGCATTAGCAAGCTTCTGGCACCATTTTTGAGTGAATTGCCAAAAGTCAGATTTTTGCTGAAATTGTGACCCCGGGGCTTAGGGATTATTTCCAAAAAGTCTTTTCCGCCGGTTAAGTTTTTGAGGGCTGATTTCTTGTCCTGTGATAAAAAGACTTCTGTTTCCATCGCGAAAGCTTTCAGGGGAGCATTTCCAAGCTGCTGGCACCATTTTTGAGTGAATTGCCAAAAGTCAGATTTTTGCTGAAATTGTGACCCCGGGGCTTAGGGATTTTTTCAAAAAAGTCTTTTCCGCAGGTTAAGTTTTCTAGGGCTGATTACTTGTCCTGTGATAAAAAGACCTCCGTTTCCATTGCCAAAGCTTTCAGGGGAGCATTTGCAAGCTTCTGGCACCATTTTTGAATGAATTGCCAAAAGTCAGATTTTTGCTGAAATTGTGACCCCGGGGCTTAGGGATTTTTTCAAAAAAGTCTTTTCCATCGGTTAAGTTTTCTAGGGCTGATTTCTTGTCCTGTGATAAAAAGACTTCTGTTTCCATCGCCAAAGCTTTCAGGGGATCATTTGCAAGCTTCGGGCACCATTTTTGAGTGAATTGCCAAAAGTAAGATTTTTGCTGAAATTGTGACCCCGGGGCTTAGGGATTTTTTCAAAAAAGTCTTTTCCGCAGGTTAAGTTTTCTAGGGCTGATTTCTTGTCCTGTGATAAAAAGACTTCTGTTTCCATCGCGAAAGCTTTAAGGGGAGCATTTGCAAGCTTCTGGCACAATTTTTGAATGAATTGCCAAAAGTCAGATTTTTGCTGAAATTGTGACCCCGGGGCTTAGGGATTTTTTCAAAAAAGTCTTTTCCGCAGGTTAAGTTTTCTAGGGCTGATTTCTTGTCCTGTGATAAAAAGACTTCTGTTTCCATCGCCAAAGCTTTCAGGGGAGCATTTGTAAGCTTCTGGCACCATTTTTGAGTGAATTACCAAAAGTCAGATTTTTGCTGAAATTGTGACCCCGGGTAGGGATTTTTTCAAAAAAGGCTTTTCCATCGGTTAAGTTTTCTAGGGCTGATTTCTTGTCCTGTGATAAAAAGACTTCTGTTTCCATCGCCAAAGCTTTCAGGGGAGCATTTTCAAGCTTCTGGCACCATTTTTGAGTGAATTGCCAAAAGTCAGATTTTTGCTGAAATTGTGACCCCGGGGCTTAGGGATTTTTTCAAAAAAGTCTTTTCCGCAGGTTAGGTTTTCTAGGGCTGATTTCTTGTCCTGTGATGAAAAGACTTCTGTTTCCATCGCCAAAGCTTTCAGGGGAGCATTTGCAAGCTTCTGGCACCGTTTTTGAGTGAATTGCCAAAAGTCAGATTTTTGCTGAAATTGTGACCCCGGGGCTTAGGGATTTTTTCAAAAAAGTCTTTTCCGCAGGTTAAGTTTTCGAGGGCTGATTTCTTGTCCTGTGATAAAAAGACTTCTGTTTCCATCGCCAAAGCTTTCAGGGGAGCATTTGCAACTCGTTGGCACCATTTTTGAGTGAATTGCCAAAAGTCAGATTTTTGCTGAAATTGTGACCCCGGGGCTTAGGGATTTTTTCAAAAAAGTCTTTTACGCAGGTTAAGTTTTCGAGGGCTGATTTCTTGTCCTGTGATAAAAAGACTTCTGTTTCCATCGCCAAAGCTTTCAGCGGAGCATTTGCAAGCTTCTGGCACCATTTTTGAGTGAATTGCCAAAAGTCAGATTTTTGCTGAAATTGTGACCCCGGGGCTTAGGGATTTTTTCAAAAAAGTCTTTTCCGTCGGTTAAGTTTTCTAGGGCTGATTTCTTGTCCTGTGATAAAAAAGACTTCTGTTTCCATCACCAAAGCTTTCAGGGGATCATTTGCTAGCTTCGGGCACCATTTTTGAGTGAATTGCCAAAAGTCAGATTTTTGCTGAAATTGTGACCCCGGGGCTTAGGAATTTTTTCAAAAAAGTCTTTTCCGCCGCTTAGGTTTTTGAGGGCTGATTACTTGTCCTGTGATAAAAAGACTTCTGTTTCCATCGCCAAAGCTTTCAGGGGAGCATTTGCAAGCTTCTGGCACCATTTTTGAGTGAATTGCCAAAAGTCAGATTTTTGCTGAAATTGTGACCCCGGGGCTTAGGGATTTTTTCAAAAAAGTCTTTTCCATCGGTTAAGTTTTCTAGGGCTGATTTCTTGTCCTGTGATAAAAAGACTTCTGTTTCCATCGCCAAAGCTTTCAGGGGAGCATTTGCAAGCTTCTGGCACCATTTTTGAGTGAATTGCCAAAAGTCAGATTTTTGCTGAAATTGTGACCCCGGGGCTTAGGGATTTTTTCAAAAAAGTCTTTTCCGCAGGTTAAGTTTTCTAGGGCTGATTTCTTGTCCTGTGATAAAAAGACTTCTGTTTCCATCGCCAAAGCTTTCAGGGGAGCATTTGCAAGCTTCTGGCACCGTTTTTGAGTGAATTGCCAAAAGTCAGATTTTTGCTGAAATTGTGACCCCGGGGCTTAGGGATTTTTTCAAAAAAGTCTTTTCAATCGGTTAAGTTTTCTAGGGCTGATTTCTTGTCCTGTGATAAAAAGACTTCTGTTTCCATCGCCAAAGCTTTCAGGGGAGCATTTGCAAGCTTCTGGCACCATTTTTGAGTGAATTGCCAAAAGTCAGATTTTTGCTGAAATTGTGACCCCGGGGCTTAGGGATTTTTTCAAAAAAGTCTTTTCCGCCGCTTAAGTTTTTGAGGGCTGATTTCTTGTCCTGTGATAAAAAGACTTCTGTTTCCATCGCCAAAGCTTTCAGGGGAGCATTTTCAAGCTTCTGGCACCGTTTTTGAGTGAGTTGCCAAAAGTCAGATTTTTGCTGAAATTGTGACCCCGGGGCCTAGGAATTTTTTCAAAAAAGTCTTTTCCGCCGCTTAAGTTTTTGAGGGCTGATTTCTTGTCCTGTGATAAAAAGACTTCTGTTTCCATCGCGAAAGCTTTCAGGGGAGCACTTCAAAGCTGCTGGCACCATTTTTGAGTGAATTGCCAAAAGTCAGATTTTTGCTGAAATTGTGACCCCGGGGCTTAGGGATTTTTTCAAAAAAGTCTTTTCCGCAGGTTAAGTTTTCTAGGGCTGATTTCTTGTCCTGTGATAAAAAGACCTCCGTTTCCATTGCCAAAGCTTTCAGGGGAGCATTTGCAAGCTTCTGGCACCATTTTTGAATGAATTGCCAAAAGTCAGATTTTTGCTGAAATTGTGACCCCGGGGCTTAGGGATTTTTTCAAAAAAGTCTTTTCCATCGGTTAAGTTTTCTAGGGCTGATTTCTTGTCCTGTGATAAAAAGACTTCTGTTTCCATCGCCAAAGCTTTCAGGGGATCATTTGCAAGCTTCGGGCACCATTTTTGAGTGAATTGCCGAAAGTCAGATTTTTGCTGAAATTGTGACCCCGGGGCTTAGGGATTTTTTCAAAAAAGTCTTTTCCATCGGTTAAGTTTTCTAGGGCTGATTTCTTGTCCTGTGATAAAAAGACTTCTGTTTCCATCGCCAAAGCTTTTAGGGGAGCATTTGCAACTCGTTGGCACCATTTTTGAGTGAATTGCCAAAAGTCAGATTTTTGCTGAAATTGTGACCCCGGGGCTTAGGGATTTTTTCAAAAAAGTCTTTTCCGCAAGTTAAGTTTTCTAGGGCTGATTTCTTGTCCTGTGATAAAAAGACTTCTGTTTCCATCGCCAAAGCTTTCAGGGAAGCATTTGCAAGCTTCTGGCACAATTTTTGAATGAATTGCCAAAAGTCAGATTTTTGCTGAAATTGTGACCCCGGGGCTTAGGGATTTTTTCAAAAAAGTCTTTTCCATCGGTTAAGTTTTCTAGGGCTGATTTCTTGTCCTGTGATAAAAAGACTTCTGTTTCCATCGCCAAAGCTTTCAGGGGAGCATTTGCAAGCTTCTGGCACCATTTTTGAGTGAATTGCCAAAAGTCAGATTTTTGCTGGAATTGTGACCCAGGGGCTTAGGGATTTTTTCAAAAAAGTCTTTTCCGTCGGTTAAGTTTCCTAGGGCTGATTTCTTGTCCTGTGATAAAAAAGACTTCTGTTTCCATCACCAAAGCTTTCAGGGGATCATTTGCAAGCTTCGGGCACCATTTTTGAGTGAATTGCCAAAAGTCAGATTTTTGCTGAAATTGTGACCCCGGGGCTTAGGAATTTTTTCAAAAAAGTCTTTTCCGCCGCTTAAGTTTTTGAGGGCTGATTACTTGTCCTGTGATAAAAAGACTTCTGTTTCAATTGCCAAAGCTTTCAGGGGAGCATTTTCAAGCTTCTGGCACCATTTTTGAGTGAATTGCCAAAAGTCAGATTTTTGCTGAAATTGTGACCCCGGGGCCTAGGAATTTTTTCAAAAAAGTCTTTTCCGCCGCTTAAGTTTTTGAGGGCTGATTTCTTGTCCTGTGATAAAAAGACTTCTGTTTCAATTGCCAAAGCTTTCAGGGGAGCATTTGCAAGCTTCTGGCACCATTTTTGAATGAATTGCCAGAAGTCAGATTTTTGCTGAAATTGTGACCCCGGGGCTTAGGGATTTTTTCAAAAAAGTCTTTTCCATCGGTTAAGTTTTCTAGGGCTGATTTCTTGTCCTGTGATAAAAAGACTTCTGTTTCCATCGCCAAAGCTTTCAGGGGAGCATTTGCAAGCTTCTGGCACCATTTTTGAGTGAATTGCCAAAAGTCAGATTTTTGCTGAAATTGTGACCCCGGGGCTTAGGGATTTTTTCAAAAAAGTCTTTTCCGCAGGTTAAGTTTTCTAGGGCTGATTTCTTGTCCTGTGATAAAAAGACCTCCGTTTCCATTGCCAAAGATTTCAGGGCAGCATTTGCAAGCTTCTGGCACCATTTTTGAATGAATTGCCAAAAGTCAGATTTTTGCTGAAATTGTGACCCCGGGGCTTAGGGATTTTTTCAAAAAAGTCTTTTCCGCAGGTTAAGTTTTCTAGGGCTGATTTCTTGTCCTGTGATAAAAAGACCTCCGTTTCCATTGCCAAAGCTTTCAGGGGAGCATTTGCAAGCTTCTGGCACCATTTTTGAATGAATTGCCAAAAGTCAGATTTTTGCTGAAATTGTGACCCCGGGGCTTAGGGATTTTTTCAAAAAAGTCTTTTCCATCGGTTAAGTTTTCTAGGGCTGATTTCTTGTCCTGTGATAAAAAGACTTCTGTTTCCATCGCCAAAGCTTTTAGGGGAGCATTTGCAACTCGTTGGCACCATTTTTGAGTGAATTGCCAAAAGTCAGATTTTTGCTGAAATTGTGACCCCGGGGCTTAGGGATTTTTTCAAAAAAGTCTTTTCCGCAAGTTAAGTTTTCTAGGGCTGATTTCTTGTCCTGTGATAAAAAGACTTCTGTTTCCATCGCCAAAGCTTTCAGGGAAGCATTTGCAAGCTTCTGGCACAATTTTTGAATGAATTGCCAAAAGTCAGATTTTTGCTGAAATTGTGACCCCGGGGCTTAGGGATTTTTTCAAAAAAGTCTTTTCCATCGGTTAAGTTTTCTAGGGCTGATTTCTTGTCCTGTGATAAAAAGACTTCTGTTTCCATCGCCAAAGCTTTCAGGGGAGCATTTGCAAGCTTCTGGCACCATTTTTGAGTGAATTGCCAAAAGTCAGATTTTTGCTGGAATTGTGACCCAGGGGCTTAGGAATTTTTTCAAAAAAGTCTTTTCCGTCGGTTAAGTTTCCTAGGGCTGATTTCTTGTCCTGTGATAAAAAAGACTTCTGTTTCCATCACCAAAGCTGTCAGGGGATCATTTGCAAGCTTCGGGCACCATTTTTGAGTGAATTGCCAAAAGTCAGATTTTTGCTGAAATTGTGACCCCGGGGCTTAGGAATTTTTTCAAAAAAGTCTTTTCCGCCGCTTAAGTTTTTGAGGGCTGATTACTTGTCCTGTGATAAAAAGACTTCTGTTTCAATTGCCAAAGCTTTCAGGGGAGCATTTTCAAGCTTCTGGCACCATTTTTGAGTGAATTGCCAAAAGTCAGATTTTTGCTGAAATTGTGACCCCGGGGCCTAGGAATTTTTTCAAAAAAGTCTTTTCCGCCGCTTAAGTTTTTGAGGGCTGATTTCTTGTCCTGTGATAAAAAGACTTCTGTTTCAATTGCCAAAGCTTTCAGGGGAGCATTTGCAAGCTTCTGGCACCATTTTTGAATGAATTGCCAGAAGTCAGATTTTTGCTGAAATTGTGACCCCGGGGCTTAGGGATTTTTTCAAAAAAGTCTTTTCCATCGGTTAAGTTTTCTAGGGCTGATTTCTTGTCCTGTGATAAAAAGACTTCTGTTTCCATCGCCAAAGCTTTCAGGGGAGCATTTGCAAGCTTCTGGCACCATTTTTGAGTGAATTGCCAAAAGTCAGATTTTTGCTGAAATTGTGACCCCGGGGCTTAGGGATTTTTTCAAAAAAGTCTTTTCCGCAGGTTAAGTTTTCTAGGGCTGATTTCTTGTCCTGTGATAAAAAGACCTCCGTTTCCATTGCCAAAGATTTCAGGGCAGCATTTGCAAGCTTCTGGCACCATTTTTGAATGAATTGCCAAAAGTCAGATTTTTGCTGAAATTGTGACCCCGGGGCTTAGGGATTTTTTCAAAAAAGTCTTTTCCATCGGTTAAGTTTTCTAGGGCTGATTTCTTGTCCTGTGATAAAAAGACTTCTGTTTCCATCGCCAAAGCTTTCTCGGGAGCATTAGCAAGCTTCTGGCACCATTTTTGAGTGAATTGCCAAAAGTCAGATTTTTGCTGAAATTGTGACCCCGGGGCTTAGGGATTATTTCCAAAAAGTCTTTTCCGCCGGTTAAGTTTTTGAGGGCTGATTTCTTGTCCTGTGATAAAAAGACTTCTGTTTCCATCGCGAAAGCTTTCAGGGGAGCACTTCAAAGCTGCTGGCACCATTTTTGAGTGAATTGCCAAAAGTCAGATTTTTGCTGAAATTGTGACCCCGGGGCTTAGGGATTTTTTCAAAAAAGTCTTTTCCGCAGGTTAAGTTTTCTAGGGCTGATTTCTTGTCCTGTGATAAAAAGACCTCCGTTTCCATTGCCAAAGCTTTCAGGGGAGCATTTGCAAGCTTCTGGCACCATTTTTGAGTGAATTGCCAAAAGTCAGATTTTTGCTGAAATTGTGACCCCGGGGCTTAGGGATTTTTTCAAAAAAGTCTTTTCCATCGGTTAAGTTTTCTAGGGCTGATTTCTTGTCCTGTGATAAAAAGACTTCTGTTTCCATCGCCAAAGCTTTCAGGGGATCATTTGCAAGCTTCGGGCACCATTTTTGAGTGAATTGCCAAAAGTCAGATTTTTGCTGAAATTGTGACCCCGGGGCTTAGGAATTTTTTCAAAAAAGTCTTTTCCGCCGCTTAGGTTTTTGAGGGCTGATTACTTGTCCTGTGATAAAAAGACTTCTGTTTCCATCGCCAAAGCTTTCAGGGGAGCATTTGCAAGCTTCTGGAACCATTTTTGAGTGAATTGCCAAAAGTCAGATTTTTGCTGAAATTGTGACCCCGGGGTTTAGGGATTTTTTCAAAAAAGTCTTTTACGCAGGTTAAGTTTTCTAGGGCTGATTTCTTGTCCTGTGATAAAAAGACTTCTGTTTCCATCGCCAAAGCTTTCAGGGGAGCATTTTCAAGCTTCTGGCACCATTTTTGAGTGAATTGCCAAAAGTCAGATTTTTGCTGAAATTGTGACCCCGGGGCTTAGGGATTTTTTCAAAAAAGTCTTTTCCGCAGGTTAAGTTTTCTAGGGCTGATTTCTTGTCCTGTGATAAAAAGACTTCTGTTTCCATCGCCAAAGCTTTCAGGGGAGCATTTGCAAGCTTCTGGCACTGTTTTTGAGTGAATTGCCAAAAGTCAGATTTTTGCTGAAATTGTGACCCCGGGGCTTAGGGATTTTTTCAAAAAAGTCTTTTCCGCCGCTTAAGTTTTTGAGGGCTGATTTCTTGTCCTGTGATAAAAAGACTTCTGTTTCCATCGCCAAAGCTTTCAGGGGAGCATTTGCAAGCTTCTGGCACCATTTTTGAGTGAATAGCCAAAAGTCAGATTTTTGCTGAAATTGTGACCCCGGGGCTTAGGGATTTTTTCAAAAAAGTCCTTTCCGTCGGTTAAGATTTTTAGGGCTGATTTCTTGTCTTGTGATAAAAAGACTTCTGTTTCCATCACCAAAGCTTTCAGGGGATCATTTGCAAGCATCTGGCACCATTTTTGAGTGAATTGCCAGAAGTCAGATTTTTGCTGAAATTGTGACCCCGGGGCTTAGGGATTTTTTCAAAAAAGTCTTTTCCGCAGGTTAGGTTTTCTAGGGCTGATTTCTTGTCCTGTGATAAAAAGACTTCTGTTTCCATCGCCAAAGCTTTCAGGGGAGCATTTGCAAGCTTCTGGCACTGTTTTTGAGTGAATTGCCAAAAGTCAGATTTTTGCTGAAATTGTGACCCCGGGGCTTAGGGATTTTTTCAAAAAAGTCTTTTCCGTCGGTTAAGTTTTCTAGGGCTGATTTCTTGTCCTGTGATAAAAAAGACTTCTGTTTCCATCACCAAAGCTTTCAGGGGATCATTTGCAAGCTTCGGGCACCATTTTTGAGTGAATTGCCAAAAGTCAGATTTTTGCTGAAATTGTGACCCCGGGGCTTAGGAATTTTTTCAAAAAAGTCTTTTCCGCCGCTTAGGTTTTTGAGGGCTGATTACTTGTCCTGTGATAAAAAGACTTCTGTTTCCATCGCCAAAGCTTTCAGGGGAGCATTTGCAAGCTTCTGGCACCATTTTTGAGTGAATAGCCAAAAGTCAGATTTTTGCTGAAATTGTGACCCCGGGGCTTAGGGATTTTTTTCAAAAAAGTCTTTTCCATCGGTTAAGTTTTCTAGGGCTGATTTCTTGTCCTGTGATAAAAAGACTTCTGTTTCCATCGCCAAAGCTTTCAGGGGAGCATTTTCAAGCTTCTGGCACCATTTTTGAGTGAATTGCCAAAAGTCAGATTTTTGCTGAAATTGTGACCCCGGGGCTTAGGGATTTTTTCAAAAAAGTCTTTTCCGCAGGTTAAGTTTTCTAGGGCTGATTTCTTGTCCTGTGATAAAAAGACTTCTGTTTCCATCGCCAAAGCTTTCAGGGGAGCATTTGGAAGCTTCTGGCACCGTTTTTGAGTGAATTGCCAAAAGTCAGATTTTTGCTGAAATTGTGACCCCGGGGCTTAGGGATTTTTTCAAAAAAGTCTTTTCCGCCGCTTAAGTTTTTGAGGGCTGATTTCTTGTCCTGTGATAAAAAGACTTCTGTTTCCATCGCCAAAGCTTTCAGGGGAGCATTTGCAAGCTTCTGGCACCATTTTTGAGTGAATAGCCAAAAGTCAGATTTTTGCTGAAATTGTGACCCCGGGGCTTAGGGATTTTTTCAAAAAAGTCCTTTCCGTCGGTTAAGATTTTTAGGGCTGATTTCTTGTCTTGTGATAAAAAAGACTTCTGTTTCCATCACCAAAGCTTTCAGGGGATCATTTGCAAGCATCTGGCACCATTTTTGAGTGAATTGCCAAAAGTCAGATTTTTGCTGAAATTGTGACCCCGGGGCTTAGGGATTTTTTCAAAAAAGTCTTTTCCGCAGGTTAAGTTTTCGAGGGCTGATTTCTTGTCCTGTGATAAAAAGACTTCTGTTTCCATCGCCAAAGCTTTCAGGGGAGCATTTGCAAGCTTCTGGCACCATTTTTGAGTGAATTGCCAAAAGTCAGATTTTTGCTGAAATTGTGACCCCGGGGCTTAGGGATTTTTTCAAAAAAGTCTTTTCCGCCGCTTAAGTTTTTGAGGGCTGATTTCTTGTCCTGTGATAAAAAGACTTCTGTTTCCATCGCCAAAGCTTTCAGGGGAGCATTTGCAAGCTTCTGGCACCATTTTTGAGTGAATAGCCAAAAGTCAGATTTTTGCTGAAATTGTGACCCCGGGGCTTAGGGATTTTTTCAAAAAAGTCCTTTCCGTCGGTTAAGATTTTTAGGGCTGATTTCTTGTCTTGTGATAAAAAAGACTTCTGTTTCCATCACCAAAGCTTTCAGGGGATCATTTGCAAGCATCTGGCACCATTTTTGAGTGAATTGCCAAAAGTCAGATTTTTGCTGAAATTGTGACCCCGGGGCTTAGGGATTTTTTCAAAAAAGTCTTTTCCGCAGGTTAAGTTTTCGAGGGCTGATTTCTTGTCCTGTGATAAAAAGACTTCTGTTTCCATCGCCAAAGCTTTCAGGGGAGCTTCTGGCACCATTTTTGAGTGAATAGCCAAAAGTCAGATTTTTGCTGAAATTGTGACCCCGAGGCTTAGGGATTTTTTCAAAAAAGTCTTTTACGCAGGGTAAGTTTTCGAGGGCTGATTTCTTGTCTTGTGATAAAAAGACTTCTGTTTCCATCACCAAAGCTTTCAGGGGAGCATTTGCAAGCTTCTGGCACCGTTTTTGAGTGAATTGCCAAAAGTCAGATTTTTGCTGAAATTGTGACCCCGGGGCTTAGGGATTTTTTCAAAAAAGTCTTTTCCGCAGGTTAAGTTTTCGAGGGCTGATTTCTTGTCCTGTGATAAAAAGACTTCTGTTTCCATCGCCAAAGCTTTCAGGGGAGCATTTGCAACTCGTTGGCACCATTTTTGAGTGAATTGCCAAAAGTCAGATTTTTGCTGAAATTGTGACCCCGGGGCTTAGGGATTTTTTCAAAAAAGTCTTTTCCGCCAGTTAAGTTTTCTAGGGCTGATTTCTTGTCCTGTGATAAAAAGACTTCTGTTTCCATCGCCAAAGCTTTCAGGGGAGCATTTGCAAGCTTCTGGCACCATTTTTGAGTGAATTGCCAAAAGTCAGATTTTTGCTGAAATTGTGACCCCGGGGCTTAGGGATTTTTTCAAAAAAGTCTTTTCCGTCGGTTAAGTTTTCTAGGGCTGATTTCTTGTCCTGTGATAAAAAAGACTTCTGTTTCCATCACCAAAGCTTTCAGGGGATCATTTGCAAGCTTCGGGCACCATTTTTGAGTGAATTGCCAAAAGTCAGATTTTTGCTGAAATTGTGACCCCGGGGCTTAGGAATTTTTTCAAAAAAGTCTTTTCCGCCGCTTAGGTTTTTGAGGGCTGATTACTTGTCCTGTGATAAAAAGACTTCTGTTTCCATCGCCAAAGCTTTCAGGGGAGCATTTGCAAGCTTCTGGCACCATTTTTGAGTGAATAGCCAAAAGTCAGATTTTTGCTGAAATTGTGACCCCGGGGCTTAGGGATTTTTTCAAAAAAGTCCTTTCCGTCGGTTAAGATTTTTAGGGCTGATTTCTTGTCTTGTGATAAAAAAGACTTCTGTTTCCATCACCAAAGCTTTCAGGGGATCATTTGCAAGCATCTGGCACCATTTTTGAGTGAATTGCCAAAAGTCAGATTTTTGCTGAAATTGTGACCCCGGGGCTTAGGGATTTTTTCAAAAAAGTCTTTTCCGCAGGTTAAGTTTTCAAGGGCTGATTTCTTGTCCTGTGATAAAAAGACTTCTGTTTCCATCGCGAAAGCTTTCAGGGGAGCATTTGCAAGCTTCTGGCACCATTTTTGAGTGAATTGCCAAAAGTCAGATTTTTGCTGAAATTGTGACCCCGGGGCTTAGGGATTTTTTCAAAAAAGTCTTTTCCGTCGGTTAAGTTTTCTAGGGCTGATTTCTTGTCCTGTGATAAAAAAGACTTCTGTTTCCATCACCAAAGCTTTCAGGGGATCATTTGCAAGCTTCGGGCACCATTTTTGAGTGAATTGCCAAAAGTCAGATTTTTGCTGAAATTGTGACCCCGGGGCTTAGGAATTTTTTCAAAAAAGTCTTTTCCGCCGCTTAGGTTTTTGAGGGCTGATTACTTGTCCTGTGATAAAAAGACTTCTGTTTCCATCGCCAAAGCTTTCAGGGGAGCATTTGCAAGCTTCTGGCACCATTTTTGAGTGAATAGCCAAAAGTCAGATTTTTGCTGAAATTGTGACCCCGGGGCTTAGGGATTTTTTCAAAAAAGTCCTTTCCGTCGGTTAAGATTTTTAGGGCTGATTTCTTGTCTTGTGATAAAAAAGACTTCTGTTTCCATCACCAAAGCTTTCAGGGGATCATTTGCAAGCATCTGGCACCATTTTTGAGTGAATTGCCAAAAGTCAGATTTTTGCTGAAATTGTGACCCCGGGGCTTAGGGATTTTTTCAAAAAAGTCTTTTCCGCAGGTTAAGTTTTCGAGGGCTGATTTCTTGTCCTGTGATAAAAAGACTTCTGTTTCCATCGCCAAAGCTTTCAGGGGAGCATTTGCAAGCTTCTGGCACCATTTTTGAGTGAATTGCCAAAAGTCAGATTTTTGCTGAAATTGTGACCCCGGGGCTTAGGGATTTTTTTCAAAAAAGTCTTTTCCATCGGTTAAGTTTTCTAGGGCTGATTTCTTGTCTTGTGATAAAAAAGACTTCTGTTTCCATCACCAAAGCTTTCAGGGGATCATTTGCAAGCATCTGGCACCATTTTTGAGTGAATTGCCAGAAGTCAGATATTTGCTGAAATTGTGACCCCGGGGCTTAGGAATTTTTTCAAAAAAGTCTTTTCCGCCGCTTAGGTTTTTGAGGGCTGATTACTTGTCCTGTGATAAAAAGACTTCTGTTTCCATCGCCAAAGCTTTCAGGGGAGCATTTGCAAGCTTCTGGCACCATTTTTGAGTGAATTGCCAAAAGTCAGATTTTTGCTGAAATTGTGACCCCGGGGCTTAGGGATTTTTTCAAAAAAGTCTTTTCCATTGGTTAAGTTTTCTAGGGCTGATTTCTTGTCCTGTGATAAAAAGACTTCTGTTTCCATCGCCAAAGCTTTCAGGGGAGCATTTGCAACTCGTTGGCACCATTTTTGAGTGAATAGCCAAAAGTCAGATTTTTGCTGAAATTGTGACCCCGGGGCTTAGGGATTTTTTCAAAAAAGTCCTTTCCGTCGGTTAAGATTTTTAGGGCTGATTTCTTGTCTTGTGATAAAAAAGACTTCTGTTTCCATCACCAAAGCTTTCAGGGGAGCATTTGCAAGCTTCTGGCACCATTTTTGAGTGAATTGCCAAAAGTCAGATTTTTGCTGAAATTGTGACCCCGGGGCTTAGGGATTTTTTCAAAAAAGTCTTTTCCGTCGGTTAAGTTTTCTAGGGCTGATTTCTTGTCCTGTGATAAAAAAGACTTCTGTTTCCATCACCAAAGCTTTCAGGGGATCATTTGCAAGCTTCGGGCACCATTTTTGAGTGAATTGCCAAAAGTCAGATTTTTGCTGAAATTGTGACCCCGGGGCTTAGGAATTTTTTCAAAAAAGTCTTTTCCGCCGCTTAGGTTTTTGAGGGCTGATTACTTGTCCTGTGATAAAAAGACTTCTGTTTCCATCGCCAAAGCTTTCAGGGGAGCATTTGCAAGCTTCTGGCACCATTTTTGAGTGAATAGCCAAAAGTCAGATTTTTGCTGAAATTGTGACCCCGGGGCTTAGGGATTTTTTCAAAAAAGTCCTTTCCGTCGGTTAAGATTTTTAGGGCTGATTTCTTGTCTTGTGATAAAAAAGACTTCTGTTTCCATCACCAAAGCTTTCAGGGGATCATTTGCAAGCATCTGGCACCATTTTTGAGTGAATTGCCAAAAGTCAGATTTTTGCTGAAATTGTGACCCCGGGGCTTAGGGATTTTTTCAAAAAAGTCTTTTCCGCAGGTTAAGTTTTCGAGGGCTGATTTCTTGTCCTGTGATAAAAAGACTTCTGTTTCCATCGCCAAAGCTTTCAGGGGAGCATTTGCAAGCTTCTGGCACCATTTTTGAGTGAATTGCCAAAAGTCAGATTTTTGCTGAAATTGTGACCCCGGGGCTTAGGGATTTTTTTCAAAAAAGTCTTTTCCATCGGTTAAGTTTTCTAGGGCTGATTTCTTGTCTTGTGATAAAAAAGACTTCTGTTTCCATCACCAAAGCTTTCAGGGGATCATTTGCAAGCATCTGGCACCATTTTTGAGTGAATTGCCAGAAGTCAGATTTTTGCTGAAATTGTGACCCCGGGGCTTAGGAATTTTTTCAAAAAAGTCTTTTCCGCCGCTTAGGTTTTTGAGGGCTGATTACTTGTCCTGTGATAAAAAGACTTCTGTTTCCATCGCCAAAGCTTTCAGGGGAGCATTTGCAAGCTTCTGGCACCATTTTTGAGTGAATTGCCAAAAGTCAGATTTTTGCTGAAATTGTGACCCCGGGGCTTAGGGATTTTTTCAAAAAAGTCTTTTCCATTGGTTAAGTTTTCTAGGGCTGATTTCTTGTCCTGTGATAAAAAGACTTCTGTTTCCATCGCCAAAGCTTTCAGGGGAGCATTTGCAACTCGTTGGCACCATTTTTGAGTGAATAGCCAAAAGTCAGATTTTTGCTGAAATTGTGACCCCGGGGCTTAGGGATTTTTTCAAAAAAGTCCTTTCCGTCGGTTAAGATTTTTAGGGCTGATTTCTTGTCTTGTGATAAAAAAGACTTCTGTTTCCATCGCCAAAGCTTTCAGGGGAGCATTTGCAAGCTTCTGGCACCATTTTTGAGTGAATAGCCAAAAGTCAGATTTTTGCTGAAATTGTGACCCCGGGGCTTAGGGATTTTTTCAAAAAAGTCCTTTCCGTCGGTTAAGATTTTTAGGGCTGATTTCTTGTCTTGTGATAAAAAAGACTTCTGTTTCCATCACCAAAGCTTTCAGGGGATCATTTGCAAGCATCTGGCACCATTTTTGAGTGAATTGCCAAAAGTCAGATTTTTGCTGAAATTGTGACCCCGGGGCTTAGGGATTTTTTCAAAAAAGTCTTTTCCGCAGGTTAAGTTTTCAAGGGCTGATTTCTTGTCCTGTGATAAAAAGACTTCTGTTTCCATCGCGAAAGCTTTCAGGGGAGCATTTGCAAGCTTCTGGCACCATTTTTGAGTGAATTGCCAAAAGTCAGATTTTTGCTGAAATTGTGACCCCGGGGCTTAGGGATTTTTTCAAAAAAGTCTTTTCCGTCGGTTAAGTTTTCTAGGGCTGATTTCTTGTCCTGTGATAAAAAAGACTTCTGTTTCCATCACCAAAGCTTTCAGGGGATCATTTGCAAGCTTCGGGCACCATTTTTGAGTGAATTGCCAAAAGTCAGATTTTTGCTGAAATTGTGACCCCGGGGCTTAGGAATTTTTTCAAAAAAGTCTTTTCCGCCGCTTAGGTTTTTGAGGGCTGATTACTTGTCCTGTGATAAAAAGACTTCTGTTTCCATCGCCAAAGCTTTCAGGGGAGCATTTGCAAGCTTCTGGCACCATTTTTGAGTGAATAGCCAAAAGTCAGATTTTTGCTGAAATTGTGACCCCGGGGCTTAGGGATTTTTTCAAAAAAGTCCTTTCCGTCGGTTAAGATTTTTAGGGCTGATTTCTTGTCTTGTGATAAAAAAGACTTCTGTTTCCATCACCAAAGCTTTCAGGGGATCATTTGCAAGCATCTGGCACCATTTTTGAGTGAATTGCCAAAAGTCAGATTTTTGCTGAAATTGTGACCCCGGGGCTTAGGGATTTTTTCAAAAAAGTCTTTTCCGCAGGTTAAGTTTTCGAGGGCTGATTTCTTGTCCTGTGATAAAAAGACTTCTGTTTCCATCGCCAAAGCTTTCAGGGGAGCATTTGCAAGCTTCTGGCACCATTTTTGAGTGAATTGCCAAAAGTCAGATTTTTGCTGAAATTGTGACCCCGGGGCTTAGGGATTTTTTTCAAAAAAGTCTTTTCCATCGGTTAAGTTTTCTAGGGCTGATTTCTTGTCTTGTGATAAAAAAGACTTCTGTTTCCATCACCAAAGCTTTCAGGGGATCATTTGCAAGCATCTGGCACCATTTTTGAGTGAATTGCCAGAAGTCAGATTTTTGCTGAAATTGTGACCCCGGGGCTTAGGAATTTTTTCAAAAAAGTCTTTTCCGCCGCTTAGGTTTTTGAGGGCTGATTACTTGTCCTGTGATAAAAAGACTTCTGTTTCCATCGCCAAAGCTTTCAGGGGAGCATTTGCAAGCTTCTGGCACCATTTTTGAGTGAATTGCCAAAAGTCAGATTTTTGCTGAAATTGTGACCCCGGGGCTTAGGGATTTTTTCAAAAAAGTCTTTTCCATTGGTTAAGTTTTCTAGGGCTGATTTCTTGTCCTGTGATAAAAAGACTTCTGTTTCCATCGCCAAAGCTTTCAGGGGAGCATTTGCAACTCGTTGGCACCATTTTTGAGTGAATAGCCAAAAGTCAGATTTTTGCTGAAATTGTGACCCCGGGGCTTAGGGATTTTTTCAAAAAAGTCCTTTCCGTCGGTTAAGATTTTTAGGGCTGATTTCTTGTCTTGTGATAAAAAAGACTTCTGTTTCCATCACCAAAGCTTTCAGGGGAGCATTTGCAAGCTTCTGGCACCATTTTTGAGTGAATTGCCAAAAGTCAGATTTTTGCTGAAATTGTGACCCCGGGGCTTAGGGATTTTTTCAAAAAAGTCTTTTCCGTCGGTTAAGTTTTCTAGGGCTGATTTCTTGTCCTGTGATAAAAAAGACTTCTGTTTCCATCACCAAAGCTTTCAGGGGATCATTTGCAAGCTTCGGGCACCATTTTTGAGTGAATTGCCAAAAGTCAGATTTTTGCTGAAATTGTGACCCCGGGGCTTAGGAATTTTTTCAAAAAAGTCTTTTCCGCCGCTTAGGTTTTTGAGGGCTGATTACTTGTCCTGTGATAAAAAGACTTCTGTTTCCATCGCCAAAGCTTTCAGGGGAGCATTTGCAAGCTTCTGGCACCATTTTTGAGTGAATAGCCAAAAGTCAGATTTTTGCTGAAATTGTGACCCCGGGGCTTAGGGATTTTTTCAAAAAAGTCCTTTCCGTCGGTTAAGATTTTTAGGGCTGATTTCTTGTCTTGTGATAAAAAAGACTTCTGTTTCCATCACCAAAGCTTTCAGGGGATCATTTGCAAGCATCTGGCACCATTTTTGAGTGAATTGCCAAAAGTCAGATTTTTGCTGAAATTGTGACCCCGGGGCTTAGGGATTTTTTCAAAAAAGTCTTTTCCGCAGGTTAAGTTTTCGAGGGCTGATTTCTTGTCCTGTGATAAAAAGACTTCTGTTTCCATCGCCAAAGCTTTCAGGGGAGCATTTGCAAGCTTCTGGCACCATTTTTGAGTGAATTGCCAAAAGTCAGATTTTTGCTGAAATTGTGACCCCGGGGCTTAGGGATTTTTTTCAAAAAAGTCTTTTCCATCGGTTAAGTTTTCTAGGGCTGATTTCTTGTCTTGTGATAAAAAAGACTTCTGTTTCCATCACCAAAGCTTTCAGGGGATCATTTGCAAGCATCTGGCACCATTTTTGAGTGAATTGCCAGAAGTCAGATTTTTGCTGAAATTGTGACCCCGGGGCTTAGGAATTTTTTCAAAAAAGTCTTTTCCGCCGCTTAGGTTTTTGAGGGCTGATTACTTGTCCTGTGATAAAAAGACTTCTGTTTCCATCGCCAAAGCTTTCAGGGGAGCATTTGCAAGCTTCTGGCACCATTTTTGAGTGAATTGCCAAAAGTCAGATTTTTGCTGAAATTGTGACCCCGGGGCTTAGGGATTTTTTCAAAAAAGTCTTTTCCATTGGTTAAGTTTTCTAGGGCTGATTTCTTGTCCTGTGATAAAAAGACTTCTGTTTCCATCGCCAAAGCTTTCAGGGGAGCATTTGCAACTCGTTGGCACCATTTTTGAGTGAATAGCCAAAAGTCAGATTTTTGCTGAAATTGTGACCCCGGGGCTTAGGGATTTTTTCAAAAAAGTCCTTTCCGTCGGTTAAGATTTTTAGGGCTGATTTCTTGTCTTGTGATAAAAAAGACTTCTGTTTCCATCACCAAAGCTTTCAGGGGATCATTTGCAAGCATCTGGCACCATTTTTGAGTGAATTGCCAAAAGTCAGATTTTTGCTGAAATTGTGACCCCGGGGCTTAGGGATTTTTTCAAAAAAGTCTTTTCCGCCGCTTAAGTTTTTGAGGGCTGATTTCTTGTCCTGTGATAAAAAGACTTCTGTTTCCATCGCCAAAGCTTTCAGGGGAGCATTTGCAAGCTTCTGGCACCATTTTTGAGTGAATAGCCAAAAGTCAGATTTTTGCTGAAATTGTGACCCCGGGGCTTAGGGATTTTTTCAAAAAAGTCCTTTCCGTCGGTTAAGATTTTTAGGGCTGATTTCTTGTCTTGTGATAAAAAAGACTTCTGTTTCCATCACCAAAGCTTTCAGGGGATCATTTGCAAGCATCTGGCACCATTTTTGAGTGAATTGCCAGAAGTCAGATTTTTGCTGAAATTGTGACCCCGGGGCTTAGGGATTTTTTCAAAAAAGTCTTTTCCGCCGCTTAAGTTTTTGAGGGCTGATTTCTTGTCCTGTGATAAAAAGACTTCTGTTTCAATTGCCAAAGCTTTCAGGGGAGCATTTTCAAGCTTCTGGCACCATTTTTGAGTGAATTGCCAAAAGTCAGATTTTTGCTGAAATTGTGACCCCGGGGCTTAGGGATTTTTTCAAAAAAGTCTTTTCCGCAAGTTAAGTTTTCTAGGGCTGATTTCTTGTCCTGTGATAAAAAGACTTCTGTTTCCATCGCCAAAGCTTTCAGGGGAGCATTTGCAAGCTTCTGGCACCATTTTTGAATGAATTGCCAAAAGTCAGATTTTTGCTGAAATTGTGACCCCGGGGCTTAGGGATTTTTTCAAAAAAGTCTTTTACGCAGGTTAAGTTTTCTAGGGCTGATTTCTTGTCCTGTGATAAAAAGACTTCTGTTTCCATCGCCAAAGCTTTCAGGGGAGCATTTGCAAGCTTCTGGCACCATTTTTGAGTGAATTGCCAAAAGTCAGATTTTTGCTGAAATTGTGACCCCGGGGCTTAGGGATTTTTTCAAAAAAGTCTTTTCCGTCGGTTAAGTTTCCTAGGGCTGATTTCTTGTCCTGTGATAAAAAAGACTTCTGTTTCCATCACCAAAGCTTTCAGGGGATCATTTGCAAGCTTCGGGCACCATTTTTGAGTGAATTGCCAAAAGTCAGATTTTTGCTGAAATTGTGACCCCGGGGCTTAGGAATTTTTTCAAAAAAGTCTTTTCCGCCGCTTAGGTTTTTGAGGGCTGATTACTTGTCCTGTGATAAAAAGACTTCTGTTTCCATCGCCAAAGCTTTCAGGGGAGCATTTGCAAGCTTCTGGCACCATTTTTGAGTGAATTGCCAAAAGTCAGATTTTTGCTGAAATTGTGACCCCGGGGCTTAGGGATTTTTTCAAAAAAGTCTTTTACGCAGGTTAAGTTTTCTAGGGCTGATTTCTTGTCCTGTGATAAAAAGACTTCTGTTTCCATCGCCAA